>NW_024037061.1:15824706-16569510 GCF_015706575.1 Patiria miniata
TGGCTAAGTTATTAATTGTTTACAATAACTAAATTGTAAAACAGTTTGTGTAAATTGTCCACTTTTCTGTTGCATGTAAAAGGGAAAAGGAATGTGTTTGTCAAAAGTGAATGCCGACACGTCTACTGCTTTCCCTGGGTGCAAAATTATGATGTGGTTGTATTGTGTCACAAAGTATACTTTATTTTGTCGGTCTTGAATGAAAGTCATTGTAAATTTATGTGACGCCAAACGTTTGAAATGAGGATCAGTTTGACTCAATAGGGTCATGAAAGGGCTGCGGGGGATTTGCGTCAGTCCCATTGAGGGTTCTGTATAGAATAAAGACCAACTTGTAGTACTGAGCCAGGAAAATGGGGAAATTCTGTGAACTTGGAAGTGTGGTTTGAGGTCCTTTGTGAAGTCGGCCACAAACTAAAAAAAACTATTCTCAACAAAACCATTTTTAAAGGGCATTTTTTTTTCATTTATAGAAATGCACAGCTGGCTCATCAACCTTGCTTCTAACAAAATCCTGTACAAAATCACTTTAATGAATCACCATGTTTGTATATTCCAACTTTTTTTTGTACTTCTTGTCATACCCCCCCCCCCCAAAAGCCACAAATTGAAAATTGCATTTATAAGTGATTTGAATGATTATTGTACTAAAAGAAAGCTTATGTGTTGGGCTTTATATCCTAGATTTTGAAAGTGCTACATGCCGAACTTCAATAAAACATTAGTTCCGACATTTGGTATTAAATGGCTTAAAAAAGTTGGACATTGGATTGTAAACAATACCGAAAACCTAAACATTGCAGTGATCATGTAGGTACGGGCCCCCTCTTTAGTTACAATCAAATTGGAGTCAAGGGTGTTTGCATCATTCAAAAATGACCTTTCCAACCTAGAGTCGACTTCTCGAAAATTTTATGACGCTTTTTTTGTCATTTTAAACAGCTTCTTGGGGTAGAAATTACAACATGCGGTTTATGGTTGGTGCCCTGTGATTCAGCGCGTCTTGAGCATTCACTAAACATCGCGGTGATCGCCATCTTTATTTAAGTGTTGTGTTTGTCGTCTTCATCGTCATTTCACCCCCAATTTCCCTCAAAAATTCAAAACCCTGCTCTCTATCTATGAAGCATCTGCACGTTCTTAATGTCGCCAACTAGTTTGGTAATTCAAATAAATGAAAACTTGGTATTGTTCTCTTATAGGGAATTTGGGCCCATGACTACATGATCGCCGAAACTGTGCACATTTTTATAATATTTAAATTGAAAAAAAATTCTATTCGGACATTCGATTGATGATTTAATATTTGTTAATGTTTGGTGTATTCAAGCACAGCCATATAAAGGTAGATAACGTTCATTTAAGTCTTCTCAAACTTTCAGTTGGTGATCTTGAATTATCATTAAAGAAATATTAAACCTTTTTTTTTTGTTCAAATGTGACGGATGTGAGATAGCAGATGCTTTTGGAAGTATTGCAAGAACCAGAATATCTAGCAAGGAATCGGTGATTTCAACATTGATGCTAATTTATTCCCACATCTTGGTCCCGCTTGATTATATCTTGCAGTTAGCAATGTGTATATGTACAGCGTGTGTGTCAATAAAAACGCACGATTCAAAGCGATGATTTTTTTCTGAGAAAATTATGCTACTGGTGTGCCTAATTTGATAAGGATTTGATTGTCCATAATTTCATCTTTGACAAGATTTTTGTTTGGTGGAATTTGGACTTTTGGTTCAAAAGTTATGACAAGTTTTGTGAAGCCCTTCTGAAGCGGGTTGGTCTGATTCAATGACCTTAACACAACAACCAGTTATGTACAATGCAGGTATGCATTGAAGACAATTAAACCAGAACAAAACTTTCTTTGAAACAACTGATGATAAGTATCACTTAAATTAATAACTGGACTATCATTGTTTCAAAGCATCATGAATTATTGACTAATAACATTGATTGTGGACTAAAGGACTATGTAAGCCTAATCCTGCCACACATGTCCTTCTTTGTGATCCACAAATACTTTCACCTGTACTGAATTCAAACCTTTCATTAGGTATGTGCGATTCACAAATCAGACCAGCTTGGAATTTATAACCCTTCTTCAATGTACTCTATCTCTGGACAGGATTGTCCAAATGAGATGGGATAAAAAGCATAGTAAAGAGAAGGAAAGGTACTTTGAAAAGAAGGTTAACATTATGATGAATAGGGGTGGTTTATATTCTTAATATTTTTTGTTTCTAATCCTGCGTTTTATTGACACACGCTGTATAAGACCAAAAATATTACATTGACAAAAGAAATAGGATGGTTGTGTGGATTAAGTCTTTGTTTTTCCTCTCAATTTTTAGAGCCAGGAAGAGATGAGGTGGGATAATGGGCGATTAAATGGGTTTTGGTCAACTGTTCAGGTTTGCTGTGCTGTTTACAAGCGTCTCTGCATGTTGCAGCAGCAAGCCCATACTGCTGACCAACTTACAAAAATAATTCCTTTTTTTTTAATAAAAAGATTTAAGTTTTTGCGTGATTTTCTAGGTCGGTGGGTAATAGGAATTGCAGGTATTTATTTTTCCTGGCCGAATACTACCTTTCTCCTCAATCTCTAGCTACTGGCTAGTGTTCAGATCCTTGACTCACACCCTGCTGCTTGAGTTTCAGTGGATGACTGGATACTTATATAGCAGGATAATCACCCATGGAAGTTGTTACTTCCTTTGTGTTGGTTTACCAAGCATAGTTGTTGTCTGCTCATTAGGATACAGCATGCAACTATATATGCAACATTTTCCCAGTAGTAAAAGCATGGAGAAACAAGATGGAATAATGCATTTACTTAAGTCCTTTTCGGACTATTGTCTTGCCTTCGTGTGCTGTAACCAACAGGGGTCCACTGTGAGCAGAAACAGGCCCACTTAAACATCGGCTAACAAAACATAACATTCCGTGTACACTTATACAGGGTGTTTCAATAAAAAGGAAACCCAACTTTGAAGAACCAGTATGGACAGACTAAATGGTTACTGGCCACAAAACTGGTATCATCTGAAAGGGTAATCTCTATGCATGTCAAACACAATAGGCATGGTGTGCATGAGAATAAGTATTCAAGACGAAGACACGAGTGCATAAAAAGAAACAAAAAACAAAAACCGAGTCGGGTTGGTTTCAAAACTGGATTTTATTGTTTGTCATGAATTTCTCGTTTTGACCAAGTCATGTTCAAAACAATGTGCCAATTTTCCCGAGGATTAACATTTAAGCCATTTCACAGAAATTTCCGTAACAATAGGTTCACAGTGGGCAGTGTTTTTTTTTTTATGAAAGTGAACCATCTGCATTTTTGCGTCCAGTTTTCAAGACAATGATGCTCAGTGATGCATGACTCAGAAAACCTAAACATAGTATCATTAAAAAGCATAGAGATATGCTTTCAGATGATACCAGTTTTATAGCCAGTAAACATATCGTCTGTCCATACTCATCCTTTTTTAAAAAACACCCTGTACAAGTATACCCAGACACACCCATGGGCGTCGGGGGGGGGGGGGGGGGGGGGGGGTGCAATTAGGGTGGCGCTTGCCCCCTCCCCCCCTGGAAAAAGGAAAACAAAACAAAAACAAAACAAAAAAAGGAAAAGAGGTGCGAAGCCATATTGCTGTTAATTTAATTTGGGGGAGGGGGGTAGGGAAAATGTTCCCCTTCCCACGCTCGGAAAAATGATAAATTGTTTATAAGTTGAAAAAGTGACGAATTTTGGGGGGAATGTGCTTCCCCCCCCCCCCAAACCTATGCAATAGACCATGGCGAAAGGCATGGTCGATCTGGTCTATAACATTTGAGCAGATTTGCTAATTAATTAATTATGCAAGACAACCGCATCCTGACCTCTAGATTTTGACCAATCAGCGGGTGCTTTCTATATGGGGTCTTCAGTCACTCACCGTTGTCGCGTCATAGGATAAAAAAAAATACTTCAGACACAGCAACAAAGACTGTTTTCACGCGCTCTGTATTATGTTACGGCTGTTGTATTGCAAAACACTGCATTTGAATTGACCAATCATACGTTTAGTCCTGATTTGGGTATGAAATGACGTCAAGAATCGCATAAATCTGCATGCTTTGACATATCAGACGTTGGATAACGGGTGATACTCAGACTCTCTCACCCCCCCCCCCCCCCCCCTCCCCCCCCGGCAGTAGATTTTGTATTTTCTTCATGGGTAGACATCTAAACCTAAGTCCAGACCATGGCTGAAGTTTACCCATGTATAGAACAAATGAAATTAATGTCTCAAAAGTGGCAGAGCCAAGAAGTAATTGAAAATACCGAAATGACTCTTGTCTGAAACAAACAAAGAGTGAGACTCATTACTTGTCTGTATAGTTTGGTATGCAGGTTGTTTGGCACATGGGTGAAGGGATCCGATAAATTTGAGAAGAATTTGCCTCAAATGTATTGGTGGGACGCGTTTCAATTAATACAAAAACAAAAAAGCAAAAACAGAAAACTCAATCTCCTGTGTCATACTTATTTTGACATTGAAAATACAGGTTTTTTTTGTTTTTTTTAAGAAACTGCTGATTGAAAATTAACGGAAATAAGAAATTTAAAGCCTCTCAATTCAATTCGTTGTCCCTCCTATATGCAAACACAAATTTGTTGTCCTTTTGGTCAAAATTAAACAGTTCAGAGCTCCCAGCCCATATCAAGCAGGTTTGACTAACTTGGTGCAGCTATGCTTTGACTGTAGGTGATTGATAAGCCAGCTGTGCCCACCTCTTGCCTGCTTTAATCTTGTTGACTGAATTTGACTAGTCACAGTGCTTGCCTGGATTGATTTTTTGACTGTCTGTGACTATTCAAACAGCAGGAGGGTTAGTTAAGAAAATAACTGAAGTAGGCTTATTACTTTTTTTTTAATAAACTTATCAAACACAGTTCCACATAATTTGAGCGTGTGTGACTTGTATAGTTGAGTCTAAAGCACGCCTTAGGCCAAAAAAAAAAGTCTCCGGTTTCTGGTATGCTCGCGCGTCGCCTAGCCATGCGCGTCGGCAAAATGAAAAAGGTTTTTTTCAATGAAAGATGATGTCTTAAAACCGCCAAACTCACTGGTTTGACTGGAATCCTGCTGCTGCACAATTTTAACATGTTTTTAGATTGGATTATGGTCGAGAATAAGCTTTATGTGGCCTCTCTGGACTCCCATCTATTTGCACAAAGTTTAGTCGGACACCATTTGCAGTCATCAGCCGACATTTCAATGATTTTAAAGCACAAAAATCAGGTAAAAAAAAAAAAAAAAGCCACGTCGCCGCACCACTTTTTGGGCAAGCTCCATACCAGAAACCGGAGACTTTTTTTTTGGCCTTAATGCTTCTTCAAGCCATAATCATTTGTTATTTTTTTACTCTGCGTGCAGATGTGGGGATATGCCCAAGTTATGAATTGGATCGAGTCATGGAAGAGTCCCCTCATTACATCATGAGGATACATGCATCACGCCATCGCAGAGATTCGCCAACATTGGAGGCTGATGAAACGGGGGGCTAATCAGACAGTCATCGTGGTAAGTATTTAGTTTTTTTAATTTTCAATTTTTTTAATTGATTTTTGTAGTAAAAGAGGACATTTCTCGATTAGAGTGTATGCCATTTTTTTTGTTCTGCATATCATCTTCATGAAATTAACCCAAATGTTTGGAATGGGAGCAAGTATTCATGCTTTAATAGGGCGACTTTTCCTTAGACTTGTGCGCATACCTAAAATGTCCCTATAACCCAAATTTACTTTATCCTTTCTCCACGAAATTCGGTATAGGCGTGTTTTGGACCACAAGGAATCAATCTACATGGTTTGCGACACTGACAGTAAAATTCCTTCTAAGGGTCGTTTTAACAATAGGGCGACAGTTATGTGTCTCCCCAATAAGGTGTGTCACCCTAATGCAGACGCGATTAGCAAAATCTGTCGCCCTATTATGGCATTCAGTAGTGTAATATCAATAATAATTACTTTAAAGCGCCTTCCATGTGATAAAAGACATCGAAGCACTGAACATTTACAACACAAAACGTAATCATGAAAAGTATGGTGCAGTGCAGTTCCAAAGTAAAAATCAAATAATGAAGCTTACAAGGTGCACATGATTGAAATGACACAAAACCGGCATCTCAGTAATCCAGGAGTACTTACAAGGTAGTAGCTAGTTCATAGGCCTAGTTTAAACACAACGCAAGCACAAACCATTTTTCCCCCATAAATTCGACCATGAAAAGAAAAGGGGCAGCCGTCCAACGATGCCACCAGATATATTTAACTCACTGCAATCATTATCAGTGTAGTTTGAAATGATGTGAGAGTTTCTCTATTTGTAGTGGGGTTTTTTTTGAAAAAAAATGTCTTACTTAACTTAACAATTTGGGTAACTTTTCATGTATGACAATTCTTTTCCACGAATGTGTTGGATATTCCCAGAGTGAAAGATATTTGTCCTCTTTTTATAACAATCTATTACACTGTTGAATATTTGGACATTTGATAGTTAATCACAGTACTAAAAAGAAAGTACACTAGTGGGTGTCAAGCCAGATAGTGTCCTAAATGGCATCAATTTTTAGGAGGTGTCATTGAACTGCCCCCCCATGCTATGGCCCCCACATGGCCCCCATGCCCCTCTCCCCATGAGGCCCCCCCCCCCCCCCCACCCGGGAGAGTTAGAAATTATAAAAATCTGTTGTTTACATACATGTATTTGCCATCTGCTATAGATTGTGGGATATTTGTTTGGGGGGGGGAGAGCAAAAACCACATGACACTGTCCTAAATGTACTACAATGTATTTGATTAGACAATTCTGAAGATAGAATTTGCGTTGTCGGGATAATGTAAATTCAGGATTGGGTGTACAACATTGAAGGGTTAAAACCTAATATTCAATTGGTGTGATTAGGCTAACTAATAGGCATAGTGGAGTAGATATCCAGATGATCCTTCTGCTGAAACACTTGAAATACCTAGATCTGAATGGGCAAGGACTTTAATTGTGTGAAGAGGACACTTTGACGCAGGCTATAGTTGCCAGGCGTGGGAACCCTCTTCCACCGTGCTAAGTTCATAGTCTCGTAGATGTTGGTCCAGCACCCGATTTCATCAAACTCTTCGTAACTTACGATGCATCGCAGCGCTGCGACGCGTCGTATCTCTACGATGCGTTGCAGCTGCGACGCGTCCTGCAATCCATTTCACTAAACACGTCGTAAGTGCGACGCGTCGTATGTGTATTTATAGCACAACTCGGTGACTGTTTTATGTACTTAGTCAGCCTACAGTAAATAGTCGTCTGATATTCAACAAAGAGTCGTCGGATCTCAGCTCGAAATTTGTCAAAACGTAAAACAAAATGGAGGCTGTGCGATGCAGTTTTGAAGGAAAACAAACTCTCAGTGGACTGTATAGCTACTTTGAAATTTCCATTCTAATATTCCGGTCTAATTCATAATTATTCAATGAATTTTCTATTTACAACTTAACACGCATTGCCTCGGTATTATAATCTCGTTAATGTAATGTTTGTGGCATAAAACTGGCTCAGAAACGACTCTTCTTATTTTGCGACGACCAATAGACAAGTCTTAACTTGCGAAGTGTTTTAAGCCGTTGTCAAGGAACTTACGACGCGTTCAACACATCGCAACTTTCGTGAAATGGAAGATACGACGCGTCGCGAGTTGCGACGTGTTACACGTCGTAACTCGAGTTGCGACGCGTCGCAGCGCTTCGTGAAATCGGGTGCAGTTAACTTATTCTTTATGATGAGGCCTGCAGTTTTGCCGAGGTCAATCGAGTGGGTTAGGCTGGCTGACAAGGCTTGTGCACAAAATCCCAAACGCTTGGGGTTTTGTGTAGAGTGATTGTCGGACCATTTCTTACGGGGAGTGTGCTAGAAAACAAATACAACATGGTTTGTGGGGAAATAGTGAAAACTAATGACCCCGATGTGTTGGAGGATTATCTCCAGAGGCGAAGCCCAGGGAGATAGTCCCAATCATCCAACACCGAGGGTAATTTGTTTTCACTATTTTCCTGCAAAAAAAACCATGTTGTAAGAATGTTTTAGTATACCTCGTAATTATTTATCAGGCAGCCGCGGTATTTCATGGTCCATTCCACCATGTTTTTGATTGTGCAGTATTTGGATAAACTGAGACATTAATTTCAATTTAAGGAGACAAACGGAATAGAAAGTTATTGTGTCATTATTTTAATAACTTTAACATTCACACAAAACACTGGATTTATTATTATTGTCCAAAATTTCACCCAGTTCTTCCTCGGTAAAAATTGAAAAGCGAATACCACCGGTCGCCATTTTGATGTATACCGCAATAGACTAGACAGCCCCTACGGTGCTGTGGGATCATTTTGGACTAGACTGGCACAAACAAAATGGATGTCCTCACCGATGATCTCCAGGGTACGCACGTAAAGCTCAGGCGTCGTTGGTAAAAAGAAAACACAGTACTAGACTGGAACAAATCTAAGGCTGCGACCCAAGTGTGTGGTACTAATTCCCTGGTTTTTGCGCATCACGCGCGTGTGCCGAGACGCGGGGAAATAGTAAACAACTTTCACACGGTTGAGGTGCTGGAATGGACCAATGAAATGCCGCGGCTGCCTGATGAATATTCATGAGGTATATAGTAATAATGGGGATGGAGCAATGTTGATGGCCAAGCCTGCTTGCAGCCAAATTCACCCATGGCATCCCTGGACTTTCTTGGGCAAATATGACTCATTTTTCGACCGTAATTTTATCAAGTCTGCCCTTAGATAATAGCCCAAAGCTTGGCAGATGATTGCACAATTCCACAGTTTTTTTAACAATACGGTCTCTTTTTTCCAAAAACATTGTGGGGGCACATTTGATGCAAATTAGGTCACGTAGAAATTTTGTGAACCCTAAGGCCAAAAAAAAAAAAGTCTCCGGTTTCTGGTATGGCGTTTGCCCAAAAAGTCGGCTGATGACTGCAAATGGTGCCCGACTAAACTTAATGCAAATATATGGGTGTCCAGAGAGGCCACATAAAGCTTATTCTCGACCATAACCCAATCTAAAAACACGTTGAAATTGTGCAGCAGCAGGATTCCAGTCAAACCAGTGAGTTTGGCGGTTTTGAGACATCATCTTTCATTGAAAAAAAAACTTTTTCATTTTGCCGACGCGCATGGCTACAGCGACGCGCGCGCATACCAGAAACCGGAGACTTTTTTTTGGCCTAATCAATCGCAAATTTATTGCGCCAGTTGTTGGTCTAATTGCGTCATTCGGATATATCATCTGCAGGGGTGTGAAATCTCAGCTTTAAAGCTGATTTCAGCTTTTTATGCCCCGCGGCGAAGCCGAAGGGGCATACTGTTTCCGCCTTGTCCTTCCGTGGGTGGGTGGGTGGGGTGAGCTTGTCTACATACGCAGTGTGGACTTCCGAACAAAAGACGTCCACATAATGTAGGTAGCAGCGACGAAGTGTGGACTTGCCCACGTCCACACAGTGTTTCCCCATTTCTGGAAAAACAGGTTTAGAGGCATTTTTGGGTTAGGTTTATCTGTAGCAGAATGAAGAGAAACACTAAAGGGAATCATTGAAAAAAAATTGGGTTGTAAGAGTTTTCACACTTTGAGAAAAATGAGTTTTTCCACTGGTGTTCCTTAACTACATGAAAAGAAAGGAAAGTCCACACTAGGTATGTGAAACAAGTCTGGGTGGGTGTGTGTGTGGGTGAGCTTGTCTTACATACGCAGTGTGGACTTCCGAACAAAAGACGTCCACATAATGTAGGTAGCACCGACGTTGTGTGGACTTGCCCCACGTCCACACAGTGTTTCCCCATTTCTGGAAAACAGGTTTAGAGGCATTTTTGGGTTAGGTTATCTGTAGCAGAATGAAGAGAAACACTAAAGGGAATCATAGAAAAAAAATTGGGTTGAAAGAGTTTTCACAGTTTGAGGAAAATGAGTTTTTTCACTGGTTTTTCTTAACTACACGAAAGCAATGGAAAGTCCACACTAGTCATGTGAAACAAGTATGTGTGGGTGGGTGGGTGGGTGTGTGTGTCCGGACAAATCTTGTCAGCGCGATAACTTGAGAAATACTTTACATATGAACTTCAAATTTGGTTTGTGGATTGTCCTTGGTAATTCTAAGAAGCCTTTTGCATTTGGGGCCGAAAGGTCAAGGGTCAAGGTCACAGTGGCTGAAACAATAGAAATTTTGTCAGCGCGATAACTTGAGAAATACTTTACATATGAACTTCAAATTTGGTTTGTGGATTGTCCTTGGCAATTCTAAGAAGCCTTTTGCATTTGGGGCCAAAAGGTCAAGGGTCAAGGTCACAGTGGCTGAAACAATAGAAATTTTGTCAGCGCGATAACTTGAGAAATACTTTACATATGAACTTCAAATTTGGTTTGTGGATTGTCCTTGGCAATTCTAAGAAGCCTTTTGCATTTGGGGCCAAAAGGTCAAGGGTCAAGGTCACAGTGGCTGAAACAATAGAAATTTTGTCAGCGCGATAACTTGAGAAATACTTTACATATGAACTTCAAATGTGGTTTGTGGATTGTCCTTGGCAATTCTAAGAAGCCTTTTGCATTGGGGCCAAAAGGTCAAGGGTCAAGGTCACAGTGACTAAAACAAAAGAAATTTTGTCAGCGCGATAACTTGAGAAATACTTTACATATGAACTTCAAATTTGGTTTGTATATTGTTCTTGGTAATCCTAAGAAGCCTATTGCATTTGGGGCCGAAAGGTCAAGGGTCAAGGTCACAGTGGCTGAAACAATAGAAATTTTGTCAGCGCGATAACTTGAGAAATACTTACATATGAACTTCAAATTTGGTTTGTGGATTGTCCTTGGCAATCCTAAGAAGCCTTTTGCATTTGGGCCAAAAGGTCAAGGGTCAAGGTCACAGTGGCAAAAACAAAAGAAATTTTGTCAGCGTGATAACTTAAGATATACTTTACATATGAATTTCAAATTTGGTTTGTGGATTGTCCTTGGCAATCCTAAGAAGACTATCACATTGGGGGTCGAAAGGTCAAGGGTCAAGGTCACAGTGGCTAAAACAATAGAAATCTTGTATTTATTCTGAGATCATAGGGATTAGGGATTAATTCATATAAAACCTACAGAAGTCACTAATGCTGTCAATGAACGTTCCATTTGACCAAGGTACATGTAAGTTGATGTTAGAGTGGTGTTATGTCATGGAAACAGTCACGGTTGCGGGGCATTTGTGTTTGTAAACACACCTGACTTGTTTTGTTTTAGATTTCAGCTTTTTTTCCCTCACTTGCTGTGTACAAAAGTATGGGAGATTTCCAAAGTTGTTTTTTTTTAACACGTTTTTCAGCTGTTTTTATCAGTGGCCACTCACACCCCTGCATCTGTCTAGAGCCCCTTCCTCCTCGCTGCCCCCCCCCCCCCCCCACCATCCAAAATATAATAGCAATAATACTTTTTTACCTTTTTTTTTAAATTTTTAATTTTTTTTTCAAATATACTCGTTTATTAACAAATTCATAAAAAAAAAAATATCCAACCTGATTGAACATTTCAAAGTGTCTTTCCATACTAGTGAGGTGACCGCCGTACCATTAGGAACACACTCTTGTAAATGTGGACCGGTTAACTTATTTGTATGACGAGGCTTGCAATCGAGTGTGATAGGCCCCAATAGCTTGGGGTTTTGTGTAGAATATGATTGCTGGCCCATTGTTTATAGGAGTTTGCCAGTAATGTTTCAAGTGTCCCAATTAGTTTTGAGTGTTTGCATTTTTTGACCAAATTGGCCTTAAATAGCCTCACTTCAGTGGATGACAATGTCCCCTTTCTTTTCTTCTGAATATGTAAGGGCACGTTCATGCATACTTTGTGCAACTACAATTGCTAATTTGAAGTCCGCAAGTTTTTGCACTACAAATTTCGCAACAGTTGAACACGCTTCAGAACCGGTGAATTTTACACTAGTGCAATGTTTTGTGATGTCGAAAATCGCTTCACATTTGCATTTACATGAAAAGTATATGAACAGACATGAATTCTTTGTTTTGAAATACATTGAAAAGGAGTATGGTTTGAAATCAATATCAGTTTTATTTGACCCGTGGGGACGATCATACCATGCAGTTGTATTGAGCCTAATTTCGATCAGAAATTATAGAGTCATAGAGAATAAACAATGCAAAATAATCACTCTTAGCCCACACATATCATCGGGGACAAACTAACACACCAGTCATATTTGGCATGTATTTGGCCAGTGCAGAAAGTGACCTAAGGCTATACCAGTAAATTTTTGTTCATTTGTTTGAAAACTTTTTGTTTTTCAAAGCTTCATTCACTTCAAAATTCATTAAAATTATCAGAGGTACCCTTATATCTCAAAGACGTCATTGTGTAACGCGACAACTTCACTTCCGCTAAGTGCCCTTAATTAAGAATGACGCACTTTTGCCACAAATATTAACAGTGCATCCCTTTATTTCCCTCACCGGGATCTGTTGTCATAACCGTTTATTCGGCGGGCATTCAGTCAGTGGTATACATTTTATCAAGTCAAGAATGTAGGGCATTGTCAAGCCTACAACGTAAATAAATATTAAGTATTCTGTTTCTTTTTGCGGGCTGCCAGTACATTTACGCAAAAAAACCGAAAACACCACAAAATATATCACCCACTGACTTACAACAATGTTCCTTTTACAAGCGGTTGCAAAGCCCCAGGCAAAGCTCTTTCGATCCATTTCAGTAGAATAGCTCAGCAGGGTTTTGGGGCAATTGCCATCGGTGAAACCCGGTCATGACCTGTGAGGCATTCTACAAGTAGAGCGGTGGTATGTCTACATGTTTCGTATTTTGTTCGGGTTATTCGGTGTCAAAGTTTAGGCACTTGTAACCCTTGCGATGTCACTGATATCCAAGGATCATTGGCTGAGTTTTTTTTCTTATGTGATAGTTATGCATGGAATTTGTTATACTTGTAGGCCTACTGGTACAATACTTATACTGGCGAGTTATAATCATGCATATCCATAGCAAAACCAGAATTTGTTGTACTTGCAGTCATATTACAGAAGTACAGAATACATAAGAGTTCAACTCCCCCATCCCCCCCCCCACCTCACACATCTGGAATGTAGCTAAAGTGTCTATAGGGAAACTGCTTTAAATTTGGAATAGTAACCCGGGACCCTGAAGTGAAACACTTAAAACTCAGACAAAAATGAAGGAAACCAAAAATGCAGCGCTTTTATATTTCTTCACTTTTTATTAAAACTCTCGCTTTCAAGTTCAGGTTTAGCAGGTATTATATAACCGACATACAGATCCTTGTCATTTGATTGGTGGAACTCACATCACGTGACATTCGTTATTGCTCCAAATTTCACGCCGCGGCTCAAAAAGTACTATCCGCCCATGGGGAATGGGAAATACTATTGAACAGTTAGGATCACGACGTGGTATTTGTGTGCAAATGCATGCTGGTGTGCGCGTTAAGCGTTGCGCGTAGCGCGTATTGTTCCAAAGAGCCAGCGCTACAGCGTTGGGTTCAAACATTTTTGTGAAGGAGTGGTTTGGAAGAGAGAAATACATTTTCCTCCAGTTTTGTATTGAAATAATAGTTCATATATATCAAATGACAAGGATCTATATGTCAGTTAATCAAAACAAATATTGAGTAGCTTCTGATTGTGACATAGGAAGAATATTATCGCTCGGTAAAATCTTGACTTTTCCAGTTCACTCGGCTTCGCCTCGTGAAATGGAAAAGTTCAGATTTTACCTTGCGATAATATTCCTCCCATTCCACGCTGAGCCACTCAATATTTGTATACTATCTTACAAATCTCTGCCAACCAATTCTACTGTGTTTTTCTTGGATTTCTGTTGCAGTCGATTATTTGCAACTTGTCCTTATCACGTCAGGTTCTGCTCACTTCATTGAGCGGTTCAAAATTTAAGTCCCTAAAGCTCCAACAAGTTCAAATTCAATTCCTTTCTGTTATAGATTTTTGGATATTACACAATTCAATCAAATGTTTTTACAATAAAAAGAAGTCTTAAGAATTCACAACCCAAATTAGTCATGTGACGACTCAGATTGAGCTCCTTTCTACGAGGTTCAACGGGGTTCTGATTCTCTGCTTTAGTGACTTTAGACCCTTCTTGTCCACAAGGTAGACTTGGCCTCCAGTTGGAGTAACGTTAAGCCCAGGTCACACATTCACGGTTTGGAGCTACAGATATCCACAGTTAAAAATTTGTGATAAACCGTGGGAGTACCGTATTCGTCCTTAGTACATCCGTGGTTATCCGTCATCTTCCTTGGGTATTAGTGGAGAGGCTACAGAAGTTTTAAACTGTTCAAAACTTCCGTGGTGAATCATCGTGAAAATCAATCCATAGTGCAACCGTGGGACATCTGTAGGATAACCGTACTAATTTGTAGTGTTATTCGTGGCTATTCGTACATATTCTTGGAGATTCGTAGCTCTCTTGTGGTAGAAATCTCTACGAATTTGCTACAAATGTCCTATGGATATGCCCGGATATGCTAGGATTCTGCTAAGGTTGTACTACGAATATGCTTTATTCATAGGGAGAACCTTGGTCATCCGTGACCCAATCGCAGACAACTGTGACGTTAATGTCATTATTGTTAGCAATACCATCCATATTCTTCAACAATCCGCCCATATATTATTCTTGACAAACCGTACTCGTAGAGAAACCGTAGGACTGTCATGACTATCCGTCCCGGAACCGTGCATTCTTAGAAAGTCAATTTGTCCACGTATCTCGACGGTTCATCGTGATCGATTGATTCTTGGTAAACCGTGGATATTCGTAGAACCGTGAATGTGTGACTGGGGCTTTAGAGCCAATTGGGGATAATGAGGAATTACGTATACATGTACCAAGCAGCCACGTTTAATGAACAAATTATCCAAAACCTTTTGAGTCTTCTCGCATTTATCTTATAACATTATAGTGCCTAAACCAAAGCAACAAGTAAATTTGCTAAATTTCTCATTAACACTGGAAATGTACCTGCTATATCCTTTAAACTAGGATTTAATTTAACAACAATCTTCGAGAGAATTTACATCCACATTTGTTACACTGGAACTATAACACTTCAATTTCATTCGTCAAAATTACTTCACTCTCAATTTGTTCAATATTTCGTTCATCTTAGCTTCTAGTTTTTGCAACTTCTCAGTTTCAATCAAAATTACTTTGAGACTTGAGATTAGTATAAATATAATAATCAAAGTTATAACGATAAATCAGCTGATAAACCTCAATTTTCCATGAACAAATCCTTGACGGTTATTTGAGACCGGTACCTGGGGAGGCAGAGTGTTGCTGGCGTATACAATCAGGACATCGATTGGAGTTTGGCCTGTGTTTTCCACCAAAGGTGTCAATCGCTTTTCATGACGGTGGGGGGTACATTCGTTGATTGGAACTATTGTGAGCACGAAGCCCTAACGTCATTGGGTCCGGGGGCTGCTTAAGGCCTGAACATTTTTTGAGTCTAGACACTCTGTGATGCAATCTGAGGCAATTTCTGACCACTTTAATCATTTTTTTTTAAGCAAAATATCATAATTTAAACATAATTTTTGAGTTCGGTGAAATTGAATCAGCTATTCTGAGCAATAGAATCCTATGTAGGCTACATATTTTTTGGAGGGGGTAGGTAGTTCCCTACCTACCCTAATCTGACAGCCCCTACCCTTATTTTGTTATGGGAAAAAATGAGGAAAAAAAAACACTCAGAACCATCAATGTTTAGCTTTTACCCTTGACTACACGCAGACGCCTCCATATGATCGTACTCACAAAAAAGTTTGCAAAAAATAACAATTCCCTAACTACCTACCCTATTTTCAAATGCCATGTAATCGGAAGCAGAACTAAATTTTTTTGGCTTAAGCATATAAATTATATATATAAAATACACGTAAGTGTGTTTTTTCCTTGTGGTGTGCCCCCTAGTTTGTACTGTGCCCCTCCCCTAATGCCCGGAGCTTGCAACGGTGCTGCCTCTCAAGGAATTAAAAATCTGGTCTCATCTCTCACTCTCAAATTTCTGGCATAGCCCTAGAATATGAAGCCCGGAAAGGGACAGGGTGGAAATGTTTTTTGTAATACGTGTGCTAATTCGTTCGCACGAATTGCTTATTCGTTTCCACGAATTACTAATTTGTGGGAACGAATTGCTAACTCGTTTGCACGAATAGCAATTTCGTTCGCACGAATTGCTATTTCGTGCGCACGAATTGCTCACTCGTTCGCACGAATTGCAAACTCGTTCGCACAAATAGCAATTTCGTTCGCACGATTTGCTATTTCGTTCCCACGAATTGCTTAATCGTTCGCACGAATTGCTATTTCGTTCCCACGAATTACTAATTTGTGGGAACGAATTGCTAACTCGTTCGCACGAATTGCTACCGGTAACTCATTCGCACGAATTGTTAACTCATTCGCACGAATAGCTATTTCGTTCGCACGAATGCTATTTCGTTCCCACAAATTGCTCAATCGTTCGCAGGAATTGCTATTTCGTACCCACGAATTACTAATTTGTGGGAACGAATTGCTAACTTGTTCGCACGAATTGCTAACTCGAACGAGTTAGCAATTCGTGGGAACGAAATAGCAATTCGTGCGAACAAAATAGCAATTGGCGCGAACGAGTTAACGATTAATGCGAACGAATTAGCAATTCGTGCGATTCGTGTCCCTTTCCGGGCTTCGTACTAGAACACCTTTTGGTCTGCCAGCAAAGTTTCTTTTCTTATGAAAACAAGGTGGTTTTGTGTAATCAATGTGCGCTTTTCCAAACGATAACCATGGCTGGTGTCAAAGGGCTTGTGTTTCTCGTTCGCGGACACGCCTAAAAATATGTATGGCGGCAGGGAGTCTACACGGGAGTAGGAATATCGGTGATTGGATGAAATCTTTTGGACGGTTCTATGTTCGCGGGGTGACAAAACACAGGTTTTAAATGAATAATTAAAAAACGAGACCTGCCAAAGAAAAAAGACACAATATATTTTTATGTAGTAAGTATACTGATTGGCTCATAATTATACTTTGATGCATTTTTAGAGAATTGTTGACTGAATCAACGGGCAAAATAATGTGATATATCGTAGTACATGCTGGAATAATTCCCTGTAGGCCTATACATGTACTTTTTTGTACAAGGCTTCTTTATGAATGATGGATATATGGTATACAAATATTGAGTGGCTCAGAATGAAATGGAAGGAATATTATCACAAGGTAAAATCTGGACTTTTCTGTTTCACGAGGTGAACCCGAGTGAACTGGAAAAGTCCTGATTTCACTGAGCGATAATATTCCTCCCATTTCACAATTTAAAGCCACTCAATATTTGTTTTATAACTGACATATAGATCCTTGTCATTTGATATTTGAACTTTTATTTCAATACAAAATTGGTGGAAAATTTATTTCTCTCTCCCAAACCACCCCTTCACGAAAATATTTGAACCCAACTCTGTAGCGCTGGCTCAATTGGAACAATACGCGCTACGCGCAACGCTGAACGCGCACACCAGCATGCATTTGCACACAAATACCGCGCTGTGGAACAAGAATGATCCGAACTGTTCAATAGTATTTCCCATTCCCCATGGGCGATTGGGACTTTTTGAGCCCCGACGTGAATGGGAGCAATAACGAATGTCATGTGATATGAGTTCCACCAATCAAATGACAAGGATCTGTATGTCGGATATATAACAGAAATTAACATCTCAAAGAATGGAGCTGTGCTAGATACATTTCATGCTAATTCAGACATCTAGGGCTGTGATCATCCAAAAACAAAATTATTTATTTATTTGTTTGTTTTAAATACTTTTGGGTGTTTATTTTGCAGGAGGATAATCACAGTTACTACACATCTCACTGCTACCAGCCCCATGCTGGAGGGAGTGCATTCTGGGTAGACCTTGACGATCCCGCCATATCACACGACGTGGAAGCGCCCGAGATTCTGGCAACACGTGAAAGAAAAGGAACGGTGAGTCGTCGTATTTCTGTTGAACAAAAAACACCTGCTTTACGGCTGATTTACATACCTGCGATATGTTGTGATGGCAGACTTTTTGACATCACGAAACCAGCCGGCCGTTGACATTTGTAAGTGGGGGGGGGGGGGGGGGGGGTGGGTGGGGGGGGGGGACTGGACACCACATGACACTAGGGGGCACTGTTCGTGATGTATGCCCCTTACATCATTAACCTTACATCACAACACTGCATTTAAAGCTTTTGTACTTTTCTTCCATGACTAAACTACTATGCATCTAAGGAAAAAAATTTTGCCAGTTAAGGCCAAAAAAAAAATAAGTCGGTCTCTGGTCAGCGCGCGCGTCGATTTTAATCATGCGCGTCAATCTTTTTTTTTCCAAAATGTTCCGCGGTAGCTCCAACAGCGCCCTCTATTGCCGCACCTCCTCAATTTTACCAAAGAGCACCAAGGAATGGGAAATTGCACCAAGGCAAATGATCGAGAGCACCAAGGCAAATTATGGAGGACACCAATGTACATGAGGACACCAAATAGCAAAATAGTACCCCACCTTGTCTGTACAATCCAAGCTTGAAAAAAAAAAAAAAGCCAAAAAAAAAAAAAAAAAAAAAGCCGTGACCCCGCGTCAATTCCGGAACTTTGGTCTGACCAGAGACCAAATATTTTTTTTTTTTGGCCTAAACCACAATTTTTCGTGGTTTTGTCACTGGCATACTGTGGGGAATGTGGATCTCACATTGAAATGTTAAGATGCATGTGGGTTTTTGTGGGCTTTTGAAATAACCACACAAAATTGGTGATATGAACAGCTAGTTTTTCCAAGCTGCATGCATATCCAGTACATTATGCACCATTTCTACGTGATAGTAATTGCAGTTTCTATAAAGCTCATCAATTTATCGGTGACTGCCTCTATGTTCCAACACCCCTATATGCACTGACACCCCTATGTTCGGACACCCGTTTGTTCCGACAACCCGCACATAAGATTGTGTTACTCCCGGTTGGGGTTAGGGTTAGGAATAGGAAAACGTGTTGAAGTCGGAGCATAGGGGTGTCGGAACATAGAGGTGAAACCAATTTAATTATCACTTGACCTGGCAGTGTTACTGTCTTATTGAAACCAGCACATTCTAGTTTTTTATCCGCACAGAATCCCATTATTAAATGCTTTGTAAATCGATCAGGTCTCCTAGCTTTGCGTGGTTCGAGGTTCACACTTTGAAGTTGAATGCATGCACAACGTTGCTGCATTTTCTTGTGTGCACTGCACATAATCGTCACCGTTTTCACGAAGGGGAAAATTTCATGAAAATCATCTGTTTTTTTGAAATTTGTTCTGTGGGTGAAAATGAATAAATACATCAATATCTACAACCTGTTGAGGCTGTACTTTCAAAAAAATTAATTAGAATCCCACTTTAAAAGTGCCGTTTTGCATTTTCACGAAGGGGCGAATTTTCGCACTCTATGGTTTTAAACTTTCAGTACATATAAATACATTGTAATACAGTGAAGCATTATCATGAAGGGGCGAATTTCAGGCACGTGCAATGAAAAGTTTTCACGAAGGGGCGATCCCGCACGCGCAGTGGGGCAAAATCTGCGCGTACTGTACAAAAAATGCATTGACTCAGACCGCAGAAGGGCGAAATCTGCGCGTACTCACTTTAGCGTTTTCACGAAGGGGGAATGTGCTAATTTGTCGTGTTTTTTTTTCGTTTTAACGAACAGCCACTTCTCTTAATTGATTAATTCTGCAAAACTAATCACCTGTTTTTCTTAAAGTTTTCTACATTAAGGAAGATTAGAATCTCTTCCTTCCTCTGATACCTAAATCTTGTATATTTTATGAATCTTTAAGTTTCAAATTGTTAAATGAAAAAAGGGACCAACTTTAAACACGATTATCTCGAATGTTTGTTCAGACAGTGAAATAGTAAATTGGCTTCTTCGTGAAAACGGTGACGATAAGTGATACGAAGGGCAGTAAATTGGAGTTCCTGTATTGATTGTAAGTTCATTTTCCTCACCCCAAGGACGTGACTAGAATATAACCTCAAATCCCAGAGCAAACACTGTACCTGTACACTATCAATGAAAAACCACTATTGCGCATGCTATTGTACATTAAGCACAAACTGCCCTGTTCTGAACCGCAGCCAATTGTTGCTTTCACCGTTGAAGGCCAAACTCCATACTTTAAGGCCAAAATAGTGCCACTTTGTCACATCACTTCATCACATCAATTCATCAAATCTCTTTGTGTTCCAACTTTCATAATTTTTGAACTAAAGATGGTATCAGCATGAGGTTTTCACAGCAGTAATGCTGAGATTGTGCTCTTTTCAAATCTGTAAAAAAAAAAAAAAAAAGACAAGGTTCGACAAACGACTCATTTAGCTTGATTGCATCACACATATTCATCCCGCCTTTTTCAAGCTTAGCTAATTTGCATGGAAGATTGAAACATAAAATGTTAAACATTTGCTGCGGTCACGTTCCTGGGCCAGCTGTATAATCACATCAGAGTTATAGAAAATGATAGCCAAATCACTGAGTTGTAAACTACTCCGGATTGGTGCTAAGAAAGCCACAATAGACTGGGCTTGGATCTAGTAATGTTTTGTCCCCAAATAAAACTTGTAGCCTCATTGATTCTATAGGCATGTCCTTCTGGTTTGAAAATCACAATTCGTCTTGGTTTACAATTAAGCCATTTTCTCTTCACTGTCGTACTTTATTTTTCACAAATTATGAAGTATAATTATGCTGTAAATGTATGCCGAGGTGTGCAGTACTGAGGGATTCAGGCGTGCGATTATTCGCACTTCTCTGGAAGCATTTAAGCGTGTGATGGCAGGGGGTGTGATCACACGCCTCAAAACAGAAGGACTGTATAGGTCAGAATAGCTGATTCAATGACTCGAGCCAAACTGATTGTTTGAGATCTTTTGCTCAAAAAAATTGGTTAAAGTGTTTAGAAATTGCCTCAGATCGCACCACAGAGCGTCTTGAATCCAAACTTTTTGGGGCCCGCCGAACATTAGTTCTGGTCCAGGTATGTCTCTCCAGGTATGTCTCTCCCCCCCCCCCCCCCCCCACTTTTGAGAAACGATTGACACCCTTAGTTGGTTGGTATACTGTTCAAAACATAAACAAAACACAAAAGTGTAATTTTTGCTAAGATTGTGTGTTTGTTTGAATATACACAAGTTGGCCTGTTTGAAATCAAAAATCGATTTGGGTCTACACGATTCCCTCCTGATCTGTTCGGCAACTCTGGAATGCTGGGGGCGGGGGGGGGGGGGGGGGATAAAAAAGACAGCTTTCTTTGAATTGTCCTGGAACCTTCCCCTTCCCTTAACCCTAACCGCCCTGAATCCTCCAAAATCCTTTTTGCAAATTGGAGGATTTTGCAGGATTGAGGTTACATGGCAAAAGTGCGTAGCTGATTTCGGAGTACGCACTGTGTCAAGGTCTTGGGTCGGACCTTGTGTTGTTTATGCTCAGCCTTGCATAAATTTAGTCCTTGATTATACCTGAAATCCTCCACACTGCTCCAGGATGTCACTGCCTCTGCCTCAGCCTATTGACAGACATAGCCGGAGGATTTTGCAGGATTCATGCAGTGGTCATCCCTTCATGGACCATATTCAAGAAATAACGGAGGAATTTGCAGGATTGAGGCTATATGCTATTTTTCCATGAGGCCAATTGGAGGATTTTGCAGGATTGAGGCTACATCCTAGCAAAAAGGCCTAGGGAGTTAGGGTTAAAGGCGGTCAGTATAGAGGATTATAGCTTGTCAGTCAGTTGAGTACAGTACCAATTGATTCAACAAGACTATTGATAGGTAACGAAAAAATCAATAAGTCTCTAAGCGAAGCCTTCACACTCTGATCAATGCTGGATAATTTATTTTGTCCATTGTCCGCCTCAAAGCCAGCGCACATAAGAGCTATTTGCTTAGCAAGCAGTCATTCAAGGCCATTTGTTCAGCACGTAGCTCACAATTAGACATCACCGTGTG
This sequence comes from Patiria miniata, assembly GCF_015706575.1. NCBI lineage: Eukaryota > Metazoa > Echinodermata > Asteroidea > Valvatida > Asterinidae > Patiria > Patiria miniata. Next base: position 15,846,893 of record NW_024037061.1, read on the forward strand.
CGGTTATTTTTTCCTGAGTTTTTTTGCCTCGCGAGTCAGCGAGGCAAATATCTATCCTTGAGGCAAACGTACGGTCAACCTGATCTACTTGCTGAGCTAAAAAATTACCATTAATTAAAATAATCTGATAATAATGTCACATGACTTCTTCCATTCACTTTTCTATTCTTTGCAAACTTTTTCTCATACCTTCTCAATACCCTTAAGTGGCAGAAAGTTACGAGAAAAAAATAAGGACCGGCCACCACTCCAGCATTGCAGTAGCGGAGTTTAATAGTGCCATTATCAGGGGCTGCTTGTTATTAGCGCCCTTGCTAGCAAATACTTTCAAGATAATGATAATTTGTTTCTTTTCATATTGATGGATTCATCTTCAATTATTTGTGTTTCTGGGAGCAAGGCTCAGATAAGACGATTTTTAGGTGTGGGGATTTTTAAAAAAAAACCTGCTTCTAGGAAACTTAAAGGTAAGAGTACATCATTTAGAGCTATCCAAAAAGTAAAGTCTGCCAAGTGGGGGAGAGCCATAGGGAGAAAGCAGGCCAACCACTGGACAACGGCCTCAAAACCGACAATGATAATGATGATTTGTGGCTTCAAATGAAAAATAAATGCACAAATGACATGATGTACTCTACCTTTAAACCCACCTCACAATTCAGTATCAGGTGCTTCCAGTAGTTCACTGCAACCCTTGCAGGAATCAACCAGGTTCATCTTCATCCTTGTTGATATTAGTTATGCCAGCTCTCCCAGCAAAACAGCCAGAAGGCACTTTTTTTTGAGAGGGCCAAGATTTTCATAAATAATAAGTATTATGGTATTTCCTGTTTGTTCAAGAATTAATCAACCCATTCATGTCTTTTTTTTCTTGTTTCAGAATGTTCATCTGAATTTTATATTTCCTTTCTATGGACATGATGTCAGGTCCCTCGTTATTACTACAGGAGGTAGGTGGCTCAGTTTTCTTTTTGCAAAGATTGACAATCTATATAAAGGGATGGATAGCTCAATTTCCCCCGAAATATCAATCCGTATTCTAGGTGGGTCACGTGTCATTGCATTTTGAAGAAGGATCTTTGAATACAAGCCTAAAATAGTGGCCAAACTGAAATTTCTGTGTAGTGCTGACAACACTTCAAAACGTCATCAACGTCAAACTTTCCATTTTCACTTTTCCATCCGTGGCGTTTTCTGAGCTGAATTATTAAATGAAAAATAGAATTAGCTGTTGCAAACTGCTTACCAACTAAAAGGACCTTTGGTATAAATGCAAAAAAATAGTTAGTGGCCTGACGTTTCGACCCTAGCAGAGTCTTTCTCGAAGGCTAAATGACAAGACTATAAACATAAACAGGTACATGTATACATTACTGATGTTTTTTTGTTACATCAGTTATGTTTTTTGTTACATCAGTAATGTATACATGTACCTGTTTATGTTTATAGTCTTGTCATTTAGCCTTCGAGAAAGACTCTGCTAGGGTCGAAACATCAGGCCACTAACTATTTTTTTGCTTTTTTTTCTGAATTATTAAAGGTAGAAACTACATAAGGCTATCCATTAATTGTCATTTGAACAGGACCTGTCATTTCCTAGAAATAAAGCGAAACTGGAGCCTGATACGATGCATGCATCCTACATAAAGAAATTTCTAAACTACTGTGCACTGTGCCCAACTTGTTAACGTGCAAAATGATATGAGCCTTAGAGACGCCTGTCTATTACTATTAGTAGGGCAGACGGGCGTCAGGCCCATATGGTTTTTCACGTAAAAGAGTCCGGGTACAGTGCACGACCATTGAGAAATTACTGTGTGGAGGAGCCTTTTTTTTCATGTTAATATTGGGGGGGGGGGGGCAACAGGGGCCATGCCGCCCCCAAACTTTTTTCATGAATCCGAGGAATGAAGGCACCATTTTTGTCAAAAATTTGGGATGTTGTTAGTCACCTTGCACATTAGACACTGTGAACATTCTTGAATTCTTCTTTGACTCCTCTTCAATTTTGTTAATTTGTACAAAATATATTTCTGATTTGCCTGTTCGGTTCAGTTCAGATTGTTATAAGTTTCAGATTGCAAGTGTTGATTTTGTTCCTACAAAACGAAGCATTTATGGATGCTCAGAAGGCAAACACAAAGAATTTTCCAACAGAATACTTTTTTGCTTGGATAAGTAGGAGCCGACAATTTTTGACAAAAAGTTATGCATTCAAAATAGGAAGAAGCTTTACTGAGTTTTACTCAAGACATCAATCAGAAGTCAACAACAAGTCAACCACGAGTCAGTCACAAGTCAATCACAAGTCGATCGCAAGTCAATCACAAGTCGATCACAAGTCAATCACAAGTCAATCACAAGTCGATCACAAGTCGATCACAAGTCAATCACAAGTCGATCGCAAGTCGATCACAAGTCGATCGAAAGCTATGGTGGCTTTTTAGTGTGCGTGCATTTTGAATAGTTTACACACCTCTCCAGAGAATAACAATCTGCTGTGCTGCAGCACCTCTTGATTTCCCAACAATCTCCTTAAAGTGAAAATATTTCTCATGGAATTTTGGAAATGTCTCAGGGAAATATTAGGGAAAACTCAAGGAATTTATGTACATTTTTTACAGAGCATATTTACTCAGCAGCCAAAACTGCGTATGAATGACCATTACTTTTCCAAACAATCTTGTGTGGGCTCCATAGGGGGGGGGGGGGGGGGGGTTCTACCCGATGTTCCCCAATACCTACATGTATGTTCCCCAATACCGATGTTCCCCGAAATCCTTAGGGTTAGGGTTAGGGCTAGGGCTATGGGGTTAGGGTTATAGGGTAAAGATTTTGGGGAATATCGATATTGGGGAACATAGGTATGCACCCCTCCATGGTGTTGAACTGTTCTCTATGAAAGAGGGTTTTCACTTTCACTCATTCTCTTCCTCTTTCCTGTGAAAAGGATTCATTTATGCCGGAGCCTACATCCACAGACACCTAGCAGCCACTCAATACATTGCACCGTTGATGGGCAACTTCTGCCCGTCAGACTTGCCAGCTGCAGGGGTCAGGTTTTACGACAACGGTAAGCGAAAGAAGTCATCAGTACATCGGGGTGATGTAAATCGAAAGTAGGTTTTGCCCTTCACTGACGTATAGACATCAGATTCGAACCAGCCAACTGGTACCGCAAGCTCGGTGGTTGAGTGGTAAGATGTCTGCACTAAGCAGGAGGTCGTCGGTTCGAGTCCCACCCGAGTGATTTTCTTTCCAGCTTTCACTCGGGAGATAACACACTGAGTGTTCAGTGTTTATACGTCAGTGAAAGGCACAAACCTAATATTGAAGTCATCAGTGTTGCGGTCACTCGTATATTTTTTATAACAACAGCATTGTCTGTCTTCTATCGTTATCGTTTTTTCTGTTTTGATTGACAAACTGCTACATTACTTTAAACTTTTATGAATTTCTATGTATTTTTGAATGTAATTCAGCTCTAGGGCTGTGATGTTTGAATTTTTAATAAACCAATTAAAATAATGTAACGTCGACCGAATCCTGGGTTAATGTCACATGCCAGACAAATGAAACCACAGACACTATTCTTCAGGGTTTCGGGGCTCCAGGCCATTTATTCTTGCCACTTTCTTTACACGAGGCTTTCTCTTGATACAACTCACAACAAAAAGAACGTTATACAAAATGTCACACCATGGCGCTATAAACACAGCTCCATGGTCGCACTACTGATGAGTCGGCGCAGTCCGGCAACGGGTCTCCCTGGCCAAGCGCAGGGGTCCTGACGCTACAGTTGCACCGTGGGTCCGTGCTGGCGCCCTCTGCCGACGGCCCGGCACCGACGTTACAGTAATAATAGTGTAGCCATATGAAGGGAGGCACTCCATGTGCACGTACTATTTTAAGCATGTATGGCGCAAACTAGTAGTACAAACTACTATCGTTTTATATGGGCACAATCCTATTGCATCCTGTGGAGAGAAGACAATGAGATGAAGTTACAGTTTAAGAGGTGGGGGGAAAATCTCAGAAGAATGTCCTTGGGAAAAAAACCACAGAATCGGGCAGGGACTAAAAACCCACGTATTAGCCGAGGAGAGGGATTCATACCAGAGTCACAGCGGTGAAAGGTGAGGAAAGTACCACTACACCAACCTTTAATACTCTCCTTTGTACTAGTTTTGCAGACAAGTACTTTTACTGAGTACCGAGCTCTGCTGGTAAGTTAACCGAGTATGAGTACTTGTACTTCCGAGTACAAGGACAGGCCTCCAAGTACGAGTACTCGTACTTCCGAGTACGAGTGCGAGTACTTTTATTCCGAGTAAGAGTACGAGTATGAGTACTTCTATTTCCAAATACAGCCATACGGCAAATGATTCATTGTTCGTAATTGGGTCAGGCCCAGTCAGACCGATATTCAGACCCACTCACGGCTCGCTGTTAAATGTGTTTGTCCGGACGTGCACAGAGGAAAATCAGGAAACTTTGATTTATCCGCAAGCCAATCAACCATTTTAAAATAAAAGTATCTACAAAATAAAGCCGTGGTAAGTCAAGCTATATTTCGAGTACTGCTATTTGAATACGAGTACTTCGATGATCGAGTACAATGTTCCCATGTCGAGTACTAGTACTTTGATATCCGTGCACGGGTACGAGTACTCTTAAAAAAGTACATGAGTAGTACCATTTTTTTTTTCGAGTATACTGCTGTTTGATTACAAGTACTTTGATGATCGAGTACAATTTCGACACGTCGAGTACAAGTATTTTTCGAGTACCGAGTACGAGTACCGAGTACGAGTACCGAGTACGAGTACCGAGTACGAGTACCGAGTACGAGTACCGAGTACGAGTACCGAGTACGAGTACCTAGTACGAGCACTATGTGGAGGGAGCCCATTCGGCATGTATTGCTTACCTATATTTAGTTCAAGTGCAGTTTACCGTATCTTTTGAACATTTCAATGAAACCAACTAAAAAGCAATTGGAAGACCAGTTGTTCTTCTCAGCAATACATTTAACACGATTTTGAATACTATACCCCCACTTTTCTAAAAAAAATATGTGCGATTCGACCGGTTTTTGTGGAACAACCACTAAACTTTCAAGTTTGTCTTTTGAAGCCGCGACGTCAAATGACACACACATCTATCAATACGTATTCCTGCCTACGAATTGGCCGAGCATTTTGGCGGCAACCCACAAACGATGATTGGCTGCCTACAATCCCAACGCTGATTGGCTGCCTAGAATCCAGACTGCTGCTATAAAAAGGCGAGATATTACTATTACGTCCGCAATCGTGAGATATTAAACGGCAAGCATGGAAATTTGCACACGGCACCAAACCAATATTTTCCGTTGAGTATAATGGATTTTATCATTTACGTGATACAATTTCGTAATTAACACATGTGTTAAAGGGAATGTACATCATTGGCTTTTGCTGTAATTTTCAGAAATGAACTATTTGAGGGGTTAGTATAATAGATCAAATATTGTTACACTGACGTGTTTGAAGTTTCGTGTTTGAAAATGCTGGAAAAACCAAGAAAAACACAACTGTTTATGTAGTCTGGTTCCCCGACTCCACTAAAGATAAAATGGATCAATTTTAGATTTCGGAAAATTGTAAGATAAGGGAACCAGTCTAGCTGGCCTGCACCCGTTCATGAACATGTAACCTATAGCAAACACAATTTGGACTGAAAAAAATGTAAATTTGGAGCAGTAGTTGAAAAATAGTTAGGTTTTTCCAACGGTGGTCGGACGACCACCGTTGGAAATGTATACAAAAATACCATTTTCTTGAAAATGACTTCACACCAGGTGCCATAATTTTACAGGATGCTTTAGACTGTCATTTACCAACATCCTAGTAAGGTATTTCGTAAAAACTTGGTAGTTTTATTTTTCGATGTTTGCAAATGTTGTATATTCCCTTTAATGGGAAGTGTCTTCACTAGCTGCCAAAGACACGTTGTTTAATTACTTCAAACCCTAGCCAAGAATTCCAAAATCTGCCTAACATACATTTAAACTATAATAATTATAGTTATGCATTGTGTCCTTGCATCTAAGCCCTTAACGGTAGGAAAGGGAGAGTTTGGGGAGACCACTAGGAGCTAGGCCCCTTTGAACGCATTCCCGACACAACAAACTGGATAGTGCTGACTCTGAACAGGGATTGTAAGGGGGGAGGTAATACAATTTTTGCAGACGGAGTCGTTTGTAAAGTATTATGCTTACGTAATGAGGCATTTTGTGCAAAAGTATTGTGTTCCCTTCCCAGTCGGTACCCACAAAAAGGTTGGGCTCCGAGGTACATTGTAATCCCTCAAGGTTACATTTTTTTGTGTGTGAGACAAACATTCCGCAAACTGGATTGCGTTGCGACACATTAACAAACTGGATATACAGGGCGAGTCCAAAAAAAGCGGAACCCAAACCCTCAAAATTATATTTCTTAGTTAAAAAAATATATAGCACCAAAACAAGTAATGAATGGAAAGCCAATTACATAAAGCTACTTATATTTGAAAAAATTACTGAAATTTCTCAATCCGTTCAAAGAAAATCACCATTTAAACACCATGACCCTGAAACCTCTTTCGTCCAAATATGCGATTTCAAGAATCGTCATCACAGTTGTCTTCAAATATCACCAGCGATAAAACCTCAGTTCAAAAGTTAAAAATATTCAACAAAGTCCTTTTGAAGGCCCGTCTTTTAAAAAAATGTTGATTTTATAAATCACATCATTGCCTAGGGGGTGTGCAAAATCGTATTGAAATTGGATGATTCAGGACTGTTAGGGATAGCTATATAGCCTATTAAAGACTGCAGTTTTTGACAGTTGTTGAAACAAGTATTCTGTGTCGTTTTACTTTGTAAACTTTGAACAGGGATTGTAAGGGGGGGGGGGTTTAATGCAATTTTTGTAATCGGAGTCGTTTGGTAAAGTAATATGGTAACGTAATGAGGCATTTTGTGCAAAAGTATTGTGTTCCCAGTCTACCCACAAGGTTCGACTCCAAGGTACATTGTAATCTCTCAAGGCTACTTTTGTGTGTGTGAGAAGTTTCGCAAACTATGTGTTGAAAAGGGATTGATGAGGGGCTTTAGTTAAATACATTAGTCTTTTGTAAAGTAATGAGGTGCCGGTATCTTGTGCAATTAGCATTGTGTCCCTGTAGACATACCCACCAGTAAACGTTAGGCTCTATTACCGGTAGGTATTGTATTCCTTCAAGGCTCATTTTTTTTTGGGTGAGTGACGTTTCGCTTCACTCAGGTACTCTCGGAAGTATGCATCCAAGGTTCATACATATTCCGCTGCATTTTTTTTCCATTAGTAACTGGGGCTAAATTGGCTGATACAATATGTAAATATACACATGAAAAAAAATGTGTTGTGTAAGTTTTTGAACCATCTTTAAAGCTATAGTCCATCAATTGCAGCCATCCGAAAAGTAACTGGCGTAATTACTGTTGAAAAACAAACTTGGTTGAAAGATAGTAAGGGGACTAAACTCCCTGTGAAATTATTCTTTCTGGAAAGCTGTCATTTTGAAGTAATCCACGAAAGAAGGCATTTCCAGCGGTGATTCTTAAGAAGCACCGTAGGAAAATTTAAATTAGTAGTTCGTTTTGTTATTCAGCGCAGCGCGCACAAGTATTGGAACGACGCACACGCGCGTGCGGTTGTTATAATTCGTCGGATCAGTGCGCGACGCCGCGTATAGCTGCAATTCAAAACAATTCAAAACATGATTCAGTAACTTTTGATTTGAAATTGAGATCTTAGAATGCTGCTTTTCTCAGAATGTACAGCTGAAGCTTAGCTGAAACTTCATCAGGTTAGTTGCTCAGTATCCTTCATTAGATTTTGAACACTTTTGTTGCTTCAAACGAACAAAATGCACTAATTACAAATGATGGACTATAGCTTTAATAGTAGAAATGCGCACTTTATCCATTCCCCCCCCCCCAATGTAAACTTTTCCCATAGCTATTATGTAAAGGGTCAAACAGTTCAAGCTTGGAACTTCAATCGCAGCAAGGCCTGCATCCTATACATTACTTTGAAAACAAGATCATGTACTCCTTAGCTGATGGACACATAGGGCCTACATGTGTATAAAAAAAAAAAAGGAAACCCAAATGTATGTAAATGTAAATTATAAAAAAAAGTCTAATAACTATTTTCATAAGGGAATAAATGTGTGCTCCGGAGGTTTTTATCACTCTGTTTAATACCACTTAGAGTCTGGGTGCTGATAATTACCCGAGCCGGAGGCGAGGGTAATTATCAGCACCCAGACTCTAAGTGGTATTAAACAGAGTGATAAATACCGACGGAGTACATATTTATTCCCATTCATAAATACCTTTTCGGTAAAAAAAAATCATATAATTCGTTCAAAACATCCCGATTTTGTTCAACAAATTCACTTTATGCTTTTTGAAACATCCCTCCTGCAAAATAATGGAGTGTTCAGCTGGCGAGTAAGATGAAAACAACCCTTTTATGGAGATTGACGCACGCGTATCATGTTCTACGCGATGTCACGCAGAACGCACCTGGCGCGTTGCGTTTTGAATTTAGAACTATAAAATTCTAACTCCCTGGTAGTGTTGCGCATGCCTACGTGAGGATTGTGAACGTTCAACCAATGAAACGATAAGAGGCACTGGATTTTTAGGAGTCCACATTTTATTGTGACACTGGAAAAGTGTTTAAGACCAGCTAGCCATGTCTTTATCATCCGTTTAATACCGGCCACGTGACGGGCTCTCGACCAATAGGAATGGCTAAACTGTCTGAGGTATTTATGAATATCGGTTAAAGATCATGTGAAATACCAATGCGTCCTCTTTCCAATGAAACATTGATTGTGCGTCTGGTGACCACGGATGACTGCATTCGTTGCATACCTGCACTGGGCCAGGTATGTGCACAACAGGGTTTTCTGGGCGTGTGGAATGGCTTAAAGAAAGGAGCCATTGCTTTTCTTTAAAATAATTTATTCAATTTTGACACCGTGTTGAACCATTCTCATTGTTGAAGTTAATACCCCTCATCATGCAGGCCCAATGCCTTCAAAGTGCACAGTGGTTTAAGACCCAGACATTTCACCCCAATTTTTTTTTCCAGTTTTTGTTATTACTTTTACCTGACATGTCTAAAGATATAATTCAAATCACCAAAAAGTTATTTTGAGGTGTAATTCACTTCGAAATGTCCATGTTATAACCATGCCTCTTTATTCAATAATGGCAGATTATAATTCGGCTTCATGAGATTTAAGAAGTTGCTGTGTCCAGGGCCTTAACTTGTTGTTTTCTGTAACCCATTTTTTCTGAAGCCACTTTTCTTTCGTTTGATATATAATTTATATCGATAAGTAAAATTATAATATAATTTATATCTCAAAGTAAAACGTGGGTACCGATCTACTACTAGCCTCACATATGTTGCCCATTGATAACCTGGACCCCAATGCACTGAGAAAATTTAACATCAAATCAGATTATTAAACAGTGAATGGAAACAAATTTACAAAACGCGTCCCAGTGACAAACAAAAAAGTGTGACTTGATGAGTTTCTCGGTCGGTCAGACCAGGCAGATTTTTGCGATCGCATGATGAGCAAGGAACACATTACACCGTGAAACGGATAACTTTTATAAAACCTTCCTTAGCCCAACATAAACTTTACTCGATACTTAATAGAGTAAGTTAAAAATTACTTCTGATTATTATTTTGTTGATAAAAAAAAATACTAGAATTAACTTTTTGCTGATGTTCCATGATCGTCCTCTTTTCCTCAAAGCCAAACAGCCGAGAAAATTAAAAATCATCTGAATAAAACGTACATTACTTCACCTGTGTCGCCCACATCATTAATTTTATTTCCCAAATTTCGAGGGAAAAAATTACAAATTACTCTGCAGTCCTTCGAAAATGGACATTCTCCAGTAAATTGATAAGTCCCATTTGTGTAGATTGAATAAAAACATGGGTAAGTCTTACTTTTAATTTCACAAAACAGTGCAATGAACGTACGTTGTCCCAGATCCGCAATGTTTCGCCCTTAAAAAATTGTTGTCACACTGTACTCTATTGGTCAACAGAGGGCGCTACTCACCAACGGCGAGTAAAACTCATGAAAAGCAAAATCTACATCATTTTTACAAAAATGCACGTGCTGAGGAACGTGCAGCGTATTCTACATGGTAATCGATCGCATTTGAATTCGTTTTCAATAATATTTTTGACGATGATTCAAGAAAATCGATGATGTCTGGGTCACTAAATGCATGGTTTTAAACCACTGTGAAGTGGCAAACGACTCTTTCCACGCAAAGCTCTGCACCAAGTCTAGTCCATTTCAACCTTTGCATTTACAACAAACCAGCCAGCAATCTTTAAGCAAGACCTCGGCCTAGTACAGGTTTTGTCCCTTGACATAATAACAACGAATGCTCAGTCATCCGTGGCCACAGACACACAATCAAGGTATCATTGGGAAGAGGACACATTGGTGTTTCACATGATCTTGAACTTATTTGAAAATATTTATTACATTTTTTTATAATTTACAACAACATCTGGGTTTCTTTTTAATTGGGCCTTCATGAAATACGACAAGTAAACACCTGCATGGGACTGAGGCTTAAAAAAAAAAAACTTGCTGAAACTTTACTTAACTCCACTTTGTGGAATTTACTGTATTTTATTTGGATGCCGATTTATCCAAGTTGTATTTACACAAAAGCGTCCGGAATGTTACACAAATGTTTGATGGATTAACATTATTTAATAGCGAGGCCGTTATGAAACTTTGGAGAACCAAAAATTGGGGGGAAAAACCTTTTGGATTGGTCACAGGAGTCTCACAGATGGTGTTTTCACATCAACCCATTAATGAGGTGGCGCCAGGCAGGGGCGTCGTGCTCAGGAAAACACATGCAACCTACATGGAAACACACACGCATAGTAGGTTTCCCACCCTTTTTTACTCAACAATTTTAAAGCAGGGTAATTCCATGTCCAGACCAACGCACTTTTTTACCTCATATGTCTTGCGATTTTGATAAAAATTCCTGTGCTTGTAGGTCCTGATGTATGAAGCCCGGGAAGGGACAGGGTGGAAATTTTTTTGGCATTTGCTAATTCGTTCGCACGAATTACTAATTCGTTCGCACGAATTACTAATTCGTTCGCACGAATTACTAATTCGTTGGCACGAATTGCTAATTCGTTCCCACGAATTGCTATTTCGTTCCCACGAATTGCTGTTTCGTTCCCACGAATTGCTATTTCGTTCGCACGAATTACTAATTCGTTCGCACGAATTACTGAACGAATTAGTAATTCGTTCGAACGAATTAGTAATTCGTTCGCACGAATTCCTATTCGTAATTCGTGGGAACGAATTAGTAATTCGTGCGAACGAATTAGTAATTCGTGCGAACAAATTACTGGAGTTTGTTAATTCGTTCACACGAATTAGTAATTCGTTCGCGCGAATTAGTAGTTCGTTCGCACGAATTGCTAATTCGTTCGCACGAATTACTAATTCGTTCGCACGAATTACTAATTCGTTCGCACGAATTACTAATTCGTTGGCACGAATTGCTAATTCGTTCCCACGAATTGCTATTTCGTTCCCACGAATTGCTGTTTCGTATCCACGAATTGCTATTTCGTTCGCACGAATTACTAATTCGTTCCCACGAATTACTGAACGAATTAGTAATTCGTTCGAACGAATTAGTAATTCGTTCGCACGAATTCCTATTCGTAATTCGTGGGAACGAATTAGTAATTCGTGCGAACGAATTAGTAATTCGTGCGAACGAATTACTGGAGTTTGTTAATTTGTTCACACGAATTAGTAATTTGTTCGCGCGAATTAGTAGTTCGTTCGCACGAATTACTAATTCGTGCGAACGAATTACTAATTCGTGCGAACGAATTACTAATTCGTGCGAACGAATTACTAATTCGTGCGAACGAATTAGCAAATGCCAAAAACAAATTCCACCCTGTCCCTTACCGGGCTTCATACTGATGAGCAATGAATGCACACCAATTTTTAGCCAGATCCGACCTACCATGTAGCAGAAACCACAAAAATAATGACATTTTTAGAGTAAAATACCACCCTTTTGGTAGCAATGTGTCAAACCATGTCAATTTTCATCGAATATATGCAAATTTGGTATTAAAATAATAAGAATTGCATGCTCAATTATCAACGCTTTTGTCAAAATGAAATTTTGTGAAAAGTAGGTCACGTAACCTTTAATATGTTATCGTGACCTTTGACCCAATGTATGTAATAATGTATCATTCTGAAAATCAACGAAATAAAAATGACTTGATAGAGCATGTCTTCCTCTATCAGAATCCACTAAAAATCAATTGGGGTCTTCAAAATGTACAACTTTATGACTATTTTTGTACAGTTGGTAGGTTACATATGAGTCAATTTATAGACTTTACATTAGAAATCCACCAACACAAGTTACTATTCTGTTTCTAAAGGTATTTAAATTAATCTTGGTTTGGGAATTTCTCATGTTTAGGGCTGATGAGGTCTAACCAGACTCGTAATATAAATTATCAGCAGTGGCGCACCCAGGATTTGACTTTTTTTGGGGGGGGGGCCCTCATAATTTGTTTGTTTTCAAACTTCTGTAGAATATTGCCACTGATAATTAGTTATGCCTCAAGCGTGCTTGGAATTGAGACGCCCCCCCCCCCCACCCACCCGGGATGCCACTGATAATTAGTTATCCCCACGAGCGCGCTTGGAATTGAATTTAATTTTGACAAAAGAGTTGATTTGAGCATGTAATTCTTACTATTTTAATACCAAATTCGCATATATTCGATGAAAATTGACATGGTTTTGACATATTTCTACCAAAAGGGTGGTATTTTGCTCTAAAAATGTCCATTTTTTTGTGGTTTCTGCCCTGACCACGTGGTAGGTCGGATCGTGCTAAAAATTGGTGTGCATTCATTGCTTATCAGGACCTACAAGCACAGCAATTTTTATCAAAATCGGACGACAGGTAAAAAAGTGCGTTGGTTTGGCCTTGCAGTCTGCCATTGCCTGCTCATGTCATTATTTTTTTATGGAACTCTAGTTATGCTAGGCGCCAAAATGACCCACACACCTTCAGCGTTATAATTGGTTTACGTCGCTTTTTTATCCTTTAATAAAAATTTTTTTTTTACATTATTCAAGGAAAAATGATGTCATTAATTCACAAATTCTTTGGAAATTCAACATCACATATGCAGTTAGTATCACGCATCATTTTTTTTCTTCTTTTTTGGCTCGTTTTACAATTATTTTGTGACTGCTGTCATAAAGTTTTATTCCATCCTTTACTTTATCGAAATAGAAGTCATATTTCTCATAAACGCACAAGCGTCCCAAAGGCGTATTTACCCTTGCAAAATCAAGTTTTTTTTAAAGGGAATGAGGAGTGCGAAGTTGGAGTCAAGCACTGATAAAATGCTCTGTTCTTTCACTTTATAAGTTTCTTCAATAGGGTTTTTGCAAACCAAGTGCTTCAAAATGTTGGGATTGAGAGCAGTGTTGTAGTCGAGTACTTTTTGCTGAGTACTAGTACGAGAACTTCTACCTCCGAGTACAAGTACAGGTCTCTGAGTACGAATACTTGTACTTCCGAATACGGCCATATGGCTAATGGTTCATTGTGCGAAATTGGCCCAGTCCCCGTCAGACCGATTTTATAGACCCACTCACGGCTAGCTGTTAAATGTGTTTGTCCGGACGCACACAGAGGAAAATCAGGAAACTCTGATTTCTCCGCAAGCCAATCAACCATTTGAAACTGAAAGTATTGATAAAATAAAGCAAAGCTTAGGTCAGTCAAGCTATGCCACTTTTTTCTCCAAGTACTGCTGTTCGAGTACGAGTACTTTGATGATCGAGTACAATTGCAACATGTCGAGTTCGTGTACCTTAATTGCTGCCCGAGTACAATCATCGGCATTTCGAGTACGAGTACTTTGACATTCAAGTATGAGTACGAGTACTCAAAAAGTACTCAAGTAGTACTCGAGTATACGAGTACCGAGTACGAGTACTACAATACTGATTGAGGGGCTGAAACAGTTAGAAATAAGTGGAGGATTGAATGTTATTTTTTTTTAATTGTTTCCTAAGGAACTGCTTTGACAGTGGAATGGAGGGAACAGAATCTTGTGGACAACATTCCTGGTAAGTGGCAAAGCAAAATTTGCATTTTGAGAAAAAGTACTAGGGGACACAAGTGAGACATTGGTTGACATTTTGTCGGGGTATCTAAAGAACGTTTGTCAAGTTACTCAAGCTCTTAAAATCTCTGTCTTATTTTGTTTTTAAAGAAAAAAACCTTGATAACACATGTGCTGCAATGAACAGTGTTTAATACATCATGCAAGCAGTGGGAAAAAACACGATTTAACTTTGAGTGAAATCCCCAACTCTATTAAAAGAGGGAAAACGAAATAACAAAAAACAAATTAATAATAAAAAAATGGATTAGTTTCCAAAATCAGTTCTTGCAAAATTGATCATAAAATTTTTTAAAAAGGAGAAAAAAAATATGTGCTGATACTGTGCATACCTAAAGCCGGCCATACATGAGAGCTACGTGCTGAGCAAAAAAAGTCACTCGAGGCCGTTTGCCCATCATGTAGCTCACAAAATATCCCTGTGTGCGGTAAATTTTTGCTGAGTTTTCTGCTTCACGATGCCATGAGGCAAATATCTGTCCTGTTTGATGTTTTTGCCTCGCAAGGTGAAAAACTGACCATGTGTACAGTCAACCTGAGCTACGTGCTGAGCTAAAAAGATTAACTAGCCAATGAAAGCACATTCTCTGGTCACATGATTTCATGATATAGTTTTGCCTGCTCAGTGGCGTTTGTCCGCATCTATAAATCACTTGAGTAGAGTATGTGCTTTCATTGACTAGTTAATCTTTTTAGCTCGGCAAATTGCTTCGAGTGACTTTTTGCTCAGCACGTAGCTCTCGTGCGCGGCGGGATTTAGAGTAACAAGTATCCATTAAAATCAGAGATTTTCTTTTAGTCCTTGTGATATTCTTGAATACAACTCTGATTCAAACTTAAAGAATGTAAAAAATTGGGGAAATTAATTGAGTTATGGTTTTTAAAGAATGGTTCAGGTGACTTGGGCATGTTGTGAGAATCTTGTCAGTCAAGAGTTCTGTTTCTAAATATAATCACTTTTTTCCTATCAGGTGGTGGTGTCTGCCTGGGTATCATTGGTACGGTATAATTTTACGCTTGAATTATAAATGTTCCCAGGTTTCTGCCTGCTTTTTCCCCATTTGTTTCGTACATTTCATCCTTGTGAATTTCTTTCTTCCAACATTTCCTTGCTCCATAAAAAAAGAAACCCACCGGAAGAAAGAGTGAAAAAGGAATCTGTCATTTTCCATTCCACTTGCCATTATATAGAACCATGCTGTGCATGACATGTTCTACACTTTAAAAATGACTAAATGCTGTCTTCATTCAGTTGTGTTATTGAATTTATGTTGAGTTTAAAGTTGGTGTATACATGCTTTTTGGGTGTGGCACCCCGAAAAGCAGATTTTCGAATTGAATTGATAATTTTCTAGAATTACATTAGTTATGTGCTTCCAGTGAAACATCACACACAAAAATGGGCCGATGATAATTAATAGGTAACCGAGTGATTAATTTCAACTTTTGAATAGGGAGCGGGACGTCCCTAATTCGAATCTGAGGCCAGCAGGACCTAATACGCATGCGCTCTTGCGACAGTGCAGCACTTGAATACTAATTTCAACAGGTGCGACACTTGCAGCACTTGAATATTAATTTCAACAGGTGCGACATTGCAGCACTTGAATATTAATTTCAACAGGTGCGACAGTGCAGCACTTGAATACTAATTTCAACAGGTGTTCATGTTACAAAAATGTGCATGTGGGTATACGGCTAGTATCGCACTGTTGCGACAATGCAATCATGAACGACACTTGAAACAAGACTTGGAAAACCATGGGTTTTACGATCCAGTGAGAGGAAAAGACGCAAAATAGCAGAGATTATGATAGAACGTAGGAACTGTAGTGTAGCCAGGCCGGTCTGGCTGCATGTATCGTGCGGGAGTTGTCGCAAACCCGCCACGATTATCGTATGGTTAAAAAATTAACATAGCTGAAACGTCAGTAGATATGAATATTTGTAAAATTTCACTCCAAACTTTCTGAACTGAAGTGCACCGTCTATTAAACACCATTTTCAAACCTTTAAAACGGCCTGCAAATGAAAACACGCAATTTCATTTGTTACAGGATATTATATTCCTTTAGAATTTGTTTGGAAAAGAAAATCAAAATTTTGAAAAAGCACGTATATACCAATTTCAAAGAAAAGGATTTTCGGATCAATAAGCTGTCTGGAAAGGTTTTGATGATATCAAAACTCAAAATTTTTATTTTTACTTAAAGTATAGTTGATATAAACAGAAAAGATTGTTCAATTGATTCTCTGGCTTCAAATTTTCCCCCTCCAAAGTTTGAGCAGATCTACATTGACAAATTTCATTTAACTTCTGCTGTGCACTCAAATTTGAAAAAAAAAACTTTGCTCAGCAAGAACGGGCCCAATTTCATGGCTCTGCTAACCACAGAATTTTATGGTGGCCAATAAAAATTTTTGTGAAGTCGTGAATTTATTCACAACAAGTCGAGAACATTTTCGCATTGTCCTGAATATTTTTGCAATGTCGTGATAATTTTTCACGACTCTTCGTGAAACGAATTCGCGAGTCCAGAAACAAATTTACAACATCGCAAAAGATATTCACAACAAGTCGTGAATTTAGTCGCAACTTGTCATGAATTTTTTGTTGAAAATATTTTTTCCACTAACTTGAAGGGTTCAACAGTGTGCATCATGGGATAGCACATATTTGTGCCGCGTGACAACTGGTCGTCAAAAATATTCACACGTCACAAAAATATTTACGATCCTTTCGTGAATAAATTCACGACATCGCCAAAAAATTCAGGACCAGTTTTGAATAAATTCACAATGTCGCAAAAAAAATCAGGACCAGTTGATAAAATCACGGCATCGCAAAAAAATTCATGATGACTAGGTCATGTCTAAATTCATGACGTCGCAAACATATTCACGACGTTGCGAAAGTATTTCATGACTAGTCGCGAATACATTCACAACGTCGCAAAAATAATCATGACATCCTTCAAGGCCACCATAGAGTTAAGCTCTAACGATCCCCAATCTGCGCTAACAGTGCAAGCGAAAAAAATTCTGTGCTAACCACATTACAGGATGTATGCATGTGCGTTAATGAAAACCAAAATTCCTCGCTATAGCCCTTGAAATATGCCAACCATAAGCACGGAAATGTCTAATTCATTAGCAGGCATTTTTCATTAAAGGTTTAGCAGAGCCATGATGATTAGGCCATAGAGCAAGCAACAGACCCGGTTTACCAACCAAAATATGTGCTGTTTGCTCATAACTGGTTCACAATTATAACACCTCACCCTCAGATTCTGTATCTTGATTGGCTGAGAGCAAGTCACATGCTATTCGCTATTTTTGACATCTTGCTGTGCCTGCCAAAAAGACTATGCATAGCAACCAAAGTACTATTTGCATATCAACTGGTATTGTGTGAAAATACATACGGGGCTGCGCGTTGCACGTACTGTTCGCCGGCGCTAGGGCTACAGAGCTGGGTTCAAACATTTCATGAAGGGGTGGTGTGAAAAAAGTCAAGTTTATTTTCAAATAAGTTCATATTGAAATAGCAATACAGTGTACCTTTTAATTGTATTGAGATTAAATTAATCAGTTATCATGTAAAATTAAGCAGAATCTGTGAGTGAGTTGATATGAAACAAATATTGACTGCTTAAACTCTGGTAAATAGTTAAAGTAGCCTCCCTCTGTGATCCATTAGAGCGCAGCTGGGGGGAAATAGAACGCCGAGGCAGAGACTATACCACTCCAAACAGTCAACATTTGTATAATGTATCATGGTTTGGGGGTTTACAGGGCTGTTATAGACCCGTAACAGGTTGTTTGTGTCGATCAATCACTGTCATGTTTTGCAAATTAAAGGGGCACAAGGTCCTGAAATCCTCGAAAATTTCATGTTTTGGATTGTTTACTGAGCCTATTTCAAACATCTGGTTGAAAGGAAACCAACCTAATGTCTTACCGTTCCAGAGAAAAGACAGAAAAAAAACCGCTTGTTTACATCGGACACGACAGAGCACGAATATGTTTTTCGTGTCGTTCTCAGTGTGTGATATATACGTTGTGTGTCTCGGGAACAGCGGTGACCAATCACCAATGCAAAAATAGTGGTTTCTTCAACGTCCGCAAAAGACGAACACTTCATGAATGAAATCACAATTAGCATCCAAACAGCTAGCTCGAATTTATGGGGTCGCAAAAGTGGACCCCGAAATTCGTTCTCGCACGCATAATACAGGAATTACACAAAAACGCCCAGTTTTGAAAGGATAGTTGTGTGGATGTTTATATCCTACTTTTAAATGTTATTTCCGATTAAAATCATTTTGTTCAAAGCGCGTTTTGTAGCCCAATTGGGCTGTTTCAGGACCTAGTGTCCCTTTAATAGTGAGCAGAGTTGTCTGTGACATCTGCTATGTGGTTAACAATTGGACTGAAATTTAGATTTCTTTTTCCTCATGGCTCTGTGCATCACATATTGCATGAATTGTACTGTGCAATTTTTTTCAGATCTTTGCATTTATCATTTTAATGAGATAAAATGTCCTCCCCATCCACATCCTTCAATAAGATATTTTGAATCTATAGCTGAAGACGAAGCCTCTGTAATGTTTCCTTGTACTGTTTCTTTATAATTTTTCATTTCGTTACAAAAACATACAATACAATAAATCTCGATAAGTCAAACTTCAAGGGAACAGGTTCAAAATTTGACTGAAACAGAGTTTTGAGTTAAGCAGGGTAAAATGTATACCATATACTACTGAAGGGAATGGATTCCTAATTGTTTGACTTAACAGTTGTTTTGAGTTATCAGAGTTTGACTTATGGGCAATTCCACGTTTACTCACGTTACATTTTTGATGTACTTTTGAGTTTCCGTGGGCTGTAATTACCTTACTGAAAAGGTTTATAATAACTGTTATCCCCATGGTTGATAGAGTAGACCTAGACCTACCTACAAGCACCAAAGATGACATCCAGAAAAGTGTGTTATGTATGATAAAACAAGACGCACAAAATTGGTTACTCACGTTACATTTTTGTAACATGAGTTACGAAATTGTGCCTCTTGTTTATCATACATAACACATTTTTCTGGATGTCATCTTTGGTACTTAGGTAGGTCTAGGTCTACTCTATCAACCATGGGGATAACAGTTATTAAACCTTTTCAGTAAGGTAATTTACAGCCCACGGAAACTCCAAAGTACATCAAAAATGTAACGTGAGTAACCGTGGAATTGCCCTGAGTCAAGATTTCACTGTAATTTGAGTTTACTCTATTTTGTATGTGTAACTGATGAGGCCAAGGCCTGGGGCATGTTGTATGATCGTATGTACATGAATGTGTACCTGCACTGTAGATTGTATGGCATGCATATGTGCACGTAGGCCTACACGGGGTATAGTTGGTGCGTGCACAAGTTCATTGAAGCCTAATTTATTCGTCAATCAGCAGAAAGGCCAATCTCTCCCCCCCCCCCCCCCCCAAGTACCCTCCTGATATTTTTTTGTGCGGGCAGCGCAACATTTTTTTTGGCCTGATGCCAGAACTTCAGGCAAAGCTGGGAAAAAAAGCAAAAGGTTTGTAAATGGCTCATGTCCATACATATGCCAAAAAAAAGTCTGTCGATATGAGCATGGGGACTCCATATCACTCAAGCTTTCATATCTCTCATCAGCTTTTATTTCATGCTGCTTTTTTTTAGTTTAAAAAAGAGCAGGTTTGTTCACTAAATTCATAGGCCTACCATGTTACAGTGTGTACCTAGAAATATAGCATTGAAAACCTAATTTGCGTTTTTTTTTCTGACACTTTTGGAGTACCATGCGTTTTGTTTGTTACATCTTTTTAAGGTTCCTTTAGCTAGCACATGGCAAGTAAGGGAAATTAAACATGACCCAATGGAATTAAGCCTGCAGTTCGGTTGTGGTGTCAGTGCAAAGCTGGATGTCTGTATATGTGTGATAACAATTCATCCGGTGCCTGGAAGAAGGTCGTAAGGGCAAACAAATCAAATTCGGGTTATTTGGGTAGTCGATAAAGCTTTGAAATATCTTTCATTTGATATACATATTGTCTCAAGGGGCTACGTCATTCTGATGTCATTAACAGAAAACAAAGGACGGAAGGAGGTTTTTCATTATTTGTGCCCTGCAAAAGGTCGTAAGCGTGTAATTATAATGCAACAAAAAATGTTCCAAGCGCCCTAACATCCCGCTAAAATGGGTACGCAAAGCCCATTTTGTTCCCGGCTTAGGATTTAACATGCTGCTTAAGCGCACGTTTGCAGGCAAGTTCACGTTTAAGGCAGATGGAGTTCTCGGTAAAAGGTCATAAGCAGAAAAATTTTACTAACTTCAAAATTAAGTGATATTTTGAAATAAATATGCACAATATGATTTTAATTATTCACGACATTCATGAGCCCAAATTTCAGCTTGATGTGATTTTTCATTTAGAAATGGGAGCACAAAACCTTTCAACTTGATTATCTCCAAAAGTGCTTTTTGGGTTCCTGGGCTGCTTACGACCTTTTCCTTGGCACACAACGCATTATGCTTGGTTGTGTTTATATTACTTGCTTAGTTGCAGAAAGTTACTATGATGCAACAGCAAGGGGATAAACATTTGTGCTTTCGAGCTGTTTGAAATTGTATTTTTTATTAATACTTACGTACATTTTCTGTTTTACCAGCTGGTTTATTTACATTCCAAGCAACACTTTTTGAAGATGGGAGGATCCTATTCGCTTATAAGCAGGTGAGACTGTCTTTCTTTATTTTGTCATTATTGGTTTATTAATTAATTGCTTATAGATGGGTTTGTTCAGAACAGTATTATTTTTGAATGCTTGATAATTTGGTAATTTTAACATGGTTGTATTCATGGTTTCATGTTTGTGGCTTTTGGAAAAGGCATGTTATGTTCACTGTTTTAAATTCTTAGGAATTGAAATACGGCCAGCTCTTCACAATTTTAGGTCCCCACCCCCAATTTGATAGATTAATAACAAAAGAGGATAAGGGTTGGCCTTTATCAGGAAATTCCCATCCCAACCCCTCCTGACCCAAAATCTAGATACGTCAGTCAATCCACCCCCCCCCCCCTTCTCATTTTCACCTCGAATTACCCATTTTGATTTCTAGATCTGCACCTGTTAGACGTAGATTTTGTCCGCTTTGTATTTTTGTTCAGGTCCCCATTCCTATCTCCAGTATCTCAGAGGACGGCCATCCTGTTAAAGTTGGCCTGGCTGATGCCTACTATATTGATCAAATGATTGCTCCATGTGAGTCTAAGATTTTCATATAGATCTTAAAGATGTGGTCTTTGAAAATTTCAAAACGTTTCGAAACCAATTTTCATTTTGTTTATATTTTATAGTTGTGTGCCCGTGCTATATTCAACAATTTTTCTTCTTCTATTGATAAATTTTCCATATGTTTTATTCAAACAAGAAAAACAGGGTTTTTACTTCAAGTTTTTGACGACTAGCTGCAACCATCTAAAAAAGAAAGTTATTTGGTTTGGCCACAAAAGCCCGCAAAACAGATCCAGTAGTGCAGTGCTTTGCAAGTAGACTGGCTCTTGGTCTGTAGGCCTATATTTTCTCGATACTGTTTGTGGGGTGGGATCTAGCCAGCCTCCCCGCAAGAACGGAGTTATTGTCTGACAGCCAATAATTTGAAATTGTAAAGTAATAAATAATTCAATAACTAAACATGGGCTATTTTTTTTCGGTCAATATGTCTCATTCAAAAGTGAATAACTTAAAAAAAAAAAAAAAAAATTAAAAAAGGAATCTATTTTTCGATTGGGATGAAACTCGAAAATAGCACGGGGAACGCAACTTTAATGAAAATAAATAGTTTTACAATGATGGGTATCTGGAACCCCCTAAAAAAAGGCTTTTCATGTAAATTTGCATGCACATTCCATGCATTGTCCTTTGTGACAGGGTCAGGAAACAGTCCACTTTGCAAGAACTGAATTGTTGTTAAGCTATAAATAATTCAAAATTCCTCAAATAATTATTCCATAACCAAACGTGGGCCGATTTTTTTTGTTTTGTTATTTTTGGAGGTTTTGCTTGCCTCGTTCAAAAGTGAAATTGCCTTGCTTGACAGATATCGTAAAACAAAGAAAAAACATTATTATTTGCGGGGTGAAACTCAAAAACAACAGATAGTGCAACTTTTTAAGGTATTGTTATAATGTTCTTTTGTTCAAAATATAAAAAAATATGGAATGCAATGATGAATTATGAATGTTTGGCCAGTAGCAAACTGATTTGACACTCGTAATGCCACCTGATCTGTGAACAAAAGATGTAATTGACTGATTTTGAATTCTCTCTGTATTAGTTTTGTTAGAAATATTTTTGCGTGTATATACATGTAAAGTGCAATGTTTGTGAAGTTTAGGTTTTTACTGATTGTAACATAGTATTTTTTTTCTTCATTTTTGTGCTTGATTATAGTTACAAAAAAGCGAGAAATCTTTGAGTACCATAAGGTTGAGCTAGACATGTCCCTTATCGACAGTGGCACAGCGGTTCTTATTTCACCACTTCCAAGTAAGTTTCCTCAGCAAAACAATTCTTATCATAAACCATTCAATGGCATTCAAAATCTGAAATCCTCCATTCTAAGTAAAGATTGCATTCAGTCTAATCTGTTGATGTACGATGGACTGGTAACACTTTAAAAGCGGGAAAAAAAGCGGAACCCAAACCCCCAAAAATATGTTTCATATTTTAAAAAAAATATGTAGCACTAAATATGATAATGACTGTAAAGCCAATTTCGTAGGCAACCCTTCGATGAAAAAAATACTGAAATTGCTCAATCCATTCAAACAATATAACCATTTGAAAGCAATGACCCTAAAAACATGTTTCATCCAAAAGAAAAAAACAGTTTACGGTGTGCATTCTGACTGTTTGGAACAACAAAGAAAACGTCACAGAATACTTGTTTCAACAACTGTAGTACACAATTTCTTTATTAACAACCCTGGTTAGGGGCCGTTCACAATTATCAACATATTCACGAGCGTACAAACCGTACACTGGGGGGGAGGGGGTTAATGGCCGCCGTACGTTTTTTTTTTTTTAAATGTCGATACGTTTTCTCGCCCGTTAATGTCCGCCTAATGCTGTTTTTGTTTTTTTGAATGTCGATCTGTTTTCTCGCCCGTCGCCACAGCCGACAGCCGCAACCGATGCCGATCGAGCACTTGCCGAGCCGGTCGCGCCCCGCGCTAGGCCCCGCATTGCATCCCATGAAAGTATTGTGTACAGCATGCGCGGCATTGTCCTACACACGTACATGAAAATGTACTGTTATGTACATGTACAAGTATAGTCCGTATCCACTCCGTGTTTTTAACGGCCGGTGTCACATGTCATGGCCAAAAACTTGATCTACAAAAGTTACAAAAACCCTTGCAAGTGTCTATATATAGACTTGTGTGAAAAAAAATCAACATTTTTTTCGTACACTTTTAGGGGGGAGGGGGGGGTGTCTTGAAAAAGTGTACTCTTTGTACACTTGTAAAAATGTTGATAATTGTGAACGGCCCCTTTATAGGCAAACAATATGACTTTTAAAATGCACTTTTTTTTAAAAGACGGGCTTTCAAAACGACTTTGTTGAATATTTTTAACTTTTAAACTGAGGTTTTATCGCTGGTGATGTTTGAAGACAATTGTGACGGCGATTCTTGAAATCGCATTTGTGGACAAAAGAGGTTTTAGGGTCATTGTGTTTAAATGGTGATATTCTTAGAACTGATTGAGCAATTTCAGTATTTTTTCATCTAAATGTAGCTTATGAAATTGGCTTTCCAGTCATTATTATATTGGGTGCTACATAATTTTTTTAATATGAAATATAATTTTGGGGGTTTGGGTTCCGCTTTTTTTGACTCACCCTGTATATTCAAATAATGTACAATTTGATCTGTTCACTTTTATTAAAACCATAAACAGGTATATTAAGGGGCCATTTAAAATTGTCGATGTTTTTAAATTTCAAAAAAAAAATTCGAAATTGTGGGTGGGTGGGTAACGAAATTCACTTTTCATAGAAAAAGCAAAGAAAAGACACAAAAAAGCTAGATCTTTTGACTTGCCTGAACTACGCGCCAGCAGATCCAATGCTCTTTTTTTTATCGGCATTCCCACGACTTTAAAGATGGCCGACCTTATGGATGTTACTGTCGTATAATCCTTGCAGCGGATAAAGTTTAGCATTTTTTATAACGCAGGGTTCAAGGTTGATGCAACTCTTTAATACGGACAACGACACAGTTTCTGGACGGTCCTTGACACACTGAGTATACAGTGTTTAAAACGTCGGTGAAGGGCAAAACCTAATTTGATTTATATCACCCCGGCGCAAAAACAAACAAAAAATTCCATCTTATAATGTTTATCGTTCCATCATGATTCAATTTAAGTTGACTGCCAAACTCATCCTTGTAAATCTCTTTTGTTTGAATCATTAAAGTTCAAGATGTAGATAACTTCGTTCACAGAAATGCAGACAAACGATTGAATAACGAACAACCAAATATAAGAATGAACTCCCATCAACATTATAATTACAGAACAAAAGTAGCTCTGGAAACTAAGTTTCAAAATTACTACTCAAAATTATAAAATAATAACTCACCCGATCAGTGGCGTAGCATAGTCATTTTGATTGGGGGGTAAAAAAAATTGAAAAGGGGACTTGCACATCCGTGGTGAAACGTAGACACATTTTTTTCTTTGGACATTTTTCATTTTATCATTTTCATTCTTCATATATATTTTCATTTTAGATTGGATTCTTGGTGCTGTATCTTATTAAGTACATGTACATGTAGTTTACTAACACAAACTGCTCTAGGGGAACAATGTCCAGTAAAATCAGTTTCTCTTGGGGGAAAAAATTTGTTTTAAAATAAATATAAACAAATATTCACAATTTGTTCCAAATGTTACTTTGTTAGGTTGACCACAGCTGGCCTTTTTGGCTCTCTACAATATGACCAAAACAATAAAGATATTGGAACACTTGCATAAAAGAACATTTGGATTGTAAACAAGCCTTCATACAGACAATGATGAATTACTCCCCAAATCTGTTTGGGAGTGTATCCCCCTGTTCATCTTGCTATGCATAAACATGAAGGCCAGATAATGAGGTCATGTTTATGCATGGTTAAACAGACATTTCCACTGCATGCACTGTGTGCAGTAGTACTACTAGTGTATGCATGCAGTGCTATGTGAGTGAAATATAGTGAATGGAGAATTAAGAACACGGTGAACGTAGTGCATGTTTTTTGTGCCTTTTGCAAGCACGTGTAGGCCGACTTCCTCATTGTATCAATTTATTTATCCATGAAAAGAAATTAGTGAAAACGTAGTTCAGTTATTTATCACTGCAGTTATAAAAACAAATCCTGAAAAACTGTGTGATTTTTGGTCAGTTTTCTCTCTCTGTCAATTTCCATGGTGCAAAACAAAATGGCTACTTCACTAGGCTTCTTAGGCCTACTTGGCCAAAATGTGAAGTTGCAAATTGCACATTTGTGTGTGATTGCTTTTATGTTGGCCATGTTACCAATGTTAGCAGCGGAGACAACCACTTTGTCCCCGGAAATGAATGGTAGGTAATTGTCTCAATATAATCTGCCATTGTCATGATTGTGTGTGTCAATGCAATTTGTAATTTAGGGCCTGAACACGCTGCTGAACATGCTGAATGTTGGAGGAAAATTGTAGCCTTATTTTTTAGTAGGCATTCATGTGGGGCTTGTGTATTGTAGGCCTCTCTTGATAACATTAGAGTCGAGGGTGTTTCTTATATGTTTCCATAATGACATTTTCAAACTAAAGCAGTCTTTTATTAAGCTTGAAATATCCAGCTTACTGGAGTCATGACTTGCATGACATGTATGAAGGGCATGTTACCGTAGACATGGTAGAGCTGAAATGAAGTCCCTGACTTAGCAAGCGCATTTCACTTTTACTTTTAGGGCCAATATTTTCCATTTTCATTCAAGTTACAGCAAAGGATCCACTCAAAATGAGAATACGATCAAGCTTAATCTACAGATAAAAAGAGGTACTTTCGGTGCATTAACTCCAGATGTACAACTGTCATTTAATAATTGATACTGCATTTCTCGCACCAACTGAGTAGTTGTGTATAAATAATGCCAGCGGTTTGTTCTTGTTGCCAGACCAAAACATTGAGGGATCTGACCATTCCGCCTCGAAGCAATTTGAAGCTAACAGTGTTTGCGGTTACAGTAGCGCGCCAGATGGCTGTTTTATGATGCACTAGTCGTGACTGTGAGTGTTCCATGCATTAATTCTCCTTCCCCTTCTTGTGGACCGCTCATAGTGCGTCATCAAACAGCTGTCGTGCTGCCAAACCCAGGTTCCTGAAACCATGCCAGTACAACAGGCACGCGCGCAGTGCCGCTGATAATCCGGTGCGTTAGCAAAAACGTCATACATGCGCACGCACCACTGATTATCCAACGCCCATTGGATAAACGCTCGAGGTACGTTAACTTCTGGTTCCATTCATGTACATATATTCATGTACATGTACGTGTACATGTACATGTATGCTACACCGTGGGAAGTACGCAGGGCTAAATTGCGATGACGTCACACTAACGAACCGGATAGCAAATCACCGTTAGCTTCGAATTGCTTCAAGCCGGAATGGTTAGACCCCTTAAAGCTATAGTCCATCATTTGTAATTTGTGCATTTTGTTCGTTTGAAGCAACAAAAGTGCTCAAAATCTAAAGAAGGGTACTGAACAACTAACCTAATGAAGTTTCAGCTCAGCTTCAAGGTAGAGTCCATCATTTGTAATTTGTGCATTTTGTTCGTTTGAAGCAACAAAAGAGTTCAAAATCTAATGAAGGATACTGAGCAACTAACCTGATGAAGTTTCAGCTAAGCTTCAGCTGTACATTCCGAGAAAAACAGCATTCTAAGATCTCAATTTCAAATCAAAAGTTGCTGAATTATGTTTTGAATTGTTTTGAATTGCAACTATACGCGACGTCGCGCACTGATCCGACGAATTATAACAACAGCGCGCGCGTGTGCGTCGTTCGAATACTTGTGCGCGCTGCGCTGAATAACAAAACGAACTACTAATTTAAATTTTCCTACGGTGCTTCTTAAGAATCACCGTTGGAAATGCCTTCTTTCGTTGATTACTTCAAAATGACAGCTTCCCAGAAAGAATAATTTCACAGGGAGTTTAGTCTCCTTACTATCTTTCAACCAAGTTAGTTTTTCAACAATAATTACGCCAGTTACTTTTCGGATGGCTGCAAATGATGGACTCTACCTTTAAGCTCCGAGAAAAACAGCATTCTAGGATCTCAATTTCAAATCAACAGTTGCTGAATCTTGTTTTGAATTGCGCCTGAATTCAGCGTCCGAGACACGTTCTCGCTGAGCCGATTGCAGCTACGTGATGTTGCGCAGCGATCCGACGAATTATAGCAACCGCGCGTGTGTGTGCGTCGTGCCAATGATTGTGCGCGCTTCGCCGAATAACAAAACGAACTAATTTAAATTTTCCTACGGTGCTTCTTAAGAAGCACCGTTGGAAAGGCCTTCTTTCGTTGATTACTTCAAAATGACAGCTTGCCAGAAAGAATAATTTCACAGGGAGTTTAGTCCCCTTACTATCTTTCAACCAAGTATGTTTTTCAACAATAATTACGCCAGCTACTTTTCGGAAAGCTGCAAATGATGGACTATAGCTTTAATGTTTTGGTCTTGCAACAAGAACCAACTGCTGGCATTTTGTACACAACTCAGTTGACCCGACAAATGCACAGTTGCATACAACTTGAGTTGAACTGAACATGTTTCTATACCTCTTTTTATCTAGTTCAGCTTGCATGTGTTTTCATTTTGAGTGGATCCCTTGCCGTGTCTTTGGCTTTGATTTTTGCTTGGACACATTGCAATAAATATCATGACCATTTTCTCAATGTAAGTGAATGTGTAGGCCCTATAACATGACATACTTTCAACTAAATTGAAACGATTGTCCCTTTGTGAAAATGATACATGTATGTCTGCTGCCAAAAACACCAATTTCATATGTGGCTATATAAGGACACCATTGCATATGACTAATTCTTTTGAATTTTGTTTATCTTGAACGTGATTAATGCAGCCTGCAATCAGCAGACTTCTTGCAGCAGCTGTGTCGCCAATAACATTGCCTTCAACTGCTCCTGGTGTGCAACACGCAACAAATGTTCAGACGGGTTTGATCATCATCGTCAGTCTTGGCTTGAGAGTGATTGTAATACGCCTGTAAGTATACATGATGTACGACCAAAAATATTAATAAAAAATATTGCCATTTCCATTTCAGCCCTTTAACCCCATGCGCGCATGGGAAGTGGTCATGGCAGCGGCCGCTAATCCTCATTGGAATGCACTTGCCAGCTGTGGTATGCCGTGGCACAGGGCTAGTGGGTAGTTCCACAGTTGCTGCTTTTGTGCAGTCCCGCTACCAGTGTTCTCCAACATGTAGAACAAACCTGGCGCCCCGCCATGCTTTCTGCGGCGCCCGCCATGTTTAAGAAGTCCCCGCCAAGCTTTAAAATCCTGCCGCCAGGTTTAAATTTTTTTACTCTACAGTGTACATTTACAACTAAAAGAATTTAGAAACAAGAATGACCACTTCATTTTCGAATAAAATTGAATGACTTCCCGCTGAACCTAGTCTAAGTTTGCGATGCGCGCGGATCATAACTCACTTTACTATTCTCTATGATCGATGCAGTTTAGTCTGGTTCTGACGATTCCGTTCTCCTCTATCATCATATTATTCGGGGATCGTCTGGTAACAAGATGTACCATTGTTCCATGCAAAATAATGCTACACGACCTACGTACTGTACGTATACGTACACACGTGTACTGCTTGGATTGCAGGCCTGGCGACGTGCGTGTTACTGTTAAATACGTTTGCGGAATTTGCAGCGGGCATTGGCATCGTTTTTAATAGTCTTTGACTAAAGGATGTTTTAAACCCTAGACTTCGGGGGTAAGGCTAACTTTTGTTGGATGTTGTATTCCATGAACTTCAGTTGTAGATAGCCTTATAATATAATAAAATGTTTCGATTGCTTCCCAGTAAATTGCAGGGCTTGAAACGACGGCCACGACGGCCAGTGCCGTCGTTGCCTTCTCACTGGCCGAGGTGCCCCACAAAAAATCCCCGTCTTCACGGCCAGTCTTGCCTTGCCCCATATTTACCTTGGCCGTCGTGCCCTTTTTGCAAAAACATCTATCAGCCTATTAAAACCACTACAATCCTTGATTTCAGTTGTTTTTCTACACATTGACAATGTATTTTGATGTCATCCCAGCCCGATCGGGATCGGGGTTGTCTTAAAATCTCGCTGAATCAATCACACGCACGGCCGGCCGTGGCCAAACACCAGCGATTCCCCATGCACTGTACGTACTATTACTGTACACACACTGACAACTGAATCCCCAGTTCCGGAGTGTGCCGATACTTCAAGTAGCGACAACCCCGCCGCAAAAATATATATCTGTATTAGTTCACACACACACCAGCAGGAGTACGTACGGCAGATCTTACGTGCAGCCAACCGACTTTCTTTTTCTCAGTGCTTGCATGCGCGGTACACAATATAATACGCATTGATGTTCTTGTAAGCTCGAGGGCAAAACACGCGTGCACATGGTGTTCCGATCATGCCGATTGTCAAAAGTTATAAATGGCGATCGTGTATGGGCCCGGTTCCCTAAGAGAACAAAATCCACTTTTAATTTATTTGACTTACCAAACTAGTTGGCGACATTAAGAACATACAGGTAGGTCATAAATAGAGGGAAATTTGGGGGGAAATGACGATGACAACGACAAAAAACGCAACATGAAAATAAAGATGATGATCGCACGGCACCGGCACCACCCATAAAATCGCGTACAAAAACAGTAATTTGTATCCCTTTTTTTTTTCTTCAAAATTACAAAAAGGTGTCATTTGATCTGAGAGAAGTCTGCTTTAGGTTGAAAAGGTAATTTTTGAATGCTAAAAAAATCGGGGAAACTGGCCTGGAATCGCCTCAGATTGCACCACAGAGCATCTAGAATCCAAATTTTCCCGGGGCCCTTAAGCGGGCCCCGGACCCCACGCCGTAAGGGCTTCGCGCTCCGCGCTCGCAGGAGTCCCCGCCGACCCCAGCGCCAACCTTTAATTTTCAAAGTTGGAGAACACTGCGCTACCACACAAAGGCTGTGCAGTCATGCGGGCCACTTGCTCTATGTGTGGAGGAATGTCCCCATTATAACCCGTCTTTAAGGGGTTAACCTTCTGATTTGGAAATCCTAGGCATGTTGAAAAAGGCACACCTGGATTTTTCTAGTCATGGGATTTTTCTAGGCGTGGGATTTTTCTAGGCGTGGGATTTTTCTAGGTGTGACTTACTCTGTGGTCCAAGTTGGGACTGAATAATCTGGTATTATTTTTATAATATTCATCTTGGTTTTCAGTAAAGCCATTTCAAGAGCTCAATAATTATGCTGTAAATGTATGCCGAGGTGTGCGGTACAGAGGGATTCAGGCGTGCGATTATTCGCACTTCTCGGGAAGCTTGTAGGCGTGAGATGGGGTGCGATGGCGTGGGGGTGCGATCACATGCCTCAAATCAGGAGGACGTGAAGGCATGTACACATAGAGGAACATTTGCAGTTATCCAGAAACATGCCTACCGATTTTTCTAACAAGAAAATCCTTGCTAAAAGTGAAGATAGGACTGGCACCACAATGACTTGTGTTATTATTCCTCCTGAAATGGTGTCATTTTGTGGCGACACAATCATTGAAGGTGGTTGGGGAGAGTGTGCCGGCAGGCACAGTTTTTACGTGCGTTAGCAACAGAATCCAGTTACGAGACTTCAAAAACTTTACATACGTTTTTTTTTCTGTTTTCTGAAAATGTTGGTATCCACTGCAGGGTCTGAGCTGAAATTTCAACAAGTTAGTTGTTAGGCCAAAAAAAAAAGTCTTCGGTTTCTGGTAAGCTTGCCCCAAAAGTGCTTCGGTGATGGGGCTTTTTTTTTTTTTTTACTTTTTTTCCCTTCAGATATCGGCTGATGACTGCAAATGGTACCCGACTAAATTAAGTGCAAAATATATGGGAGCCCAGAGAGGCCACATAAAGCTTATACTGGATCGTATAAACCCCATCTAAAAACACGTTAAAAGTGTGCAGCAACAGAATTCCAGTCAAACCAGTGAGTTTGGCAGTTTTGAGACATCATCTTACATTGAATACATTTTTTTGATTTTGCCGACGTGCATAGCTACGGCGACGCGCGTGCATACCATAAACCGGAGCCTTTTTTTTTGTTGCTCAAAACCTTTTTAATGTTTTGAGCACTTATGTTGCTTCAAATGAAAAAAAAAAGGTACTTTCCCTAACATACGAAATAATTCAGTTCTGTGGGACCCTGGAATGCCTACACGTACCGGTATCTAACTCCTCCGAGACACAGACATTGGGTACAGAAAAAAAAAGCTGCAAGGGTGTCAGTGCACAGGGGAGGAATTAGATGTAGAACCTTGATATGGGGCAAATTCCTTGAGTTGCTCTTGTGTGATAAAAGTACCAGAGGAGCGTGGGATTGGATGTACATGTAGTCTCGAGACACTAATTTAAGCACGTACAGCAGGTAAGTTTCAAGACACTGTAGTGCTGGAAATTAGTTTAAATTCGTATTTCACATTTTTGAGGGGTCATGTTGTGTTGTGCATCAGTATTTACATCTGGCCGACAATTTAGTCAATTTTTTTACTGTATGTACTTCAGGGTCATTCTAAGTCACAATGACATTTTCTTCCTTGGCTCACCAAAAGTGGTGCGGCGACGCGGCTTTTTTTTTTTTTTAGGGGTCATGTTTTGTCGTGCATTAGTATTTACATCTGGCCGACAAGTTGTTTTTTTAAAATTGTTTTATTGTATGTACTTCAGGGTCATTCAATTTCTAAGTCACAATAACATTTTCTTCCTTGTCTCATCAAGTGCTGAGGGTTGTCGAAAGTGCCAGGTTCAGCCAGGGTTCGGCACGGAGGTTCAAATTTGATTAATGTTTCGCGTGATCCGAAAGTTGTTTTCAAGTGCTTCCGTCTGTTTCCCAGGTGAATTATATTGATGAGATAACCAAGTGCCCGGGGTACACTCCCCCGCCATCAACAGAGGCTCCGCCCCCAACAGGGGCCCCGCCCCCAACAGATGGCCAGCC
The DNA here is from genome assembly GCF_015706575.1 of Patiria miniata. Taxonomy (NCBI): domain Eukaryota; kingdom Metazoa; phylum Echinodermata; class Asteroidea; order Valvatida; family Asterinidae; genus Patiria; species Patiria miniata. The sequence continues at coordinate 15,879,571 of NW_024037061.1, forward strand.
ACCGACAGCAAAACTATCCACAGCAAAGAGTGCTGCAGCTACAACCAGACAGAAGCCAAAAGCTGGCCCCACAGGTAAGTAGTGTGACATGTATGGTTCCCTATCTCTCTGCACACTATGTAAATGTCACTCTTGTTTCAGACTGTGGCAATATGGATCATTTGGAAGCTAAAGTCATAACAATGTAATAGACAAGAAGACCAGCATGGCCACTCATCAAATTTGAAAATCCCAAGATGACTGCAGAAAATTGTTTCAAGATTTCCCAAGATTTTTGCAGAAATTACAGAACGTAATTTCATGTGAAGTGGGCTCACAAAGTGCTTAAATTAACATTTTGCGTATGCACAATCCATACTTTCTTGTGTTTTCCATACGCAAAATAAATTCAAAGGCTCAGCGAAATGTTCCAAAGCCCAGTGTCCTAAATTCCCCAGATCTTGGGAAAAATCCCAAGGAGTGACCACACTGATAAAGACTAGTACATCCACATGTACATTTACACGAAATTTCCTGTAGGAAATTGATCTTATAAAAACAACACCTTTTTCAGTCCGGCCATTTCAGAGTCACACCGAATCAGATTGTTCCTAAGATAAATGAGTTTAGGTACATGAAAAGTTTCACATTTGAAAAAGTTTGAAGCGACTACGTCAAAGGATTGGCCTACCGGTATGAAGTTGTTCAGAATGACATCCGAGTCTATAGAATGTTTAGTCAATGGAAACATTAACACAGTTGGCCTGTCTGAAACCCAAACGTATGTAGGGCAACCTGAGTCATTCCTTGCACTTACAATTTCATTTGGCTGAAAGCATGTTGAGTATTTTGTTTGTATTGATATATTTATCCTGTTTAACACATTTATTGCCTCAACTAATTTACGCAGGAAGGTAGCTGAATTCATGGCAGCTAACTAACATGGCAAATTGCTCCACTGTTACATGGATAACAAAAGCAATAATAAATGTTTATAAAGCTCAGACATCCACCTGATAATAGGCGCTCATGGTGCTACAGAAAAACAGACAAAAGACAAAAACCAAAAAAAACTGCAGACAAGCACTATTAACAATCTGGTGTTATGAAGATTATAGTAGTGTGTTTTGAGAGCCATTTTGAGTCTAGTGAATGATGTGCTAGAGTGGATATGTGTATAGATGACCATGTCCTTAACCTGGTGCCTAGGTCTAACTTTTATTGAAATACAAAGCCTGCTGAATCAAAAAAAAAAGGATGCAATAGCAAGAACAATTGCATTCAACAAAATCCAATTTATTTTCTGCTGTTAGATCCTGATCTAATGTTCTCATCTTTCCACTTTTTTGAGGCTCACTAAAGCTCTGACTGAGAAACGCTTAAGCGTTTCTTTTAACCCTAACTCCCTAGGCCTATTTGCTAGGATGTAGCCTCAATCCTGCAAAATCCTCCAATTGGCCTCATGGAAAACTGATAGCGTATAGCCTCAATCCTGCAAATTCCTCCATTATTTCTTGAATATGGTCTGTGGTGGGGTGACCACTGCCTGAATCCTGCAAAATCCTGCGGCAGTGACTGTCAATATGTTGAGGCTTGGCCAGTGACATCCTGGAGCAGTACGGAGGATTTCAAGCATTATCCAGGCCTATATTTATACATGGTTGAGCAAAAACAACACAAGGTCCAGCCCAAGACCTTGACAAATTGCATCCTACGAAATCAGCAACGCACTTTTGCCATGTAACCTCAATCCTCCTAATTCCTCCACTTTGGCAACGAGGGTTTTGAAGGATTCAGGGCGGTTAGGGTTAAAAACACCAGATTATTGTCAAGGCATCCTATAGCAAACGCTTGGGTGTTGCATTCCCTGTGTTTTTCAACAAATTCAATTTTGTTTTTCTTTAACATATTTTCAACTTATAAGTTTCATTCCAATCCAAAACCTTTTTTTGGATATCTGCAACCTGAAAAAAAAAAAGTTTTTGTTTTGGGCACAAACAGATCTGCTTTGTGAGCAGGCTGGCTCCCGGTCCGTACGTAGACCATTAACTACTGTTATTGGATACAGGGAACATGACTGCAATGGTGGCAACATTATAAAGGTTTATTATTGATACTGATTGTGGGGCAGGAACTAGCCTACCCCACGTGTACAGAATTATTGTGCGGCAGCCAATAATTGGTAATATTTCAATAAACTAAACGTGAGCTGATTTTTTGTGGTCGATTTCTCATTCAAAAGTGAATAACTTTTGTTAGGCAAAAAAAAAATAATATTCGGTCTCTGGTCAGACCAAAGTTCCGGAATTGACGCGGCCACGCGGCTTTTTTTTTTTGTTTTTTGCTTTTTTTTTTTTCTTCAAGCTTGGATTGTACAGACAAGGTGGGGTGCTATTTTGCTTTGTTGGTGTCCTCATGTACATTGGTGTCCTCCATAATTTGCCTTGGTGCTTTCGATCATTTGCCTTGGTGCAATTTCCCATTCCTTGGTGCTCTTTGGTAAAAAAAAATTGAGGAGGTGCGGAAATAGAGAGCGCTGTTGGAGCTACCGCAGAACATTTTGGGGAAAAAAAAGATCGATGCGCATGATTAAAATCGACCCGCGCGCTGACCAGAGACCAACTTATTTTTTTTTGGCCATATTGCTAGAAAAATATATAAAGAAAAGGGACCTATTTTTTTTGGATGAAACTCAAAAATAGCACATGGAATGCGACTTAAAAACACTGGACTATTACAAAGGCATGTAATGCGTTCTTTTTGAACAGTTGATTATTGCAAAGGTGTCCAGTGTCAACACGGTGGCGTATGCGAAGAAGGTTTTTGCAACTGTCCACCTAAGTTTGAAGGTGCACGGTGTCAGAAGTGTAAGTTGAGTGTTATTGCTTTCAGTTGTTTTATTCTGTTGTCTTTTTTTCTGTGAGGATTTGCATTTTGGTAGATTAATTAAGAGAGTGTTTCAAATGGTTAGAACATTGCTTCAGCCTTCAAGAATTTTTAAAGCGTTAAATTTGAAGCATTGTATTCTGCGATCACTAGAAAATATAAAAAGTAAACCCTGTCATGAGCCAATATGGCCCTTCAGGCCGGCGTTTATCTCCGGTTTCCTTGGCATGAAACGACTGAGAATATTTCTACTCCCCCTGGATGGGATGCCAGTCCATCACAGGTTACTCGCCAGCTAATGCCGGTCCAATTTATACTCCTGGGTGGAGAGAGGCAAGTGGATTGGTGAAACAGCTTGCCCAAGGACACAACATATGGGCAGCAGCTGGATTTGAACCCCTGACCCTCTGATCGCGAGACACAAACCTTACCCACTTGGCCAAACTATAGTTTCCATTAGGAACATGTTCAGAACACAACAAGTTTTTGGTAGTGGGCTGTTTTCTTGTAACAGCCCATTCCGTTGAGACACTCTCTATGAAATCACAGCACTTTGTCATTAACCCCAAACCTCACCTAAAGCTGCAAAATACGACTAGTAGGAAACTGTAGTGTGCAGTACTTCAGCATAACTGCAGGCACAACACTCGTAGTATTTTCTGGTTTTTAGTACCTGCATACATCATTTTTGTAGTACTATGTAGTATGTGGTACTTTACCCCAGATGAAGTCTTGGGTAGTTAGGGTTAATAGCTTGCTATGAAATTCTACAGACCCCTCAAAATCCTGAATTCATTCTTGAAGTTCCCAGAACATTTCATTTATGTGTGCCAAATTTGTGTACTGAACAAAATTCACATTCGCACAATCGCATTTTACATTCAGTTGAGTGTCTCCCTTTCACACATCACTTGTATTCAAACTCACAAAAGGCCATGGCACTGTGTATTAACTATATATTTTTTTGGTGCTAGCTGCTACTAACATGCAAATTAGTTTTGCAAACTGCATTCATCTACAGTGTTAACTTGTTAACCTCTGAGAATAAGTGTTCTCTCAGACTAAAATGTCCCCACAAAAAGCAAGCCGAAAAGTCATAAATGTTTTTGCCCACTGCGCTCCAAGCAAAATATTCCCCCATGTCATATCTCAAAACCTCTTTGGTTCCGTCACCAATAACAGACGTCACAGGCCACTGCCAGGGCATAGTGTGTGAGAATGGCGGAAAATGCTATGAGGGGATCACCACCCACCTTTGCGACTGTGCGGTCGGATTCAGTGGCAGATACTGCGATGGTGAGTGTATGGGCACTAGAGGGAGCCCTTCATTCTGGCCCTACCTTCCTTATAGGTTGCAGACCAGTAAATAAACTGCCATAGACCCCAATGGTAAATGCTGCCACTTCAGAAATTCGGGAAAAATACTCACAACTCTCCCAGGTGTTCGAGACACACATCAAAATAAAGCTTATTTCATCATCTTTCATTTTCTTTTCAATTTTTTTTTTTTTTTGGGGGGGGTCAACTGATGACTTTTAGGAGAAATTTCCTTCCGAAGATGATCACCCCTGAAAATAGTCCCGAAGCCCATCGCCATTTTGAAAAACGATGCCTACACTCCATTGCAAAGTAGAGCAGTTTAAGGGCCCCAATTTCATCCAAATTGAATGGAACTACAATCTCACAGTCCTGTGCACAGCTTCCACCCATATTTTTTACAAACCCTCAAGTTCATGGCTCACAGCATGCTCAAATACTGAAGATTTTGAGGGCATGCAAATCGTGATTTGGCCGGCGTAGGCAATTTTGGACCGATTTACTGGTCTGCAACCCCAAGGGCCTGTCTCAATTCGTATCCGGGACGAGTTCCGGACAACTTGTCTTGGGAATCAAAGTTGGTATTTACAAAGCCTGTGTATCCACCAAGACTGGTGCTCAAGGCGCCACATCGTTATTACCCCTGCTCATTGGGCCCATGAAACATTCCAAATGCCATCTCAGCTCCCTGGGGAGTATACAGCTCGATGCAGCCTGTTAGGCGCAAGGAAGCTAATTCAATCACAATGACCATCTCTGCCCTCACAGATACCCATATGAATTGAGATAGGCCCTAATTTCTGCAGACTCTCATGTTATCTAGGATCTGGGCAGTTACTAAACTAAAAGCAAAAAAAGTTGATTTCAAGACGGGCTGAAGGTTTATGTCGTGAATAACAGTTCATTTGAAGGTCTCAGTATAACATGTCTGCGTAACATAACACGGTTTTATACTTCATGCAAATGCAAAGCGAATATGACATCGGGGAAACATTCACTGCGAAATTTGCCGCAGTTGAAATTTGTTTATATCAACGAATTCATAGTGCAAAAATTTGCCGTGCCGTCACACTTTCGGATTCGCGTTTGCTTTCGAGCTGAGTATAAAGAGGCCTTTACTGACAACTCCCAAACCATTCGTGGGATGGAATTTACGTCGGGGTGATGTGGGTACAATATTGGGAGTTTACCCTTCACCGATGTGTGTTTTTAAAGATCGTATACTCAGTGTTGTCCCTAATGATTGTGAGAAAACAATTCAAAGACTACTTGGGTGAATTGAACCCACGACCTCCTGCTTGCTAGCGCAGATGTCTTGCCTCTCGACCACCGAGCTTGCCGGAGTCAGCTGGCTGGTTTGAATCTGAAAATCTGTGTTAATAAAAATACGTTAATGAAGGGCAAAAACCTAATATTAAACTCCTAATATTAAACTCCTAATATTAAACTCCTAAACCACCGCATATCTAACACTTTCACCCACTCTCATGCTACCGCATCATTTCAAGTTGGTTTGCCACTTCACATGGTGTTTTTGACAACTTCATACTCTTATGAGTTATAATTAGGGAGTAATTTATGATGTTCATTCGATGGACGAACATCATATGAGTCTGGGAATAATCGGACCAGTATGAAAAGATGCTGTTATTCCTTCCTGCATCCTGTCAAGTACAGTCGACTCTCGTCAATACGAACTCATTCGGACCTAGCCAAATTGTTTGTATTAACCCTAAAAGAACCCAACCCATCAAACTCCAACAGCATGTTTTGTTGGAATCTGTTAGGATGGGTACAGTACCCCTAAACTGACCATCTTTTACATTGGGTTGGTACACCTCCAGAAACAAAATCAGAAAATAGATGTGTGCAGTTTCCCATATGGTGTTGGAATTTGCCAGGATGGGTATTGTTCCTAGTAAATCATGCTATGGAGTTACGGTTACAAGGAACATCAGTCCCATTCGTTGTGCACATAAATGCTCGGTCGGGACCAAGGCTTTATGTTTGCTATAACCAGAATTATATATTAACAGTGTTAACGAGAGTCGACTGTACATAAGGTCCCCGCTACAGGTTATTGTTCAGCCAGATAATGTTAAATGTGCGTACACTCGGAGCCCTCGTGAAGCGTTATGCTCATTACTGCTCATGCAGCGAGTCTTATCTTTCCACACACCTTGATTATCATCTTCCTTGACGTTCCCTTTCATCCTGGCAGTGGTAGACGGCCCGGCCACCCATTCTCAGTCTTCAGGTAACCCGGGGCTCACCGTCGGTGCAGTAGTCTGCATCGTCTTGATCACGCTGCTTGTTCTGGGTCTCTTCATTTGGGCGGTCTATGCGTACCGACACCCTACTTCACCGTCAGGGCTGTTTATTCTTGAGGTAAGTACATGCACGTCTCCCAAGGATGATATTACTAGTGTCGAAAAATCAGTTTCGAAATTGTCACCAGAAAAAAAGGATGTGTTCAGTTAAAATTGATATTGTAATTGCATTCTAAATTACTAAATGAACTTGACAGCTCAAAAGTGACAGTGCTGGTTCAGTTTGTGTGGTTGGTTTTTGTGTCTAACTTGGCCCTGCGAACTCCCATCAATGTTGAGTTGAAGGAGTTCCAAACTAACAACCCTCCTTCCCCCTTCATTCTCCCACCCCTTGGAAAGAGGAGAAACAGCAAAGAGAGGAGGAAGTCGCTAATTTATACATATTTCATGCTATGAGACTACATGTAATAAGCCATTTGCGAGTAACCTATACCCTTTGGGATTTACATTTCAATAACATCTGGTACACTGACTTGCTCAGAATGCTTGGCACATTTTAACTTTGAATTCTCCAGACCAAAGACACTGTTGCTAATCACATGATTCGGGGCAAGCTCTTGCATAGTTACGTAAGAGACGCTCAGCATCAATACATCGCTCACAATGGGTGAGAATGGCACAAAGACACCAGACCATGCCAGAGCTGGGTGTTGCTAGCATAAGGCTTGCCCCGAATCACGTGATGTAGTAACAGTCTCTTTGGTAGGGAGAATGCAAAGTTAAAATGTGCAAAGAATTGGATTAAGTCAGCGTTCCAGATTTTATTCAAATTTAACTCGCAAATGGCTTATTGCGCCACGGGACATCCACAAGCCTTCTTAACCAGTTTGCACTGGAGGCCGTGATAACACGCACTGGCTGTTTTTGTACCCACGGCTGACGGATTAAGATGGCAGTATTACCTCCGTTGGCCTCCTCAACACGCTAATCCCTCATGCCTTTTGTACACATGCACACTCGAAGTCTGTGTTGTCTGTGGAAGCGGAATGTGTGCCGACTCTTGTGCACGGCCTATTGTACAATTTACCCTCCAATACACACCCCAGAGTATTGAAACATATGAGGTTTTGGCAAGAAATATCGTACAAATACTGTTGAAATCACTCCTGCAAAATTACAATTTGTGGCATTTTGCTGTATATCAGAAGTTGGCTGCGAAATTTTGCCTTTTGATAAGTTCGAAATTTTCGGCAAAAATAAACCGGGGGCGAAATGGTTAATACTCCAAAATCCTGCAGCTTGGCATGATTATGGAGTAACAATGAGGTCCTCATGAAGAACGTGTCAAGAAGTGGATTACCGCTCAGTGTCTGAAGTTGGGAGGATTGAGAAATTGGGGGATGTTTGAGAGGATTGTTGTTGTGTTTCTCTCCATGTTGGGACTTATTTCTGGTCCTTTTTTGGGAATCTACAACTGAATACAAAGGAATAATCTGCTGTCAGTATGGTGGTGTTTGGCACGACCAAAAAGCATACACTTTGGAGAATTGCACATCTGGTGAACCTTTTTTAAAAAAACACCTCCGCTTTGATGTAAAATCAGTGTATCGTACACAGGTGAACAGTCAACAGGTGTTGTTCATGTTCATCTCCCGAAGGGTTTCCTAGATCGGAACATCCTTGAACTTTGCCCGGCACATGTGAAGAAACATTTGTGGCAGCATTTGTGAAAATGTTAAATTCATCATTTTGAGTTTTTTTGCTCTTGACTTTGCACTTTGTCTGACACATGTGATAAAACAGTTTTGCGGCAGCATTTGTGAGAATGTTAAATTCATCATTTTGAGGTTTTTTGCTCTTTACCTTGCACTTTGTATAAGGTGAAGGAATTATACTGAATTTGTATATAATTCGAAGTCATGACATGTATTTATTTCGGGAAGAGGTTCATAAGCTTCTCAGAATTCTTTAATCCTGCCTCGTTTTTTTTTCTTTTGGAGTATGAAAACACCTTGATTTCATTAAGTCTTGATATGATAAGCATGTGGGGGGGGGGGGGGGGGGGGGCAGGGCAATCACCAAAACAGGCACTTGCACATCCGACACTTTTTTTTCACCAGACACTTGGCCTCCTTTAATCAAATGGGGGGGGGGGGGGGGGTTATACCATCTTCCAAAGTAGGGGTCACTCTTCAAAACCGGCCATTATGCAAACTACGCATTTATGTGCCCATTTTCATGACGCATTGTAAGTGTTTTGGGGCTTGGTTTTCATATTCTTCATTCATATCAGAATATACCATGTTGGGAAATTGTTACTGAAAACAAATGATCCGAAATTTTAGGGCCAATTTTGTTTTCATCTCAAGGGGGCACATTTATACTCGAGGGGGCACATTTAATTCTGCAAAAGCGGCACTCAGGCAAATCTGGGGGGCACTTTGCCCCCCCCCCCCCCCATGCATGAAGATACGGTCTTCCAAACTGGAGAAATTAATTTTCAAAGATTTCACCCGCCTGGGTGAACATGTCTGTGTACATGTAGTTTCATTCAAAATAAAGTGTTACGTAACCTTTAGAAATCGGCCTTCGCAACCACTAGACTGATTCATTTTGCATCTTCATCTTGCAGGCCAAGCACAGAATAAAGGGCCGAGGTCGGGGGTCAAATGGCGTCAAGTACAAGTACCATCAGCAAATGGACGGCAACCAGATCGACATTCAGTTCTGATCCAGGCGGACAGAAAAGTATTTTTTTAGTTAACGCATTGCGGCAACAGTGTAGTCTAGATTTGATAAGCTTTGTATTCTGTTTCCCGAGGCTGCAAATTTAGCTGGGGAACGAGCTGTGCGTGATGGTGAATATAGCAAGGCGTGACAAAGTAGAGGGCGTTCTTTCAAGAAAAGAGGGCGCTCTTTCAGAAAACCAGTGGGGTGCCCCTTTGATATGTCAAATGCACTTTCATGCCATTGTGCCGAGTAAAAGTGGCTAGCTGGCAATCTTAGTTATGGAGATGACGGCTAGACTGTGGTGCTTTAAATCTTCACTTTTTTTTTTGTTCTGAAATCCGTGTACTAGCTTGTTGGCCAAAAAAAATGTGAAAAAAAGGAATGTTGAATATGGCTCCGTGTGCAAACGGTTAACAGAGGTGGGCACGTTCTGACCACTTGCGAGAACCCATTGGATGAGACACAATGTGCGCGTAATGCTTCACAAGTATCAGCATCATCATCATCATCATCCTTCGGCTGCGGAGCAGTCGACTACAAGCTTCTTCCATTTACTGCGATCATGGGCAAGTGTTGCGATTTGGTCTGGTCGCAGCATGCCATCACTATCTCCAAGCAAGCGCTGAATATAAGTTAGGTATGATGTGCGTTGTCATCCTGGTCTCCTTCTCCCCTGGGGTGGTGCATAAAGGGCACTTTGATACACTTTTGCAGGCTCATCGTCTGGCATGCGGAGTATGTGCCCAAGGAACTTGAGCTGCCGAGTTCTTACACGCTCCACAAGAGGGTTTGAGTTGGTCATAGTATAGATGGTGGCATTGGGGACATGATTGGAACGCTTGATGCTCAGCATAATGCGGTAGCAAGAGGTGGCAAAAGCGTTTATTTTACTTTCCATGTCTTTGGAGATTACCCATGTCTCACAACCAAGTATAAAGTGCAAAAATATGTGTGAAGAAGTTTATTCTGAATATACACATTGCCAAGCTACTTGGCAAGAGTATCGGGCATCGTCGGCAATATATTTGAATGTCTCTCCCAGTGGGTCCCCCCCCCCCAACTCTCCATTCTTGCTATGGAGGGGTTATCAGTTGTGCACGGAGCATAGCAGGGCTATAATAGTTTTAGTAGGGTGGCGTGAAAATTGTGTCAGGGTTTGTGACGGTATGTGATGAATTAGGTGTGCATATTCTCTTGAACATTTGCACACTTTAGTACATTCGTTTACTTTTCTAAAGAATTTGTGAAGATCTTATTTTTTTTGTTTTAAATGCAGACAGAATGTGAAGTCACAGTATTGCTTTGAACATTCCATTTGTATTGTGTAGATAGGGTACATGTATGTTACATTTTTGTTTTATTTTGTAGACATGATTTTTCGGAATGCAGTCTGCTTTGATTAATGAAGTGATTTGTATGATTCAAAATGCTGATAATAATAATACAGGAGTCTTATCTACCAGCAATTAGGTACTCAAGGCGCTGGAAATTATGTCTGTTATTAAAGACAGGTAAATGAAGTTCATGAGAAATATGATGTAGCATATATTAATTATTATGTAGCACCTTATAAGGGTAAGTACATGCTGCGGCGCATATTGCAGCCACTGCCAGAAACACCAGGGCAAACCCCTTCAAGAATGTGGTTTTTGAAGAAATATAAAAGAAAACTGTACTTTCTTCTGGTGCTTTCTTAGTTAGCATCAGAGTATTTTGATTTAAAAAGCTATTATTTGTTTCCGTTTTCAGTCTTCTTCCACATTATGTTATTGTTACTAAATTAAGTGCTTTCGTAAAAAAGGATTGTGAATTACATGTACGCAAGCAACTTTTAATCAAAGTTGTCGCCTGATTTTTTGCAGAGATTGACTATTATCAAACTAACGACGCTAAATTTATGAAATTTGTCGATATTTTTGTACATGATTATAATCAGCCCTTAGTGGTGCCATTTTGTATTTCTTTGAAACAGTACATTTTTTGTGTGTGGAGAGTTGTACATGTATGTATATAGATTTGTGTTCATGTTAGGCTTAGGGCTGTACATGCTTAGGGGAGGGGAAGAGAGTCATAATTGTAAAATCACCACGTGATGGATTTTTTTTAAAAATCCTCTATTTGTACATTTTCGTTGACCGTGGTATTGGCACATTATTTCCAGTGTTCATCTTGTCTGGAATATATATTTATTATTTGGTTGGATTTCGTAATGAGATCCAACCCTTGTGTTTCAATAGACTTGATTCAAGCTGCTTGTTTGAAACACAAGTTTTATAACGGGGCACTTCAGGGAACTGCATGCTGTCACTCTCGCACCATTTACCTTGCAAGTGTGGCATGTTGTGCATTAGCGTTGTGCCGAGACTAAAATGTGGCAAGGAATATTTGTCACGGGCCTTTTCTCAATAGTTCAAATAAAATCCTCCTCAAAAGAAAGATGATGGATGTTTTTTAATATATGTCTACGTCAACAATTTTCCTGTAGACTGTAAAAAAAAATTGGGAATTACCTTTTACTTGTTCAAGCTTGTCTCTCACGTAAGGCAACCCTTCCCATAACTTTTAACCCCATTTATGGACAACTCCCCCCCTTCCTTTGGGGCAATTCCATGGTTACTCGCGTTACATTTTCGTAACATGAGTAACCGATTTTGTGTGTCTTGTTTATCATACATAACACATTTTTCTGGATGTCATCTTTGGTGCTTAGGTAGGTCTAGGTCTACTCTATCTACCATGGGGATAACAGTTATTAAACCTTTTCAGTAAGGTAATTACAGCCCAAGGAAACTCAAGAGTACATCAAAAATGTAACGTGAGTGACCATGGAATTGCCCTTTGTGTTCTGGGCTAAATGATGACGTTATCCTTGTTCACATGATTTTCCATATAGTTTTATTAGGGTAACTGTGCCAATAGAAACGTTGTGAATTTGAAGCTCATCAATACTGAGGTTTGGCAAGACTACATCTGGGGAAAAGGTCAATGCGTACAACTTCTGGGTAAAATGGTAGTTTGGTACCGGTAGCTTTTTTGGATCTTTCATGTCTGCATGATTAGCAAGTCTCTGATATGCTTCTGAAAATGTAATTTAAGTATAAAGGATATGCAAGTAGAATCCCCAAAAGTGACTTCTCAAAAAATATAAAATCTACCAAAATATGGGAATAAATATATTACATGGCAGCTATTTACGATTTATGCAAATTAGGTACCCTTCCCAAAAGAATTTCAGGTGTCAATTCCCCCTTCTAAATATCTTCTCTAGGGCTATATGAATATATCTGCCAAGGTTGGTGCTTTGGACCAGTTGGTCTCGATCTTGTCAAACATTTGATTGTGCCACTTCTCTACATCATTTTGGAGGAAGTGAGGAGGCCAATATCTGGAGGGAGGATTTCTTTTTTTTATTTTAGAAAAGGCCACATTGTTTTGTTCCCTGAAGAACAGCATTGTTGAATCGTTCTTGCTCAGCAAGGAAGTCGACTGTTTAAGGCATTTGCGATTAACTGTCTGCAAATTGCATCTGCCAAGATATAAAGTCTTCATGAATTCACGTTAATATTTTCCGTCTTTGTCTTTATTTTCTTTTGTTTTACCATTAAACACTTAATTACACTTAGAGAAATAGCAGTTGAATTAATTGCTGACTTTTTCCTTTGTCGTGGTAGGCGGAGGCCTATACATGGAATTGGATTGTTCTTATTAAACTGCAAATGGTTACGAAGTAGTAACGTGTACTTGATGTATGGTAGTTAAACAAATCTTTATCAGCAGTGTCATTTGTTTTATGTACCTTCTTTGTTGTTGTAAAGAAACGTAAATTATATTCATAAATGTACATGTTTAAGGTCTGAAATGAGATTTTTGTCATAAGTAATATATTTAATTTTTTGGCCGTGCTTGTGGATCTTACAATGAATTGAATGATAGAATGCATTGTGTTGTGAAATGTCTCGTCATGCTCGGGAAAAAAAATTACCAATATTTTGGCAGGGTGTAGACATTTGTTCTAATACTTTTGTTGATTCTTGTCTTTTGTTATTCTCTTGTTACACAAGACATCGCCTGCACTTTGTCAACTTTTCACGCTCAACTAAGTTAAAAGGTTTTAATACTTTTGTTGATTCGTGTCTTTGTTATTCTCTTTGGTACACAAGACAACATCGCCTGCACTTTGTCACCTTTTCACACTCGACTTATTGAAAAGGCTCCACACTGCCCCCCTCCAAAAAAAAAATAATTAAATGTCACGATCGAGCGACTGTAGAAAAGCTTAAAAAAGTCATGATTTTGAAATAAAATTTAACTAGGCCTATACGTACATGTAATTGTAAATGAGATGATCGGCTAAATGATGTCGATCCGCGGGAATCGAGAAATATAGCGCCCTCGCGCGGCAAAAAGTAGGACTGCGATGGCGCGAAAATCTGCAGCGCCCTCTTTGGAATCGATTGTTGTCAAGCATAGCGCCATCATTCGGCGGCTTGCCCTGGAAGTTAGCACTCGGGGGGCGCCACTCTCAAAAATAATGCTCGCGTTAGAATTATTATAAAGGGGGTAAAAAAAATCCTGAGTCGTCAACTCTCTTATTGAAGAAAAAGGGTATTGATAGCCTTATTTTTCCTAAAAATAAATGCATAAATGAAAGACCGTTATTAAATTTTCTCCTGAATAATCTCTTGAAAAATCAACAAAACCTTGATGAATTGTTGCCATAACTCGGACAGGTGTTTATTCATTCTGAAAAATTCGTTGTCCGTGCTCCAAAAAGTTTGCAAAAAGGAAAAAATTACAGAAAAAAGCATTCCTGACTTTTTGGCAGTTATTTTTGCATTGTTTGCAGAAAAGTCATTTTTCAAAAAATTTCGCCAATTTTGGCCAAAAAATGAAATTGCTTCAAATGTGCTGGAAAGATGCTTGAGGGACGCCAGAACACATTCCAATTCTATTTCTGGAAAGATGGGCTTTTCAAAGTGAAATTTTGAAGAAACTTTGGAGTAAGCCTTCAATTAGTTTAAAATGTATTTTTCCCCTAAAATATTGCTGATTTTGTCCCAAATATTTCATTTATTTGCATGTTTGAATATTGATTGATGCTCCTTTTACCTCCAAAGGAATTACTGCATTTTTTAAGAAGTCAATTTTTTACCTAATTTTACTAAAATGTAAGGCTAATCCCTTACAATTTGTTCACTTTTTGCCAAAAAATAAAATGCTTCAAACTTGCTGGAAAGATGTTTGAGGGACCCAAGAACACATTCCAATTCGGTTTCTGGAAAGATGGGCTTTTGAAAATATTTCAAGAAAAAATTGGGGTCAAATCAATCCAAAAATGATTGTTTTTTTTTCAATTTTTTTTTTACTAATTTGGGCCCAACTGTTGAAATTGTTGCATGTTTGAATATTGATTGAGGCTCCTCTAACCTCCCAGGTTATTTCTGCATTATTTGAAGAAAAGTCATTTTTCACCAAATTTCACCAAAAATGTAAGGCTAACCCCTTACAATTTATTCGATTTTGGCCAAAAAATGAAATTGCTTCAAACTTGCTGGAAAGATGCTTGAGAGAACCTAGAACACATTCCAATTCGATTTCTGGAAAGATGGGCTTTTGAAAATGTAATTCCAAGAAAAAATTGGGATCAAATCAGTCCAAATTGTTGGGTTTTTTTGTCTAAATAAATTGCTAATTTGGGCCCAAATGTTGAAATTTTTGCATGTTTAAATGTTGATTAATGCTCCTCTAACCTCCCAGGTAATTTCTGCATTGTTTGAAGAAAATTCAATTTTTCGCCAAATTTCACCAAAAATGTAAGGCTAACCCCTTACAATTTCTTCAATTTTGGCCAAAAAATGAAATTGCTTCAAACTTGCTGGAAAGATGCTTGAGGGACCCTAGAACACATTCCAATTCGATTTCTGGAAAGATGGGCTTTTGAAAATGAAATTCCAAGAAAAAATTGGGATCAAATCAGTCCAAATTGTTGGGTTTTTTTTGTCTCAATATATTGCTAATTTGGGCCCAAATGTTGAAATTTTTGCATGTTTGAATGTTGATTAATGCTCCTCTAACCTCCAAGGGAATTTTTTGCATTGTTTGAAGAAAAGTCCATTTTTCACCAAATTTCACCAAAAATGTAAGGCTAACCCCTTACAATTTCTTCAATTTTGGCCAAAAAATGAAATTGCTTCAAACTTGCTGGAAAGATGCTTGAGGGACCCTAGAACACATTCCAATTCGATTTCTGGAAAGATGGGCTTTTGAAAATGAAATTCCAAGAAAAAATTGGGATCAAATCAGTCCAAATTGTTGGGGGTTTTTTGTCTCAATATATTGCTAATTTGGGCCCAAATGTTGAAATTTTTGCATGTTTGAATGTTGATTAATGCTCCTCTAACCTCCAAGGGAATTTTTTGCATTGTTTGAAGAAAAGTCCATTTTTCACCAAATTTCACCAAAAATGTAAGGCTAACCCCTTACAATTTCTTCAATTTTGGCCAAAAAATGAAATTGCTTCAAACTTGCTGGAAAGATGCTTGAGGGACCCTAGAACACATTCCAATTCGATTTCTGGAAAGATGGGCTTTTGAAAATGAAATTCCAAGAAAAAATTGGGATCAAATCAGTCCAAATTGTTGGGTTTTTTTTGTCTCAATATATTGCTAATTTGGGCCCAAATGTTGAAATTTTTGCATGTTTGAATGTTGATTAATGCTCCTCTAACCTCCAAGGGAATTTTTTGCATTGTTTGAAGAAAAGTCCATTTTTCACCAAATTTCACCAAAAATGTAAGGCTAACCCCTTACAATTTCTTCAATTTTGGCCGAAAAATGAAATTGCTTCAAACTTGCTGGAAAGATGCTTGAGGGACCCTAGAACACATTCCAATTCGATTTCTGGAAAGATGGGCTTTTGAAAATGAAATTCCAAGAAAAAATTGGGATCAAATCAGTCCAAATTGTTGGGGTTTTTTTGTCTCAATATATTGCTAATTTGGGCCCAAATGTTGAAATTTTTGCATGTTTGAATGTTGATTAATGCTCCTCTAACCTCCAAGGGAATTTTTGCATTGTTTGAAGAAAAGTCAATTTTTCACCAAATTTCACCAAAAATGTAAGGCTAACCCCTTACAATTTCTTCAATTTTGGCCGAAAAATGAAATTGCTTCAAACTTGCTGGAAAGATGCTTGAGGGACCCTAGAACACATTCCAATTCGATTTCTGGAAAGATGGGCTTTTGAAAATGAAATTCCAAGAAAAAATTGGGATCAAATCAGTCCAAATTGTTGGGGTTTTTTTGTCTCAATATATTGCTAATTTGGGCCCAAATGTTGAAATTTTTGCATGTTTGAATGTTGATTAATGCTCCTCTAACCTCCAAGGGAATTTTTTGCATTGTTTGAAGAAAAGTCCATTTTTCACCAAATTTCACCAAAAATGTAAGGCTAACCCCTTACAATTTCTTCAATTTTGGCCAAAAAATGAAATTGCTTCAAACTTGCTGGAAAGATGCTTGAGGGACCCTAGAACACATTCCAATTCGATTTCTGGAAAGATGGGCTTTTGAAAATGAAATTCCAAGAAAAAATTGGGATCAAATCAGTCCAAATTGTTGGGGTTTTTTTGTCTCAATATATTGCTAATTTGGGCCCAAATGTTGAAATTTTTGCATGTTTGAATGTTGATTAATGCTCCTCTAACCTCCAAGGGAATTTTTTGCATTGTTTGAAGAAAAGTCCATTTTTCACCAAATTTCACCAAAAATGTAAGGCTAACCCCTTACAATTTCTTCAATTTTGGCCGAAAAATGAAATTGCTTCAAACTTGCTGGAAAGATGCTTGAGGGACCCTAGAACACATTCCAATTCGATTTCTGGAAAGATGGGCTTTTGAAAATGTAATTCCAAGAAAAAATTGGGATCAAATCAGTCCAAATTGTTGGGGTTTTTTTGGTCTAAATATATTGCTAATTTGGGCCCAAATGTTGAAATATTTGCATGTTTGAATGTTGATTAATGCTCCTCTAACCTCCAAGAAAATTTCTGCATTGTTTAAAGAAAAGTCCATTTTTCACCAAATTTCACCAAAAATGTAAGGCTAACGCCTTACAATTTCTTCAATTTTGGCCAAAAAATGAAATTGCTTCAAACTTGCTGGAAAGATGCTTGAGGGACCCTAGAACACATTCCAATTCGATTTCTGGAAAGATGGGCTTTTGAAAATGAAATTCCAAGAAAAAATTGGGATCAAATCAGTCCAAATTGTTGGGGTTTTTTTGTCTCAATATATTGCTAATTTGGGCCCAAATGTTGAAATTTTTGCATGTTTGAATGTTGATTAATGCTCCTCTAACCTCCAAGGGAATTTTTGCATTGTTTGAAGAAAAGTCCATTTTTCACCAAATTTCACCAAAAATGTAAGGCTAACCCCTTACAATTTCTCCAATTTTGGCCGAAAAATGAAATTGCTTCAAACTTGCTGGAAAGATGCTTGAGGGACCCTAGAACACATTCCAATTCGATTTCTGGAAAGATGGGCTTTTGAAAATGTAATTCCAAGAAAAAATTGGGATCAAATCAGTCCAAATTGTTGGGTTTTTTTGGTCTAAATATATTGCTCATTTGGGCCCAAATGTTGAAATATTTGCATGTTTGAATGTTGATTAATGCTCCTCTAACCTCCAAGAAAATTTCTGCATTGTTTAAAGAAAAGTCCATTTTTCACCAAATTTCACCAAAAATGTAAGGCTAACCCCTTACAATTTCTTCAATTTTGGCCAAAAAATGAAATTGCTTCAAACTTGCTGGAAAGATGCTTGAGGGACCCTAGAACACATTCCAATTCGATTTCTGGAAAGATGGGCTTTTGAAAATGAAATTCCAAGAAAAAATTGGGATCAAATCAGTCCAAATTGTTGGGGTTTTTTTGTCTCAATATATTGCTAATTTGGGCCCAAATGTTGAAATTTTTGCATGTTTGAATGTTGATTAATGCTCCTCTAACCTCCAAGGGAATTTTTGCATTGTTTGAAGAAAAGTCAATTTTTCACCAAATTTCACCAAAAATGTAAGGCTAACCCCTTACAATTTCTCCAATTTTGGCCGAAAAATGAAATTGCTTCAAACTTGCTGGAAAGATGCTTGAGGGACCCTAGAACACATTCCAATTCGATTTCTGGAAAGATGGGCTTTTGAAAATGTAATTCCAAGAAAAAATTGGGATCAAATCAGTCCAAATTGTTGGGGTTTTTTTGTCTAAATATATTGCTAATTTGGGCCTAAATGTTGAAATATTTGCATGTTTGAATGTTGATTAATGCTCCTTAACCTCCAAGGACATTTCTGCATTGTTTAAAGAAAAGTCCATTTTTCACCAAATTTCACCAAAAATGTAAGGCTAACCCCTTACAATTTCTCCAATTTTGGCCAAAAAATGAAATTGCTTCAAACTTGCTGGAAAGATGCTTGAGGGACCCTAGAACACATTCCAATTCGATTTCTGGAAAGATGGGCTTTTGAAAATGAAATTCCAAGAAAAAATTGGGATCAAATCAGTCCAAATTGTTGGGTTTTTTTGTCTAAATATATTGCTAATTTGGGCCCAAATGTTGAAATTTTTGCATGTTTGAATGTTGATTAATGCTCCTCTAACCTCCAAAGGAATTTCTGCATTGTTTGGAGAAAAGTCAATTTTTCACCAAATTTCACCAAAAATGTAAGGCTAACCCCTTACAATTTCTTCAATTTTGGCCAAAAAATTAAACTGCTTCAAACTTGCTGGAAAGATGCTTGAGGGACCCAAGAACACATTCCATTTTGATTTCTGGAAAGATGGGCTTTTGAAAATAACATTTTCTGAATTTTAAAATGTTAACTTTTTTCTCGAAAAATTGATGATTTTGGCCCAAATGTTAAATTTCTTTGCATTTTTGAATATTTATTGTCGCTTCTTCAACCTGAAGAGGAATTTTTACATTGTTATGAGAAAAGTCAATAAACCTAAAAATCGTAAACGCCATAGGCTTTTTAAAAAAATACGCGAAGTCAATGCATGTAGATTCAAGACAAACAAACAAACCAACAAAGAATGAGATGAGTAAGACTATACAATATAACAATAACAACATATCAATATATTATTATTGATCTCAATATATTTTCTGCATCTCTTATTGCAATTTCATTTCAGGAATTATTTCCAAAAATTCCTACAAGAGCAGTCACTCTACAGAAAGTAAAAAATAATTTACAAAGAAATAATAATAACAAAATACAGAAACAGAAAATTTACACAATGTGAATATGACTTTAAAATTTATAATTTATTTCTGGATATGTTGCATAAATATACCATAAATGACTTTGGCACTTACTTCAAACACAAACACTCAAAACAAACTTTCAAATAAAAAAAAACATTTGTGAATTTCGATTTTAAACACTCCATAAACAATAGAAATTTATATCCATTTGCATAAAAATGTTTCACATTTAAAATTTGTTTTTAATATAAATACATATAAGCCCATATGAAAAACATTTAACATTTGCACATAAATACAATGCATGCTAACATACATTAACTTAACATGACTTGGGTATTTTTATTTATACAAGAAAATCAGATCATACTAAAAAAAACAAAATTTATGAAAGTAAAGTAGAAAGGCAAGTGCATAGGTCTTGTATTCATAACTTGATGGTTTAAAGGTATAATGTACAATATTTGCAAACATAAACAAATAGTCTCAAGCATCCCGTAAAATCATGGCACCTGGTGTGCTGTCATTTTCAAGAAAAAAAAAAATTTTTGTTTCAATTTCCAATGATGGTTGGCTGACCATCATTGGAAGAAAACTTTTTTTTCCCCCCAAATACATGTACTGCCTCCAATTTACCAAATTTATTTAGTCATCTGATTGATCAGAGCTGCCAAAAGTTTGAATGGCAATGGAACTTCCTTCTACCGTGGAATGGAACGTCTATTGTTGCCACGCGGCCACTCCGTGCGTTGGGACGAATATTTTAATGGCAGGTGATAGCCCAACCAATCAGATGACAGGGATTTATTAAGCCATTTTATAATGGAAAATAGATTCATAATGATTCTCTTGAGCTTTACTGCCGTGACTGTTTGTGAAATATCGACTGAAGCAGCATCTCAAGTAAGAGTTTTGTGTGTGTTAATTCAGTTTTTTTAACGGGAGTAGTGAAATTAATGTGATGTTATACATATATATATATTATATACATAGTATATTTCATTTGTTACATCAACTATTTACAATACATACTTTACAAAATATATTCTCCTTGACTGCTCTGCCGTCAACTTTAAAGTATTGCATTGAAGAAATCTGTTAACACTCATTTGAAATCACATTTCTTCCTATTTTACAGATTATTCATAAATACCTAAGACAGTTTATGCATTCCTATTGGTCGAGAGCCCGTCACGTGGCCGGTCTTAAATGGATGATATGACATGGTTAGCTGGTCTTAAACACTTTTCCAGTGTCACATGAAATTTGGACTCCCATGAAATCCGGTGCCTTTTAACGTTTCATTGGTTGAACATTCACAATCCTGACGTATGCATGCGCAATACTACCAGTGAATCAGTATTTCATGATCCTAAATTTACACTACACCAGCCCAGCTGCGTTTTGCGCAACATCGCGCAGTACGCGCGACGCGCATGCCAATGTCCTTATAAGGTAACGAGTTGTGGAGGGGCATTCCATATTTTAGTCAGAGGGGTGTTTCGTAAAACATGGAGTAAAATTGTTGAACAAAATGGTTGGCAACGTCTAGTTTTTGACTTGTTTTGATTTTTGGACTGAAAAGATTTGGTTTTTTGACCGAAAAGGTATTTATGAATGGGAATACATATGTGTTCGGTCGGTATTAAACACTCTGTTTAAAACCGGTCAGAGTCTGGATGGGTGGTAATCAGTGGCGTCGCCAAGGGGGGGCCGGGGGGGGGCACGTGCCCCCCCTGGAAAACCTAGTGCCCCCCGAGTGCCCCCCCATCAAATGCTGGTGCCCCCCTATCCTCTGCAAAATTCTGCGCGTTGTTAAAATCATTACCTCAAAAATAGCAATTTCTGGAGATATCTTCAGATCGAATTTAGCATCAAATGTGGCACCATTTTGCATCTAGCCCATCCTCCGTATGCGAAAATTTTCCTAGGGGGAGGGGGGTACCCCCTCCCCTTAGACCCCTCCCCCAGGACGGCGATCCGTATCCACCTAAGTGCCCCCCCCCCCCAATCAAATGCTGGTGCCCCCCCTGTGCCCCCCCCCAGACTGAAAAGTCTGGTGACGCCACTGGTGGTAATTACCCTCGGCTTTGCCTTGGGTAATTATCACCCATCCAGACTCCCACTGGTCTTAAACAGAGTGTTTAATACCGACCGAACACACATTTATTCCCTTAATATCACATTAGACCTTCCTCATTGGGATATCAAACACATAGTTGTGGCTGGCTCTATAAAATCAAACATAATTTGCCGCATGCATAT
Organism: Patiria miniata; assembly: GCF_015706575.1. Lineage (NCBI taxonomy): Eukaryota > Metazoa > Echinodermata > Asteroidea > Valvatida > Asterinidae > Patiria > Patiria miniata. Next base: position 15,901,282 of record NW_024037061.1, read on the forward strand.
CTGCAGAACTGGTAAACCGCTTTTTTTTCACTTTGGTGATAATTCCGCCAAAGAAACACTCAAAAAAATAATTTCTTTAAATTTCCAATAAGTTTCCTAAAATTCCTAACCCTCAGAAATGTTCAAAGAGGTTCAAAAAGGTTGAATAAAGAAATTGACTAGAGCGGGGTTTGAACCTGCGACCTTTGGATCACCGTTCCAGTGCTCTACCAACTGAGCTATCCAGCTCTATGATGGCAGATCCCCATTTTAGTCAATGTCTTTGTTCAAAGGGCGCTAGTCATAAGCCTTAATTTTTGTTAGATCTTGATCTATAAGTTCTGGTGGCACCACAACAAGACAAAGTTACAAAAGTGTTGCAAACTCTAAATTTAAAATTTGTGTTGTACAAATCTACTTGAAAAATACAAACGGGACACCAATACAAACCAAAAATGCACGATTCACGCAGAGAAGGTCCTGCCCTGCTTTCAAACTGCAATATGAGTATCCCACATGTATAGCAAAAGCTAAAATAAATGTTGACAACTTGTAACGGTTAAAACTAAAATAGCAATTTCAAAATTCATTTTGAGAGAGCCAAACCCAAATGGGGAGTGTGGCCTAGTGGTTAGGGTTCGTGACTCACGTTCAGAGGATCAGGGGTTCGAATCCAGCTGCTGGTCGTATGTTGTGTCCTTGGGCAAGCCACTTCACCCCAATATCCTCTCTCCACCCTGGAGTTTAAATGGGTACCAGCATTACAATTGACTGGCACTGCATCCAGGCGGAATAGAAATATTCTCAGTCGTTTCATTCCAAGGAAACGAGATAAATGCCGGCCTGATGGGCTGTATTGGCTCTTGTTTCATACTTCTACTTAATGTACGGACGTTCCAACTTTTGACATTTCATGGTGACGGGACCTCCATATTTGACATGGGAGCCCCTCCAGTCGAGGTATCGTCCGAGAAATCTGAGGCTATTGATGGGGCTTGTTGCCTGGAGGTCGGTATCCTGGGGAACCTTGCCGTGCCGTAGACACGATAGCTCTGCTTGAGGATGGGCCTCATGTCCTGTGGGGATTTGGCCATGCGGAAGGTGGTTCGAGTCCAGCCGTAGACGATGCAGTTTAAGAAGCCCTGACTCGGGGCTGTGACTCCCTGGAAACAAAGGAAAACCAGGACACTTATAAAAGAATTGAAGGATATTACCGAATCTTCACAGCATGGTATTTACAATTATACAACACCTGAATAAATCAGAGATGAAACTGTTATGTGGCCAAAAAAAATCGGAAAATAGGCCGAACAAAAATACTTGTCCGAAATCTGGGCCGCGCTGCAGTTACACACATGTACATGCATGTACAATACACTTCATGCCCAATTTCCGGACACCAACTCCTGCTTTATTTTCGATTCAAACAAAACTTTACAATGAAAAAAAATAGTCAGTGTTTTCATTGCATAAAATGCCTGAATTACGGTTAGAGTAATGGAGTCATCAATAAAGAAGTTCACTTCTTACTTGAGAAAGTCGAGGGAAAAGTCCGAAAGACAAGGGCACCGTTCATGGTGCTTCAAATGATTCAACCACACCACTCCACTACTCCACTTGCATTCATACGTACGTGGGGACAAATCAGGTATTATCGTCTTTCTCCTTCAACAAATGCCAGTGAAATGTTTCGCTAATGCTCCCTTCGCTATCCTCGAGATAATCATCACGATTTTTAAAGCACTGCATTTGTACAAATTGTACATTTGAAACCTCCAAAAATCGCACAACATAATGATTTTATCCACTGGATCGTTCACAAGGCTACCCGTTCCCAACCGGCCATGTTCTAGCGGACGGTACGGTGCGGTACGTACGCTGTACCATTGCATATTCGCACGCACGTGCAACACAGTGATTTTTCCATGTCACCTGTCAATGTTTAACCTTTTGTCCAGCCGGAGAAGGCTCCGATCAGTGTTATGCCCTGTGTTTCTACCGTTGAAACACTCCAATAACGACTGGTGGAAGAGATTAAAACTACGTTCGCGATGATTTTAACATGCCATTTCCATCGACTTTTCATCGACATTTCTTCGAAATTATGATTGAAATAAAATGACATTTTGTGAAAAAATCGTTACAAAATCAAATTTTGTGGGACACACTGTAAAAAAAATCAGAAATTTCGTTGGAAAATCCAAAAAGTCGGATTTCCGATTAAAATCGGAAAAGTTTCATCTCTGATAAATCCCTGTCATGTGATTGGTGGATCACTGATCACATGTCGTTGAAATACTTGTAACAACGCACGGCGCGCGTGGCGCACAGAGCAATGGAAGTTCTATTGTGAATAGAACTTCCATTGCACGGTGTCACTGCTGCTGGTGGTGGGGCTGTTTTAATCAAGATGAATGAAATTGAGTATGATTGTTCGCAACCTGTTGGAACAGTTTGCATTAATTTAACTTTTAAACAGTTTTTAACCTGAATAAATTGGCTATTAAAAAGTCAACCAATCAGATGACAAAGATTTATTCAGGTGTTATATAAAGCAAATAATGAATGTTTCACGTTCGTGCAATGGAAAGGATAATTTCATTTGGTGACATGAAATTATCCTTACCATTGCACTCACCAACATTCATTTTTTGTATAATAGTATACTCCGTCTTATTAGATATGCAGTGGCAGACCCAGCAGGCTGGTGAGGGAAGTGTGTGTGTGGGGGGGGGGGGGGGGGGGGGGGGGGGGGGCCGGGGGGGGGGGGGGAGTGGTATTTTTGACGGTATTGGAATTTTGTAATTGTGTGTCTGGAAGCCAGACTGAGGGAGCGATGGTCGTGTATCTGGAACCTTTAAATGCTTTTTAATTAGTGCAATATGCAAGGGAGTAGACTAATGACAAGCCTGGTAGCACGATGTCGATGTCGCTGTGTGGTCTGACGTTATCGTTTTCTCTGATTTTTGTCTTGAATATCCAAATTTCCCGAAGAATGTTCGTGTCGGTCGAGATCGCAAGTGGGTGCAGAATTCTCAAGCCTTATGGCCTTACTGAGGTCACCTCAAGCTCCACCCTGAAGGATATTTTTGAGAGTTTTAAGGGGATCGAAGCGTCATCTGCAACATCATCCAACATTTGAAGAAAAAAAGCAAGGGAAAAAAAAACTGTGTCACCGCACCACTTTTGGGGCAAGCTCCATACCAGAAACCGAAGACTTTTTTGATGGGGGGGCCTTAGGTGTTGTAAAGCTTGAAAGCAGATTGGTAAATTAGATTTTTGAACTGCTTACCTGTAGGACATACAGCCAATCAAATGTGATTAAGGACACTCCGTCTTTGCAGAAGAGATCCATAACATTCAAGACCAAGGCTGCAAATAAGAGGCGAGGAACAAAAGAGGGATTTTAAAAGAACTAATCTTACTGTGTAAAATTTCCTATAAAGTACAAATAATTAAATGCATAACTAATGTGCTCCTGGAATTTCTACAAGAAGCTTCAAAGTTAAAACTTCTGAAACCGAATGGCAATTTTTTACGCAGTGAAATTTTACATAAGAGATATTAAGACTAAGGGTCCCTGCTAGTCTTGTTACAAAACAGCAAATTTTTATTTTTTATTTTTCCCAGAAACAAAAGCTCAGAGACGTGTCCAGTCGGTGATGCACTCATTGTGTATCAACTGCCATTTGTTTTGTTTTATACTACACAAGTCAAAAATAATTATAGTTTTCAAATAAAATTAAAGTGAAAACCATTCTTGCAAGCATGTACTTAAAAGGAATGTACATCATTGGCTTTTGCTGTAATTTTCAGAAATGAACTATTTGAGGGGTTAGTATAATAGATCAAATATTGTTACACTGACAAATATGTTCAAGTAGTCTGGTTCCTTGACTCCACTAAAGATAAAATGGATCAATTTATAAATGCCGGAAAATTGCAAGGTAAGTGAACCAGTCTAGCTGGCCTGCACCCGTTCATGAACATGTAACCAATAGCAAACAAAATTTGGACTGACAAAAGGGTAAAGTTGGAGCAGTAGTTGAAACTTAGTAAGGTTTTCCAACGGTGGTTGGCCGACCACTGTTGGAAATGTATACAAAAATACAATTTTCTTAAAAATGACTTCACACCAGGTGCCATAATTTTACAGGATGCTTTAGACTGTCATTTACCAACATCCTAGTAAGGTATTTCGTAAAAACTTGGTAGTTTTATTTTTCGATGTTTGCAAATGTTGTATATTCCCTTTAAATCAGGCAAGTTTTGGGAAGAACCATAGTTGTCAAATTTTGTCAAAATTTCCAACTATACCTTCCCATTTGGGCAATCCCAGCGGAAAAGTCCATGACATAGCTTTTAAGAGCTCAGTGAATAAATCTGAACATGCATTTTTCAAATCTTATACATCCATCATCTAGTGATGGTCAAGGAGATTACAGACTAGGAGTTTTGGATCATTTCTGTGAATCATTCATTAGATATCATGGTTCATTGGCTCCGTCACGGACATTACACTTCCTTCCATAACGCTGGAATAGCCCATTTTATCATATGAATAGTATACAAATATTGAATGCTTCGAGTGGTGTAGTAAAACTAGCCTCCCGAGGTGACCATGGACATTCTATTTTCCGGAGGCGAAGCCGAGGGAAAATAGAATGGTCCATGGATCACCGAGGGAGGCTAGTTTTACTTCACCACGAGATAAAGCATTCAATATTTGTTTTATAACACTTTACCCACAGATTCTGCTTGATTTTAATATTTTAAATTATTTAAATCTGAACACAGTTGAAATAAACTTCAATTTCAATACAAAATTGGTGGAAAATGTATTTCTCTCTTAAAAACTACCCCTTCCCGAACTGTTTGAACCCAAGTCTGCGGCGCACTCTCTTTGGAACAATACGTGCTACGCACAACGCGCACACCAGCATGCATTTGCACACAAATACCGCGCCGTGGAAATAGTACTTTGGTTGCTAATGGTATAGTACTTTGGTTGCTATGCGCATAGTACTTTTGGCCGTGCACAGAAAGATAGCAAAATTAGAAAGTAACATGTGACTCACTCTCGGCCAATCCAGACACAGAATCTGTGGGTGAGGTGTTATAACATCTTCTATTCATATGAAGTCAGAAGACTGCACAAGTTCCTAGGCAATGTACAGGGTGAGTCAGAATGATCTGGACCCAAGTTCACCATTTTTTTTTTTGTGGCAAAACTGAGCGTTTCATATGAATGGTTATTACCTTGGCTTCCACAGGAATTTTGATTTTTTTTTTTTCCAAATTAGTGGCTGTGGTGAGGAGTTACGTCATTTTCATTGAAGTGGCTCATTTTCCAGTCTGCACACGGAATTGGTTAAATGCCTTTTTTTTAAAAAATGTGTCAATAACTTCAAGTGAGTCAGTCACCATGACTAGGTTTTTATTTGTTATTACACTGCTTCACATCAGTACATGATTTCAATAAATTTGTTGAACCATGGAACCGTGGTTAGAGTGTTTTTTTAGTGTGTGTTCTTTGCTAGCGCTTTTCTTCAAAATGGTACAATGGATATACACGAAACTTTCACCAAACATGGCCAAAATACCAGCCTATAACATATCTCATTCGCACTTGTTTTGATAATTGCTACATATTTTTTAATACTTTCTTTAATTTGGATTCAGATCATTCTGACTCACAGTGTACACAGGCATGCAACTCAAAATTAAAAAAAAAAAAAAGGAAACTCCAAACCACACAAGACTTTGTACAGGGTTTTTCAATTCGTAATGGCATTCATGAGAAGAAAAAAAAACCGAGGAAATCAGCAGATCCAAGGAAAAGTTGCATGCCTGTGTACACCAAAATTTAGGCCTTGAAACAAAAACTCGAAACCAAGACTAGACTCTTGTCTGTGAGTAATAATGAGTCATAACAGGAAATTTGCAGAGCAGAAAAAGTTGATGCATTCTCACCAGGGATCCAGCAGATGACGAAGGCAGCTATGTAGAAGGAGATACGCTTGCACAGTTCTACTAGCGCCCTGCGTTGCTTGTTGGTCCAAACTTAACCATAAAAGAATAAGATGACAGACATGAGAATATTTTTCATAACATGGGTGAGGCGTAGTGGTCATTGTGCCTTGCGAGTCACGCTGGTTGCTAGCTGTAGAGTTTCGTGTGAACCTACAATCCTGGCCAAAATGGTTGGGACACTTCCTGAGCCTGCCACGGTCACCCACTCCCCCGCTCCCCCGGTCAATGTTGTTCTCTCCAGCTGATGGAGCACACACCACGCAATGAGAGACAACATTGAACGGGGGCCGGGGGGGGGGGGGGGGGGCAGCAAGATTTGGCCAGGATTGTAGCTAGGATGGTCCAGTGCAAATGATTACATGGTCAGATTCATGTGTGCCATTGCATAGTTAAGGTAAAGGTAAAGGTAACGGGGAGGAATCTGTATTCACGTCACAGGAACGGAGTGCCCATCTCTCTTTCATTAGCGATTGGGCCAGACTCATATGCTGCTGTGGGGGGATCGCCACACCACCTCCACAGCGAGTCTGTTACCTTCCCAGCATTGAATAATGCCGGTACCCATTTAACACCTGGGTTGAGAGGAGTAATTGAGGTGAAGCGCCTTACTCAAGGGCACAACACGCATGGCCACGGCAGGGCTCGAACCCACAACCTCACGATCTTAAATCCTGTGCTCGACTGCTTGGCAACACGTGCCCGCATGGTCTTGGGGTCAAACCCAGTTACAGGTGGTCAAGCGATTACTGGGTTAGACTCAACTTGATGTGGTCAAGTACTTGTAATTGGTTGTTGTATGCAAAGTCTTGGGTTCGAACCCAGTTGAAGTGATCAAGTGGTGAAATGGTTAGACTTGTGTGTGCGTCGGGAGTGTTCATTTGGTCAAATACAGTTAGGGTTAATAACTATTATTGTAATGCTAATAACGCTTTCCAAAGCGCTTTACAATTACTCCCTTGTTCATCAGACCACGAGACCACGCGGCAGCAAATATCAGCGCACATTCAGCCTCTACCCTCACAGGTACCCATTCCTACTCCTGGGTGGAGAGAAGCAATTGTAGTTGAAAGTCTTGCCCAAGGGCACAACACCACGTTCCTGGCAGGAATTCGAACCCACGCACCATCGTACATGAGTCAAACACCGTAACCACTATACCATGGCATTCTACGACTTTGTGTGTGCCAGTTGCCGAGTCAAAAGTTTGAACCCAGCAATGCCTTGTCATTTTGTTAACCAGTTCGCGTGGGAGGACGTGATAACAGGCACTAGCCGTTTTTATACACAGGCACGGCTGACAGGTTAAAATGTCAAGATTGCCTCGACTTGCCTCCGGGTGATGTATTTTAAACATGCTATTTACTCTTATCTTTTGTACACACACACAAACACAGTCCATGAAGTCTGTGGAGGCGGACTGTGTGTCGATCTTGAATTGGCCAATGTGCACGGCCATTTGTACAATTTACCCTCCAGTAAGTACTCAGTATTGAAACATATGAGGTTTCGGCAAGAAATATCGTACAAATACTCTTGAAATAACTCTTGCGAATTGGTATTTGTGATTGGAAATTAATGATCAAGTTTCTCTAGAAATATAGGTGTCATTAGTAAGCTCAAAGCCTTTTTCCCACAGGAAGTACTGTTTATGCTGTATAACACATTGATTTTGCCTTATTTGAACTATGGTGTCCTAGCATGGGGGAATTGTGCAGCTAGTTATGTGAACAGAATTCTTAACCTACAAAAACGGGCATTGAGAGTTATAAATTCTGTCGACAGACCTGAACATTCAAATCCTCTTTTCTGTAAACATAAAACACTCAAGGTCAATGACATTTGTTCACTTCAGCTTGGAGCCTTCATGCATCGTTTGAATAATAATTTACTTCCAAATCCCATTGCACAAATGTTCTGCAGAAACGAAACTATACATCACCATTTTACCCGACAACGTAGAGAATTTCACTTTTCATTTGCAAGAACAACTGTTTATAAAAAAACAATTAGGCATGAAGGCCCTAAGTACTGGAAGTCCTTACATAAATCACTCCAGGGCACTCGTAGCCTTCCATTATTTAAATCCAAACTTAAATCGAATTTACTATCAAATTATAATAACTCAAATTAATCTTCTTACTGGGTTACTACTCTGTATTTCTTTTTTTTCTGATCAGCAATATTGTTTTTCCGTGTGTTATGTACAATCTAAAATTTATACGTTCAATTGTTTTTCGTTTGTTTTTCATTAAATGTTTGTATTAATCCATGTTAAAGGGGATCTCTACTCAACAAGCTCCGCTTTTTGGGGATCCCCTTCCACCATCTCTAATTAGAAAATAATGCGTCCAAGTGTATAAATATATTTTGTAAAACAAGCTCGAACTTTATATTATCCAAAACTACATGTATGTATTTATGCCTTGTCACATAATGAAATGAGATGTGGTAAAAATAATAAAGAATGAATGAATGAATGAATGAATCAAGTGGTAAAGAAAAGTTAGATGTTGTGAAAATACGTCAAGTCATTGCATACATGAATCTTATTATTTCCAATGACACTAATAAAACACAGGGAAAGCGACTTACCATTACCCTTCATGAGTTTTCGGTAAACTATCGCCGACAAAACATAGAATGTCTGCAAACAATCAAATATATCAAAAATGAATATTCTTAAATATGGCAAGGAATTCATAAAAAAAATATTCACTTGAATTCTCAGAGCAGCAAGCAAATTGAAAATAGTGGACCAATTTAGTTCCAAATTAAAGTCACTTAAAAGTCAAATTACCAACAACAAAAAATTAACACACACATTTCAGCTCCTGGCTGGACATTGTATACAGCATAGGCCAAATGTTGCAGTATTTTATTCTATAGGGTGTTTCAATAAAAAGAAAACCCAACTTTGAAGAACCAGTAGGGACAGACTAAATGTTTACTGGCTATAAAACTGTTATCATCTGAAAGCGTAATCTCTATGCTTTACAATGATACCTTGTTTACATTTCCAGGGTCATGCATCACTAAGCGCCACTGTCATGAGATTTTGATGCAAAATTGCAGTTGGTTCACTTTCATGTCAAACACAATAGGCATGGTGTGCATGAGAATAAGTATTCAAGAAGAAGACACGAGTGCATAAAAAGAAACCCCAAAACAAGTCGGGTTGGTTTCAAAACTGAATTTTATTGTTTGTCATGAATTTCTCGTTTTGACCAAGCAACATTCAAAACAATGTGCCATTTTCCCGAGGATTAACATTCAAGCCATTTCACAGACATTTCCGTAACAATAGGCACAACGTGCCCAGTGGTTTTTTTTTTTATGAAAGTGAACCAACTGCATTTTTGCATCCAGTTTTCAAGACAATGATGCTCACTGATGCATGACTCAGAAAACCTAAACATAGCATCATTGAAAAGCATAGAGATTACGCTTTCAGATGATACCAGTTTTATAGCCAGTAAACATATCGTCTGTCCACACTCATTCTTTGAAGTTGGGCTTCCTTTTTTTTGGAAACACCCTGTATAAATTGAGGGTCCAAATAGTGATATTTTGCCTGTCTCTGTTACCTTTGAACTTTGTAATTTACCATTCAAGTATCATTAACCTTAACTCCCTGGCATGATTTCCTAGGAACCGTACCCATCCTGGCAAAGTCCAACACCATACATGGAAACTGCACACACATATTCTGACTTTGATTCTGGAGGCGTGCCAACCCAATGTAAAAGACTATCAGTTTAGGGGTACTGTACCCATCCTGACAGATTCCAACAAAACATGCCGTTGGGGAGCATGATTTAGTAGAAACCATACCCATCCTGGCAAAGTCCAATACCATATGGGAAACTGCACACATATATTTCTGACTTTGATTCTGGAGGTGTGCCAACCCAATGTAAAAGACTGTCAGTTTAGGGGTACTGTACCCATCCTGACAGATTCCAACAAAACATGCCGTTGGGGTTTGATGGCTGTTAGGTTCAGAATGACTTCACACATTTTTTTTTTTTATTTGTTGGGTAGCTAGTGTGTCACTCATAATCACTCTTGGAGGGTGACCGCATGAAAGAGTGCTTCCAGTGTTATAAAACCATTGATTTCAGATAAAACAGGAAAAAAAGTGGACCTCAAATTTTATAGGATGACCCCATACTATTGTGGCAACTGTTTTTCAAACATAACTATCAAATTGTGCTGTAAATGCATTCACGCAAACGTGTGTTCACCGTCGATTGTGGGCGTTCTTTGTCCCTCTTTTGTTTGTACTCAAACTTTTTAGGAAGACTCCCATAGGTTTTGTACACGACCCCAATCGCAGACGTATGCTGGGAATCGTGGACGATATTATTCTCTTTTGTTCTCTGGTATTTTTCGTCCACGGTTTGAAAAGATGAACACGTACATTCAGGCACGTGAGCAGGTTTATATGTGGGATATACGGGTGAACTGGTGACAACCAAAATGTTTACAAATGCACATTATTTAAAAGCTTTGGGTAAAAAAAAAATATTTCTGCTTCCGATTACATGGCATTTAAAAATAGGGTAGGTAGGTAGGGGAAATTCTGTTTTGGCAATTTTTATTTCATATGGAGGTGTCTGCGTGTAGTAAAGGGTAAAAGGTAGTAATTGATGGTTTTCAGGTTCTTTTCCTCATTCTCCCCCCCCCCCAAAAAAATTAGGGTAGGGGCTGTTAAAATAGGGTAGGTAGGGTAACCTGGAGCAGAAATATTATCTTTTTTGGCCTTACCCCTAATTATTTGCAAGTAACTTGTACTTACCACAATAGACACCATACTTAAAAGTAATGAAACCACAAAGAAGATCGCTCCGTAGTGTGCCCAGGACCAAGATTCGAAGGACCCATTATTCTGCCAAGAAGCAAAACAACGACACCAAACATTATACCAACACAGAACACAAATGTTGGCAAATCAGTACCCAAGAAGGGAACAGGGCTTTTTCTTTGCAGTAACCATGATCCAAATACTTTCAAAGCCCAATTTCATAGCGCTGCTTAACAGTTAGCAGAAAAGTTGTGCTTACTTTAACATGAAATCATACTGCTGCTTAAGCACTATTTCATAGCGTGGACGTACTAACGGTTGCGCATGCCTGGAGATTTCTATTGTTACGTCACAGATTTAAGCAATGTTTTCCTCCAGGGTTAAGCATGCTATTGCTGTGATTATGCTTACGGTCTCTCTGAAATAGACGGAGGCTCTGTTAGCACAAATTGGCTGTTAAGCAGCGCAATGGGGCCCAATTTCATAGCACTGCTTATCAGTAAGCAGAAAAGTTGTACTTACTATAGCAGAAAATCATGTTGCTGCTTAAGCACAATTTCATGCTAACGGTTGCGCGCGCATGGAGATTTCTATTGTTACGTCACTGATTTAAGCAAAGTTTTCTTCTGGGGTTAAGCGTGCTTTTGCTGTGCTTACTGCTTAACAGTCCCTATGAAATAGATGGAGGCTCGGTAAGCACAAAGTTGGCTGTTAAGCAGCGTTATGAAACTGGGCCCAGATGAGTACATGTACTTTTGTTTATTCTGAAATTTCTCGTTTTTCTTACCCCTTGAACAGAAGGCTTGAAAAACAGCACCAAACACCTACAGCAAAGGAAAAGAAAAAAAACAACGCAGATCTGCTTTAATTCCCGAACTATATCAAAATTAATGTCAAGAGTTGAACGCGACTACGTTGTGGAGAACTATAAACTTGACCTTTTTAAGTGTAGATTATCTTCACAGTGACTCACTGCCTTCTTGGTCCCAAGAGCTGTGCATTAACCGGAAGTACGGGAACTAGGTACCCGATTGAACAAAATACGGGTAACTAGGTACCCATTAAAGAAACCCAACCCACAATTCAAATCTCAAATCCCTGCTCAGATTGTTAACTTTTTTGTTCACTAGCCAGCCGGGCTACTGAAACAGAATCTTAAATAGCCCGCGGGCATTTTCACTAGCCCGCATTTTTTTTAGCTCCAATACAAAATGGCATATTTTCAGGCTCAATTCTGAGGTAATTTTCTCAGTGTTTTTAATAAACAGATCTAATAATTTAACCTTCTAGAACAGTTGAAAAAACTAGACACAACCTGATGAGGTTTTCTTTCTGTATTTAAAGATTTATTTCTTCCTGTCCTTTCATCTTTGCCGTGTCCCAATAATTTTTTGACTCGCCAGCCGGGCTACTTAAGGAATAGTTTGACTGGCCCGCCGCTGTTTTGACTAGCATTTGGCTAGCGGGCTACCGCTAATTTCGAACCCTGATATTTGTCCACACGATAATACTACCACTTCGGCTGTGCCTCAATGCAGCAAGATGCAAGCGCGTACAGTGAGCAGAGCTTTACCGTGTAAAACTGCAACTTTCGTGAGCATCATAAACGCGAAACATGTTGTTTTCCCATGTTGCCTGGTTTTCATTTTATGAGGTCCCCACAAATGATATTCAAAACCTTTCTTTTTCATTGTCTGAGAAGTTACTAAGTAAGGTGTAAAGTTGGTTATGGGTACCCAATCCCATAATCTAGAACCGGTTCCTGACATCAGCAGTAGGGAACTCGGACACCCTGTTCCAATGCACAGCCCTATTGATTCCACCCCCTTTTTTTGGGGGGGGGGGGAGGGGTGATGAGGGGCTATTTATGTATAAGTTATTCAATTCACAAATACTGTATTGCTATTGATAATTCCAAGATACTATGACACACTGAATGCAATTTGAGGCTATGCATGACGACAGAAAGTACTTCAAGGAGAGAATTTTTGACACAATGAGAAGCAGCTTTCTTTCAAAATAAGGAATAAAATAATTGTGATGCGATCAAGCTACATGAGTCGTTTGTCGACCCTCATCAATTTAATTTTTTTTTTACAGATTTGAAAAGAGCACAATCTCAGCATTACTGCTGTGAAAACCGCATGCTGATACCATCTTTAGTTCAAAAATTATGGAAGTCGGAACACCAAGAAATGTGATGAAGTGATCTTATTTTGGCCTGTATCTCCAAATAAAAATTCCCGACAAATGACTCATTTAGCTTGATCGCATCACAATCGAGTTTGCACAGCCCTGAGACTTGGGTGGCAATCAAAGTAACGTAGTGTGACTTACTCGGTGCATGGGTCCTGTGCTCGCAGGCGATTGTGCACCACCACGACTGGTGTCATGACAGCGATGGGTAGTAACCTGTCAGGTAAGCAGTTCACTTCATTTATTATGGCAGGCACTTCATTCAGTATTGCTGGCAAATCCTCAGTACAGTGTAATTCAAGCGTTAGGAATGGAATTGTAATGTCTGTGATAGAGCTAGTTAACCGTGATAACTATTTTTTAAATTAATGATTCAGAGAAATCGTTGCATCAGTGCAACAAGGTCATAACTCCATTCTGCAACAAAGTTGCATCTTGCGCGAATACGCTCCGTGCAACAAGGTCGTATCTCGACGTCCACTGACTTTGCGTGTACATCCGGGTTATTTTAAGTGAGATACGACCTTTTGACATTCTAAAACTCGCGTTTTGCATCGTTCATGCCATTTTAGGAGATACAACCTTGTTGCACTGACGCGACGAAATGATCCAAATATCCAAGTCCTCAAATCTCCTTGACCATTACTAGATGATGGGTGTATAAGATTTGAAAATCACTCACAAGTCCAAAGATAAGTCACAAGCTATTCAAAGGAACTATGACAAAGGCATTGTTTTGATACGATTCCACCCCCCCCCCCTTTCCTTACCTCAGGAAACCGGATTTATGCACTGATTTTTGATACACTTGTGTGACCCAATCAGTGACAGATTTGTGATGGAATTAAGAACACTACTTACACTAACGCAAACAATTATTCATGACCTTAACTTGTGATTTTTTGAGTCTGACGCCAAAACTTATAGAAATGTGGATTCATTTGGGGTCAAAATGTTGCAACATGATTGCAACCTTTTTTTAACTGCATGTACTTTCATGAGAAAAATAACTATTAAAAAGCTTTTATTCCATTTCTCAAAAGGTGACCTTGAACTTTGACCTTTGAACCCAAAATAAACAAACACCAATCTGGAGTTACTGGAGGACTGGGCAACCCTTCTTCAAAGATCAATAAAACAAAAATGTGACCATAAATTATCCTCTAGAATGTCTTTTTCTCTATTTTTCACAAGATGACCTTGACCTTTGACCTTCTGACCCAAACCCAACCCAACACTATCCTTTCTTAACCTTAACAACAAAACATTCCTCAAAACTTCATTCAATACATTACTTAACTCACAAATTAGAAAACAAAACAATTAATTTGACCTATTTCTGGCACTGACTTTGGCCTTTAATTGACCCTAAAACAAATTCCAACCTTTGTTTTCCCAAACGACGACCCTTCCAAATTATTTGCATAAACTCATCATTACCCTCTGTGACTGTTACCATTTTATTTGAATTCACTATAAAAACCCAAGTGCTAAACTTTTGAATTGAGCAAATATTGATTTACTGTACTCACCACGAAATGACATAAAATAGCCTCATTATCCACTTCATTGAAGTCATTGTCTGAATATAAAAACAAAACAAATTCTCAATTTGAAATCTTAAAAAAAAAACACTTCAGAACACACATACATGTACACTGTAACATCATGTCATTCAGTTCAAAAACGTTTTCAGAAAGGGGCACTATGATATATAAATGCTGTACAGAATGGTACATGTACAACAGCACTATGCGTAAATATACATATGCTGCAATGCATTATGGGTAAAATTTAAATCACTCATATTTCATGATCCGAGAGTAGTTTTACCTTCAAACCAACACAGCATGGCGTTAAAAAATTCAATCCATCATTCTGAAGCATTTGGAAAGATATTCACATTTATTTTTAAAAACATCAGATATACACACAATACTGTGACTAGAATGTACACCAACGTATGCCATAGTACATTTTTTGGCCATGAGAGTTTATGCCTTAAACTAATGAGTAAGGAAAATAATGAGCTTGGGTGACGCCAGGCTCCACAGCAAAATATTGTCTGTGAAGAATTTTTGAGGGGGGACAGGTCGCCCTAGGTGTGTCCCACCTACTTCAGTGGGATGCCCTTGTTGAGTGATCTACCCCCTACCATTCAAACAAAAGAAAGAATCAAAGTGGGAACTAATGCATGGGTCAAATTTTAGCCCCTCACTTTTTTATGAAGGGGGGAGCAGTGTTTTTATTTGCAGCACACATCATCAATGGATCATGATTATTCAGCTAGTTTGATGTTTATTCATAATTCATAAATACCTAAGACAGTTTACGCATTCAAATTGGTCGAGAGCCCGTCACGTGGCCGGTCTTAAACGGATGATAAAGGCATGGCTAGCTGGTCTTAAACACTTTTCCAGTGTCACAATAAAATGTGGACTCCTAAAAATCCAGTGCCTTTTATCGTTTCATTGGTTGAACGTTCACAATCCTCACGTAGGCATGCGCAACACTACCAGGGAGTCAAAATTTTATAGTTCTAAATTCAAAACGCAGCGCGCCAGGTGCGTTCTGCGCGACATCGCGCAGAACATGATACGCGCACGTCAATCTCCATAAAAGGGTTGTTTACATCTTACTCACCAGCTTGAACACTCCATTATTTTGCAAGAGGGATGTTTCAAAAAGCATAAAGTGAATTTGTTGAACAAAATCGGGATGTTTTGAACGAATTATATGATTTTTTTTACCGAAAATGTATTTATGAATGGGAATAAATATGTGCTCTGTTGGTATTTATCACTCTGTTTAAGACCACTTAGAGTCTGGGTGCTGATAATTACCCTCGCCTCCGGCTCGGGTAATTATCAGCACCCAGACTCTACTGGTAAGTGGTCTTAAACAGAGTGATAAAAACCTCCGCAGCACACATTTATTCCCTTAGTAAATAACAATGACGTAACACTATTGCTAATGTATCACTCAGTCATGCATGTACATTAAACAATTTCAAAGAATGGTTTTCGACGAGATGCCACTGTGGCCTAGTGGATAGTGGAGTAAACAACAAATTGCAAGATCCGTGGTTCGAGCCCATGCCCGTTTTCATCAAATATTTTTTGTTGGTCGGGATAGGTTTAATTTGCTCTTTTTACACTCTGTCATTGGGCATGCATAGCCTCGATCTGGCAATTTTACACAATAAAAATAGCCGGTTCAGTGATCTGAACCCCAACACGGGAATCACTGAACCGGCTATATTCATTGTGTAAAGTTGCCAGATCGAGGCTCTGCATGCCCATGGCGGAAGTGTGAAAAGAGCGAACTGAAGGGAAAACACTACGAGAACCTAAGTGTCTTCCATCCACACAGCGTGATAAATATTCATTTTAGGATGCGTGATGTGATTGGTTAAAAGACGATGTCTGCTGCAGAAAAAAAAATGCAGGGAGGAGGGAGGGAACTGTATAATCATCTGACCAATGGGGAGGGGAGGCATTGTTCAAAGTCGATTGGACTGGACACTATTAGATAAAAGGGGTGCTTGTCTAAGCTGCATACATTTATCCCAAACACACACACTTTTGCTGACAGGTAGAATATTTGGCTGACCAAAAGAAAAATTGGGAGGGGGGGGGGGGGTGGGTTGACATCCCACCTCAGCATTGCATCTGACATGTACATTTTTTAAACATGTAGATGGTGTCTTACATGTAATAGGGTCAGTTTCTTTGCTCTGTTGTGTCTGTCTTTCAACCTGAGGTACACGTTCAGTGCATAGTTGACCGTTAGGAAGAAACTGATGACGTTGAACATCTGCATGTCAAAAAAGGATAGCCACGAGAAATTTAATTTACACATCTGCATTCATGTTTATCTGCGGCATTTCTAATAATTTAAAAAAAAAAATTCTCAACAAAAATAGATGATGAAGCTTTGTTGGTTTTCAAACTGTTTCATGATGTATGTCACTGCACTTTAGTGAGAAAAACAAATGCAAGGATGAAAAATCTCAAGATTTGAACAATTTCTGAAATTGGTTTTCTCATGGCTCATAAGCATCCCGATATTCACTACCTCTTTAATTGGTAGTGTAAGCATTTGCTTTTTAGATTTCATCCAGTCAAATCTCTGCAAAAATAGACATTTCATTATAATAGAACTTCAAAATGGAAGATTCACAGAAGTTTCTCTTTTTTTCAGAATGCAATGAAATTTTATTGTTGATTCCTCTTCTTCTAGTTCGTACCTCGGTGACGGCCTGCAGCACAGTGCAGACCCGGAAGCCCACGGAACCCACTCCATCAAAGGGAATATTCCACAGGATGGCACCCACAAGCCAGCAAAGGGCCAGGCCTAGATCGGCTATGGCTAGGTGGAACAGGGGACGGATCTGTAAGCAAGCAGCAAGCAATCAGTTGATAGAATACTGACCAGAGCGGGATTTGAATCTTTGATTTCCAGAGAACCATTCCACAGGCTATTCCATGGTATGGCACATAAAGGCTGGCAGATTGACGTGTAATCTTAACACAAGTTTTTTAACATTGTGTTAATAATATAAGTAAAAAAGAATATTTAGTTTACCTTTCAACAAATGGCTGACATACTGGAGGGTTAGAATCCCCATCTCCCCATTTTTTTTTTTCTTGGGGGGGGGGGGGGAGGGAGACGGGGAGGAGGGCGACACTAACAACCTCCTAAAATAGCCAGTTTCTCTTCTCAGAATAATTTGAATCTTATGCTCAGACATGCATTATGTATACATTCTAATTTGTAATATTGATAGTAAATGTACCCTGTAATATACCGCCCTGAATCCTTCAAAACCCTCATTGCCGAAGTGTAAGAATTTGGAGGATTGAGGTTACATGGAAAAAGTGCGGTGCTAATTTTGTAGGATGCACTTTGCCAAGGTCTTGGGCCGGACCTTGTGTTGTTTTTGCTCAGCCATGCATAAATATAGGCCTGGATTATGCTTGAAATCCTCCGTACTGCTCCAGGATGTCACTGGCCAAGCCTCAACATGTTGACAGTCACTGCTGCAGGATTTTGCAGGATTCAGGCAGTGGCCACCCCTCCACGGAACATATTCAAGAAATGATGGAGAAATTTGCAGGGTTGAGGCTATATGCTATTTTTCCATGAGGCCAATTGGAGGTTTTTGCAGGATTGAGGCTACATCCTAGCAAAAAGGCCAAGGGAGTTAGGGTTAATGTCCAGGTCTGTAAATTAAGACCTGGTATCATATTTTCACACAAAAGTTGCAGACATTTCTTACTCTCCATAAGACTTCTTTTCAATTGTCCATAGTCTTTCCCCCCTCTGCTGACATCTTGCGACTTCTATTTTGAGGGAAGGGGGGGGGGGAACATGGCAGCCCACTTCCAGACATTCCATTGACTCAGCCGGATTTTTGTCTAATCCCCAGCTAACACATGTACCTTTCCCCTTTGAACATCTTGATCAGGAGTCGTACCCCTTTCGTACCGGAACATACATGTACTTTGTGAGCCGACGTGTCAACGCGCCTTTTGCAAAGGGTGGGACACCTTAGGTAAGAAGTTTCTTTGCAAAAAGGCTGTGAACCCAATTCAGTATGAATCCCCTCCCGCCAGTAACACAAAGGTTCCTCACGTACCATTCAGAGAATAAAAATATCATGTTTGCTGTCCATGTACATGTACCTATATCAGGGTTCCTACAGAAATCTGAAAACCAAATTCCAGAACTTTCCAGAACTTTCCAGGACTAAAATATGACAATTTCTATGACATTTGACACCATTTTGCAGAGAAAAGTTGTTCGGTGTTGTGATTCTGATGAACCGCTGATATTAGGCTAACCATTTGTTAGCTTTTCAAAATAAGTTTTAATAACTAATGGCCTCCTCCGATCCTCCCCTTACAGCCATCCTTAAAGTGGCCCATCAAAAATAACCCTGTCATAATCTTGATTTCCATGACTTTTCCATGACTTTGTTAAATTTTTTTCAATTTTCCATGACTTTTCCATGACTTTCTTTTATTTTATTTTTTCAATTTTCCATGACTTTTCCATGACTTTCTTTTATTTTTTTTTCAATTGTCCATGACTTTCTTTTATTTTTTTTTTCAATTTTCCATGACTTTTCCATGACTTTCTTTTATTTTATTTTTCAATTTTCCATGACTTTTCCATGACTTTCTTTTATTTTATTTTTCAATTTTCCATGACTTTTCCATGACTTTCCAGGACAACTTTTTCCCCCAGGACTTTCAATGATTTTTCCACGACCATGGAAACCCAGGTCCATTTACATATGTGCACATGGGATTTGACGGTTTAGTACATGTACATGGATCCAGTATCAACAGACAATTGTCAAGGAATAAATAGAATTTTGTCCAATCTTATGTGCATGTATGTACATGTACATGTATGCCTAAACCTCACTTTAAAACATAATGGCAAAATGCAAGGCTTGGCAAAGTGGTACACGTACCAGTACGTACCGATACCAGGACGATTAAAGGTTAAATCTCTGTGACTTGTACTTGTACATGTGCACATGTATACAAACTTACACATGTATCAAAAGTTCTTCATGCAGCAAAAATGCTCTGAATTGTGCAAAAATAAACAAGGAAAACTAACTTGAGAGAAGGACCCATCCCTTAAAATGTCAGTCCTTCTGTTTTGAGGCGTGCGATCACACCCCCACGCAATCACACGCCTAAATGCTTCCTGAGAAGTGCAAATAATTGCACGCCTGAATCCCTCAGTACCGCACACCTCGCAATACATTTACGGCATAATTATACTTCATAATTTGAGAAAAATCAAGTGTGTTGGTGAAAAGAATATGGCTTTACTGTAAACCAAGATGAATATTTTGAAAACAATACCAGATTGTTCAGTCCCAGCTTGGACCACAGAATCCCACGCCTAGAAAAATCACACGCATAGAAAAATCACACGCCTAGAAAAATCACACGCCTAGAAAAATCACACGCCTAGAAGAATCCCACGCCAAGAAGAATCCAGGTGTGCGTTTTTCCACACACCTGTGATTTTCAAATCAGAAGGACTGAAATGTCTAACCTTAAACTTCACAATAAACCTCACAAGGGCGGGGCAGATTAACATATTCATATTTATAGATTTTTATTTGCGTGACTCAGCCCCAGGTACAATGTACATGACAAACTATTTTTTCTCTTCTATTTTTAATGAACCAACCTCCCTGATAATTGCTATGTATAGATATTTTGTCCACGTCTTTGTACAAAGCTGTTGGATTGGAAAATTATTGAAACATGAAGTTTTGACAAAATGTGATAGGTTTCGAGCTGGGGGAGGAAGCTTACGTGTTTATGAGCTAAGATCGTCCTAGGATAACAGGCATTTAATTTCCCCTCAGAGAATGACACACCACAATGAAGACAAGCTGTAAAGTGGAAAAATTACTCATTTGGGAAAAAAAACCTTTTCAGCATTGTGGTTTGTTTTTTCAGGTAAAAACTTAGCACAAAATAGCAATGTCGATTTAATACACAAAACAGTTTTATTTAAACCTAACTCCCTAGGCCTTTTTGCTAGGATGCAGCCTTAATTCTGCAAAATCCTCCAATTATGAAACATAGCATGTACACAGCCTCAATCCTGCAAATTCCTCCATTTTTTCTTGAATATGGTCCGTGGAGGGGTGACCACTGCCTGAATCCTGTAAAATCCTGTGGCAGTGACTGATTTCAAGCATAATCCAGGCCTATATTTATTCATGGCTGAGCAAAAACAACACAAGGTCCGGCCCAAGACCTTGACAAAGTGCATCCTACGAAATCAGTATAAATGCACTTTTGCCATGTGACCTCAATCCTCCAAATTTCTCCACTTTGGCAAAGAGGATTTTTGAAGGATTCAGGGCGGTTAGGGTTGTTAGACACAATCAATAATAACATTATTCTGATCTTCAGTAAAAGACAATCAAAAATTCAAAACTCTTTCAAACACAACCTAAGACACAGCGGTAATGCATTTAGATGTGTAATGTCCTTTGTTGATTTTTATTTTTGCTTTAACAGACGATTGCTCGGTAAAACTTTCCACTTTCATGTTTACGGAACATCAATGTAATATGGGAAATTAAATGCTTTAAAGAGGAAATAAAACGGCAAAAAGGTTGTCGGCAGGAAAGTACAGGTCACGAACCACTAGGCTTCTCTTATTTTCCAGGTGTAAATGGCAGCGATATATTATGTTTAAGTGTTTTTCTTGTGGGTTTTTTTTTTAGTTGTGTTTTTTTTTTTAGGAATCAGCCAATTCAAGAAAATATTTTTTCCTGGTTTAAAGGTCTGAGCTTCTATGATTGAACCTCGCTGTTTGGGAGAGGCTGAGGAACGTACATGTAAAAATTATAGGAACTGTATGTGGACTAGCTGACAGTAAAAAATAAACACTCATATATTTCCTGATTTTGCCCCATTGGTTTTATACTAGAAATTCTAACAGGAATATTATATGCCCGGGCGCATTGGGAGAATTACTACCGGTACAATGCCAAGTATCAAATAGCGCAGTTGTCATCAAACCATCACTGGTCACCACAAGTCATCAAAGCTCATCACAAGTCATTACAGGTCAATACAGGTCAATCAAACGTTAATGACAATGCAAGTCGAATCTCAAGTTATGTGACAAACTGTTCATTGTTTCATATGCATTCTTTAAATGTATAAGAAAAAAAACCGGATCATTTGAATTGTGTTCATTTTTGTTTGCTTGAGGCAACAAAAATGCCTTAAACCTTAAAAAGGGTGCACTAATCGAAGTTTCAGTTCAGTGTGTACTAGGCCATTACAATTTTAGAAAGCAGAGAAAACGTGCATAATTCTTTGAATAGATATGGTCTAATACATTAAGCCACAAACTGTGGACCGAAGGCCAAATTAGTTGTGGTTCACTACAGTTTTTTTTTTTTAAATATTTTCTTTGGGTCTCATACCAGTATTGGATTGTCTGGACTCCATTGCTAACGCACGTGAAAAAAGTGTGCCAGCAGGCACACTTTTTAAAACAACCTACAATGGTTGTTTTTTCCCAAATGATATCATTTCAGGTGACATAATATCACAGGGTATTTGGCATCCTCCCTATCTTCATGTTGAGCAAGGTTCTCTCACTAAATTGGTTATTACTAATGTTCCTAAGTGTACCCACCTTTAATCTTTGTCAATGTACACTTGAACTTATACATCCCTTTTGCCATTCATGTGTCACCTTCATTTACTTAAGCTGTGGTCACCGAGCATGCCGAGTTGACTTCTGAACGACAACTCTGTTAAAACATTTGAAATACTCCACTTACCTCTGATGTTTTGACAACTTTTCTGACCATTGCATAGACGATAACAGACAAGGAGCCAAACACGCTGAGAGATGCAAAGAAAGCATGAACATAGTGCAGCATGTCCAGCTAGATCATTGAAAACAAAAAGATGTAAAAATGTCTCAAAGATCTTTGATCGTTTGCAGTTTTGAAAACCAGACTAGCATTATCTACAAGAGGAGTCAGGTTGGTGGAACGGTACTTTCCTCGCATTCTAACTCTGTGACTGGTAGTATCGAAAACGAAGACCCTAAATGAAGCCTGAAGACCCACTCAAAAACAGTGGGTCTACACTCGAAAATGAAGACCCACTGTTTTCGAGTGGATCTTTGGTCTTCATTTTAGGGGTCTTCGTTTTCAATATTAAGTCACAGAGGGTAGTGAGAAATTTAGCCCATCCAGCCCAACAACCTTTTTTTTTTGGGGGGGGGGGGAGGGGGATCCACCCCTGCCTCAAGTATGGGGCTTTTCCCATGGAATATCCTTCCAGACTTTTCCTCCCACCTCTCAACTTTAACATTTCTCTCTTCTTTGTACAAGTACATGTAAGTTCTTGAGCCACATTTCCTGTGCTTTTTCATGAACCGTTGTTTGGTGAATGGTCAGTTGAAAGAATTAAAATACATAAAAAATATAATAAAAATGAAGTTTGAACACGAGGAAAGACAAGGCTCGAGGACCCCTCCTCTCCGAACCACAACAATAAATTTATAAAATAAAGCAAATTGATCTTCTTTTTACAATGAACGACTTTTTCACAAGAAAAAAAGAAAGAAAGAAAAAGAACTGCCAATAGCCTTTAAGTTAGTGATAAGTAACTTTTCATTTAACTTGAGTGATTCTCATGAAAATAAACCTACCACTTGTTCTTCCCGTGTCGTGTTGTAACACGGTGAAAGGTCAGTCGCTCGTGTTACCTCTGACATAGGAGAACTGATACTTGATTCCATCTTGGAACGTTCCACGTACCCAACTGGGGTTGGAAAAGTCTCAAATTGTTCACAAATGTTTCAGGACTACACCAACGTCTTGTACTCACTTCTCATTGTTACAGTACAAATTAGTTCCAGGCATTATGCGACTGCAGTCTATTTCTCACCCAGTTGCTTTGTTATGAAGCTCCTGATTGGTTCTCATGGCGGTACAACAGATGTTTTGATTGGCTGGTGACAGATCGAAGACTAGAGTCATTCTCCTTGCCTCATGATTTCTCAGATGCATCACATAAAGATGGCAAAGTTTGTAATTAAAGGCATTTCTTCTATTACAAGAATGTAACAGCTCCACGATTCCACAGAGATTGCATCAAAAACTCCGAGGCACTTTTTTCCCCTGCACGTATCAAGCTGTATGACTCATATCTAGAAATAGAACAAAATAAAGCAAAGCAAAGTTTGTAAAGGTTGAGGTACAATTGATGTACAGTACATGTTTTCTTTTATAGTTGCAAACAGTATCACGGCCAACGGAAAATTGTGCAACGATTTCTTGTCAGTGTTGTGTATTAATCATAAGTTGATGGTCAAGTGAAGCGGTCTAATGTATTTTTAATTGCTTGTGATCCAATTAACCGAAACAACCTTCAGCTTCACAATTGGTTTAGATTGTTCACTTCCTGGAGTTTTTAGGAACATAAAATATGGCACAACAAACCATTGTGGTGACAATGGAAAGCATAATTCACTTATAAATTGTAAAAATGTTGCAACTCTGGAGGGAGTATACAAAAATAGCTTTTTTGAGAATGTTGCAGTAATGTATGATGATAAATATAAGTCAACAAATATGCACGAACTTGGTCGTTCAATCTGATTTATTGATCTTTTCAACTGTATTGACTATAAATCCAAGAAAACCTTTGGATGTGTTGTCAATTTAAATAAAGTCTGGCAATTCGGGCGATTCACAATGCAGTGCGCCATCAAGAGTTTGCCATGGAGAGTCAACTTTTCAAGTTTACGGTCGACAAAATTTGGCCCATTTGAATGAGTGTCAGTAGACAACTTGAGCTAATTTGTTATGGATTGGGGCATAGCGTTCTGCCGCCTTACACAAAACACCATATTGATACAAAGAAAATAAAAGGGCAAACATATACACGAATCAAATGCTTACGAAACTACTGACCGGAAAAAACCGCGAATTTGACCGCGAACTACTGACCGCGAATTTGTCGACCATCTCCCACAATGCACTGGGAAAAATGAACTCTCCGTCGCAAACTATTGGCGGCGCTCTGCATTGTGAATCGCCCGAATTGGACATAAGGTCTAAAAGATGCATTTCTTTCTATACTGAAGATGTCTTTCACTCAGATTCAAAATGTCTGATTTCAGACAAAAGTCTCAAAAAAAATCTTTAAAACTTTACATGTAAATCGTTTTATTCGGGGGAAAAAATATGGTGCACCCTCAGTTTTGTGCCCTTTTTCTTTTCTTTCAAAAAAAAAAAACAGAGGGAAACTGACTAGATGCATTGTAATATATATATTTTTTGTTTAAAGCTAGAGTCCATCATTTGCAGCCATCCAAAAAGTAACTGGCATAATTATTGCTGAAAAACAACCTTGGTTGAAAAATAGTAAGGGAACTAAACTCCCTGTGAAATTATTCTTTCTGGGAAGTTGTCATTTTGAAGTAATCAACGAAAGAAGGCATTTCCAACGGTTATTCTTAAGAAGCACCGTAGGAAAATTTAAATTAGTAGTTCGTTTTGTTATTCAGCGCAGCGCGCACAAGTATTGGAACGACGCACACGCGCGCGGGGTTGTTATAATTCGTCGGATCAGTGCGCGACGTCGCCTATAGCTGCAATTGAAAACAATTCAAAACATGATATAGTAACTTTTGATTTGAAATTGAGATCTTAGAATGCTGTTTTTCTCGGAATGTACAGCTGAAGCTTAGCTGAAACTTCATCAGGTTAGTTGCTCAGTATCCTTCATTGGATTTTGAACTCTCTTGTTGCTTCAAACGAACAAAATGCACAAATTACAAATGATGGACTGTAGCTTTAAGTTGAACAAAGAAATTGACTGGACTGAGCGGGGTTTGAACCTGCAACCTCCAGACTGCCATTCTGATGTTCTACCAACTGAGCTATCCAGCCCTGTATTGGGGCTCTCTCATTTCGTCAATATCTTTGTTCAAGGGGTACTGGTCAAAACCCCGCTCCAGTCAATTGCACGTAGTCAGTTTCCCTTTGTGGTTTAGTAAAGTCTGTCCCGAGCCAATGTGGCTCATCAGGCCGGCGTTTATCTCCGGTTTCAATAGCATGAAACGACTGAGAATATTTCTACTCCCCCTGGATGGGATGCTAGTCCATCGCAGGTTACTCCCCAGCTAATGCCGGTACCCATTTATACTCCTGGGTGGAGAGGGGCAAGTGGGGGTGAAGTGCCTTGCCCAAGGACACAATATATGACCAGCGGCTGGATTCGAACACCGGCCCCTCTGATCATGGGTCACGAACCCTAACCACTAGGCCACACACTCCCCTTTGTGGTTAGGAAGCTTTATTTTTATGCTGTAGTACATTATGCACAAACTTGCTGGTTCTGACCACTGATCTCTATATAAAGACTGGATAGCTAATACAGAGCCGCACAATGACCGAATTTGACGCCATATTGGTGAGACCAGCTGGTGATCTACAAAGGACAAGTTGTCGTTTTATAGACAGCATGATTTCTTTTGTAACGTCGCGGTTCACTTGACTTATATTTTGACCACCATCACTGACCAAGGTTAATTACAATTTTTCTAACGTCGTGGTTACTAAAATGCCGCAAATATAACTTTTTCCGCATTTTGAAATAATAATCACTAGGGAAATGTGTCCCTTTTAGAACATCACAATATGTGTACGTGACCAAAATGCGCATCAACTGTTGATACAACGCGCGCGTATTTACGCGTAGAATGTTCATATTATACGCGGCCATCTTCGTGAGACCGGGGGCGAATTGGTCAATATGCAAAGTCTACTGTGTGAATGTTGTATGCATATCCGCTATCCAGTCTTTATATAGAGATCAGTGGTTCTGACTCTGTGTCACTGTCAAGACAAAACCGACCACGATGAATCACTTTTCTATATTTCTCACCGAGTGCAGAGGCAGTTAAGTTCATATAAAGTTCACTGTCCATAACGAAGGTCATGTCCCTAGCCCTTCGTTTAGAATAAACACGTCAGAAAAGTGCCCCACTTTCATGCAAATTCGTCAAAGTTAAATTCCCAGATTGTCGAAAAAGATGCAGATGAAATCTCTTAACCCCGCCCAGGATTAGAAATGAGGCTCTTGTGATTACACCTTGTGCAGGCTTCATGCTATCTTAACACACTTAATTTCAGCATCTTGGTTGTCTACTTGTGTACTCTAGGGACGTATTAAGAATCTGTGAAATGTAATAATAAGACGATAGATCACTTCCTGCAGGTCACTTCGCTTCCTGTTGATGCAGAGGCACACATGCTTCAGGACTACCCCTCCCTCGACCCACGGAGCTCCAAGCTTGACCTGACCCATCTCTCAATCGTTTGGGACCAAATCCTGGCGGGAGACTTTGAACTGCCCAGACATTTCTAGAGGCATTTATTTTGTGAATTCATTCCATACTTTTACTAAGATGGAGACTTTACGCTTAAAGGACCCATGTAATGGTATTTAGTTTTAAAGATATAGTCCATCATTTGTAATTTGTGCATTTTGTTCGTTTGAGGCAACGAAAGTGTTCAAAATCTAATGAAGGATACTGAACAACTAACCTGATGAAGTTTCAGCTAAGCTTCAGCTGTATATTCCGAGAAAAACAGCACTCTAAGATCTCAATTTCAAATCAAAAGTTACTGAATCATGTTTTGAATTGCAGCTATACGCGACATCACGCACTGATCCGACGAATTGTAGCAACCACGCACGCGTGTGCGTCGTACTAATGCTTGCCAGCGCTTCGCCAAATAACAAAACGAACTACTAATTTAAATTTTCCTACGGTGCGTCTTAAGACGCACCGTTGGAAAGGCCTTCTTTCGTTAATTACTTCAAAATGACAGCTTGCCAGAAAGAATAATTTCACAGGGAGTTTCTTCCCCTTACTATCTTTCAACCAAGTATGTTTTTCAACAATAATTACGCCAGTTACTTTTCAGATGGCTGCAAATGATGGACTATACATTTAGCTTTAATGCAATCCTGGAAATGTACCGGTATTTTGCGTCCCATTAAACTTTATTTATTTATCTTCGTATTGCCATTTGCCATTTTGGTTTTTATGCTCATACAAATTTCCATATTCATGAGCAAAACTGTGATGTCATTCAAGACGGACACTTCAGTGTCGCGTCTGCTTCAGCATTAAAAGTGGTAACATTTCTGCTTTCAGTGATTCATTGTTGTTTCAGTACATGACAGTACGATTGTAGAAAAAAAACTTTATGCATCAAATCTTTTTAAATAGCAGAATTTTTAGCTTGCAATTTGAAGAGAAAAAACCTAATCCGAAGAGTGTGTCCTAAAGTGTCATCACAGCAACAGCACCCTTGAGCAGTTGTCAGGAAAAGCATAACAACTTTAAGAAAAAGTGTATTTGCACTTATTATTAACAAAAAGGGATGTGTCATAGTTTCTGTACATTTCAGAGGAATGCATAATCTTACAAATACTCTGCAGAGTAAAATTTGTCTCATGGACCCTGATGTTAAACCAGAGGGTCTTATGCCTGTCTTCCATGGTATCACAAGTAACATGATACATGTACATGGTGCAACCACTGATCAGCAGGCTCGTGATAATATTGGGATTTCCTGAGAGTTAAATCAGGGAAACTACATTAAGCACAGACTTACACGAAGGCTGACAATACTTGGCTCAAGCCGGCAATAACACATTAACCTACATGGCGGCAGACGAATCCAGTCCACTTCCAATAGATGCGTGAGTTATTGCCGGCTGTAGCGAATTAATCGGGGTGCAGCGTAAGGCCGCCCTCAGGTCGACCTTGTGTCGACACAGAACAGTCGGCCACTGACTTTTCAGGATCAAGCTGCACCTGAGCTACGACTGTCGGGAACTGTTGTAACCCGAGTGTAACTGCGATGATATTAAGATGATCGGCATCAGTGGGCGCAAAAAAAAAGAGTCGCAGGAGTAGAAACATTTCAATTTATGCGCCATGATGGAACGTGTTCTCAACAGGCGGGAAAGCGTTGACATGTGTTAAGTTACGTTTTCTGCATCTTAATCATCATATTTAGTGTGTAGCCAATAGCGTGCGGCAAAAATGGTCATATGAACAAATGAGACCTTGAAATATCGTTTGATTGTTATGAACATGCGAGGCACCATGTTAAAGAGGTTGTGGAATGCTCGAAGACATTTCCGTCATGTTTTGGGTATATGTAGCCTAAGGTGTGATGAAATATAAACGACTATTGTGTCTGTCATGAAATGAGTACAAAAGGTACTTTTGAGAGCTGTTTTTCAGGTCCTGTTTCGACCAGAACGTGCAATTTGTGTAAAAGTCGTCGTTGCGGGCAGCAAACAAAACAAATCGTGACGTAATAAACAGGACTTGTTTATGCTACTCTGCATCGGGAGTCCTGTTTATTACGTCACGATTTACTGTGTTTTGTTTGCTGCCCGCAACGACGACTTTTACACGAATTGCACGTTTGGGTCGAAACAGGCATGACAGGACTTGAAAAACAGCTCTCAAAAGTACCTTTTGTACTCATTTTATGACAGAAACAATAGTCGTTTTTATTTCATCATCCCATAGGCTACATATACCCGAAAAATGACGGAAATGTCTTCGAGCATTCCACAACCTCTTTAAAGCATGATCACGTCTATGCCAAGGAGCCATCGTTGCGTCGTAAACTCAACCGAACTGAAGTTCAAACACATTAATATTCAAACTCACCAGACTGAGATTCAGTCACGTAAAAATGTTGAAGTTCCTTCAAAACTGTAGTATACAATGCACGGAGAACAAGATGAGCTGGATTATTGGGCAAGTTTGTAATTGCCCCAAGATTATTGGACAAGTTTGTAAATTGCCCCAAAACACTGGTTATAAGCTTTAAATACATACATGTACATGTACCATGCATGCACTGTCTAGACAAGCCAGCTTTAATGTGCATGATTTTCCTGTAGACGGTGCATGTTGAACTTACCAGTTTACGAAGTTGCACTTTGCAGTCAGATAGTTTGGTTTGCTCAGCAAATTCACAGTAGTGTTGTGTAATAATAATACACAGTCAAGTTCATTGACTTAGCAAACAATGTGGTTATATGCATTGTTGCGACTGACCGCATGATCCACTGCATGCAGTGTGTGTGTTTGGCAAGGACGAACTTTGTGCGTCACATGATATGGCTCTTGGTTGGGCTAGTGCCAGACAATATAAATTGGGTGCAGCAAACCAAAGTTAAAGGGGCACTCTACAACTGAATATGTGATCTGGTACACGGTACCCTGTGGAGACGTGTGCATAATAGGGAACAAAAGATTGTATACATTGTACGTATCCAGTCTCCACAGGGCAATTAATAGATGAATACGTCTCCACAAGATTATCACGAAATATACATGTATGGATTTTACTAAAAAAACTAGGAATTTCCAAGGTGTGTTGATCGTCACAAATTGAAGTATTTTATGTAAGACATATTAGGTCTGAATTTCAGCCCAGGAAATTAATTCTGGTTAAAATATGAGCATTTTTAAAACTAAACTTTCAAACTCTACAATTTTAGTACACGAGAACAAAAAATGACTCCGTAGGAATACAAATTCCAGTGTCCACACTTGCGTACATGTTCATGTACATGTGTACAACTTGATATCAATCATGTAGAACATGTACTTGTAATTTTCAATCAACTCCCCACAAACTCAATTTACCATTTTTGCTGACTGATATCTTTCTTAACAAAGACTTTACACACCTGCGTGGAGGGAAACGAAATCATCACTTTTAAGCCAAAAAAAATAAAAAATAGTCGGTCTCTGGTCAGACCAAAGTTCCGGAATTGATGCGGCGACGCAGGGTGTTTTTTTTTGTGGCTTTTTTTTTTCAAGCTTGGATTGTACAGACAAGGTGGGTACTATTTTTTGCTTTTTTGTGTTCTCATATAATTGGTGTCCTCCATAATTTGCCTTTGTGCCCTCCATCATTTGCTGTGGTGCAATTTCCCCATTCCTTGGTACAAAAATTTGAGGAGATGCGGCAATAGAGGACGCTGTTGTAGCTAACGCGGACAATTTGAAGAAAAAAAAAGGTTGACGCGCATGATTAAAATCGACGCGCGTGCCGACCAGAGACCGACTATTTTTTTTTTTTGGCCTTACAAAACTAGGCAAGCGTTGGTCCCAGAGTACAAACACATTCTATTCAATTGAGTCAGAATGGCTGTTCACTGGAAGTCTTCTCATGCATCTGGTTTACGGTACATAATAGGCTGGATTTAGCCCATTCATTGGCATCACAGGGTAATCCTATACAATAGCACTGCCCGGCTCTATTCAACAGTCTACAACCTGTCTAAGCCACAGGTGACAGTCAGTAAGTCAGTCAATATTTAAAGGGAATATACAACATTTGCAAACATCAAAAAAATAAAACTACCAAATTTTTATGAAATACCTTACTAGGATGTTGGTAAATGGCAGTCCAAAGCATCCTGTAAAATTATGGCACCTGGTGTGAAGTCATTTTCAAGAAAATGGTATTTTTGTAACAATTTCCAACGGTGGTCTGCCGACCACCGTTGGAAAAACCTAACTATTTTTCAACTACTGCTCCAAACTTACCATTTTTTCAGTCCAAATTTTGTTTGTTATTGGTAAAATGTTCATGAACGGGTGCAGGCCAGCTAGACTGGTTCCCTTACCTTACAATGTTCCGGCATCTATAAATTGATCCATTTTATAGTTAGTGGAGTCAGGGAACCAGACTACTTGAACATTTTTGTTTTTCTTGGTTTTTCCAGCATTTCCAAACACAAACTTCAAACATGTCAGTGTAACAATATTTGATCTATTATACTAACCCCTCAAATACATGTAGTTCATTTCTGAAAATCACAGCAAAAGCCAATGATGTATATTCTCAAAAAGGTACAAGGTACAATTTTTTGAGAGGGCAATATGGCCCCTGTTGCCCCCCCCCTTCTGTAGGTGTACATTGTGACCCTCTTATTTTCTGAACATCAGGATTGCCAATAATATATCACTAAAGACCTCATTTTGGAACATTTCATCACAAACAGAGAATTAAAACAGACATTTTCGGTTTCATAATGCAATTGTTGGAGTCCCTTTAAACTGCAATAATTCAGGATGACTTCCTGTGCTGAATAGGTGGCCTTAACAACAAAGGAAGTTTGATCACTACATGTATGTCATGGGATCTGATACTCGTGTTATGACGCATAACGCTACCCGAGTGGCCGTACTTGATGTGATCCCGACTGTTTGAATGGTTTTTATTAAGATTTTAGAAGTTTTGATAATGTTCAGCTTTAAAAGAAAAACAAGATTCAACATCAAATGATGTCACATATGTACATGCAGTCATTGCATACGATGTACATGTGTAAAGTGCAAACAAATGTCAAACTTTTTACATAAAAATGAGGCTGCATTCGGCTTCTAGAGCTATGGCTACGGCTATTGTCAGCTTGTTCCCATGTAATTGAATTAATGGGTGAAATCCTAGACAATAGCTCTAGTCATGAGGTTTGGAAAGTGCCTAAGATTTAAAGGTAAAGTCCATCATTTGTAATTTGTGCATTTTGTTCGTTTGAAGCAACAAAAGTGCTCAAGATCTAAAGAAGGGTGCTGAACAACTAACCTGATGAAGTTTCAGCTCAGCTTCAGCTACATGTATATATTTCGAGAAAAACAACATTCTAGGATCTCGATTTCAAATCAAAAGTTGCTGAATCGTGTTTTGAATGGGCCTGAATTCAGCGTCCGAGACACGTTCTCACTGAGCCGATTTCAGCTACGCGATGTCGCGCACTGATCCGACGAATTATAGCAACTGCGCGCGCGAATGTGCGGCGTGCAAACGCTTGCGCGCGCTTCGCCGAATAACAAAACGAACTACTAATTTGAATTTCCTGCGGTGCTTCTTAAGAAGCACCGTTGGAAAGGCCTTCTTTTGTTGATTTCTTCAAAATGACAGCTTGCCAGAAAGAATAATTTCACAGGGAGTTTAGTTGTCTTACTATCTTTCAACCAAGTATGTTTGTCGACAATAATTACGCCAGTTACTTCTGGGATAGCTGCAAATGATGAACTCTGGCTTTAAGGGTGACCCTTTCCCTAATTACTGTACGTCATATGCGACTGGCAGTTGCAGTCTTAGCCATGAGGAAAAATCTTAAATAAATTAATAAACAAAAAGGCATACATACAGTCATGTACACATCAAAATATTTTGCACCAAGTCTCTAGATGATTCAGGAATGCAACTGGGAAGTATCAGAATAAAAGGAAATTTCAAGCTTGAGTTGACAGACGTCACAGTGTTTTTCAATTTTCAATGGCATAATTGTGAAGTGAAAAACCAGAAAACAGCTGATCGGAGGAAAAGTTACATGACTGATGATTACAGCAGTGGTGAGAAAACTTGGACTGATTTGGTTTTGCTGACTGACGAAAAGGTGATGAATGTTATCCACTATAATCCGATACAATTTATCAGATAATAGGGCGGGACAGTTTCCAGCATTTGTTTGATTATGGTCTATTGATTACAGATACATATTGTAATCCCTAAGATGAAATAGATGATCCTGAATGTAATTACTAATCATTGTAGCCAGATACAGTCGACTCTCGTTAGTACAAACGCTGTTAATACAAAATTCTGGTTATAACAACGTAAAGCCTTGGTCCCTACTGTGCATTTATGTGCACGATGTATGGGACTGATGTTCCTCTTAATACAAAATTCTGATATAACAAACAATTTGGCTAGGTCCGAATGAGTTTGTTATAACGAGAGTCGACTGTAGCATGATGCAAATACAGGGCAGGCTCAGCAGCAAGTTACAAAATGTTACTGATACAGAGCATGCAATAAATCAAACAAACTTATGCCCATCGATTGTCCCTACCCTCCCCCCCCCCCCCCCCCCCCCCCCCCCCCACCCACACACGCAGCCCCAGGTCTTACCGGTATCTACGAATTTGGTCTTTTTTTTTAGCCCCAGGGTCATAACAGATCAACAGAAAACAAGTTATACCAGTAATTGATTTTATTACCGGTACATTGATCTATCTTGATTTTTTACATTGTCTTTTCTTTGGAAATGACGCAAAGCTGTACAAGTTGAGCAGGGAGAAATTCTAGTACTCTCATATAAATTAAAACTATGTGTACATTTTATGTATGAATGTGAGTGGAGAAATAAAACACAATGTCAAAATAGATAAAACGGAATTTTCATACAATTTACTTTTATCGTAAATCAAGTTCAAGGCCAGGTAAAAAAAAATGTATTAATAACACAGTTTTTGTGAAATGCTGAAATTTCTGCATGACAGTTGATCATCCTCCCTCACTTCCTTTTCTTAAGGCTGCATCATTTTTTAATTTTTTTATTTGAGTCATATTTCATAAAAGATGTTTAAGAAGTTCAGATGCTTCTCATAGCTTTACTTATGGTCAATAAGCACTTTAAGAAGGTTTTGTAGTCATCAACCATGCATCAACTAACCAGTGCTACCAAGATCAAAGGGCCTCCTCCATTTTAAGGCAATATTGCATTAAGCCGGCCTCAGGTCGACCCGCAGTTTACTTGCGCCACGACAGAACCATCGGCATCAAGCAGAAAAATAATGCTCAGGTCACAAAGCTGAGAAATCGTGTAATGGTGCCGGAACACGTTGCAGAAGTTAAAATGTATCTACTCTTCATTTTTTGCCTGAATTGCCTGGTAAAGCGTTCACTTGCCACCTTTTTTTTCGGCTACTGGTTAAAGTTTGTGCATTAAAGGATACCATCCGAGTGAGGGTATGTTATTTTTCAGACATGCGCGTTGCAACATTTAACTTAAAGGTGAGTGCGTAGAAATAAGAGCGCGTAGCTTTAGGGGGTGTTACAACCCCCTAATGTAACAGAAATTGACTGATAGTGTAGTAAATGTTACTACACTATTGGTCAATATTTGTACCATTATCGGTTAAGACCGATAATGTAACAACAATCAACTGATAGTGTAGTACAGTTTTACTACACTATCGGTCAATTTCTGTTACATTATCGGTTAGTGATACAGTATCGGTCAATTTGTGTGACATTATCAGTTGGTGATACATTATCCGTTGGCTACTACATTATCAGTTGTAACAGGGGGTCTGACGATACTTTTGTTGTTGTGTTGAGGTGGGTTTTTTTTTTTCCCCCTTAAATTTTGTGTGAATTGACAGAAAGCTTTGTATGCAAGCAGGTAATACTGGCAAAATGATGTGTCACTTGGCAATTTCGAGTGCAGCCATGGAGCATGATGTTGTTGTTTACATTGATGCCAGTGTAAGCTTTAGAAATATGGCTATTTCAGCCTATTTTTCAATAAAAGTATAAAAAATAAAAGTCTCAAGTCTCATCCTCCTCTTTTTGAAAAAATCCAGACGATCACTAGCTGGAGTTACCCAGCCCTAAATTTTATCATTGGGTTGTCATTTAGGGCTGGAGCTAATTTTTCACGTAACCCAGCAGCGTAGGCAGGTCCCAAAAAAAATTGCGAAAATTGTTTCATGCACTATCGGTTGCGGTTCCAGTACCGCGGCAGCTGTGATGTGAGTGGTAAACCTCATATTAGTGCATGAAACAGTCATTGGGTGTTACGCTTCCGCGTGACATCATGCGCCAACAGCCAGCGCAGCCGGCAAAAACGAGTAGTTGACAGCGATCGCTCTCTGTGCCTGTTAATCGACCGCCATTCATTGTACACAATTTTTTGTGTGCACAAACCAATTGCGGTCCTGGCCATGCCTGCAAGGTTGTCAGGTTAGCGGTTATTCCTCCTTTTTTCACTGCAATTGTAGGCTGAATCTTCATCGTGGATCGTTTTTTACTTCAAGGACCTGTGTAATGGTTATTCCAGGCAAGTTTGGGGTGAGTTGCAGTTGCAATTAGTGTGTAACGGGGACAAAATTGAACATTTTCGCAATTTTTTTTGGGACCTGCCTACGCTGCTGGGTTACGTGAAAAATTAGCTCCAGCCCTAAATGACAACCAAATGATAAAATTTAGGGCTGAGTAACTCCAGCTAGACGATCACCCTTTTTTTAATCGCTCTATATAAAACAAAGGCATTAACAAGTGACTGAATCTCTGGGGTGGGGGAAAAATTTGATAGATAGGCGCATAGGCCTTATCATATGCTTCTAGTAGGTTTAGACAGCATCAGATTTCTAATTTGGCTGTAAAAAATGTCAGGCTTCGACGCGGTCTGTGCACGTACGTACCGGGTATGTGTACCACACGCAGGCCGGTGTGCTGGCATGCATGCTGTACACACAAGGACTCGGAGATTAAGTTGAACAACGAAAACGGAATGCCTTTGTCACCGTTCAATTAAAAAGCGTATCGCTCGACTTCAGAATACTTGAATTCAACTCTGATCTTACGTAACTTACCTTTAGGCTTTACACGTACACGTGCTTCTTTTTCAATGGAGTTTTAAAGAGAAATTCCGCAGATAATTTTTGTGGGTGCCTGAAAAGTTTGCTTCCTTGACAATCATCTGAATTTAGTAACTAGAGAGGGCGCTGTTTACAATTAACGATCGATCTTAAAATGATTACTAAAAACTGAGACGCAGGCCTATCATTAATGAGGTGATGAAGTCCAGGATTTTTTTCATGCTTTTAGCTTGGGGAATACTGCAGATACCAAAGGCAGGCGATGAACCAGATTTACGATGTTGCATGATTTACCTGTTATTCAGAAATACCGGGAAACCTGGCCGGTTCTCCATGGTTTATAGCGCCCATGAAAACCCCGTTCGGCTTGCGCTTCTTCGGGAGAGTGTATTTCACTCGTACAAGTCCCGCAACACTACTGTGATGTAATACAGTTTGAAAAAATGACAGTTTGACGTGAAATCTTTGATAACTGCTCGAATATCAATTCAAAGGTTTTTTATTCTTTCTAGATCAATTTTACAATGTTCTGGTAATCCAGTCAAATTGAATTTTGTTTTGGTGCTCTTTTAAACAAATTTTAAAAATTGCATATGAATTATTAAAACTAGAACATTTATAGTCTTTGATAAAGACTGCAATACTGAGAAATGGCGAATGGATATAATTATTTGAATATGGTCGCCGCTTTCAAATGAAAATTTTCCATTAGTACTTTTTACATCCTAAATAAATAATATTAATGTAATGTGATCAGCTGTCCGTGAACTAAGTAGCCCCACTGTGCATTGAAAAGACTAAAGTTGAACTAAACATAATAGCCACAGTTGGCTTTTTAACGATTCTGACAGGCTTATATACTGTATTAAATGGTGTTTGAGATCATTTGCTTTTTTTGTGCATTTGTTTTTCGTTTGAAGCAACAAATTGCTCAAAATCTTAAGAAGGGTGCACAATCACTTACCTGTTGAAGTTTCAGTTCAGTGGATGAGAAAAAGTAAAAAAGTAAAGAAAAAATTGAGAAAAAGTATGCACATTGTGTGTGTGTGAGTGGGCGGGGGGGGGGGGGGTCTTGTAATTACTGCATTCCGTTGTTATTTAGGAACTTAACGCCTGTATTCAAAACTGTGCTTGCGGTACACTCGTGACCCTGCACCTTCAATGATTGTTATATTCCATTTCAGGTGGAATGATAATTCGCAGGTTATTTGTTACCAGTCCTATATCTTCACTTTGAGCAAGGATTTTCTCGTTAAAGTTGCATTCTGCGTGCGTGCATACTCTTCAACAAATTCATTTTTTTTTTCTATTAATAAATTTTTAACTCAAGTTGTATGCTTTATCATTTCAAACCAAAAATCCTAATTTCCCCCCTTTTTTGACGACTGCAAACCTTTGGGGAAAAAACACCTGTTTTTGTTTAGGGCTAGGGCACAAACATAGCCGCTTGGCAAGCAGACTGGCTTCCTGTCCGTACGTTCAATGTCAAGAATTTCCCGATTATTTTGAAGCGCAAGCAGATCCCCATCTGCCACGTAGAGGGCGTTAAGCGAAGGGCTCTTGCTTGGATGTTGTCCTGCAAGCGAGGCCGATTAAAGCAGGACGTGCACAAGGGCGGATCCAGAACACAATTTTTGGGGGGGCAAAAAAAAAATTTTGGTCCCCCCCCAAAAAAAGTGGGTCAACAAAATTACGGCGTGGGGTTCGGGGCCCGCTTAAGGGCCCGAAAAATTGTTGGATTCTAGATGCTCTGTGGTGCGATCTGAGGCAATTTCTGACCACTTTAAAGATGGTGGTGTACTCATTGCCTGCCTTTATTGCGATGTCACATAAACAAAAAAATTTCATTTCGTTTTTTTTTTGGGGGGGGGGGCCATGGCCCCCCCCCCCCCGGATCCGCCCTTGGACGTGCATTGCATAGTCCGTCCGGTATCGCCCTAAAAAGCACCATATATTGTCCGTTATACAGTGTGCATAATCGTCGGTTTTGAACAGCGCTCCCATCGACATCTGCTACCAGACCTCGGCACCCCACCCCACCCCCATGTGATTTTACGGAGCCCAAGCGTCCGGAGAAAAACACGTGTCTACATTTGAGCACGGATGTGGAAGTGTCCTTTTAAAGATTGTTTTTACCTCCCCCCAATCAAAATGACTACGCCACGGCCTTTGTAGGCCTACCCATCTCACTGACTGACTGACAGATGACTGACCGACTGACTGACTATCACTTGTGACTTAGACTGGTTGTCCCAGACGGTCCGTCATTTCAAAATTCCGCGACCAAGTTTGACCGAACAGCCCCATGGTGGTGGGAAAGTATTTTCCGTTTTGTTCTGATTATCTAATGATCGTCCATACCAGAGTGGTGAAATTAGAGAAACTAGTGTAATTTTGCGCGAAAGTTCCATAGCGTCAACGATTTGAAGCCAGCTTGAGTCCAGACTTAAAGTTGTTGCCACTCTTAGAGAACTGAGAAAGTGAGAAGCGCCCTCCAGCAATGAAGCTCTGCAAGGATAAAGAGCCCGTTTTTTTGGCACGTGCAGTAGATTTGAAATGAATTTGGAAGTAGATTTGAAGAGGTCCGGTCGTCAACTACAACAAAACTATAGATTCTAATAAACAAATGAAAGTTTGATCCTTAGCAGCGACGGTTCATCGCCCATCAGTAAATGAAAATGAACTTGCAAAGCATTTGGGTTACTGATTTTAAGTTTATTTAAGTAATTAATTCACGAAAATTACACTTCGATCTAAACATGGTCCATAAACATCACAGAAATGGCAGTGATCATGTGCATCTACAAAAAAGCGGTCTATGAAAACCACCGAATGGCAGTGTAAATATGTCAGTTTGATTCCTTGCATATAAGGATGGGAAAAATGAGGAGCACGTGACCAAATAGTATTTGTACAATATTATAACAGTATAAATTACGACATGTCCGATTATAAAGACCTTCACATTTCTATCAAATTTCACTGTTCTACATGTATGTATGTACATGAACTTTGTTTTCCCCATTCCTCTAAAGCTAATTGATTGACTTGAGAAGCATTTATTCCATGTATTCAAAGACAGACAGATATAACTCTCCCCGTCGGAGCAAAGTAAAAGGCCTTGACTGATCTTCTAACTATGGACGGACAAATTTAGACTAACTTGGCGAGGATAAAGACGTCATTGGATCACCACAATCGTCACGTTTCCTAGAACAATGATCAAAGGCATAATGTGGTGCGAAGAAAGACGTTACACATAATCGAAGTATGCAAAGAAAAAAATACGTACACGTGCTAATCCAAAGATACTTAAGTAAAATAAGAGATCGTAAAAGCAACAAACAAACAAACAAAACAAAAACAAAAGCCAATTAAAACGATTTCAGTTTTAGTGCTCTATTGGCCTACGCACAAAATCAAGTCACTGACCAAGCAGACAGAGAGAATCAGACACAGACAACAAAGAAGAGAGACTTGGCAGTGTTGTTATAAGACTCCCTCTACGGCGGAGGGTGGTCATCCATTTGCCTCCTCAGCCAATCAGTGTAGTCGGCAATTTTGGTATAGACGCCCGGGTGGTTCTTGTCTGCGCACGAGATTCCCCAGCTGGTGGCCCCGACCAGGTAGTAACGAGCCTTCCCATTGGTTGAATCCGTCGCCGTGCAGACTAGAGGACCACCAGAATCACCCTGAAAAATGAATGGTTTTAACGTCACAAGGACAGTAATTGGCTGCTTACACCACTGCACAATGCGAGATATTCGTCAAGTTATTTCCCCCTCAATCTTTCTCTCTTTGTGGAACTTCTTTATCTTGCTTCCCTTCCACCTATACTCATTCAGACAAAATGTAAACGTTTTAAGACTTCTTCATTCTTTCTATCTATCGTCCCTATATTTTGTAGTCCATGCACACCCTCCGAAGGGCGGATCAGATCACAATTTTTGGAGGGCCAAAACAAATGTTGGTCCCCCAAAAAGTGGGACTAAAAAAAATACGAAGTGGGGTTCGAGGCCCGCTTAAGGGCGCGGAATTTTGGGGGGATTCTTGATGCTCTGTGCATGGTGCGATCTGAGGCAACTTCGGACCCTGTTAACCATTTTTTTAAGGAAAAGATAGATGGTGGTGTACGCAGTGCCTGCCTTTATTGCGACGTCACTTTAAAAACAACAACAATTGGATTCGGTTTTTTTTTGGGGGGGAGGGGGGGGGCATGGCCCCCGTTGCCCCCCCCCCCCCCCGCCCCTGGATCCGCCCTTGCACCCGTCAGTGGCCTCGGCTTTGTGTTTGCCGTTATCAATTAAACGATATACGTACTTCAGATCAGAGACAAGATCAGGGCAAGGAGACTAAGATTTGCGGGGCACTGTCACAGGCATCCTGAGCCCATTACCGGCAGTAGCCTGGTGCTCTGGACTCCCTCCCATGGCAGACGATCCACAGGAAGACCGAATACCACCTACGTGGACATCATTTTGTCACGATACAGGCTTCCTAAAACTGTAAGAAGAATTACCGGCTGCTATGGGGGACAGGGAACAGTGGAGAGCCATTATCCGATCCGGCAGATATCGCCGACTTAGGCAAAGCAACTTTAGAGAGAACTAATGAGGAATGGTTGTTTCACCTGACAAGAGTCTACCCCGCCTTCCAAATATCCAGCGCACTGCATTGAGGGTAGCATCATTTGACCGTAGACTTCCGGTTTGGTGCATACGTCATAAGGTATTAGGGGTACGTTGGCCTCTTGGAGTGTAGCGGAGGTAGTTCCTTGAACTTTCCAGATAAAAAAATAAGGTCCTTTATAATATAGTAGAGTTGAAAATCTTGTTGTTTGCCTTCAATAACCTATAGTGGGATTGGTGCCGGTGAGGTCGAAAACATACATTGTTAGGTATGTTAAAAAAAAAAATTAACCTCCTGCGGCGAATCGACAAAGAAGTCGACAAAGATCGACAAAGAGGTGAAAAAGAAACTACTATGATTTCAATCCGCTTCAATTTAGCTTGCAATGCATTTGACGACTTCGCCGAACAAAACCCCTGGTCAAATAAACTTTAATTCTGTTGATTTTTCTTTCGGATAAGGCACAGATTTCACTTTTGCAAGGCTCATAATAATTATGTCGTGTCCAAAATCGGGCCTCCTGGGCTACAGCTACGACTACTGTCAGCATGTGCCCAAGTAAAAGTGTCGGAGATCTAGACAAATAATAGCACTGGGCAAGAGATTCGGAAGAGGCTTTTTACTGAGAATACAAGCACTCACACGAGGTGTACCCCCATCCAGTGATGTAGCAGTTGGACTCCTTGCCGAAGTACTTCTCGCCCGATTCGTCCAGACACACCGTGTTGACGGTCCGTGATGGCCTGGCCGGCTCGCTCAGCACCAGGAGGGCTAGATCGTGCTCCGAGGTTCCGCTGTTGTAGTCTTCGTGGATGATGATGTCTGAGATGGTGAACTGTGTGCCTCCTGAGTCAACGTGGTGACGGCCAAGAATTACCAACCAATTAGATGGGTTGCTGGACCTGTGGAGATCAGTATGTAGGAATTGAGTCCAGGACTCGGACTCGAGTCCGTCAAGTCGCTATTTAGGTGACTCGGACTCGACTCGAGTAATTTCTGCAATAAGACTCGGACTCCGATTCGGACTCTACCATCATGACTCAGACTTGACGCTAGAGACTCGTGACTCGCGAGTCACGCATTTCCGCCTAAAAAAACTTTTTAAGAACATAATTCCGATGTTTATTTTCCGAAAGTAACGTCAAATCAATGTTTTTCTGTTGTTCTTTCTGTAGTTCTTTTTTCTTTGTTTCAGCGCCTTGCATCCTTTGGCAATTTGGCGCTCTATAAATCCAGTTATCATTATTATTATTATTATTATTACACAGAACGTAAAACACAACCATATACCGCACCACTCTCCAGGTACTG
Organism: Patiria miniata; assembly: GCF_015706575.1. Classification (NCBI taxonomy): domain Eukaryota; kingdom Metazoa; phylum Echinodermata; class Asteroidea; order Valvatida; family Asterinidae; genus Patiria; species Patiria miniata. Next base: position 15,943,271 of record NW_024037061.1, read on the forward strand.
CTATAAACAATAATGTTTGTTTAAAAGAGAGTTAACTTGATTTTTGGAGATTTGTAATCCACCTATACAAAATGAATAAGAGAGCTGATCGGGCCAGTAAACGAATTTGAAAAAGGAATCTTTTCACAGCGACGGTCGTAACTTCGTCATCAAAATTCTACAGTCAATGGTCATCACTATCGAATCATGATCGTACACAATTTTCATCATTGAACCAAAATCACTGTCAGCGTCATGAAGCCCTTTCATGAGTCATTTTCAGCGTTGTTCCGTCATCATTGTCAAACGGTTATCGCTGCTCCGTCACCATCGTCATCATCCTAAACGAGACAAGTGCAACACTTAAGTCGGCATCTTCTTACCCCACGAAGCAATGAGCGGCAGTCACCACGAACCGCCAGTCCACAAGCGACCCACCACAGACGTAGTTGAAATGACCGGCGCTGTCCTTGATACGGAGCTGAGCCTGCCAGGGCCACTCCCCCGGAGTCGCACTCTCACCTCCGACGATTCGTGCGGAGAAGAGGGACCCCAAAGTGGCGTGGGTACCGCATCCAGAATCTGTAAAGTTAATGAAAACATTTAATCGCCGAATGCCTGAGAAATCCACTACTTTTGCTGCATGCATTATGACGATACACACCCCTATAAAGGCCAGGGTAAGATTGACCTGGAATCCGGTTTTATTATTGGACCTGACACATTTCAGGGTCAAAATTGACACTTTTGGGGGTCAGAATGAAGCTTTTGCCAAGGGTTTGAAAAGGCCAAACAGAAAGCGGATTTCGGGTCAAATCTTACCAGGGATCACTTTTCAGAGTGCAGCCTTCTTCCATCATCTTCATGTAGATAGACGTAAAGAGCTTCCTTTATCAGCACTGGTTTCCCGCTAAAATCTGCTAACACAATCTACCAACAGAATCCTTTCAACTCACCGGCCTCCTCTGGACAATTCTGCAGCGGGCACATCCTGTGCTCCCGGTCACCGGTACCGCTACCTGCATTGTCGGCGTCCGGCGTGGGGCAGTTGCCGTCTCCGCACGGGCAGGTACGGGTCCGGTTCCTCCGCTCAGCGTAGCAGATATTGGCCGTGCACAGGCTCCAGCTTCCCCATGTAGACCAGTCACAGGACACTGGGTGGAGAGGGCAAGGGAATGAACGTGCTTGCTGGTGCACAGTCAGGGCAAATTAGCACTGCTGACCAAGGAATTCTGCCCAACAGTTTATAGGCCTATGTATAAGACTTTTATATTGGTTGAAACTCAAGCCCCTCCAAAACAGAAGCCCCCAATATTGCTTCCCGCAACGCGGACCCATAGCAGGTTACACCCTCAGAATAAGGTAGTTCTGTATTACGCACAACCTAAAATCCCTTGCAATAATTATTGTGTAATCCATGATCAGGGAGAGGAGATGATGGCTCTGGCAGGCCATTGCATCCGCCACCCGGAGCTAGCAGCCCACAACAAATCAAAGCCATGAAAATGAGCCCACCGTATGTGCTTTAGCCCACTGACTTTTCAATAAGCCAAATCGATATTTCGTGCAAGCAACTTGAATTGTGCCACAGGATTTTGGATTATGTTGATAGTTTGTGGTTCATATCCGAAAAACTGGCGTGAAGGCGAGTTGGCACATGCGCGGTAGCGAATGCTCGACTTGGCTTAGGCCGGGGAGTGTCCGAAATATTTGACTTCGGCTGGAAAATGACGCCCGCGTCTATGGAAGCGGCTGCATGTTTTTTCCCATAGACCCGTGTATTATTTACATCCATAACCAAGTAATTCGGACGCAATTGCGTGTACCTGGTTTTGGTGTTGTTGATGGCTCTGTTGTGACACGAGAGGGCGTTGTGGTAGCGACTGTACTCGTTTCCCCAACCTCAGCGTTGACGTAAATTCCATTGTAACCACCGTTATAACCTACGAAATGCGAGAATTAAACGGATACATGCGAAACATACTCTATTTTTTGTTAACCCTTACCGCCCTGAATCCTTCAAAATCCTCTTTGCCAAAGTGGAGGAATTTGGAGGATTGAGGTTACATGGCAAAAGCGCGTTACTGATTTCGTAGGATGCACTTTGTCAAGGTCGTGGGCCGGACCTTGTGTTGTTTTTGCTCAGCCATGCATAAATATAGGCCTGGATTATGCTTGAAATCCTCCGTACTGCTCCAGGATGTCACTGGCCAAGCCTCAACATATTGACAGTCACTGCTGCAGGATTTTGCAGGATTTAGGCAGTGGTCACCCCTCCACGGACCATTATTCAAGAAATAATGGAGGAATTTGCAGGATTGAGGCTAGGCCTATATGCTATTTGTTCATGAGGCCAATTGGAGGATTGAGGTAACATCCTAGCAAAAAGGCCCAGACCCCATCTAATTAGTTTGGTAAAATAAGAGTAAATATTTCAAAGCGCCTATTTGTTGGTTATACATGACAATTTTAATCTTACAGTAATCCTCGTCACTGAAATCCAGGCAGTCGTCATAATAGTCACATGACCAGTCACGTGGTATGCATCGTCCGTTGTTCTTACACGCAAACTCCGTCTCCGCATCGCATACTCCACCTAAATCAGGATCAGACAGTTGAACAAAGTGATTGTTTTATACAGGGTGAGTAAAAAAAAAAGCGGAACCCAAGCCTCAAAATTTTTACTTCTTGTTTAAAAAAATATGTAGCAATAAAAATAATAATTACTGGAAAGCCAATTTCATAAGCTACTTTTAGATAAAAAAACCCTGAAATTGCTCAATCCGTTCGAAGAATATCACCATTTTAACACAATGACCCTTAAACCTCTTTCGTCCAAAAATGCGATTTTAAGAATCGCCGTCACAATATTGTCTTCAAACATCACCAGCGATAAAACCTAAGTTGAAAGTTAAAAATGTTCAACAAAGTCCTTCTGAAAGCCCGTCTTTTCAAAAAAAGTGGATTTTATAAATCATATTCTTTGCCTACTCAGGGTTGTTAATAATGAAGATACTTTGTACTACAGTTGTTGACAGTTGTCCAAACAAGTTTTCTGTGTCATTTTCTTTATTGTTCCAAAGAAAAACAGTCAGAATTCACAATAAATTGCTTTTCTTGGACGAAAAAGCTATTAGGGTCATTCCGTTTAAATGGTGAAGTTCTTTGAATCGGATTGAGCAATATCAGTATTTTTTTCGTCTAAAAGTAGCTTATGAATTGGCTTTCCAGTCATTATTTTTTTTGGTGCTACTGTTTTTTTAAATGTGAAATATAATTTTTGGGGTTTGGGTTCCGCTCGTTTTGGCTCACCCTGTATCAATTACAACACAAAGCCAGCCAGGTTTTATCAAACATGCCCCAGCCCCAATGCATTGGAAAAGTTATCAGGAACACCTATAGCGGCACCGAAGGCATGGGGGCGCGGCGGATCAACACAGTGTCCGGGTCAGAAGTTGACCCGGAATTCGGATTTCATTTAGGCTGACACTTTGCGGGGTCACAATGCCACTTTTCATGGTCAAAATGACCCAGAAAATGACTATTGAGAAGTGTCATTTTGACCCGGAAATGAGTGATTTCGACCCGGAAAAAAAGGCCCAAATAGAACCCACGACATGTTAAGTGCATGTTTGGCTTAAGATGAAGGGGGAGTTAACCCCTCCCCTTCTCCGTAGACCCGCCACTAACTGAAAGGACTTTTTCCCTTCAGGAAATTGTCATTGTCTAAAGATTTTTCTTTTTTGACGAAACACGAAGTTAAAACCCAAAAAACTGGGTAAACCATTCATTCCGAGTACTGACAGAAATCCCAACGAAAAACGAATAGAATGAAGCAGAGTGTCATGGGATATATACACACGGCCCAGTGGTGAATCTATATCAGGGGCGTCTAATGCCCCGTTTTGTCCGGAAGAAAATAGGAAGGCCATGCAGCAAAACACAACAAATGCCTGCTAAACCCACCCCTTGATTTCAATTTGGATTCGCCCCTGCGGCCCTGCAACAAATATCCCGTCATAATTTACCCAACGAGGCGGAAATGTCAGGTGTTCAGATTAGAAAGAGGTGCCATTCTTTTCAAATAGTATGGCCGCCTTGAACAGCGTTTCCATTCAACGAAAATATCAAACCGTAACCAGTGGCGTAGCCAGGAATTTTTCAGGGGGGGGGGGGGCGCTGGGGGGGGGGGGGGCTGGAACATTTCATGGGGGGGGCGTCATGTAGATCAATGATAATTTTTTTAGAAACTCAAAATCTCAGTGGGGGGGGGGGGGGGGGGGGGACTGGGGGGCGACAAGGTTTCATGGGGGAAGGCTGTCGCCCCCCTCGCCCCCCCCCCCCCCCCGTGGCTACGCCACTGACCGTAACGACATGTGCCCTTGGCCCCACCCCTTTAACCTCCCCTCCCTACAGTGCTTACATTTTAGGAAGCTTTCATCACTCTCATCGCCGCAGTCGTTGTAACCATCGCATCGATCACGGGACTGGACGCAACCTCCGTTCTGGCATTCAAATTCATGGGAGTAACACTTGCTGCCTGCGTGCACAAACGTTTATATAGATCGTTTGCCATAATGGTTCTCCCCGGGATACGTAACGCATGTGTAGATCTCTTGTGCATTAATTGATAATGAATTAACACAAACAAACACACCTCAAAGATGGCTGCTGAATGCATTCGATCTATACGGTATATCCCCCCCAAAAGGGGCCGTCTGACTGTTTTTACAATAACTGCAAAACCATGAGGTCAATTTTGAAAATGTTTGGTTGTGCAGATACTTGGCCTCAACCCCAATATAACTTTCATTTAATTCCAGTCACGCATCCTTACACAATCATCAATTGATCACAACAACATTTTTGGACACTGTGACCAATTAAAGTTCCTTGCCTTATTCAATTTCAGTGCTGTGTTAAGTAAGCTGTGTAAAATCCTGCATGTTGTGAAAAAGGGCTGCAAAGGGATTGGAATAATTTGCCTGGATATCAGTCATCAAGGCAAGACCTCAGTTTAATGCTCAAGGGCAAATGATTCCAATCCCAAACCACATCAGCCTTTTTTTCAGAGCATGCAGGATTTTGCAAAGCTTACATAAAACCAGTCAGCACTGAAAGTGAATAAGGCAAGGAACTTGGTCACATTGTCCAAAAACGTTGTTGTGATCAATTGAAAATTGTGCAGTGATGCGTGACTGAAATCAAATGAAACTTATAGGGGTTGAGGACAAGGCTATCTGCACAACCAACAATTTTCAAAATTGACCTCGTGGTTTTGTAGTTATTGTAAAAACAGACAGACGACACTTTTGGGGGGACATAAAGTTGGTCCGACCACACAACGAACACAAAATTCAATATACTGCACAAACAAAAATCAGCAAATGATAACAAAGCCCCACAGTATTTTCAAATCAAGAGCAAAATATAGCAAAGACATCCTATGGGCCGTGCAAATTAGTGTACTATCTAGTCAAACACTACAACAACTTATGAGGCTGAAAAGGGAGTTTAACAAACAGAAGTCTTCACATTCAAATCTCATCTTAATTGTGTCACGGTGACATGTTAGATTTTGTCAGCTCATACACTTTGTTTTATTTTTTTTTCTGGTCAAGTTTTTGTCGGGTTAAACATTATATGCACACTAGGAACTTGCGTGGAAACGAAATGTATAAAGTAAGCAAACGATGTGAACACGACCCCCCCCCCCCCATTTTATTTTTAGACACATACAGACGCATGACCATAGAAACTGATAAGAGCAAACATACATATTCTAATATTAAGTAAATATGTGCACTGATCATTTTAGTAAATCATTGAACTAACATTCAATTTCATCCGAGCCGTCCCAACAATCATGATAGCCGTCACATCGCCAGGATTTACTGATGCACTGATGGGTGTACGTGCAGGCAAAGCGATAGCCAGGACATCGGTGAGATTGCTGGCCCGCGGAGTTTGAACCTTCATCGGCAGAAACAGAGAGAACAGATCAGACAACCAAACTTAAACTCAAACCAAGGCCTAGCTTAACCCTAAAAGGGCCGGGGGGGGGCGGAATCCGCCCCCCCCTCAACATTTTCCGCGATAGCTTCTAAAAAATTTTTTTTCGCGACCCAAGCTGATATGACTTTTTAGCCTCGAGCTTTGCGCATCTTTTGATACCAAAAACATAAAAATCGGACCACGGGTTGGCCCGTAGCGAAAAATTTTCCGGCGCTACGCGCCGTGAAAACTGAATTTTCGCATATACATCGTGTACATCGAGCAGAATTGCCATTCATACATATGAATAATTAATTAGCCATAATTCCAAAACCCTTTGACCTATAGTCATGAAATTTCTTGGGCATGTTTAGGAAGAGTTGCTCTATGCATGTGTGGAGTTTCAAAATTTTTCGTCACTCGATGGCCGAGATCTTAGGGGGGGGCGGAATCCGCCCCCCCCGGCTGAGAGATGGTCAAAATAACCCGGCCCCTTTAGGGTTAAACCACAATATACTCTAACCTCAACCCAACGCCCAACTCCGAACAGCCACCCAAACCCAAAGTCAAACCCAAAACGAAGTAATAAATCAAACCAAAATTAAATAGAATCACAATCCTTTACCAATAGCAAACCATAATACAGACCGGAACCCTGCAGTATGCAGGGCCAAACCTTATAACCCAAACTCACCGCCAAAGCTAAACCCACATAACCGAAACACAAACCAAGGCCAAAAAACCCACACAAAAAGCCCCAAACCCAAACCCTATACTTACCCCCAACCTATAACACAAACCCGAATACGGCCCAAAGCAAACCTCCAACCACAAATTCAAACAAACAACTTAAGTAACACAAAACAAAACCAAAAGTTTCAAAACCAAAATTCAAATTGGCCCAAAACCTCAAAAATTAAAACCCAAACGCACAAGAGGTATGAAGCCCGGAAAGGGACAGGGTGGAAATATTTTTTTGTAATTTGCTAATTCGTTCCCACGAATTGCTAACTGGTTCGCACGAATTTCCAGCTCGTTCCCACGAATTACAACGTGTTCCCGGATCCACGAGTTAGCAATTCGTTCCCACGAATTAGAAAATCGTGGGAACGAAATAGCAATTCGTGCGAACAATTTAGCAATTCGTGGGAACGAAATAGCAATTCGTGCGAACGAAATAGCAATTCGTGCGAACGAAATAGCAATTCGTGCGAACAAGTTAGCAATTCGTGCGAACGAATTAGTAATTTGTGGGAACGAGTAAGCAATTCGTGGGAACGAATTAGCAAATTACAAAAAACATTTCCGCCCTGTCCCTTCCCGGGCTTCATAATATGGAGGAGAAAAAAAGAGGTGAAGTTTTGTTTCTGTCTGCTATGTTTTGCTTGTATGTTTTAAGCAGAAGTGGTAATATTAAGGGCGAGCTGTGAGGTGAACCTCGCGGGGCCCGTAAACATTTGTCAACGCATCTATACATCCGCCTTATTTCAAGAAAGAGGCATATGAAAACGATCAAGTCCATTCCCCAGGGCGTACACAGTTTGTTGAACGTCTACACAACATTCTCTGGAAACTGGCGACACAACATTCGCTGGAAACTGGCGACGTGCCTTCCTTCCGAAAAAACCCACCAAGTTTTCCACTCATCACTTTCTTAAAGTTAGATCAGGTCTTACCACATAAATGATTTAATTCGTGACTAGCGCATCGATGACTAAGATAACCTCCAAGTACTTTTGATACTTGTTGAGGTAAATTATAGGCCTAGATGTTGTTGTGGGAGTCTGACATTGCGTGCAGCGCGTTATCGGGCACAGTGCCAAAGGTAACTTGGTCCTTTCTAAATTCTATTTATACGCGTGTGCTAAAGTATAGTCGTGGGCTTCTAATCTGCTTTAGAGTGACGTGGGACACTCAAAACCAAAGTGGGTATCATTGAGCCATCAGAGAGTCCCACTATTACAATCAAATTGGGTATCAAAACAGTCAACAAAAAACACCCAACAGGAAGAGGAAAGATTGTTCGATCGGGACGTCATTGTATTCGCCGCCGGTTTGGACTCTGGAAAGTAAATATGTCTATTCAGTTTTTTGTCGTTGCACCTCACCCGCGATATGACTTTCGGTATCACAGGCCTACTCAAACAGGATTTCAACCTGTATCAAAATGCCCAGGGGTGAATTTGCACCTAGGAGAGTTAAAGTGTGTTTACCCGTACCATGACCTGGAACTTTTCCGGATTTGGTTCTTTGGGGAATGAACGAGCATTATGTGGGATCAGACAGGGCGCTATGAAAAGTCTAAAAATAGATGAAAGAATGAATACAATTTCCCCGCTTGAACAAAAAATATGAAAGTGATATCTGTTGGTCCTTTTAATATTCTTAAATTCCAAGCGGATTTGAAATGCCTTTCGAGAGACTTCAATCATTCAATCATTTCGTTTCAGCCCAATTGGTCTACACAACAAGTACACACATTTACCGGCTACAATAATCAAACTCCCTATAAAAAAAAAAACGTTCACGAAAATTAAAAGTACCCATGGCCTATAGAATGTCACCCCGGCTTTTTGAATTCCCACAGCCGGTCGGAAAATTTCAAAAACAGTTGTCGGCTGTACACCATTCCCATGACAAAGCGATAAACAGAAACAAAAATATGCAACTGTGCGAAGGAGCAATTTTTTCATAAGTATCTTGGACAGTTTGCCCACCGTCGTTAATACCGGAGACTTATATAGCGCACGTACAATTAGGTACCGGTACTCAAGGCGCTAATGATTTTTTTTTTTTTTTGTAAAGACAGGTAATTGAAGTATTTGACATATGAAACCCATTTTATGTAGCACCCCATCAGGGTTTACAAGGTGCTGCGGCGCATTAAGCAGCCACTAGCTGCCAGAAACACCGGGGCAAAACCCTTCTCTTAGCGGTAAATGTTACTGGGTTCTTTAACGTGTATTACATAACACACGGGAGCTACGGCTTGACGTCCCATCCGAAGGACAAAGCAATAACGGTTAAGTGTCTTGCTTAAGGACACAAGTGTCAAGACCGGGACTCGAACCCACACTCTGCTGATCGGAAACACCACAGAGCTTGAGTCCTAACCACTCGCCATGACACTCCATCCCTAGTTATTAATTACTCACGAGATCGGGTGTTGGTGTGTCGATGTTCGGAACGAGGGACAAGCGCGGGCCGCCGAATACCGCCGCGGTGACCACGTGGTTCCTCACCAAGAAACCTCAAATTCTACAAGAAAAAAAAGCAACACATCAACACGATCAATCTCGATCTCCAAGCCTTCCAGTTGTTATCTAGATATCTTTTGTATCTTTTTCAATAAGATATACGGTAATTTATTCCACTATTTCTATACCTAACAGAAACTAACACCCTCTTTGTCTCACGAAAAGAACCTTAGAAAAAAAGTAAACTTAGAAAATTATTTTAAACGATGCTAGGCCTACATGTATTTGATTAAAACGTCCAATTATATACTTTTCATATGAGATTACTGAAATTAAAACATGTATAAGCGAAAAAGAAACAAGCGAATTTTGGTACTCAGGTCATTATTTTGTAAACCCATGAAACAAAGTAAACACAGTATTCATTTATGAAAACTCCACGATAAACGAGCAAACAATGGTCGAATCGGGTGGATCGGGTGAATGATTTAATATAAATCATCACGTGACTACTTTGGGGGAAAACGTCCTTAGTCCCCTTTGTATACCTTTTGGTTTTCAATTTATAAAAAGAAATCCAACAATTCTAAACATCCTCCTCCTCCGAAGTAGAGGAAATAAAATCATCAAAATGACAACCTAACCTTCTGAATTTTTTTGAGACCCCGCCCCCCCCCAAAGAAACCAGTGACATTGAAAGAAGCTTACCCTCCGTATTGAACGCCAGTTGAACTTGGCCGAAACCTCTCCAATATTTATCCCAAGAATTGAGAAAGCAAACAGAACCACGAGGAAGCCAAGCTGCAGATCCATTTTACCAAATTCGGAACTTGTCCTTCCACCGAGACACACTGCGTGCCATGCCCAACGTTGAAATGTGGGCTCCACATGAGCCACAGGCGCCTTTTATTGAACAGACCAAGACAAAAATTGGCTAAACGACCTTGCATGGACGCGTGTACCACCCGATAATAACAACAAAATAGGCCGCTGTTATTTTATTCAGATATTTTAAATTAGTATTTCGCCCATAATAGCAATGTTATACCACAAACACCCATATAACGATGGTTGAAATTGAAAACAACTGTACAGTCCACTAAACTAGACAATTTATGTGCGCCTCATTGAGTCTGTTATTAAATCATGTTGATGAAGGGCACATACGTGGTTGACATTGAGTATATACAATTTGCATGGATGCAATAAGCACTGATATGACCAAAAATAAAATACTGTGATGGAATGAAACACGTTCAGGACTAACGGTAGCGTTTATGAATTTGGTAAACATTAAAAAAAAAAAAATTTTTTAAAGAGTCTAGGTGCATTTTTAGTTGATAGGAAAAATCATACGATATTGGTACATATAATGCGTTTCCATAGAGCTATATTAAATTTAATATAGCTCTATGTGCGTTTCTCAGTAAGCCTATCATGAAAAGTATTGTGCATTAAAAACAAATTCTATATAAAAATAATTATATATATTCCCATTATTATTTTATTGTGACATTAAAATAAAGTTGTAGAAGTAGATTATAAATGATTTACACTCATAATAAAAAAAAGTATATGTACAACATAGGCTACAAGGTTTCAGTAGTGAAATATTGTATGTAATTATTGTAAGTACATGTATTTCCATAAAAAATACCAGCTTAGTACCAAAATGTATATAAGCGTATTTACAAAATCCATAAAACATTTCACTGTAGATACTTCCTATTAAAGTATATTCGCGACTTATCTACATATTTCATATTCCAGAAAAGATAACATCATCAAAACAATTAGGAACTCTCAGTCGAACGAATACAGATTTGCAAGTTTTTATGCAACGGAACCTTAAGATAGTCTAACAAAGTATAGGTTATTCTGAAGCATCCACTTGATCTACTTTCTAGTATCAATGCAGGTTACACCATGAAGCATTTGGCTCCGTGGTTGGACTATTCTAGACCTATATCTTCACATTCAGGAAGGCTTTTTCCGAAAAGTTCCGATTCAAAACAGGCATAGAACCAACGAGCGAAAGGATGAAGACATGCATTTTTATACACCAGGTATGTCTTACATAATCAGTGGTGGATTTTCAGCCCCAAACCCGGTTTCTATTCCAACTTTTTAACATTGCCTTCATTTTTCATCTGACAGAAAACTTTACAAATCGTTGCCCTTTCATTTTGTTTAATCTTTGATACCAAACGTTACACATTGGTGGCAGTTACTTTGTGCACTAAAATTCAGTCCCAGAAATGCAAGTCTTTCACCGTCAGCCGGGTATACAGAAATCGAAAATTGGTATATATTTTATCAAAATATATTATCAGATATCCTTGTCATCAAACTGTGAATAAACGAAGATTTTGATTTTCCCCAAGATACATTTGAGGGCATAAATTGGGATCAAGTTCGGGCTTATCGAGATGACAGGGAAAAAAAACCAGAACAAAGTAGCGTGCAGTCTGTTGACGGGTCGCGGAATTGGACCAATGAACCCTCGCGTGCAAGGTGGTCCCGAAAACAAAACAACAGATGCAATTTCTGGAGTGGTAGTTGAACCTCCTTGGTACGAACCGATTGTAGACTGTCAACAACAAACAAAGATTCAAAAGATGTCGTCGGCGTAAACAGATTAGGAATGGATATCAGAGTTCCGGTTGGAAACAGGTCAGTGCCAGGGACGCACAAACAACTCGTGTCTCTTTTGTATCATCATATTTTTTAAACAAACAGCGAGATTTCATCATGGCTGTCACTAGTAGTCTGGGGAAATCACAGACAGTGAGCTGAGTAAACAATTAACAATTTTTTGCGGACCAGATTTTGAGATCGCTGGCTGATTGTAACTCGTTACACTCTATTAAAAACGTCCCGGGTATAAGATTTCACCCCGAGTCCGGGTCCTATGGAGCCTGACACTTTTCCGGGTCAAAATGACACTTCTTTGACTCATATTTCCGGGTTATTTTGACCTGGAAGAGTCATTTTGAACCGGAAAAGTGTCATTTTGGCCCGGAAAAGTGTCATTTGACCAGGAAAAGTGTCATTTTGACCCGGGGAAGTGTCATTGTGACCCGAAAAGGACCCAGATTCCGAGTCAATTCGGACCCGGGACTTTTAATAAGAGTGATACTCAGCCGAAAATGTTGCCCGGCAAATTTACGTTCTAATAGCTGTATGAGTAAAGATCAGTCAGCTACTATAGCCACAGGTAGCACGTATATTACACGGCATTTCAGCTGGCAGCCAGTTTTAGCAGGCTTGGCTTAGCAAAGTTGCGTAGTTCAAATTCCGACTTTTAGTTTCGAATCTGCATAGTGATCATCCCCATACCATCTTGGATTTTTTTTCTGCAGCCTATACATGCAATGAGACGTTAGTAAAATCTGTACTGTTTAAACTTTAATTTTATTGGGTTGATGGGTTGTTTGTTATGTAGTTTAGCATCGGATCTTGTTTTTCTCGTATGTTCCCCGGACAGCGTCTACGATAATAAATCTCGAACAGTATAATGGAGAACATCGACCAATATTATGACCCTGCTGCGGTATGTCATCCAACTTATAAGAATCAAATTAAACTCAAATCTCCAATGTTTAATTCCGTTGGATAGCACAGATCTGGTATTGTACCGGATAGCGCGTCAGGCCCACCCGTGACTCAAACGTGTACGGAGGGGCGTCGTCTGGTTTCTTGAAGGTGAACTGATGCAGAAAGAAGCTGAAGAAGACAAACAACTCCATCTTAGCCAGGTGCTCACCGATGCAACTGCGTCGCCCTACAGAAACCAAGACAATGAAAACGGGGTAATTTGATTAAAAGATCAATGATTACAAAAGAAGTGATTGCTTGAAGGAAGTTCTTAAATCGGTGAGAAATGAGACGTTGGTTCAAAGCCATATTAGTCAAGATTAGAGAGAGGACAGACTGCTAGCTTAACAAATTCAATGCCCTTAACCACGAGGCCACGGCACTCAACACAAGTTTACAGTTGCTGAAAGGATGGTTGCTAGATTATATTGTGATGGGCAATCTCATTTTCTAGGTAATACATTTCATTGATATTATATGTTCTCCATCTTACGGCAAGTGTGCATGTGTACTGCAATATTTACCTAAAACAGAAGGCAATGTGAACAAACTATGGTACTGTCAGGAAAATACACCTGCATCAAAATATGAGTAATGTTGTTAAAGCAAGCATATTTCTTCATTTCGGACTTCTGGGTTACATTTCCATGGCTGGAATGTGGACTTGCAATAATATGTGAGATTCTATACCTGTACTGAATGGGATAAGCTCCTCAGGCTTGAATGCAAGACCATCTTTGTCCAGAAACCTCTCCGGTTTAAACTTGTCCGGTTCCGGCCACACCTTGGGGTCTCGGAAGAGTGCCCAGAAGTTGGAGACCAGCAAGCTTCCCTTGGGAATCCTGAATCCCATTAGCTCGGTGTCTGCTGCCGCCGCGTGCGGAAAACCGAACGGCGTCACCACAGCGATCCGCTGTACCTCCAGCATAACGGCCTGGGTGAAGTTCAGTTCCTGTTTGTCGGCCATCCTGGGCAGCCGGTTGCGACCGACCACGGCGTCGATCTCGGCCTGGACTCGCTGCTGGATCTCGGGGTAGACAGCCATGTACAGGAGGGCCCAGTGCAAGGTGGTGGCAGTAGTCTCCATACCAGCCGCGAAGAGATTGGCGATGGTGCCCACAATGTTCTTGTTAGTGAGGTACGGGTGTCGCGTCGGCGGGAGACCATTCGGTGGGTTTGCCTTGCCTGGTGTGAACCCGTTAGTACGGACGGATCCGTTTGCCTTGACCGAACCGTTAGAGGCCGCCTTCTCGTTGGTATCGATTTCATTCAGAAAGACATCGATGAAATCTCGCGGATTCTCCGGATCCATCTCAGATTGGTGAGAGGCAATGACGGAGAGCAGGAAGCTCCGGAACTCACCGAAGCTCGCGTAGACGTCGGTCTTATTCCGTTGAAACACGCGCATGACGGGCACGGCGTTTAAGAGTCCCCCGGACCCGATGTAGTTGACGATCTTGTGGATGACATGCATCAGGTGGGTGAACTCTTCGTCGGAGTACTCGTAACGCTTGCCTAACACCGCCGAGCAGATCACGTTGCCTACGGCGTTACCAAAGAGGTACTTGGGGTCGAAGGGTTTGCCGTCGTAGCTCGTCATCTCCTCCACCAAGGCTTTGGCCTCCTGGCCGATCTGCTCCTCAAAGCTGGACTTGCCGACGCCGAGGCTTCTCAAGACGGTCAGGGAGAATCGACGGAGGTCCTTCCAAGGTTCTCCTGAAGCCATGGCAACGCCTATATAACAACGAAACAATTGTTACCCAAAAATAAATATGAAATGGTCATCACATGTTTTTCTAATCTGAGTTGTTTCAAAAACAAAACCCAACCGCGGTTCTTATGAAAACTACACACAGATCATGAAAGATAAACGGCTCTACGCGGCATTGTTCACGAAAAATTATGTGGTATGCTCATATCAACAGAAGGCATTATATGTTGTAATTTAGCAGTCTTTCTTTAATTCTCAAACTGAGAACAAAAATAGCAAATCGAATCAGAAATAACCTTGCGTGATCCCAGTTTTATATTTTATTGAAAAATCTTTATCATCTGATCGTGTGCGGGTTGTGGTGTGCGACGGGGCCCGGGGCGGGGCGGGGCGGGGAATGTGGGGGTTGGGGTGAAATGAAATGATAAAAAATAGGCGTTCTGCAAAGCGATGGTATCTAAGAAATATATAGTATACATCATTGCATTCTGAGGACCATGCAGCCTACCAGATCTACCGTTGGTAACGCCGCACGGTGAACGCCACTGACCCTTTAATCTCAGCCACCAACCACGAAACTATTCAGCACTTTCCCTTTCGATTCACTGACAAAAAGGAGAATCGGTCAAATCTCTGAATGGGCTTTGTGCAATTTAGCTTCAGAGTGTCAGCGAAGCGAGATGACAACTGCGCTCCGTTGGAAAAATCCAATTCATCAAAGTGCGAAAAAATAATCTGGATTTCTGAGGCCTTTTCGGGACAGTCTATATTTAGTTTTGGAATCTATATATAGTTTTGCACTATAGTTTGCGACTATATATAGTTCGAAACAGACCTTGTGTGAAAAGAGTCATTGTTCCGTGAGTTTAGCTGTGCTGAAAAAGAGGAATTCTTTGCAAAGCTATCAACAACTACAGCATGACAAAGGTTCTTTTAGGAAGAATTCCCATCAGCGATCCTTTTGGTTCCCACACTGGAATTTCTTCTTGAGGACAAGTTTTGGCAGAATTCTTTACAAGTGTAAGCATATAATTATTTGCCAATAAACCATTTAACCGCGCCATAAACTTTCCTCGGAGTGGGGGCTGAAAGCTAAAAGTATTTACTTTTTACTTGCTAGCTTTCGCTAGACTAGAAGTATTTACTTCATTTCGTATGAATAAAAAGGAGTAAATGCTTCAGATTTCAAGCATTTACCGGTCATTTTTCAAGGCTGGGTTGGAGTAACCTTAAAAAAAAAAAAAAAATACTTCTGCACAAAAACTGCTGCATTTATTAATATTAATCGCCCCAAAATTGACACAAAACGTTGATAAACTATTATGATACCATACACTGTATTTTGACTAACATTTATGCGCAATTTAAATACCTTTTATTATGTATTTTATAACTAGAATTAGAAACGATAATTTCGCATTTTGTTCACGATATGAGAAGTGTTAGCGTATAATTCAGTGCGGCACAGAATGATTAAGAATAAATTTCATCCAACGGCACCCTGGGGACTGAACAAAAGGAAATCAGTTGTTTAGTTTATTAGGTCACCAATCTTTGCAAACTATTATTTTTTTAATATTTCAATAAACAAAACTCTTTGTGCATCGAATGTTGGTGTGATTTTACCCACTTTAACACGTCTGTGATTTTTATGCACTTGTGACGTCTACAGGACACTGTGGACCTTTACAATTTTCATGAATGATGAAAGTATACTTTCTGTATTCTGCAACTGGCGAAAAGTGACATCATTTTTGCTGGATTTGAGGATCAAATCTACTACTACATGTACTGTATGCATCACCTTGATTTGGACTATTACACCACGTGTAAACCCTGTGTGTGTGCGGCAGTTCGTACACACAAAAGAAACCCAAATGTTGGCAATCATTCGTCCATGAAAACAATCCAACAGTAAGAAGCATTTGCTACCTGGTGTCAAGTAAACGCTGAACAGTAAAAGGAAAACTTATATTCATACGAAATCAAGCATTTGCTTTTCCCTAATGCTTGAACTCCAAAGTGAATGCTTTTACTTTCTGCTTAAACTTCTTAGCATTTAATAGTTTTTATACATACGACCCAACAGTGTGTGCTCAAAATTCCCCGAAACATCAATCAACATTCTAGGTAGGTCACGTCTCATTGTATTTTGAAGAAGAATCTTATAAATATAAAGCCCAAAACAAGTGTCCGAACTGAAGTTTTCTGTGTTCGTTCTTATTCCTTCATGGTTTAATACACGTAGCACCGCCGTCAGAGAAACGATCAAGAATTTCTATTTTTACTTTTCCATCCGCGACGTTTTCTTAGCTGAAATTGCACCTGTTGGCCTATCTGCCACATAGTTCTCAGAAATAGAGAAACTGGAGCCCTATACGAACGAGTGAATTGAAACGTCTCTTTTTACTTCCCAACGGTCAGATAGCGCATTGTACCCCGACTACGTGCAAAAAGATACCCGTCTTTTTGTTGAGCAGACGGGTGTCGATAGTCTCGTGTAGGGCTCGTACCATTTGCACGGAACTTAGTCAGGGTACAGTGCACGACAGAAATATCTTCATGAAACTTGAGAAATTGTTCACTCGTTTGTGCACCAGTTCCTTTTTATTTCTGGGAAATGACAGGTCCTGTGCGAATGACAATTCGTGGATAGTCTTATTATGTATGGATGGAAAAGTGAAAATAGAAAGTCTTGATCATTATTTTCTCTGACGGTGGTGCTACGTGTATTAAACCAGGCGGAGGAATATAAAGAACGAACACGGGAACTTCGGTTTCACCACTGGTTTTTAGCTGGATAAGATCCTTCTTCAAATGACAATGAGACGCGACCTACCTAGAATGACCTACGGGGAATTGTAGCTATCCATCAATTTATAAGAATATCAATCTGATGTAGGCCCTAACTTTGCGAGAGTCACTCGTTCACCGCACACACTATTGACATTTTCAAGATGGTGTACCCTGATAAAGGTCTGCTGTATTGTCTTTTTAAAATATCCGTGGAGACTGTCAAATATAACCAAAAAAACTAACAAAGAAGACCATTAACAACCCAACAAACAACCCAACAAACAACCCAGCAAACAACCCAGCAAACAACACAACAAACAAACTAACGAATAAGTAAACCAAATGAATGAATGTAACATAAGGTGGGCCCTATATGCAATCTTGTTTTTCATGTTGGATGAATAAAGGGGCCTCCATGACCAAGGGCGGATCCGGGGGGGGGGGCCAAAGGGGGCCATGCCCCCCCCCCCCCCCACAACTACGGAACAAGCAAGGGCGGATCCAGGGGGGGGCCAAAGGGGGCCATGGCCCCCCCCCAAAAAAAAACGAAACCAATTTTTTTTTTTTTAATGTAACATCGCAATAAAGGCAGGCAATGAGTACACCACCATCTTTTCCTCAAAAAAACATTGGTTAAAGTGGTCAGAAATTGCCTCAGATCGCACCACAGAGCATCTAGAATCCAATTTTTTTTCGGGGCCCTTAAGCGGGCCCCGAACCCCACGCCGTAATTGTTTTGACCCACTTTTTGGGGTCACATTTTTTTTGGGCCCCCTCCAAAATTGTGTTCTGGATCCGCCCTTGTCCATGACCTACTTTGTGGCAAGTGGTTGGGATGGGTCTACCGTTGGTATCGCCGCACAATGAACGCCACTGACCCTTTAATCTCAGCCACCAACCACGAAACTATTCAGAACTTTCCCCTTTCGATTCACTGACAAAAAGGAGAATCGGTCAAATCTCTGAATGGGCTTTGTGCAATTTAGCTTCAGAGTGTCAGCGAAGCGAGATGACAACTACGCTCCGTTGGAAAAATCCAATTTATCAAAGTGCGAAAAAATAATCTGGATTTTTGAGGCCTTTTCGGGACAGTCTATATTTAGTTTTGGAATCTATATATAGTTTTGCACTATAGTTTGCGACTATATATAGTTCGAAACAGACATTGTGTGAAAAGAGTCATTGTTCCGTGAGTTTAGCTGTAATGAAAAAGAGGAATTCTTTGCAAAGCTATCAACAACTACAGCATGACAAAGGTTTAGGAAAAATTCCCATCAGCGATCCTTTTGGTTCCCACACTGGAATTTCGTCTTGGTCTGAGGACAAGTTTTGGCAGAATTCTCTACAAGTGTAAGCATATAATTATTTGCCAACAAATCATTAAACCGTGCCATAAACTTTCCTCGGAGAGGGGCATGAGTCCAGCTATGCAACCCTGCCGACTTGGACAATAGGGGAAAACTCTTTAGATACATGGTTATGAATATACAAAACAGGTATATTTATACCAAACAGTACAATCGTCTGTACTTATACAATACAGTATCAAAATACAGTAGAATATGTTGTTAGTGTGCAGAGGACAAACAGTGGCATACTGTGGAAACAGTAACCACAGTATGAATGCAAGAATACTGAGTACATGTAAATTGTATACAGAGATGTGCGTGACAATGGTACTAAGCACTAAATGTAAGGGAAAGGCTCGAGTCTTTCACCTTTACCAGAACTTACAACCATGGTGACCGTTTTAGCCGATTTTCGGCTGACTTTGACAGATTTGTTGTTAAAAACGAGTTTGACAGAAAATTTGACAGAATGGATATTTTTGGCAGATTTCTGGCAGAATTCTGCAAAAATGGTTATTTGACAGAGAAACATAGCACATTTGAAAAAAAATGGTACATTTGTTTAAAAAAGCTTCAATCCCTTCAAACACACCCTTGCATAATGGGACAGGTTGGCTGGTCCAGGTGCTGAGGTTCACTGAGAACCGGACTTCGTCGTGACGCAACCACGTTTTGGTGAAATTTACACAATTTCACAACATATTTTATGTGACTATAGATTGTAATGTAATTTGAACCTCAATTAAGGCAGTACTACAACATCTGCATGTGATTTTAAGTGTTTATTAGTTTATATAGTGTATTTCGAGTAATTATGGGAAACTTGGCAGATGTTTTATAAATCTGACAGATTTTTGAGGTGCATTTAGCAGAATTTGGCCATGATCTTATGGTCACCCTGCTTGCAACCTCCAAAGCCACACTACACCCTGCCATGGCTACTGCATGTGGTCCGCTTTAATTTAAACAAGGTATACTCAAAATAATCAGCCATAGAGCACTCGGTCTGAAAAGACACCATATTCTGTTAGTGTTTTGCGTCTCTTTTCAATAAACTTTACAAAATGGCTCTTTCGGCAAAGTTATCATTTGCACACTCGCCTCGTGGCTCCGCTTTTGAGGGGGAAACTTTTACTCCAACAATTTGTGTGGTTATATATATTCAGAAAAAGAAAAACAAGTTCCAGTTTTCTTGTTATCATACACAATGCCAATTGCGAGGTGAAACGAATTTGTTATTCAAAAAAGAGTTCAACCTGAACACTATTCTTAGAAATTCTATTTCAGGTATAATACATCAGGAAGGGATAACAATAAGTTAACTGGCTGTATCACCATCATGGGGGAAAGTCCCTTATTTAGTGTGGTTCTGATGGGACAATTCAAATTGGCGGATCCAAGATTTTCTAAAGGTAATTTTTTGTGGATATATAGAGAAAATGAAAGACATGTTCTGGTTTTCTTGTTATCATATAATGCCCATTGCGAGATGAAACGAATTTGTTAGTTAAAAGAGTAGTTCAACCTAAACAGCATTCTTAGAAATTTCATCTTAGGTTTTTACAGGAAGGGATAACAATAAGTTCAACTTATTGTAACACAATCATGAGGGATAGTCCCTTATTTAGTTTGGTTCTGGGAAAATACACGTTGGCGGATCCAACAAGATTGTCTAAGGAGGTGGGGGGGGGGGAGTTGGGGGTGGCTGGGGCAGTTCAATGGAATGGATGAAGCGTTGCAGTCAACGCATAAACAGACCCAAAGCCTGAAACAGCGAATCAACATCTGCAATATTGAGTGATGACGTTATTCAGGTAAGTTAAGGACATTTGCAATTTTCCCTATTATGTAAATTGCAATGGCGGATCTAGGTTAGGGGGTCTATACACTCCTCTTGGGCCGGAAAAAAAATCGCAGCAAATGCCTGCTAAACCCCACTCTTGGCAGCTAAATCCCCGTCTTGATTCAAACCTTGATCCGCACCTGAAAGGGGAGGGGGTGGTTAGCCACCCAACGATTCCCCTAGGATCCGCCCTCGGGTTTGGGTCAGTATGCTCCTACCGTCGTCAGGGGAAAACGCTGTCTACCGGATTAAAAAAAACCTATTCCGGTTGCAGGCCAGTAAATAGGCCCAAAATTGCCTTTAACAAAAAAAAAAATTAAACCCGGCCAAATCACGATTTGCATACCCTCAATTCTCTGTTATAAGGACATTTTGTGGGCCACAGACTTCAATGTTTGTACAAAACAGAAGGGTAGAAGCCGTGAACAAGATTGTCAGCTTGTATTTTTGTGGAATTTGGATGAAATTTGGCCCTAGAAATGCTCTATTTTGCAATGGAGCGTAAGCGTCATTTTCAAAATGGCGATGGGCTTCGAGACTATTTCTATAGGGATGATCATCATTAAATGGGAATTTCTCATCAAAGTCATCGAATTACCCCCCCCCCCCAAAAAAAAAGGAACAGAAAATGAAAGATGATGAAATAGGCTTCAATTTGATGTGTGTCACGAACACCTTGGAAAGTTCTGAGTATTTTCCCCGAATTTCTGGAGTGGGGACATTTATCATTGAGATCTAGGGCAGGTTCGCTCAATGCAGACATTGTGGTGTAGTCGTTAGTTATCTTCAGTGCCACAACATTTTCAGTCATGCGACATATTCATGCACTGCTATAAAAAAAAACAGGTGGTTTGAGGGCAAATAGGATCATTTGCTTTGTATGCATTGTATTCGTTTCCAATAATAACACCACTCGAAATCCGAGAAGAATGTTCAAAACCTAACCTGTTGAAGTTGAAGCCCATAATTTATTACACTTTTCGAAAGAAAAAAAAACAGTAAAAACCATAAACAACATTTTGACCACGAAATACGATTTTGTCAATAGTACTCTGTAGGTCCTATTTCCAAAAGTCAGTCAATTGACCGATCGCTGGAAATCACCTATGCATTTCTTGACTTCTTCTAAATGACTGCAAGCCAGACGGAATATTTCACGGGGTGTTGAACCAGTACGATCTTTAATCCAAGTAAGATTTTTGATAATAATTTGGTAGGGCACTTTTGGGATAAACGCAAATGATCACGCCTTGAACAATGTGGAATAGTTCGGTTTTCGATCATCAACACATAAAAGGTTAGGGTACGAGATGGGAAAAAGTCTTGACAAATCGGCAAATCCATAAGTTATAAAAAACATAAAAACCCTGCATACACCATTGGGGTGCCTTCAACTCCGTGTAGCAATTGGCATATTGCTTTTGCCAGCCCAAGCACGAGAAAAGTGAATCGGTGTAGGGCCTACCTAGCTGAGACCCATTCTTTATGAACAAAAAGAGAATGTTCTACTATTCTAGAACTGATCCGAATTGGCAATGTTCCCAAATAGCACACAATAGGAGCAAACGTCTCTTGTACTCTGTGTTCATGTACTGTACAGGGTGAGTAAAAAAAACCGAAACCCAAATGTCGGGACTACTGTTTTATTGAAGTTCTGCATATAGCACTTTCAAAATCTAGGATATGAAAGCCCAATTCATCAGCTCTCTTTTAGTACAAGACTCATTCAAAGCTTATGTACTTTTCAAGAATTTTAAACACAACCACCGTTTTTAACAATTCACACACATCCCTATGTGATTTCCTTTTCTCTTTGCTGAAAGAACACTGACCTTTTTGGTGATTGGACAGAACCTTTAAATGGTGGTTGTGTTAAAAAATTCCGTAACTTGAAAAGTACATGAGTGATTTGAATGATTGATTTTTGTACTAAAAGAAAGCTTATGAATTTGGCTTTCATATCCTAGATTTGGAAAATGCTACATGCAGAACTTCACTAAAACAATGGTCCCGACATTTGGGTTTCGGTTTTTTTTTACTCACCCTGTACTGGTTCGTTTTGTCGACATTTCTATTTAGATTTCGCTTTGCTCTCTATTTGGCATTTTCCACGCATCGTCGTATTCAAGTTTATTATTTTGACCTGCACCGACTATACACTACAGTTTACATGTACATGTATTAGATATTTCGTAGGCAATGTTTTTTCAACAATATTAATTATTCATCGCCGAAAGATAGTCAATAGCGCCCATTCGGCATCCCAAAAGGGTTGAGTAATCACACGAGCCAAACCGAAAGAAACGAGTATTTCAGCTGCAAGACAACCACTTCCAAAAACGTCGTCACGACCGAAATGGTTTCGTTTTTGACTAGTTTCGTTTTACAAGACCATTTTTGCACTTGATGAAGAAGGGCTGGTCTGAACATGGTCTGAATGACTGTGATTTGCTTTAAAGGGGTCGCTGCAATGGACCTCGCACCATAGGCCTACTAAATATTTTGCGATGCATCTGGAGCGCAACCAAGTAATGCGAAACGCCTTAAAGACATACAGGATTATTTGCATTTATAGAAGAAGGAACGTACCGAATCATCAAAAACCTCACTTGGATTAAAGATCGTACTGGAACTAAACATCCCGTGAAATCATTCCGTCTGGCTTGCTGTCATTTAGAAGAGATTAAGAAGTGTAGATACTATCCAACTATCAGTCCATTGACCGACTTTTCGTGTTTTGTGATCCAAAGGTTGTTTATGGTTTTTCACTGTTTTCTCGAAAAGTGTATCATCCACTGAGCTGAAGCTTCGACAGGTTAGGTTTTGGTCTTTTGGAACATTCTTCTTTGGATAATTGGATTTGAGTAGCCCGGATTCATCTGATTGTTGTTCCAGTTGTTTTCTTGACATGGTACTCAAACTGTTCACGTTTTATATATTTAAAACTAGCGTCATGCATTTAAGAAACACAGATCCGTCATCATATATGTCTGACATGGCGATTCACGCTTCACTTTTATATTTTCGTTTACAAGTCATCAATTCGGCATGATTAATACTCAAAAAGTGCAATAGAAAAATAAACATGCAAACTTTGAGTGAAAGAAGGTTCATTTTCTTTATAATATTTCATCTTAGCATTGGTTAAACGGAGAAAATCCATGCTTAATTATTTGGTCTCGTATATATATGTGGATTCCGTTGCTAGCATTTCAAAAATTGCCGTTTCATAATTGGCTTTTAATCTCATTCAGTGTGACGCAGACGAGGTCACACTAGACGAGGTCACACTAGATGGGTAAACTTTGCAGTAGTTTAACCAATACAAAATACCATCAAATTAAACAGAAATAGTGTGCCCACGTGCACACTTTGTTAAAACCACGTGCAATGATTGTTTTCTCCCGAGTGATACCATTTCAGGTGGAAAAATTTCACAGGATATTTGCGACCATCCCTATCTTTACTTTGAGCAAGTTTTTGTTGTCCTTATTAATTAAATCGGTACGTTCGTTACCGTGTGTTTATCAATATTACTACGTGCCCTATAAAGTATCAAAACGATAATTTTTTCAGGAAATCTTCACAAACGTCAGAGGATGAATTTGAATGACTGCTTTTTGGAAAGCAAGCACCATAGGGCGAATTGGAATGTTGTTAGTCCGCATTTTTGCAATCGGATCAATACTTTTCTTATCGCGATCGTATGCTCCTTAAATGAATCTGAATCATTGGTTTAGTAAACATAAAGCCGATTTTAGAAGGTAATTTGCTGCGTTCAAATTTCAAGGTGGCTACTAATCTTGCGATTTTTTTCCGAAAAGTCTGTACAGTAGTTTCAATCTACCTGACTACCACCCTTGGACGTGATTTGGGAAAGGGGGGGGGGGGTTACTTACCTTCACTTTTCATTGCCTCAGCAATCAGCGTGTTTGGCGGCCGATCGCTCAGGTTAGGGTTCAGGAAAGCCTGCTTGACCGATTCGTGATCGTTGAGAACCACCAGCATCTTGTTGACCACCCTGGCACGGAAGACGGGTCCGTAGCGCTTGGCGTACTCCGCGAAGAGGAGATGGGGGTGCGATCCACGACGCAGCTCCAGGAAGACCCGAGGAAGCAGCCCCAGGACCGGTACACCCCATGGGCCTGGGGGTAGGTCCTTGGAACCTCGGTACCACCACAGAGAGACTAAGAAAATTACGGCACAGAGTAAGACGTGCACGGGGTTCAAACCCCCTATGAACGAGACAAGTTGCGCTATCGCTGTCATGATGAGGAGCGTAGCCTACTTCTGCGGTGCGTTTTTAACAGGGTGCTTTACTTTCAGTCTGCAATAACTTCCACGAAGGTCTTTTTTTAGCACAGCCAAACTGATGAAGTTTTCCTATGTGAATGAGTTCAGCCTAATTTAGGCCTTTTATAGCATTTACTACTGTGACGCTGGTCTGGGCCGAGAAAGCAGGCCAGGTACGGGTCGCAGTACGCCTCTCTCATTAGGTCCCTAAAGACTCTTTGTAATGTGGCTGTTCAAAAACGGTCTGGAAAGAAATAGTGTAAGTGACTGATAGTAAGTCGGTCGTGTCAAGTGCGCGTACTTAACCGCAGAAGCAGCTTCCGTTCGCCAAAGTGCGACTGGTATTTACTATAGACATACGGCAACCTTGGGCGAGTGAGGTGCTATTTCCAGCTCGCTTTTGTGTACATGTACACAGATTGATGATTGTTATCTTCCATAATAGCGTAAAAAAGCGACCTTGCCCAAGTCCCTGCTGGCATTGTTCGGTGTGTTGAAGCATAAGATGGATGGGCGTTTCGGCGGTTGGGCCCAGGGAATATTTATTTTCTAATGCAGGCCTTGCAAAAGCACCTCTACATCCGGCCCAGTTAATTTGAAGGCATGAAGAATATTTGCATTTATCCCAAAACTAACCTACTGAATCTTGGAAAAAACTTACTTAGATTAAGAGATAGTAATTAGTATTGATAAAACACCTCACGAAATGATAATAAGAAGAAACAGTTCTTATATAGCGCAAGTGAACAGGTGAGTTTTAACAAGTTGTTTGAATTGATCCAAGGTGGGACAGGTTTTGATTTGGTGAGGGAGATCATTATTATTATTACGCTGATTTGCTGTCATTTACAAGAAATCAAGTGTAGGTCCCTAGGTGATTTCCAACGATCAGTCATTTGACAGGTCTTTGGAAATAAAAAGTACTATATATAGACGAAATGTGTTTCGTGATTAAAGGTATTTTTTTTTTAAGTTTCACATCCACTGAGCTGAAACTTGTACAGGTTAAGTTTTGAACATTCTCAGTCTTTGCATTTTGAGTGGTGTTATTATATGAAAGGAAAATGCATTAAAAGCAAATGATGCTTCATGCCTATAGAGGTATAATGACGCCATTTGCAATTTTTTTTTATCATATATGCTTTTATAGGTTATTATAAAAGCTCAGTAGATACAGGGTAAGTAAAAAACGAAACCCAAATGTCGGGATCATTGTTTTAGTGAAGTTCTACATGTAGCAGTTTCAGAGTCTAGGATATGAAAGCCCAATTCGTAATCTTTCTTTTAGTACAAGAATCATTCAAAACACTCACGTACTTTTCAAGTTACGTGAATTTTAAACACAATCACCGTTTTAAAGTTCTGTCCATGGACCACAAAAAGGTGTGTGTTCTTCCAGCAAAACGAAAACAAATCACATTGGGATGTGTGTGGATGGTTTTCGTTTTGCTGAAAGAACACACACATCACGTGACATTCGTTATTGCTCCCATTCACGCCGCGGCTCACAAAGTACTATCCGCCCATGGGGAACGGGAAATATTATAAACACCTGAATAAATCCCCGTCATCTGATTGGTGGATCGTTGATCACATGTCATTGAATTATTCGTTCCATTGCACGGTGTCACTGCTGCCGGTAGTGGCGCTGTTTTGAATCGAGATAAAATGAATATGATGGTTCTCAACCTGCGTGTTTAACAGTTTGCATAAATGAAATATGATGAACTTGTCGAACTTTTAAACAATTTTTAACCTGAATAAATTGGAAATTAAAAGTCAACCACTCGAATGACAAATATTTATTCAGGTGTTATATAAAACAAATAATGAATGTTTCACGTTTGTGCAATGGAAAAGAATAATTTCATTCGGTGACAGATGAAATGTTCCATTCCACTCGGCTTCGCCTCTTGAAATTATTCTTACCATTGCACTCACAAACATTCATTGTTTGTATACAAAAGTGCACTTTACAAAAACTGAAGAATGGAAAATTGCATTAAAAAATAAAACTTCCACAAGACTCCCACTAGATTTGCAATTTTGAAAGGGCTCTTTGCCGTTCATGATTCTTTCCTAAGAGACTGGCTAAGATTGTTGAGATCCTGCGGCCCGCGGACTTCCACGCTTGGGGGTGAGCTGCTGATGGCAACACACACTTCTTACTTAGACATGGCCGTTGCCAGGAGGGGGTAAGGGCGCTTACCCCCCCCCCCCCCAAAGAAAAAAACAAGAGGTGCAAAGTCATATTGCTGTTAATTTAATGTACGTTTAGCAACATGGGCGTCCGCAGGGGTGTCAATAGGGGTGGGATGGGCAAATGCCCCCCCCCCCGCCACCATCGAAAAAAATAGGCTAGAGAAAGAGCAAGGATTTTGGGAAATAATGTGCTTTGCCCCCACCCTGGAAACAAATCCTGGCGACGCCCATGTACCTAGATGTGCAAACTGTTATCCGATGTTACTTTAAGAAGGGACAATTCAAATGAAAAGGGGAGTGGCTATAGCCGCCAAAATGGAGCTGCTAAGCTATGAGCAGAACACATTTCTTAGATGCATGTGCTGAACAACATTCTGCGGAAAACCTGCGACAAGAAAGATACATAACGCAAATGTTTTTGAAAGCCTATTGCCGGTGCTTAAGCAGGCAGCTAGTTCTTAGTCTGGTTCCCAGACCAAAAGATTCCGATTATTCCTGATGAAGATTCATCAGGAATAGTCGGAATCTTTTGGTCTGGGAACCAGACTAGCTAGTTCTAGGAAATTGAAGGGGCATTACGTCCTGGAATGGGCTCCATGCGCCAACAACAAAAGAGGGCGCGTTTTTCGCCGCTTGCGACGCCTCTTAGACAACCCTATGGAGTTTTTGTACACTCAGTTTTGTTCGTCTCAGATTTTGCGCGTTCCGCGTCCATTATGTATATCATGCATCGATATAGAATGAAAAGACATGTTATTTTACTATTCATGATCGAGAGCCGAACGTTCACTGGTCAATTCACCATCACGTGCCAGATGTTATTCTTGCTGTTTACCAAACGCGCGCGCGAGGATTCACGCACATTGTAAATACGCATGCGTAGTAGACTGTCGCATGGGTTACCCGTGCGACAGTCTACTACGCATGCGCTTTACAGAGCAATCGAGGAACTGTCGCACGGGTGCAGTACGCACGCGCGAACATCGCCCAGGAGAGATGCATGGTTGCATGGTTCGCGTAAATGTTAATTTCCAGAGCTCAATGATGCCGTACTGGAGAAAATTTATAGACCGTGTAAAGATGTCTCCTGTACAAAAGAAAGTTGTACACATTGCAAACATTTGTATTTACAACTGTAGTAACTGTATTATATTGCAAACGAACCGAACTAGTCATTGAAGTTGAATTTTTTGGTGAGCTGTACAAGTTTCCCCAAATTTTGTTTTAGGTGCATAATGATAAAACAAAATTCGGCAACTGAATATGTATGAGGTATAGTAAAACAAATATAACATGGTTTATTTCGGGTGGACAGTCGATATTAGCTCCCCTCGGTATTGGAAGTTGACAAACTAGTTCCCTCGGCTTCGCCTCGGGAACTAGTTTGTCAATTTCCAATACCTCGGGGAGCGAATATCGACTGTCCACCCTCAAACCATGTTATATTTGTATAATACAAATATTGAGTGGCTCAGCGTGGAATGGGAGGAATATTATCGCAAGGTAAAATCTGGACTTTTCCATTTCACGAGGCGAAGCCGAGTGAAATGGAAAAGTCTAGATTTTACCAAGCGATGATATTCCTCCCATTTCACAATTTAAAGCCACTCAATATTGTTTTATATAACTGACATATAGATCCTTGTCATTTGATATCTTTGAACTTTTTTTTCTATACAAAACTGGAGAAAAATGTATCTCTCTCTTCCAAACCACCCTTTCACAAAAATGTTTGAACCCAACGCTGTAGCGCTGGCTCTTTGGAACAATACGCGCTACGCGCAACGCTGAACGCGCTCACCAGCATGCATTTGCACACAAATACCGCGTCATGATCCTAACTGTTGAATAGTATTTCCCATTCCCCATGGGCGGATAGTACTTTTTGAGCCGCGGCATGAATGGGAGCAATAACGAATGTCACGTGATGTGAGTTCCACCGATCAAATGACAAGCTGGATCTGTATGTCGGTTATATAATGGACAATATTTCACAAGCTGCATTGACGCAATTCTAACGCGATTCGACCGCGATAGGTCAATAATCGATCGGGCCCGTGTGATGGGACACACAGCGTGTGCGTACTGTACTGTGTACTGAACTGGATCGCGCGAAGTACGCACGACTGAATGTGCCACAGCTATTAGCTACAGCGGGAAACAGGTTGCCCCCTCCCCCCCCCCCCCCCCCGGGTACGTCCGCCACTTACCCCAATACTGTAGGGATGCAGGTGTTGTGATGTAGCCATGTGTTGACCTCCAAAAAGGGGGTGCTATATAGCGAGAGCCGTGAAGCCCTGTACTCAACCTCGTCCCCAGGGTGTCGAGCAGTATGCGCGCATTTCTACCTGCTCTCTCACCCTGGTATTGGATCATTTGCATGTGCAAGATTTTTTAACACGTATGCAAATGAGGAATAGTCTGGTGCCTGCATGTGCGTTACATTAGCGCTTGTTTTTGTATGCGGTGTCTGGGGTAAAAACAGAGTCAATTCGTCGCAGCGTGAGCATGGCGTGAGTTACGAAAACACGATTTATTTTATTAAACTGTTACGATCTTATCGTAACAACACGCAGTATCACATTTTATATTACTATTGACAAATTGTGAAAGGAAATTAGTATTTTCGAGAAGGCGTAGACGACTCGATCGCGAAAACACGTACTGCATGTTTTGAATAACAACACCAAGTACACGATAAAAAAATTTGAGACATTATTTATTGGATTCCGTTGAACGAAGTCCATTTAGACGTAGACTGAGTCCGTTTGCATTTTTCTGTGCCCATAGCAGGCCAGTACAGTGCGTTGCAAGCGCAAGCCCGCCCTCTCGGTACGTATTTCTTGATTCATCCAACAGGGTGAGTAAAAAAAAAGCGAAACCAAAATGTCGGGACTATTGTTTTAGTGGAGTTCTGCCTGTAGCACTTTCTACATCTAAGATATAAAAAGCCCTATTTATCATCAGGGTTCCTCAGCAAGTCAGTGCTGAAATGTAGACAGGTTTTTTTTGGTCCGGCCACTTGGGTCCGTAAAATGAATTGGTGGGGGAGGGGGCTCGTACCATACTTTCAATGGGGGCGCTGTTCAAATCCGACGATTATTAACGCTGTATTAGGCCAAAAAAAAATATTCGGTCTCTGGTCAGACCAAAGTTCCGGAATTGACGCGGCCACGCGACTTTTTTTTTTTTTTTTGCTTTTTTTTTTTTTTCTTCAAGCTTGGATTGTACAGACAAGGTAGGTAATATTTTGCTATTTTGGTGTCCTCATGTACATTGGTGTCCTCCATAATTTGCCTTGGTGCTTTCGATCATTTGCCTTGATGCAATTTCCCATTCCTTGGTGCTCTTTGGTAAAAAAAATTGAGGAGGTCCGGAAATAGAGGGCGCTGTTGGAGCTACCGCGGAACATTTTGGAAAAAAAAAAGATCGACGCGCATGATTAAAATCGACGCGCGCGCTGACCAGAGACCGACTTATTTTTTTTTTTGGCCTTATAGGGTGCACACCGGTAAATCGATCCGCTAAGCTCATGAATAAAAGTTATACCCTCAAAATATACTATATTAGAGAGTTCTGAGCGCCGTAACATTGGGGAATTGAAGAGATATGGTAGTGAACCTCTGGCCCGGACTTGGGCTTCCAATTCTGGGGCTAACAACACCAAGTATACACAATGTATAGTACCTGATAATAATTATAACGGTACAGGAAGAAAGCTCCCATCCCGAGTTTGAAAATAAATTAAGCCATTGGGGACGAGGTTGACACAGTACCCCTGAGGGTGCAGACCTGCAAATCGACTTCCATAGACACTTACGAAAATTATTTAAAATACGCACAACTCTCCAAGGCATTGAGACACCCATCAAAATAAAAGCTTAGTTCGGAATCTTTCATTTTCTGTTAATGTTTTGTTAAAAATTATTATGTGATGACTTTTGGGAGAAAATTCACCCCGAAAATTAGTCCTGTGGCCCATCGCCATTTTGAAAAATGATGTCTGTGATCCATAGGAAAATAGAGCTACTTTAGGCCCCAATTTTATACCAATTTCACAGGAATACGAGCTCACACTCCTGTACACGGCTTCCATTCACCCATTGGGGGCAAAACTTCAAGTTCATGGCCACAAAATGCTCTAATAGCTAAGAATTTGAGGGCAGACAAATTGTGATTTGGCCCGCGTAGGTAATTCTTAGTCTGGTTCCCTGACCTGACAATTTCCCCCGACGTCCAGACGTCTAAATTATAGCTCAGGTAGCCTCCGTGACTAAAAATAAACATGACGACATTGGCGGCCCTTTTTTTCAAAGCTCGGATTCGTTTCCGATTTCGCTTTATTACTTTATAGCTTTTAATGTTCCGACCAAATTTCAAAATCAATCACTTTTTTCATAATTATATCATACATTTATGATACACAGTTTTATATTTTCTGTAAGAACACACTATCTCATGTTGACCTGGAATCTTCAAAGTCAGGCACCCAAGTAGCACTGTTAGCAGGCGGAGCCGAATGCAGACCACGCCGAGTTTTGGAAAAATCCCGGTAACGATCGTCAAATTCAAAATAGTACATGACGCAGCAAAAAGTTCGCCACTCGTATACGATCCGAGTATACTTGATGCACAAAATCGTCGTTGAATTTCAAGTGTTCTATGTGATTACTCCGGCTCGGGTAATTATCAGCACCCAGACTCTAAGTGGTCTTAAACAGAGTGATACAAACCTCCAGAGCACACATTTATTCCCTTAATAAAAGTTCTGAACTTATTGAACTGTTTAAGTTCTAAACTTATGGAAAAGTTTTAAATTGAGATAAATTGAATATGATAGTTCTCAACCTGTTGAACAGTTTGCATAAATTAAATATGATAACTCTGAACTTGTCAAACTTGTAAACAATTTTTAACTTGAATAATTGGCTATTAAAAGTCATCCAATCAGATGACGAGGATTTATTCAGTTGTTATATAAAACAAATAGGCCTAAAGAATGGTTCACGTTCGTGCAATAGAAAGAATAATGTCATTCGGCGACAGATGAAATGTTCCGAACATTTCATCTGTCACCTCATGAAATTATTCTTACCATTGCACTTACAAACATTCATTATTTGTATACTGTCTCATTTGGCAGTGTTGCGCATGCCTACGTGAGGATTGTGAACGTTCAACCAATAAAACGGTAAAAGACATCGAATTTCATCGGCCAAAATTCATGATATAGTATTTATGAAATTATAGGTACACGTATCAATGAATTATATGCTCTTTCCAATTATTATCATTTTGTTTAAAACATGTTTTGTTGCCCAAATTGGACGTAGTTCCCTTTAACTCGGGAAAAAGTAAATTCATATGGTGCTTGGCAAGCTTCAAAGCAAGATGATCGGACCTTTGCGCATGTTCATCGCAATCGTTTGAGATCGGCCTTGCCCCTATAGATAGGGACCGTCTCATCATTCGGGACCATTGTCACTGCCACAACGGAGTTCGGGGGACCAACTCGAAATTTCAGAACTGCCGATTTTATTTCATCGGGCACTCCATCAGCAGGGTAAACTTAATTTAGGTCAAAATCATGAGATGTAGATTATGTGGGCCTGGATAAATAACTAAAATATAGAAGTAAGGTAATTACCAATTACATTTTGCTGAACGGCATCCCGTTTAATATCGACAATTTGTATGGTCCTTATAGTAATGCAATGAATACGTGACCAATCGGTGTAGGTGACAGTTCAAACGGTACACACGCTATCTCTTAAGGCTAACTGTGCAGTGAACCGATAAACTCAAGGGACGGGACAATGCGGCATTTCAATGCCTTTGTAACGTAACTTTGCGGAGTAAACAACCGAAGTTTGGTCCCATTGGTCCCATATGGACTTTGAGCCTCCGTGTACGATTGTTGTGTGTGTAGTTTGAGACATGCGCAAAGCTGTCCATACTTGTGCTTCTTGTTCTAAGTTCATACGCGTATCCCACCTTAGATCTGGCATCCGGTACAAACCAACTTGATGCAAGTCTACACGTTACATCGCAGCCTGATTACTAAGCCATAGTTTATTACGAAAGACCTTAAGTGGCACATAAATTAATTGTGTCTAGTCTAAATTCTCTGTGTGCACATGAACTTCGTATCCCACGAGAGCTTGTAGTTCTGGCAGATCGTCGTTTGCAATCAACTGAATATAAGAATATATAGACAGAACAATGACCGTTCTCCAGAACGTGATGTGGTTTCTGGACGTTCGCACAGTGTTGCTGTGTGTGGCTGTCCTTCTGGTTCTTCGCTGGTTCTTGGGGCGACCTAAGAACCTCCCTCCTGGCCCCTGGGGGTTCCCACTCATCGGTTCCGTTCTGGCCATTGGACGTGAGATACGACGAGGCGTGGAACCCCACGATCTCTTCATGAGATACGCTGCCAAGTACGGGCCCGTGTTTCGTCTCAAGATCTTCAACAAGACAGTGGTTGTCCTCAATGACTACTCCTCCGTGAAGGAAGCTTTCCAGCATCCTCAATTACAGGACCGACCTAAGATGCTCTTGACTAAGGTTTTGAAAAGTGACGGTGAGTTATAGAGCATATACCACATTTGTCCATTTTGCCACATCTCCTTTTCCGCCTCAGAGAAGTCACCTCCGTGACCGTGACTCTACGTTAAAAGTTGCTTTGTATAAAAAAATTAAGATACATTGCATCGAATTAATAATGGATTAAAGATTTGGGGTTCAGATGCTCTTGACTATGGTTTCAAAAATTGACGATGAGTTAAGCATACCATTATTGTCTTGATAAATACTTAATTGTTCAAAATTAGCGTAGCCATTTCCAAGGGGGACCTGCACTACGATGGTAAATTTAAAAATACTTCTGTCAAGTGATGTCTACTCTAAAATATATTAAATTCACTTTAAAAAACATCTTCGATGCGCCCTTTTGCCCTCCCTCCCGTTTTTCGTGTCAGAAGAGAAGTTAGATCCCCTCCAATGACTCTGGAAACTGGGCGACAAGTTTATGAAATCACACGAAGGCTTTGAATCAAAAATTGATTAAGGATTGTATTAAAAATGGAATAAGAATTAGAATATAAGGAGTACCTTCAACGGGCATCAGAAGTCCAAGGCCAGACACACAATGTACATACTTTGCCAGTTACACTGCAATTTAGGGAATTGTAATGTAAACTGAAAAGTAAAGTAACTTCGCGGGTCAACAGTTAATACTTGATATACATGTATACTCGGGCATGCAAAACAACTGGTTCACTCAAATGTACTGGTTCGCTAAAGCATTCTGCTTTCAAAATGCCTGTATCTTCTGTATTCCACAGTACCATTATCACGGCAACTGATTTTGTTTTGCCAATTGTCTTGATTCACCAATGGCAGGTGTGTCAATTGCCTCTGGCCAACCCTGGTTAGAGCTTCGTCGCTTCTCTCTGACTGTTCTAAGGAGCTTCGGAGTGGGCAAAACGAGCTTCGAGGAGAAGATCGGCACTGAAGCTGAGGAACTGATGAAGGAGATGTCTGCCTTCAGCGGGAAGCCCTTTGACCCAAAACCGCTGCTCGGAAACGCAGTATCCAACGTGATATGCAATGTCGTTTTCGGCAAGCGCTACGAGTACACCGATGAACAGTTCAATAAGCTTTTGTCTTTACTCGGTCGCAATTTCAAGCTGCTTGGTGCGGGTGCTGCGGTAAATTTCTTCCCGGCCCTCCGCTATCTGCCCTTCGTGTCTATCGATGAAATAATAGCTAATTTTGAAGAGATCCGCATGTTCATTACTACGATCATCGACAACCATCGGGCCAACTTCGATGCTGATGATGTGAAGGACTTCACCGACTCCTTTTTGATGGAAATCAAGCGGAATGAGGCGAAGGATGCGTCTGGAGTCAAACATGGTTTACTCAGCGAGGGCAACCTCGTTGGTACCGTAACGGCCCTCTTCGCTGCTGGTTCTGAGACCACAGCCACTACGCTCCAGTGGACCCTCCTGTACATGGCTGTCTACCCCGAGATCCAGCAGAGAGTCCAGGCCGAGATCGATGCCGTGGTCGGTCGCAACCGGCTGCCTAGGATGGCCGACAAACCGGAGCTGAACTTCACTCGAGCCGTCATCTGGGAGGTTCAACGCCTGAGTCTGATTGTGCCGTTGGGTGTTGCACATGCTGCTGCCGCAGACACCCAATTCCGTGGATTCTTGATTCCGAAAGATACCCTCCTCGTTCCCAACTTGTGGGCGGTTACGCATGATCCCAAAGTATGGCCGGAACCAGATCAGTTCAAACCTGAGAGATTCCTTAACGACAAGGGAGAGGCAGTTCAGGCAGAGGAGTTGATACCGTTTAGCGTTGGTCGTCGGAGCTGCATCGGTGAGCACCTGGCTAAGATGGAGTTGTTTATCTTCTTCAGCTTTTTTCTGCATCAGTTCACCTTCAAGAAACCAGACAACTCGCCCCCACTGTCCCTGAAGGGAAGGGGTGGGTTGAACTACTCGCCTTTTAATTTTGAGATTTGTGTAATCAGTCGTGAGTAAAGTTCCTTTCAAATGATTTTTTTTTATTCATTAACGTACGTTTTATTTCAAGAGAGTCAAGTAGTGAGGTTTGTATTGAAGAATATAACAGCATACATGTATTTTGATTTATAGTGCATACTACTCGTGAAACAACGAGATGGCTTTGCTGCCTCAGCCGCTTGGTAGGGAAGCCGTGTTTTTATTTGCAGCACACATCGTCCATGGATCATGATTATTCAGCTAGTTCGATGTTTATTCATAAGAAAATAACAATGACGTCACACCATTGCTATCAGTCAGTCATATACATGTACATTAAAGCATTTCAAAGAACGGCTTTCGTCGAGCTGCCACAGTGGCCTAATGGATAGTGGAATGAGCTATGGATCGCAAGATCTGTGGTTCGAGCTCATGTCCATTTTCATCAAATATTTGGTAGGTTGGGATAAGTTTAATTGAATGGAAAACACTACGAGAACCTAAGTGTCCTCCATCCACACAGCGTGATAAATATTCATGTAAGGGTGCGTGATGTGATTGGTTAAAATACGATGTATGCTGCTGAAAAAAATACGCGGTAGGGGATACCTTCGTATCAAGCTTCTGTTTGCGTGTTCAAATACACCCATACCTTTGACCTTACGGTAGCCTCAGATGTTAAGGTCATGAAACAATAGCTCTACAACTTAAAAAAAAATGTTTCTCGACTTATTTTCTACCAGATTATAAACAACCTTATAGATCATTTGTATCATTTTGTTTTTTAAAAATCGATTGTAATTCGATACATTATGATGTTATCATGGAGACAAGATAACGTGGACCCCCGAGGAAGAACAATGTTTGTTTCAAGTTTCAAGTTAATCATGCGAACTGTTTAGATGAGGCTGAACAGATGATGAACACGAAAACACAATCACACCTGCACACAGAAACCCGCTTTATAGTAAAGCAGAGATGTCTAAATTAAACTAAATTAAATTGAATTGCAGGGTTCCTGTTTATGGTTAAATATATTGAATTCATCTCGTGACAAATGAGCCTCAAATTCTTTACGTGGTTGACGTACCTTTTAATGAGTTACTCTTGAGCAGTTTGCGGTAATAACCACAGTAATAATGGCATTCGGTGTCATACATTTTAAAAATAATAGTTTTTACGCCAATAAGCAAATTTATTATTCTTCAATCTGCACCCGGTGACCCGTTGCAATATTTGTAGAACTACAAAGTGATAAACCAGTTTAGGTGCAAGTTTTTCCTTTGATGCTGAGCGCACCGCACCCCCTTTGTCAGATTGTGAATCATTTCGTATTAACATTTCCATTTACATGTGTAAAGAAAAAAGTATATTGTGTATCGTGTAAAATATGTTTATTGTGATTTTTTTTTAAATGTAGCTTAGGTTTAAACATCTTAACGGCTGCCGCATGCAGTTATGAAACCATATAACGAATGACGAATGTATATATTATCCTCAAATTATATTGCATTATATGAAAGAATAGCCTATTTAGTATTCGCCTATCTTCTGTGTAATACGAATACAAATTTTATTCAAGGAGTGAAATGTAATGTGTAAAATATTAATGATTGTGTACACGTACATACATACAGGGTGAGTAAAAGAAAGCGGAACCCAAACCCCCCAAACTAAATATGTAGCACCACAAATAACAATGATTGGAAAGCCAATTTCATAAACTACTTTAGATGAAAAAATTACTGCAATTGCTCAATCTGTTTAAAGAATATCACAATTTAGACGCATTGACCCTAAAACCGGTTTCGTCCAAAAAGAAGTGTTTTGACTGTTAATTTGGAACAACAAAGAAAATGACTCAGAATACCTGTTTCAACAACTGTCAAGAAATTAATGTAGAACACAATATCGTTATTAACAACCCTGCTTAGGCAAACAATTATGATTTATAAAATGCACTTTTTTTAAAGACAGCCTTCAAAAGGACTTTGTTGAATATTTTTAACTTATAAACTGAGGTTTCATCGCTATTGACGTTTGAAGAGAATTGTGAGGACGAATCTTGAAATCGCATTTTGGACGAAAGAGGTTTTAGGGTCATTGTGTTTTAATGGTGATATACTTTGAACAGATTGAGCAATTTAAGTAACTTTTTGATCTAAAAGTAGTTTATGCAATTAGCTTTCCAGTCATTATTTTCGGTGCTACATATTTTCTAAAATGTGAAATATATGTTTTGGGGTTTGGATGCTTTTTGACTCTTTGTATAACCGAATAAAAGTGGTAAGAAATGTCAGTAGAGTTTTAAGTTTTGCAAGTGTAGTGGCTTATTACAACACTTTGTTAAAGATCATGTGTATCTTTGTGCATCTAGTTAATTGTCAAATAGAGTGCCAAGCAGTGATGCGTATTTTTTGCAGCATTCCTATACAATGCACTTGACTGTAAGATTTCAGTTCATATTACATTTTGAATCCAATACCTGCCGTATATAATGTATTAGCTTCATTTTTGTAGTCGGTTCTCAGTCCATAGCAAAGGGTTGCAGCCATGATTTCTATTTTTTGTGATTTTCAGTCATATGTTGTGATGTTTTCAAGAGATAGACACAGGATTCCAGTAAATTTTAGGCAAGTCTTCCAGTGTCGAAGTGGACATTACCTTTTTAGGAGTAATGATGTAGCATGACTGAGGAGGCAATTTTCTTGTCCCAATGTACATGTATATGCCTATCGCACATCTTACGTCCTATGATACTCACTCTTAAATAAAGCATGATCATTATATTAAACGTGTTTGTGTAACCTACTTCATGATTTATACATGCTCATGAATTTTCCTAAATAAATCGAACAGAGGTCGTTATTTTTTGAAAGATTGTAGCTTACGAGGTTTGATTACAATGCAGCTGCAATTAATACCTAGGTCAGGACGCTATGTATAGATTCTGCAATGTCACCTCGCAGAAATGGGGGTATAACCCCCCCCCCCCCCCCCCACGACACTCCTGGGAAGAAGTTCTGCGAAGTGGCCCTACCATAATAGTAGCGGTTTTGAGGTCCTCATCACCCCCTCCCCTTTCGATTTTTCCAGGGCCGGTGATTTCTCCCTACGCTGCTTTCTGGTGAGCTGGACATTTGCCCCCTTCTAGAAAAAAATCCTGGCGATGACCATGACGGCACTTCATTCACAACTCACCTGATGACGCAGTGATTCCTTTAATAAAATATTATGAAAACAAAACAAGTATTGCTTGATATAACTTTCTAATCACCGAAATAAAAGGTCTCTCTTTTAGTTTTGTCCAGTCATGCAAAATCCAAGACCGTGACCTCAGTTGCCAAAATCAGGTCAACAATTTTCGATCCAAAAATCCATTTCACAAGGCCAGGTTAACGTTGTCTCTGAAATTGTCAAATACTTTTGTTTTTCAGCTTTACAACCATAGCGCAAAACCAAATTTTTCACATTTGAGTTATAAAAGAGTGTGTATAGGGCCTACTGGTAGTTTTGAAAAGGTAGACTATGCTTGAAAACTGTTTTTCGACATTTTCTTCTACAGTGAAAGACATGTGGATTCTCGTTTACCCAGACCATTGGAATGCGATACCTAAGCGATCATAAACACTTAATATTTGGTAATCTCCGGGCGAACTTCACCTTTAATTACGGAGGAAATGCAACATGCATGATAATTCGATTTAACGCCAGGCTATACAACTGCGGCAAGGAGGTGAACGGTCCAGCTTTGCGCACGACTACCGCAAACGTGATCCCCTTTCCACCTGTAGAAATATACTGAGATATTATAGAAGGGACCGTCTGACCAATTAGGATTGTTGAATATCAACCGATGCAAGTTCAGGAGACCTTTGCAACTCGAAAAGAACTGTACTTTACTTTGTACGCGGTGTGTACGACGTGTGCTGTATTTTATCGGGCACATTATTGGTGTAGGTTTCATGGCAAAATCAGATTAGGAATACGTGGGTTTGGCGAAGTAAGTTTAACTACAAAATGAGAGACCTAGTTTGTTATATACTCCGCGCGGCATCTCGATAGTTTACCTATCTTTTTTTAGAAGTCCCTATATAGTTGTACAATTTTGTAATCGAATACGTGACAGTTCACACGAATGCGATGGCAAACTGTGCAGTGCACAATGCGATATTCAAATGCCATTGTTATGTAAGGTTACAGAGTCAACAACCGTGCCGGTGTCACACGAAGTTTGCACTCCTACGAAATCCGGGCCCATAATGTCGTACAGGCTCAGAACAAGTCATGTTCGCTCGTACCCCGCCCTGCAAACAGGACGCTGGGAAGGGCTGATGAAGCTTATAAGCTCTCATTGGATAGATTTTGCCTGACCTGTGACATGCAGGTCATCACGGCCACGACCCTGCAAGGTTTTAAACGGTCGTTAAGACCGAGTCACTACTCATTTATTCCCGTTCATAAATGATTTTTTCGTTGAAAAGCGTAATAATCTAGGATTTTTTTTTCTGTAAAACGTATCTGTTTTGAAATTTTCCATTCCGTCACTTGCTCAGACCGCGCCGTGGAGGAAAAAAAAAGCTCCGTTTCGGATTCACGAAGGGCCAATTAGGCCCTAAATTGCATATTATGCAACGCTCAAAATGTGTCCACATGGGTCCGCAAAAAGGTATGAAATGTATATGCCTTTCTATGAGAAATTTTCGGATAGCATTTGCGCGCATTAGCTAACAGCTGCAGCTATATGTCTTTATATAGGTCATGTTAAGTTACCCACAATGCCATGCGTACTTCCTTCACAAGATTCTGTGAAGCTCATCAGCCCCCCCCCCCCCCCCTGTTTGCAGATGCAAGGACAGCCAAAAATAAATAATGAAATTAAGAAAGCAAACCTGTATCAATTTGTGTCTAATCTCTATTAACTGTTAAGGGTTAAATTATTAGATCTGTTTATTAAAAACCCCGACAAGATTGCCTCAGGATACACGTTTTAGAAAGACATGCATGCGGGCTAGTGCAATTGCCCGCGGGCTAGTTAAGTGTCTGTTTCAGTAGCCTGGATGGCTAGTGAACAAAAAAAAGTTAAGGTCGAACCCTGGCGTCCGTACAAAGTTGAACCTCGACGATTGAAAGTTGAACCACGACGTTTTGAAAGTTGAAGTACGAAATTTGAAAAGGTGAACCACGACGTTTTGAAAGTTGAAGCAGGCCTACGACGTTTGAAAAGTTGAACCACAACGTTTGGAAAGTTGAAGCACGACGTTTGAAAGTTGAACCACAACGTATGAAAAGTTAGAGCACAACGTCTGAAAAGTCTAACCACGACGTTTGAAAGTTGAACCACGACGTTTGAAAGTTGAAGTACGACCTTTGAAAGTTGAAGTACGACGTTTAAAAAGTTGGACCACGACGTTTGAAAAGTTGAAGCACGACATTTGAAAGTTGAACCACGACGTTTGAAAGCTGTTGAACCACGATTTTTGAAATTTGAACCACGACGTTTGCCTGTCCGTTTTAGAACACCATAGTTCACACGGTTCACACCAATCACGGATCCTATAGACACCAGGATAAACGACGGTTCTGAGCTCTAGTACAAAATGCACTCAGTGGACTTGCCTTAATTGGTTGGCGCGTAATCGCGAATTTTCCCAGATGTGCCATTGTGTTGGGTTTTCGCACGACATCTAAAACGGAAAAATTCATAAAACTGTAAGTAAAACTGCTTCTTATTTAAGATATAATATTGTTCCAAATTATTTTTAAAATAAATACTTCAGGATATAACAGATGGTATTGTGCAGTTTTTGTCTTCATAGATGAAGTATTTACCCGGAAAATAAACGTCAAATTTCGAGGAGAACACCGTTTACCCAAATTTCGTTTTTAATTAGGCTTTTATTAAAACGTTTTAGAGAGATAGGATGCCGAACCGATGAAACAAAAGCGAGATTTAATTGTTCACCTTAAAGCTAAAGATATTGTGCTCGACATTACCATGGTTATGTAGTTATCGCTTATCAGAATTCAATAATAAAGACCAAAAACGTAGACTCATGAATATTCAAAAATTTAATTCGCTGGCTTGACAGACTTCGAGGCCAGATCGGGCGAAGAGCCTTGCAAATCTGAAAGCCACCGCGCGCAGTAGTCTTTGTTGAAAAGGATCATGGTATTTGCCACCAGTACGGGCCGTTATCATGCGTCTAACCAGGAGTTGGGCCGAGTCGTTAATCCTTGTGTGTAGGATCCGTGCACCAGTGCAATGCCAAACTGCATGTGCAGTGCACCGATAACAAAATTCGATATTCAAATGCTATTGTGTTTAATGTAAGGTTGCAGAGTAAACAACAGTGACGTGTCACAGGAAGTTTGCACTACTACAAAAACCGGTCCCAGGGACTGCTATCCTCATATGCCTATCTTGTTCTTTGTGTGCAATAAGCCTTTGTACAATATCACTCGATTAGCATTTCATGTGTCACACTACAACAGGGCAGTGTGCATTTCATAACGTACTTCCAGCTGGTACAAACCCCGGCCATTACTGCAAGTAACGCAATCGAAATCATAAGCTAAACTACTGAAGCAACTGAAGTTGGGGTTGTATACGTGGTACAGTGGGATCCAAAATGCCCGTTCTTCAGAATATGATGTGGTATCTAGACGTTCGCACGGTGTTGCTGTGCGTGGTTGTCGTTCTGGTTCTTCGCTGGTTTTGGGGGCGACCTAAGAACCTCCCTCCTGGCCCCTGGGGGTTCCCACTCATCGGTTCCGTTCCGGCCATTGTACGTGAGATACGACGAGGTGTGGAACCCCACGATCTCTTCATGAGGTATGCTGCCAAGTACGGGCCCGTGTTTCGTCTGAAAGTCTTCAACAAGACAGTGGTGGTTCTCAATGACTACAACTCCGTGAAGGAAGCTTTCCAGCATCCTCAATTGAACGACAGACCGAAGGTGCTCTTGGCCGAGCTCTTCAAAAGCGAAGGTTTGTGGGAAAACTCGTCTATTACGTATATTTTGGCTTGTTATAATTATTTGCACATGTACAAGTATTTCGTGTTTTGTAAGCGTTTGTTATATTGTTTGAAAGCATTTGATATCTTCTCCATTTCTTGGATCGAACAGGTGTGGCAATGGCATCTGGTGAAAAATGGGTCGAGCTTCGTCGCTTCTGCCTGACCGTCCTCAGGAGCTTCGGAGTGGGCAAAACGAGCTTCGAGGAGAAGATCGGCACCGAAGCTGAGGAACTGATGAAGGAGATGTCTGCTTACAAC
This sequence comes from Patiria miniata, assembly GCF_015706575.1. Taxonomy (NCBI): domain Eukaryota; kingdom Metazoa; phylum Echinodermata; class Asteroidea; order Valvatida; family Asterinidae; genus Patiria; species Patiria miniata. The sequence continues at coordinate 15,986,024 of NW_024037061.1, forward strand.
GGGAAGCCCTTTGACCCCAAACCGCTGCTCATCAACGCAATATCCAACGTCATCTGCTCTGTCATTTTTGGGAAGCGCTACGAATATACAGACGGAGATTTCAAGAATCTTCTGTCTATGTTGGGAGAAAATGTCAAGTTGTTTGGATCTGGCGGTGTAATGCTTTTCTTCCCAGCTCTGCGTCATCTTCCATTCATGTCGACCGACAAGTTGGAATCGAATGTTAAGGCTATAGTGACATTCCTAATAAACGTCATCGACAACCATCGTGCCGGCTTCGACCCCGAAAATTTGGACGATTTCATCGATGTATACCTGATGGAAATTAGGAACAACCAAGCGAATGACAAGGCCGGTGCCAAACATGGTCATCTTACCGAGCACACTTTTACTGGAACCATAGCAAATCTCTTCGCGGCTGGTTCTGAGACTACGGCCACAACACTCCAGTGGGCCCTCCTGTACATGGCTGTTTACCCCGATATCCAGCAGCGAGTCCAGGCCGAGATCGACGCCGTGGTCGGTCGCAACCGGCTGCCCAGGATGGCCGACAAACCGGAGCTGAACTTCACCCGAGCCGTCATCTGGGAGGTTCAACGCATGACAACTATCGCTCCCTTGGGTGTCCCGCATGCTGCTGCGTCAGACACCCAGTTCCATGATTTCTTGATTCCTAAAGGTGCATTCCTTGTCCCCAACTTGTGGGCAGTAGCCCATGACCCCAAGGTATGGTCCGATCCCGATCAGTTCCAACCCGAGAGATTCCTAAACGACAAGGGAGAGGCAGTTCAGGCAGATGAGTTGATACCGTTTAGCGTTGGTCGTCGGAGCTGCATCGGTGAGCACCTGGCTAAGATGGAGTTGCTTATCTTCTTCAGCTTCTTCCTGCATCAGTTTACCTTCAAGAAACCAGACAACTCACCTCCACTAGCTTTGAAGGGACGGGGTGGGTTTACCTACTCGCCAAGGGAGTTTAACATCTGTGCAGCCAAGCGTGATTGAACAGTTTATCAAATTTGACAGATTTCGAGGAGCGTTGTGATTATGCAACGTTTGTACAAGGGTACAAGCAATTCCTCGTGCTGTTGGGCGGGAACTATAATTTTTGAAGTTCAAATTTGATAATCATACCCATCTAACCAGCAGTTTTGAACTAATCAATAACAAGCAAAATAAAGACAGACGTCTGTCTCAGTGAGAAGGGTTAGACATTACCATCCCAGGGACTGATGTGGATCAAGGTGTATGAAGTGGAGGCTGGGAGCGAGGTTGCGAGACATCCCGATACACTTATTATTAATAAGAAATAACGGAATACGGTGGCCCATTATGGACTCTGTTTCTACCACCAATTGGCAGTTCGTCATTCAAACAGTTTAATAGTAGACGAGAAGAAACTGCCAGTTTAAGAAGTTCAAAATTAATTTATGTATACTTCGATTGTTTATCCAACGCGGCTTAACTAATAAACTATGGGATTTTTTTTCTTCAAAATGGCTTGATATTTTCTCTCACGGTGGGGGCATTGAATTTGCTTGTTTGGTATTTTAATACTTATTAGTATAATACCAAGGTGTTTGCTAAAGATTTACATCACCAGTCTTTATGTATCGTCGTTTTTGTTGACAAATTTGAATATTCATTGTAGATTAATTTTCTTTCAACCACGCAAACCTTGGAAATAGTCTAGGTAAACAATCCATATCAGTTTCGGGGATTTCATGCCCTAATGGCCCTTTAGTAAATGGCAATATTTGTGTCATACATCTCTCCATTGTACTCACTTCGTATTCAAGTTCCCGCCATCTTCAAACATGCTTTTCACGAAATCATCAGGTTACGCCATAACACCGCGGGCAGCCACCAGAGACCCGCTCGCGAGCTGGGCAATGGTGGTTGACACCGGGCGGGTATGGCGTACATTCTTGACATTTGATCCAAAATAGAGATATCTCGATTAATGACAGGGATATAGAGGTATTCCTGTTAGGAACAGAGATATCTTCATAAATAATAAAGATATCTATATTATTAATAGTGATATCTCTATTATTTATAGAGATATCTCTATAAAAACAGAGATATCTATATTAATAATAGACATATCTCTATTTTGGATTAAATATCAAGTATGCACGCCATAGGCGGGGCAGACACGAGGATCGCGTGATGGCTAATCAAACGGGTACGGATTTTTTTAAAGGGAAATTGTAAAATGGTCTGATTCCCATCTCGTGAATACGAAGTCACAATGAGTTGATACCGTTTAGCGTTGGTCGTCGGAGCTGCATCGGTGAGCATCTGGCCTATGCGTTATCAAGCGTGAATAAATAGGCTACATGTGCATTGATCTTTAATACAAAAACTGCCAAATAGAAATAAATTTCACTGAAAAAAACAAACAAAAAAGAAACAAAGTTCATTCAAAGTAATCTGAATTGCTTCGTTCTTTGAAGTATACCCAGCACGATATGTGACAGAGGGGTACCCCCATGTCCCTATACCCCATACACACCCTAGCACACCCTAGCCGATTGTTACCTAGCACACACCCATATCTCAAAATATTCGTGAGATTCCGGTAACACAGTGACCAACACAAAAGAGGGGGTGGGGTTATCTCTGTCACATGTCTTGCTACATAAACATATCCATTTGAGGGGTTTGATCTTTAATCTGAAACCACTTGATTGAATGATGCAAGTAAACCGAACAATAAAAATATGACAGTCGACATGGTATTCTCTCATCAATAAAAACCTGTGTCGAGCAACAATAAAAAAAAAATTATTTCGCTTCAAATTTCAGCCAAAGTGTTGCATTGATATAACATTCAGCACAACGAGGATTGTGCGTGAACAAAAGATGAACTTTGACATGACTTAATTGCGTCATGATGAAAACAAAAGCATGTTGCCGCACGAATTGAAGGGGAGTCATGCCGATACCATAATACTCAGGGATCGATGTAGTCTATTTTTATACGTTCAGGCTGTTGGCAGCAAAATGAGTTAGTCTGAGGATCATACGAACGTCTGATATCCGTACGTACGTGCATGTATACATTTTCGCTCGTACCCCCCGCCCTGCAAACAGGCCGCTGGGACACGCCGATGAATTTTCGCTCTGATTGGATAGATTTTGCGTGACCTGTGACCTGCACGTCATCACGGCCACGACCCTGCAAGGAATTTAAACGGCCGTTAAGACCGAGTCATCACTCTTTTTTTTCCCATTCATAAATGCTTTTTTTTTTTTCGTTGAAAAGCGTTATCTGTTTTGTAAATTTTCAATTCTCGTTACTTGCTCAGGCTCCGTTTCGAAATCACGATAGGTCAAATTGCATATAATGCGACGCTCAAAATTTGTCCACATGGTCCGCAATAAAAAAAGAAATCCGTATCCGGTATAGGATGTGTGCATTTCTAAAGTAAAGTTTTCGAATAGCATTTGCGCGCATTGGCTAACTGCATGCGGTCTTAAACAGCTGCAGCCAGATGTTTTATACATAGGTCATGATAAGTTGTCCAGAATGCCACCCCAACTTCCTTCACTTGAAGATTCTGTGAAGCAACCTCGTCCCCAGTGCTTACTTTATTTCCAACACGGTTTCCAATAGTAAACCCTGGATAGGAAACTTTCTTCCTGTATCCTGATTCGATACTGCAATTGGCTAGTAATGGATTGTTATCATGTACTTGGTGTTGTTATTCACAACGTGCAGTACGTGTTTTCGCGATCATTCGTCCACGCCTTCTCAAAAATATTAATTTCCTTTGCAATTTGTTAATATTATGTGAAATGTGATACTGCATATTGTTTCGTTAAGATCGTAACAGTTTAATTGAATAAAAATCGTGTTTTCGTAACTCACGCCATGCTCGCGCTGCTACGAATTGACTCTGTTTTTACCCCAGACACCGCATGCAAAAACAAACGCTAATGTAACGCACATGCAGGCACCAGACTATTCCTCATTTGCATACGTGTTCAAAAATCTTGCACATGCAAATGATCCAATGCCAGGGTGAGAGAGCAGGCAGTGATGGGCGCGTACTGCTCGACACCCTGGGTACGAGGTTGTCTGTGAAGCTCATCAGCGTGTCCCAGCGCGCTGTTTGCAGGGCGGGGGGTACGAGCGAAATATACATTTTGTGCGACATCGCGCGCCAGCCAATCGGAGACGCCTTTAGAAGTAAAAGACGCAGTGTTATTTTACATAATCTGCACGCATATCATAATACACGAAATTAGTATAGGTAACAATCCAGGTATGTACAAAAGTGTACTCAGCTATGTACATAGAACAACATCCCCAAGTGCAGACAAGACATTTTCCCCAAAACCACCTTGTAGCCAAATCATCCCCCACCCATCCCAACTCAGCCCCTTCCCCCACAGCTCCCCTCCCCCGAACACGCACCTCCCTACCCCCAGTACACACAAGACATTGCCCCCAAACCACCTTGTAGCCAATCACCCCCACCCATCCCAACTCAGCCCCTTCCCCCACAGCTTCTCTCCCCAACACGCACCTTCCCACCCCCATTACAGACAAGACATTGCCCCAAAACTACCGTGAAGCCAAATCACCCCCACCCTTCCTAGCTCAGCTCCTTCCCCACAGCTCCCCTCCCCGACACGCACCTTCCCAACCCAAGTACAGGCAAGACATTTCCCCCAAACCACCTCGTAGCCCCAGCCCCCCCCCCCCCCCCCCCAACACACACACACACCCACACACCCACTATTTGATTTTACGGAGGTCGGGTGTCCGATGGGGAAAAAAATCTGTCCATTATAACCTCCAGCCCCCCCCCCCCCCCCCCCCATGAGAACCCTGGCTACGCCGCTGTACGTACAGGCCTTTTGATTTCTCTATGGGAAGTAGATGAGAGGTTGGAACAGAAGTGAGAATATTTGGAAGCCGATATCGATGCACGTTATTGTGAACCATGCCCTCCTGAGGACATTACTTTGGGTAAACAATCATTCTTCTCTTTTGTTGCGATGCGTGATGTAGAGTTGAGGGCAAGTCACAGTAGTGTTTTGTCTGCTACATACAGCGCGGCCGACCGAGCGAAGTTAAGTATACATTTTGGCGCCAGCCAATCGGAGACGCCTTTAGAAGTAAAGACGCATTGTTATTTTGCATAATCTGCACGCATATCATAATCCACGAAATTAGTATAAGTAACAATCCAGGTATGTACAAAAGTGTACTCAGCTATGTACATAGAACAACAACTAATACATGTAAATTGCAGCCTGGCGATAACCGAGGAGCTGTCAGTTCGAAACGTAAACAGCTATACAAAATGGATGTTGAAACCACTTGAAAAAGCTCGAAGTAAAAGACCTGCGTCAACTTTCGCATACATTGATCCTGGTGTCAAATTCCATGCCAGCTCTACCCGACTCGAGGGATAGAGAGTAACGCTGTGTCATCATGTCACCATGTCAATCATAATACCGAGGCCATTTTATATCTAAAGTCAAAGGTGTCGTTTTATCGCACGAAATGCAATAGGGTTGGCGCGCTCTAGGCGCCTATATATTGGAGCGTGCACTGCCACTAAACATCATACACTCTTTTTATGTACCTTGTCTGTTCTCGTATAGTGTAAAAACATCACTGAGTCTTCGGGTTGGTTTTATGCGTATTTTGGGGTGCCAAAATCGGACTAAATCTTTCCCAAGTCGTCAACGGTTTCGACAGTGGAAACATGTCTCTTCTTTATAATATGTTGTGGTATCTAGACCTGCGCACAGTGTTGCTGTGTGTGGTTGTCCTTCTGGTTCTTCGCTGGTTCTTGGGGCGACCTAAGAACCTCCCTCCTGGCCCCTGGGGATTCCCACTTATCGGTTCCGTTCTGGCCATTCATCGTGAGATGCGACGAGGCGTGGAACCCCACGATCTCTTCATGAGGTATGCTGCGAAGTACGGGCCCGTGTTTCGTCTGAAGATCTTCAACAAGACTGTAGTCGTCCTCAATGACTACACCTCCGTGAAGGAAGCTTTCCAACATCCTCAGCTGAACGACAGGCCTGACAATCTTTTAAATGAGCTCTTGAAAAGTGAAGGTAATCTGCAGCACTCGTTTTTTTTTGTTTTTTTTTCTTTGGTGTGGGGTTGAGTCGTATTACAGAGATTTTGTTTAAAATGACTCAAACTTACCAACTGAAAATGGGGCTTTATCAATTAAAGAAAACAGTTTATGGCCAGCGATCAGGGTGGGCCTGGGACGACCATCTTTCTCTTTTTTAACAATTCAACTTCAGCCACATGAAAGTATAAGTTGATACAAACTGAATTATCTAACCTTAATGTATACATAAAGAGCAGCTTTTGTGGAATTCGTCATTTCTTGCGCTACACTTTTTGATAAAAAAACCCAACATTTCATATTGTTCTCAAATAAGGTGACACTCGCAGGGCTTTTTTGGCCATGGAAAGTGTCATAGCATCCATTTTTGTACGGCCAGGACTGGGGAGTGGGGACTTTGGAAAGGTAAAAAAAAACGACTCTTGTAATTACTTGATTACACTCAGTCAAACTCTTTGTGTGAATACTATGACAATGCTTGAAGAAATAAAACCGGACAGTGTTAGTCAAAATACTCTGCTCTGTATTTGATAGGCGTAGCATTTGCCTCTGGTGAAAAATGGGTCGAGCTTCGTCGCTTCTGCCTGACCGTCCTCAGGAGCTTCGGAGTGGGCAAAACGAGCTTCGAAGAGAAGATCGGCACCGAAGCTGAGGAACTGATGAAGGAGATGTCTGCTTTAAACGGGAAGCCCTTTGACCCCAAACCACTGCTCATCAACGCAGTATCCAACGTCATCTGCTCTGTCATTTTCGGGAAGCGCTATGAATACGCAGACGGAGAGTTCAAGAATCTTCTGTCTATGTTGGGAGAAAATGCCAAGTTGTTTGGATCTGGCGGTGCAATGATTTTCTTCCCAGCCCTGCGCCATCTGCCATTCATGTCGGCTAACAAGTTGGAATCGAATGTTAAGGCTATAGAACTATTCCTAACAAGTATAATCGACAACCATCGTGCTGTCTTCGATCTCGACAATTTGGACGATTTCATCGATGTATACCTGATGGAACTTAGGAACAACCAAGCGAATGACAAGGCCGGTGCCAAACATGGTCATCTTACCGAGCACACTTTTACTGGAACCATAACAAATCTCTTCGCGGCTGGTTCTGAGACCACGGCCACAACGCTCCATTGGGCCCTCCTGTACATGGCTGTCTACCCCGATATCCAACAGCGAGTCCAGGCAGAGATCGACGCCGTGGTCGGTCGCAATCGGCTGCCCAGGATGGCCGACAAACCGGAACTGAACTTTACCCGAGCGGTCATCTGGGAGGTTCAACGCATGACAATTGTCGCTCCTTTGGGTATTCCGCATGCTGCTGCCTCAGACACCCAGTTCCATGGCTTCATGATTCCCAAGGGTTCACTCCTTGTCCCCAACTTGTGGGCGGTGGCCCGTGACCTCAAAGTATGGTCCGATCGCGATCAGTTCCGACCCGAGAGATTCCTTAACGACAAGGGAGAGGCAGTTCAGGCTGAGGAGTTGATACCGTTTAGCGTTGGTCGTCGGAGCTGCATCGGTGAGCACCTGGCTAAGATGGAGTTGTTTGTCTTCTTCAGCTTCTTCTTGCATCAGTTTACCTTCAAGAAACCAGACGACGCACCCCCACCAGCTTTGAAGGGAAGAGGTGGTTTAACCAACTCACCAAGGGTGTTTAACATCTGTGCCATGAAGCGCGAGTAACTATAATAGGGAGATGATGGTGGTTCCACTATCTCCTTTCTGCCTATGTCCAATTAATCTTGTCTTCTAAATAGCTGCAAACTTCAAAAGCCATGCCTGAATCTTAGGAAAGTCACCCAGACAAATCATGTACTCTTTTTATAATTGTGCTATACTTCCACGGTAGTCCTTTTGTCCACCACTCCATTCTAGAAATTAAAAGAACTACCACATTCTGTTGTAGAGTTGGGATGATTTGTTTCACTATCAATCAGTGTCAAGTGCTTGTCAGTGAAATCATTCCTAAATGACATAGACTTTAAAATTATAGGCCTACTACAATCACCAATGCGTCTAATTCGTTCCTTCTGAGTGGTTCTCCAATACTACACAGTCTGCTTGTGTATAAAACACCCAGGCAGATTTGACAGAGAAAAAAACGGAGACTAGAGTGTAGAGTGACTAGAGTGCCTAGAGTGATTCGACGCGTACAGTTAAACAAAACATACACAAACGTGCTCCTTCTGTAATTTTCAGAAATGAATGGATTTGGGGGATTAGTATTTCATAGCAAATATTGTTACACTGACTTGTTTGAAGTTTTGTATTCGTAGATGCTGGAAAAACCAAGAAAAACGTATGTTCTTGTAGTCTGGTTTCCTGACCCCACTTAAATTGAAATGGAGCAATTTATAGACGTCGGGGAATTGTAAGGTCAGGGACCCAGTCTAGAGGCTTGTACCTGTTCATAGATGTGTAATCGATTGCAAACAAAATTCAGACTAACTAAATATGGTAATTTGGTGGCAGTATTTGGAAAAACAGTTTCTTTCCAACGCTGGTAGGCCGAATAGCGTTGTAAATTGATAAAAAATACCACTTTTCTTGAAAATGTCAGCACATCAGGTGCCATGATTTTACAGGATGCTTTAGAATGTCATTTACTAATAACAGTCCAGTAAGGTATTTCACAATATTTCTAATCTTTCCATATTGGAACAGTTTGAAGGTCCGACAAGGACCAACCAAGTTTACAATAAATTCGATGTAGAAATGTATAATTACAAATTTAGTTTAAAAGTTCGTTCCTTAAAACTGTAATCAAATTTAAAAAGAAGCAATCAATGCTGGGCCCATGCAGCTGGCTAGAGCTTTAGCTGTAGCTGTAGTCAAATCTTACTCGTTTCAAAGACGGTGCGCGATGTATGTGTAAAAAACAATTCTGATTTCCAAAATGGTGACGGTTTCATTGTAGAAAAGAATGTTTAAATTTCTTTTTACACAATAATTTCTTGTAATTATAATAGTATTATGCGATCGCTCGTCCAAGCCCTCTCACTTGTTTTTGAATTTTTATGATACATATTTATCTTTTCATTTATTACCTTATCGTTTATGGGTTCCCCTATTTGTAACTTTTCCACCTGTTTTCACTGTTTTAAGTCTAACTTGTAACGTTTTTGTACTTTTCATGGAAATCTCGTGTTTTTAGATAGAAAATTAAGGTCCTTTTGTAAATTACCTCTTTCTTTTATAGATCTTTTAAAATTTGTGAAGCGCTTTGAGACATTTTGTGTAAAGCGCTATATAAGTAAAGTAAAGTCTGTCCCGAGCCTATATGGCCCATCAGGCCGGCGTTTATCTCCGGTTTCCTTGGCATGAAACGACTGAGAATTTTTCTATTCCCCTTGGACAGGATGCCAGTCCATCGCAGGTTACTCCCTAGCTAATGCTGGTACCCATTTATACTCCTGGGTGGAGAGAGGCAAGTGGGGATTAAGTGCCTTGCCCAAGGACACAACGTATGGCCGGCAGCTGGATTTGAACCCCTGACCCTCTGATCATGAGTCACGAACCCTTACCGCTTGGCCACATCACTTCCCTCTTTTCATTTATTACCTTATCGTTTGATGGGTCCCCCCCATTCGTAACTTTTCCAGCTGTTTTAACTGTTTTAAGTCTAACTTGTAGCTTGTTTGTACTTTTCATAGAAACTTCGTGTTTTTTTAGGAAGAAAATTAAGGTCCTTCTGTAAATTACCACTTTCCTTTATAGATCTTTTAAATTTGTGAAGCACTTTGAGACATTTTGTGTAAAGCGCTATACCAGTGTCATTATTATTATCATATAATATTATTCGATCCATTATGATGGATTTTTTTTAATCAATTGCTAATTATTACAATAAATTGTCCAAAGTAAGAAAGGCGAGATTATAAATTCTAGGAAAGACAATTAAATGAGAATGTATAAGTTATATTTTGGGAAAGAAAATTAATTGTACAAAAGTGTAGAGTCCCTAACAATAGAAACACCAATTTTAAATTGCAAACCATATCATTCGATTTGGAATTGACTAACTGAGTGATTTCAGTGACTTCTTATTAATTGTTCGTTTCTCTTGTAGATTTGACAGCACATAAAAGACTTCATACTTACTTCAGTTTTCAAATTGAACTTATCATTCACAAAATTTATTGACAATTAATTAAAGTAGTTTTGGGCGGCGAAACGTTGGTACATGTAAATTAATAAAATGCATACAAACATAGTGGTCAGCCCCATCCATCCAAACCCCTCCCCAACAGCCACCATCCCCCACAGCAGCTCCTCATCCATACAGCTACCCACCCCTGTACAGACAAGACATTGCCCCCAAAACCACCTTGTAGCCAAATCACCCCCACCCATCCCAACTCAGCCCCTTCCCCACAGCTCCCCTTCCCCAACACGCACCTCCCCACCCCAAGTACAGACAAGACATTGCCCCCAAACCTCCTTGTAGCCAAATCACCCCCACCCATCCCAACTCAGCCCCTTCCCCACAGCTCCCCTCCCCCGACATGCACCTCCCCACCCCAAGTACAGACAAGACATTGCCCCCAAAACCACCTTGTAGCCAAATCACCCCCACCCATCCCAACTCAGCCCCTTCCCCACAGCTCCCCTTCCCCAACACGCACCTCCCCACCCCAAGTACAGACAAGACATTGCCCCCAAACCTCCTTGTAGCCAAATCACCCCCACCCATCCCAACTCAGCCCCTTCCCCACAGCTCCCCTCCCCCGACACGCACCTCCCCACCCCAAGTACAGACAAGACATTGCCCCAAAACTACCGTGAAGCCAAATCACCCCCACCCGTCTCAACTCATCCCCTTCCCCACGGCTCCCCTCCCCCCAACACGCACTTCCCCACCCCAAGTACAGACAAGACATTTCCCCAAAACCCTTATGTCAAAATGCTCTTATTTTAACCAGAATTCATTTCCTGGGCTGAAATTTGGACTTAATATCCCTTTTCTAAAACTCTTCCATTTGCGACGCATCAACCCACCTTGGAAATTCCTAGTTTTTGAATAAAATCCATCTATCTATTTCGTGAAAAACTTGTGGGGTACCAAAACGGTACCCCGCAAGTCGGTGGGCATTCCTTGTGGGGTACCTCCCATTGTTCCGGTACCCCATAAGACAGTGTTTGTACGCACACACACACACCCACACACACTATTTGATTTTACGGAGGTCGGGTGTCCGATGGGAAAAAAACCTGTCTACCTTTCAGCACATATGAAATTGTTTTGCGCCCCTCCATTGTAACCTCCAGCCCCCAACACGCCCCCCCCCCCCCCCCCCCCCCCAGGATGAGAACCCTGGCTACGCCGCTGTACGTACAGGCCTTTTGATTTCTCTATGGGAAGTAGGTGAGAGGTTGGAACAGAAGTGAGAATATTTGGAAGCCGATATCGATGCACGTTATTGTGAACCATGCCCTCCTGAGGACAATACTTTGGGTAAACAATCATTCTTCTCTTTTGTTGCGATGCGTGATGTAGAGTTGAGGGCAAGTCACAGTAGTGTTTTGTCTGCTACATACAGCGCGGCCGACCTTAGTTAGTAGGAGCACGGACCATTTACACACCGCCGACGTACATACTTATTAGCGTCGAGGATTCACCACCGTCCCCGCATGTTATTAGTGTCGTCCTAAACCCAGGAACGGTATGCGTAAACTGTCCATAATTATCACGGCGAGGTTCATGGCAGGCGAACAAAGACCCGGCAATTATCGACTTGAATTCAATTAAGTCTAGACATGTATGTGTGTTTAGAGTCGAGGTTGGACCCATTGTGTGCTCTCCAGGTTAACCCCGAGCGTTCCCCCAAGTTTTTTGATAAAACGGATGAAAACAATTCTATCGCCAGTAATCGGTTTGCAAAGTATACGAGACACATCAGTCTTTGTACTGATGACGGCACACTTTGTTTACTGGTGCGCTTTTCTATAGGGTTACGAAACCGTCGTCCCCGCCAGGCTCCCATAGGAAAGCACACGTGTAAACAAAGTGTAATGTCATCAGTAAGACTTATTAGGAAAGAGGTATGGAGCGATTCTTCAGAAATTGAAACTAAGTATTTTAATAGCTACACAATGGATGATGAAATAGTATTGAAACCACTTGAAAAAGCTCGAGGTAAAAGACCTGGGCAACAACAAAACTGATTTAATTTGCGTCGACTTTCGCACACAGTGACCCTGCAGGGTGTCAAATTCCATGCCAGCTCTACCCGCGACCCTGGTAATATGCTGTGTCAGCATGCCACCATAATCAAACAACGTGACCGAGGTCATGTTATATCTACAGATCAAAGGTGTCGTTTTATCGCACGAAATGCAATGATAGTATTATAAGAGACTCTCAGTATGCACTGACACTAAACATAGTACAGTCTTTTCATGCGCCTTCCTGGTCTCGTACACGTAGTATATAAACATCACAGGTCTTCAGGTTGGTTTTAAACAGCTGCAGCCAGATGTTTTATACATAGGTCATGATAAGTTACCCAGAATGCCATCCGAACTTCCTTCACTTGAAGATTCTGTGAAGCTCATCAGCGTGTCCCAGCGCCCTGTTTGCAGGGCGGGGGTACGAGCGAAGTATACATTTTGTGCGACATCGCGCGCCAGCCAATCGGAGACGCCTTTAGAAGTAAAGACGCAGTGTTATTTTGCATAATCTGTACGCATATCATAATCCACGAAATTAGTATAGGTAACAATCCAGGTATGTACAAACGTGTACCCAGCTATGTACATAGAACAACATACCACAACAACTAATACATGTAAATTGCAGCCTGGCGATAACCGAGGAGCTGTCAGTTCGAAACGTAAACAGCTATACAAAATGGATAATAAAATGTTGAGACCACTTGAAAAAGCTCGAAGTAAAAGACTTGCGTCAACTTTCGCATACATTAATTCTGGTGTCAAATTCCATGCCAGCTCTACCCGACTCGAGGGATAGAGAGTAACGCTGGTTCATCATGTCACCATGTCAATCAATAATACCGAGGCCATTTTATATCTAAAGTCAAAGGTGTCGTTTTATCGCACGGAATGCAATCGGGTTGGCGCGCTCTAGGCGCCTATATAAGCGTGCACTGCCACTAAACATCATACACTCTTTTCATGTACCTTGTCTGTTCTCGTATAGTGTATAAACATCACTTGGTCTTCAGGTTGGTTTTTATGCGTCTTTTGGGGAGCCAAAATCGGACCAAATCTTTCCCAAGGTTTCGACAGTGGAAACATGTCTCTTCTTAATAACATGTTGTGGTATCTAGACCTGCGCACAGTGTTGCTGTGCGTGGTTGTCCTTCTGGTTCTTCGCTGGTTTTTGGGGCGACCTAAGAACCTCCCACCTGGCCCCTGGGGATTCCCACTCATCGGTTCCGTTCCGGCCATTATTCGTGAGGTACGACGAGGCGTGGAACCCCACGATCTCTTCATGAGGTATGCTGCCAAGTTCGGACCCGTGTTTCGTCTGCAGATCCTCAACAAGACTGTGGTAGTCCTCAATGACTACACCTCCGTGAAGGAAGCTTTTCAACATCCTCAGCTGAACGACAGACCTAAACTGCTTTTCACCAAGCTCTTCAGAAGTGAAGGTAATTTGCAGCCCTTTTTTTACTCTAACTAGTCACAAACTGAAAATGGGGCTTTATAAATTAAAGAATCAAGGCACTTTATAGCAAGCGATATTGGGACGACCATCTAAAAGAGAAAGCTTTCTCTTTTTTAACAATTCAACTTCAGCCACATGAAAGTTTAAGTTGATACAAACTGGATTATCTAACCTTAATGTATAATCCACATAAAGAGCCGCTTTTGTGGAATTCGTCATATCTTGGGCTACAAAACAGTTCATATCGCTCTCCAATATTAGGTGACACTCACGAGGAGTGAAAAGTAAAATACTTATTGACAATCAAAAACAGCTTACTCGAAGATGTACTCAAGTTGTTTGTTTATAAATTAACTGCTTAAAGGGAATATACAAAATTTGCAAACATCAAAAAAAAAAAACTACCAAGTTTTTGCAAAATACGTTAATAGGATGTTGGTAAATGACAGCCTGAAGCATCCTGTAAAATTATGGCACCTGGTATACTGTCATTTTCAAGAAAAGTGGTATTTTTGTATCAATTTCCAACGCTGATCGGCCGATCAGCGTTGGAAACAACTGGCTTTTTTTTCAAATACTGGCCCCAATTGACCATTGCACTTGTTTGCAATCGATTACAAACCTATGAACGGGTACGAGCCAGCTAGACTGGTTCCCTGACCTTACAATTCCCCAATGTATGTAAACTGCTCTGTTTCTTCTTATATGGAGTCAGGGAACCAGACTACAGGAAAATGATCGTTTTTCTTGGTTTTTATAGCATTTTCGAACCCAAAACCTCCAAAAAGTCAGTGCAACTATATTTGCTTTATATTTCCAACCCCCCAATTCCATCCATTTCTGAAAATTACAGCAAAAGCAAATGATGTATATTCCCTTTAAGCATTGAGTACTTTCTTCTTCTTTTTTATTTTTCATTTTTTTTTTTTTGGGGGGGGGGGGGCTTTTTTTGGCCAGGACTCAGGATCAAAGAAGGGACTATGGAAAGACAAAAAACAACGACTCTTGTATTACTTGCTATTAAAGTTGCTATATAGCACTCAGTCAAACTCTTTGTGGGAATATAATGACAGGACAATGACAGGAAAATCCAGACAGTGTTATTCAAAATACTCTGCTTTGTATTTGATAGGCGTAGGAATGGCATCTGGTGAAAAATGGATTGAGCTTCGTCGCTTCTGCCTGACCGTCCTCAGGAGCTTCGGAGTGGGCAAAACGAGCTTCGAGGAGAAGATCGGCACTGAAGCTGAGGAACTGATGAAGGAGATGTCTGCTTTCAACGGGAAGCCCTTTGACCCCAAACCGCTGCTCAGCAACGCAGTATCCAACGTCATCTGCTCTGTCATTTTCGGGAAGCGCTATGAATACGCAGACGGAGAGTTCAAGAATCTTCTGTCTATGTTGGGCGAAAATGTCAAGTTGTTTGGATCTGGCGGTGCAATGCTTTTCTTCCCAGCCCTCCGCTATCTGCCATTCATGTCGACTGACAAGTTGGAATCCAATATGGAGGCCATACGGCTATTCCTAACACGTATAATCGACAATCACCGTGCCATCTTCGATCTTGACAATTTGGACGATTTCATTGATGCATACCTAATGGAACTTAAGGCCGGTGCCAAACATGTTCATCTTACCGAGCACTCTTTTACTGGAACCGTAGGAAATTTGTTCGGGGCTGGTACTGAGACCACAGGCACTACGCTCCAGTGGGCCCTCCTGTACATGGCTGTCTACCCCGAGATCCAACAGCGAGTCCAGGCCGAGATCGACGCCGTGGTCGGTCGCAACCGGCTGCCCAGGATGGCCGACAAACCAGAACTGAACTTCACCCGAGCGGTCATTTGGGAGGTTCAACGCATGACAATTATCGCTCCTTTAGGTGTGGCGCATGCTGCTGCCTCAGACACCCAGTTCCATGGTTTCGTGATTCCTAAAGGTGCCTTGCTTGTCCCAAATCTCTGGGCGGTGGCCCATGACCCCAAAGTATGGTCCGATCCCAATAAGTTCCAACCCGAGAGATTCCTTAACGACAAGGGAGAGGCAGTTCAGGCTGAGGAGTTGATACCGTTTAGCGTTGGTCGTCGGAGCTGCATCGGTGAGCACCTGGCTAAGATGGAGTTGTTTATCTTCTTCAGCTTCTTCCTGCATCAGTTCACATTCAAGAAACCAGACGACTCACCTCCACTTACTTTGAAGGGAAGAGGTGGTTTCACCAACTCACCAAGGGTGTTTAACATCTGTGCAGCCAAGCGTGATTGAACAGTTAATCAGATGGTTGACTTTAATTTGAAGATATTCGCGCGTATTCTGTAGAAAGACCATGACCTAAAATTACTCCCAAAAATGAGAGCTTGTAACATTTCAAATAAAATGGTATAGGGATAAAATCTCTCATAACTGATTGAGCCCGACTCAGTTACATCGTTAATACCGCGCCGTTTGCAAAGTTTCAGTTTTGTGCAGTGATGTGGAAGCCAGGATATTGATGACAGTAAATCTAAGTTAATCATCATTTTTTTTGTTTTATAATATTTTTCTCATAGATATATGTGAATGCCTAGTATAGCTGGTGGAGCAGAGTCCAATAAACTGACATCTTAATATTTCATTTGAGACTACTTTGCATGAACCGCCAAGGTGCGCCCATCATGAAGCAACAACGTAACATTCATTTTATTGTCTGCTTTTAGAGTAAAAACTGCACTGTAAACATTTCACGAAATGGAGTTCCATTGTCACGTGCTCAATGGAAGGTAGTGCCGGTGAAGCGTGAATATCCGACTCCATGAAATATGGACTCGTTGGTAGTACTGCGCACTAGTTGATAAGGCCAAAAAAAAAAGTCTCCGGTTTCTGGTATGGAGCTTGCCCAAAAAGTGGTGCGGCGACGCGGCTTTTTTTTTTTTTTACCTGATTTTTTTGCTTTAAATGTCGGCTGATGACTGCAAATGGTGCCCGACTAAACTTAGTGCAAATATATGGGAGTCCAGAGAGGCCACATAAAGCTTATTCTCGACCATAACCCAATCTAAAAACACGTTAAAATTGTGCAGCAGCAGGATTCCAGTCAAACCAGTGAGTTTGGCGGTTTTGAGACATCATCTTTCATTGAAAAAAAAACTTTTTCATTTTGCCGACGCGCATGGCTACGGCGACGCGCGCGCATACCAGAAACCGGAGACTTTTTTTTTTGGCCTAACAGGCCTATTTATAGGCCTGTATGGGATAGTGACTTGTCACGTGAGAGGGATTAACCAATTATAGGGATAAGGAGTCCGATTTTCACAGGAG
The DNA here is from genome assembly GCF_015706575.1 of Patiria miniata. Classification (NCBI taxonomy): domain Eukaryota; kingdom Metazoa; phylum Echinodermata; class Asteroidea; order Valvatida; family Asterinidae; genus Patiria; species Patiria miniata. The sequence goes on from NW_024037061.1 coordinate 16,003,057, forward strand.
TCCGATTTTCATTTGACACCGGAGATGGGTGACTGTAAATAACTTCGGGTAACGTTGAATTTGTTGTCTTTGATCATATTTGCGCCAATACTGCAGTACATGCAATTATGATTGTAGATGGTCTGTGGGCTAGACCGATAGTATTGTAACGGACAGTCTATGCAGTACTTTTAATGTCATTGCTTTTCTAACACTAGTGCTCTGGCGGAGGGGCTCCGGCGGCGCGCACCTGACCTGGTTTTGAGTCTGGCTAGCGCGCGCTCCGGAAATAGGCTCTATAAATAGGTTGCTTAAGTGGGTTTCTTTTGTTGGGGGACGCGGGAAAGGCAAGATGCCGGGGTCATTGTAGGTTGTTACAATTGTATACATTTGTTCAGACTGTGTATTTCTATGCTGGGAATCAGCAGTCGTGGTACTGGTAGCAGTGTGGCAGGTTGACCACAGAGTTGTTGTGCTGAATAAATAAGAGTTTCTTCAGAAGTTGGAAATCCTGTGTTTGTCCCCTTTTCTTGCGTTTGGCCGGACTCGGAGGACAAGAACCCAATAAGTTCCCGTTACAGTATTTATGCAGTGGGTGGATTTTAACCTTTTTCTCCGGGAATAAGTTACCGTGATCGAGGAATCCTCGCGGTACAGGTTCGAGTCACCGTTTTGTACCAGAATGTTTTTCTTTACCAATCTGAGGCTTGGATGATTTTTTTCATCTCAATGAAGGTCAGTCATTGCAAAAATGATGATAAGACCATGATGAATCTGCGACAGAGAAAAATTTCCAATTTTGTTAGGGAATACTAACAATTGACTTTCCATAGACTTTGTACACAACCACTGAAGTAGCGTCAGGTTGCAACATTCTTTCCGATTTTTTTTAAAGGGAAATAAAATCTGAATTTCATTAAGGCCTACGTTCCAATTCATTTTTTTTTTCTAATTTCATATTTTTTTTCTCATGTTTCTGAGAGAAGTGAAGTCCAAAACGCCATAGCGTACACCGGGCCCGTGCGGATGTCGTTTGGGAAAAAAATCGCGGCCCGTGACCGCTAAGTATGGTCTGATCCCGATCAGTTCAAACCCGAGAGATTCCTAAACGACAAAGGGGAGGCAGTTCAGGCAGCTCAGCACAATGGCTAAGATGAAGATGTTTATCTTCTTCAGTGTCTTCATGCATCATCAGTTTACCAAATAACTCACCCCCGTTTTCTCTACACGGAGGGGTTGCTTTCTTACGCAATGCCAAATTTCGACCTACGCGCTATATCAAATGTGGATAAAAACATGTACACCAATCTTACCAATTTACCATATAAAAAGTAATTTCATTCTAATAAGCTACCAATGTTAAATCAAACACAGTCTGATATCTTGTCATTTTTTCTTCAAAAGTCTTATATAATTACCAGATACATGTATATACAGTTCTGCACGTGGTTGTTACGCAGAGTTTTAAGCTTGAATTATAACGATAGAGTCGTGTAAGATTACATCCCCTCTTCGTGAACAAAACTTTTTAAAATGAACTTGAACAAAAAAAATATTACGTCATGATCGAAACAAAATTGTATTTTGAAGAACAAATATAGTCTTGCCGATATATTAACTCGGGATATTATTAGTTATCCCGCGAATGCAACACGGAATGCATTTTCCGCGTGAGATAACGAATTTTTAATCACAACGTAACATTGTACCTGACGCATCCTACAACTTAAATGATAGCTCAGCCTAGTAATACTGCAAGGTGATAATAGTGTTGAAACCTCTGAAAAAGCTCGGAGAAGAAAGACACGCACAAAAACAGAACTGATTTTTACATGGCGTCGCGTCGGTCGCACCACGAATAGACCTAAGATGACGTATCGGCTTTGTTTATGAGCTTTCCAATGGGGGCGAAGTCGGGACGCCAGACGAGTAGGAACCGTCTACCGCATAGGAAAGCGCACACGTAAACAAAGCGTGACGTCATTAGGTCTCAGGCCTATTAAGTGACGTATCGTGTGCACAAAGTTCATAGACGATACTGTTGTGTTGCTAAACACTACCGGGATCGACGAGGACAAAACTCAAAGAAATATAAATACGGAGACCAATTCTGGGTCCAAATAATTTATTTCTGACAACTCAACTGAACATAAGATAAGATTACATCGTGAAGCGAACAGTAATAAATGTTGGGCGTTGTCGACGGCGCCTCTAGACCAACTGCGCCGAGTACAATACAGTGGTTGACTTATAAAGACAGCCTTGCATAACATGACAATTGCATTACTTAAATTCCAATCGGCCCTGCAGCCGCAGACCACATTTAAAGGAAACACAATAATGCTTCACAACAATACGCTTCGTGGTTTACCAATTCCAGCTCTACGATAGGGAGAAAGCCATCACAATCACCATTACAAACAAGCTTTCGCACGTAACAGGTCATTGTTGATAGGTGTAGTCGTAACACACGAATGCCTTTCCCTCAATTGTGTGTATGAAAATAGCTAGGAGTGTTCAAGGACTGTAACTGTGCATTGACTACACACGGTACATGTACCTTGTCTGCACCACAGGTTGTTATCTGTGGGGCAAACTTTATCGGACAAAATCCCTTCCCAAAGTCATCAAATGAACTTTCGATTTGCAAGATATGTCCGTTCTTCAGAACATGATGTGGTTGCTGGACGTTCGCACAGTGTTGCTGTGTGTGGTTGTCCTTCTGGTTCTTCGCTGGTTCTTGGGGCGACCGAAGAACCTCCCACCTGGCCCCTGGGGGTTCCCACTCATCGGTTCCGTTCCGGCCATTGTACGTGAGATACGACGAGGCGTGGAACCCCACGATCTCTTCATCAGGTATGCTGCCAAGTACGGGCCCGTGTTTCGTCTGCAGATCTTCAACAAGACTGCGGTGGTCCTCAATGACTACACCTCCGTGAAGGAAGCTTTCCAGCATCCTCAACTACAGGACCGACCTGAAATGCTTATTCAGAAGATTTTGAGCGATGGTAAGAGCACTAATTTGTAATCAATTCTACACACATCCATCGCTTGAGAATGATCTTTGAGATTCGGGGGGATCATACCGGCCGGGGAGAAAATCTTTTTCATTTTCCCAAGTTCGGCTTTCTTCGATCACTCTGACAAAAGAAAAACTCGAAATTCCAGTTGACTTCTTCCATGTTTATAACAAATTAAAAAATTAACTGCGATGATTTACCAATTATTTTTGAAGGAGTTGCCACGATTTCCGGCCAGCCCTGGGTCGAACTCCGTCGCTTCTGCCTAACCGCCCTCAGGAGCTTCGGAGTGGGCAAAACGAGCTTCGAAGAGAAGATCGGCACCGAAGCTGAGGAACTGGTGAAGGAGATGTCTGCCTTCAACGGGAAGTCCTTTAATCCAAAACACTTACTCGGCAACGCCGTTTCCAACGTTATTTGTTCAGTTGTCTTCGGCAAACGCTACGAGTACACCGACAAAGAGTTTGAGAGGCTGCTCTTTTTACTCGCCCGTAATTTCGAGTTGTTGGGATCTGGTGGCGCCATCAATTACTTCCCAGAACTTCGACATGTGCCATTTTTGCCGACCAGTGAAATTGTGTCGAATTTCAAGGAGATCCGGGAGTTCCTACTAAAAGTCATTGACAAGCATCGTGCTGCCTTTGACGCAGATGATCTGAGAGACTTCATTGATGTATACCTGGTGGAAGTCAAGAACAACCAAGCAAAAGACGACATCGGGGAGGAACACGGCTACCTGACAGACGATAACTTGGTTGGAACCATAGAAAATATCTTCGCTGCTGGTTCTGAGACCACGGCCACTACCCTCCAGTGGGCCCTCCTGTACATGGCTGTCTACCCCGAGATCCAGCAGCGAGTCCAGACAGAGATCGACGCCGTGGTCGGTCGTAACCGGCTGCCCAGGATGGCCGACAAACCGGAACTGAATTTCACTCGGGCCGTCATCTGGGAGGTTCAACGCTTGAGTTTGATTGTACCCTTCGGTGTTCCGCATGCTGCTGCCTCAGACACCCAGTTCCATGGATTCATGATTCCCAAGGGTGCATTCCTTGTTCCCAACTTGTGGGCGGTGGCCCGCGACCCCAAAGTATGGTCCGATCCTGATCAGTTCCAACCCGAGAGATTCCTTAACGACAAGGGAGAGGCAGTTCAGGCAGATGAGTTGATACCGTTTAGCGTTGGTCGTCGGAGCTGCATCGGTGAGCACCTGGCTAAGGTGGAGTTGCTTATCTTCTTCAGTTTCTTCCTGCATCAGTTTACTTTCAAGAAACCAGACAACTCGTCTCCACTGTCTCTAAAAGGAAAGAATGGTATCACCTACTCGCCAGAAGAATTTGACATCTGCGCCATGAAGCGCGAGTGAAAACGTAGTTTGTTGCTGTAGGTTCCACTATCTTCTTTCTTCTTATTTCCAAATTTATTTTGTTTTCTAGTTAGCAAACTTTCAAGAGTATTGCATCTTCGAGAATTTCCAACACTACATTGCGACAGTATGCTTGTGTATAAAACACCCATTCAAATATGTAACAGTTCGTCTGTGTGCAATTTTTTAGTGTTATCTAGTCAAATCTGACTAAAGTGCTTCGAACTGTTTAAGGTTCTACAGAGAAGAAGTGGCTAAGATGGACTTGTTTACCTTCTTCAGATTCTTCATGCATCAGTTTTCTACTAAGAAACATTTTGCAAAAGTCTTATCAGATATATCAGTTTCAGATTCACAAATCTGCACGTGGTTGTTCTGTGGGGTTATGTCGATAAGTAGTAGACTCTGGAATAGTGACAGATAATATTTTACTCTTTGGAGATTGAAATAGGTCGAGGTATTCGGGGCTGGCACCACGAGGAGAAAAAAAAGGAAATTCCCCAGATACCACATCCATTAGGTTTTTTCCCTTATACTAACCCCTTGAAGTGCCATTTCAATTCGCCGTGCATCGTTTCTTAAAAAATAACAAAATGTCCGATTGGAACTTTTCGAATTCCACTTTTTATATTAATTGCTTTCCATTTTGGTCATTCCCTGATTTACTTATTAAGTTAAAATTGCATTTACAGTATCTTCGATCTTTGAAGGGTTTAATCTTTAATCCGAGCCTAATCGATTGACACAATTAAACCGAAGAATAAAGACATGACAGATGACATAATATTCTCTCATTGTTGAAAACCTGTGTCGGTTCAACAATTTAAACCTTACTATAAACGATTTCGTTCCAAAATTCGGTTAAACTGTCGCGTTGATAACGTTCGGCACGATGAGGATTCTGCGTGAACAAAAGATGAACTTCGACATGACTTCATTGCATCAGTTTTCTTTCAAGAAACCAGACAACTCAATGCCTGTGCCTTCTCGTGGAAGGCTTGGTATATCTTACAGGTTGGTATAATCAGGAGTGAACGTTGCATCCTGATGAAAACAAAAGGACTTTGCACCAAGAATTATATTCATAGGAGTCATGCCGATACCAATTCACTCAGGGACCGATATAAAAATACTTCGACTTATACCTGATGTTACAAGAAATGTCCAAATTCTTCGCGTAAACTTAAATCACCTTAGCGATGTCGTTTCATTTGTTTCTTTGTAATGTTGTACAATATTTATAATAGTTGCTTTACAATTATGCAGTAATCTCGTATGCTTTTTATTTCATTGTGGGGTATTGTATTTGTAATGTACTGTATTATTTTGCACATGTGTGTATAGTAATTTTTATAGTCATGCAGTAATCGCGTATGCTTTTATTTTATTTCATTGTGTTGTATTGTATTTGTAATGCATTATATTTTGTACATGTGTGTGTGTGTGTGATCATGCAGGGGCCCAATGGCAACAATTTTTTAAAAACTGTTTGGGCACACCCTGGGTAAAAAAAAATGTAATAAAGAAATAAATCCTTTTAGGCTGTTTGCAGCAAAACACGGAGTCTGAGGATTATACGTTCACATAATGACGTGACTACTTTTCGTGCGACATCGCGCGCCAGCCAATCGGAGACGCCTATACGGCAGATAGGTGATGGGATCGTGCCTTTGATGATACAAGCATCATGCTTGAAGCGTGGCATTTGGCACAAAGTCAAATATGTCATGAACAAGACATTTGGCTATAGGGCCATCGCAGAAGTTTCTTTGAAAAAAATATCTAGGTAGAATAACAAGCAATGGCAGCCATTTTGAAAATCCTAAAATTGCCTGTTATTCTACCTATATTTTTTCAAAGGACACATCTCCGATGGCCCTATTCTCAAATATCTTTCTCATGACATACTCTGACTGTGTGAGAAAATCCATGCTTGTGTCATTAAACTGCAGTGGCATAAATCTGTGCCGACGAGTGGGGGGGAGGGGGGATAACCAAAATCCTAAAATTTCCCGGCCATGGAAATTTTTAAAAACTTTTGTACGTTGTTTCTCCACTTTTCAGTGCTTTTGAATACATTTTAGTTGATGGGACGTTCGGAAAATACCTAAAAATCTGCTTTTTTTTCTCATCACAAAAAAGTGGGGGGGGGGATGATTCAATAGCCCCCCCCCCCGGGTCGGGGGATTTATACCCCCCACCCCCATCCCCCGGGATTTACACCCCTGCATCAAAGGCACAATTCCCCTATCTGCTGGAGTCATGTAGAGCAGAAATTTCGCCAAAGCCGTCTATTGATCAATACCCTTTTGTTGTCATACAACATCGGGCGGGTCCACGAAAGATGGCGCCCACTGAATGGTCAGAAGTCGGAGGTCAATATGCAGTGTTGTTTTGCATAATCTGCACGCATAATAAGTATATCATAGTCTACAGAATGAGTAGGTCACTTTCCTCATATGTACGAAAGTACATGTACACACAACTATGATTTATATAAACAGCATACACATATACTTTCGCATACATTGTTCCTGCGTCAAATTCCATGCCAGCTCTGCCCGACCCTAGCGATAAAGAGTAATGCTGTGTCTTCGCTCCCAGCACTACCGGCTCTCTCACCCTGGTATTTGATCATTTGCATGTTCACAAATCTTGCACATGTAGGGCCTATGCAAAGTAGGAATAGTCTGGTGCCTGGCTGTGTTTTAAGTCAGTGTTTGTTTGTTTGCTCGACACCATGGGAACGAGATTGTCTAAATATGGACTCCGTGCAAAGGTGCCCCCTCACCTAGTACCTGCAAGAAGGCCGGAGACGCTGTATTCTTCCCGCACATCCAGAATATAATTAGTTGCAATGTGCGTATTTCGCGCCATGCACATGCGCGCGCGACACGCGCGACACGCGCATGCTGTATGTCCCGTCCACGGGGCTCTCAAAAGTGGTAAAAAAAAAAACTTCACTTGTTGACGCACGAAGCCATTAACTATTGTTATTATGTACTTTTGGAATCCTAGCAACTTGTAATGTTGTATTCCCATTCGTACTCCAAGTTATAGGAATAGCTAGGGCCCTCGTTCGCTCAAAAATATGTCACAATTGTTTACTCAAAGTATTCCGGCTAATAAGGAGGGCATGGTTCATGATAACGTGGGTTGTTATCTGCTCCAATTAGATTTTCTGTCCGTTCCGCAACCTTTCCCGTACTTTCCACATGAAAGCCGTCACGATGGTACAAGAAAGTTCCAACGGTTTGTTCTTCATGATAATGCATTAACCATGAAAATCCCCTTCAGTGACATTTGAAGCAAGATATGCGACGGAGCTATAGCTAGATGAACCCCACCCCTCTTTGGTGCTTGTCATTATTTGTGTTCCCAGAATCTCAGAATTTTCTCAGTTGTTTTGTCAGCCTTGTTCTCTTGGCACTGCATCGTTTGCGCTTTGTTTCAATCTGCAGCGCACTGAGTAGGCCTTGTGGACTTCAAGTGACTTGCGGAGACAGGTGATGGACTCCACTACAACATTGCATTTTGTGTAACTTTCTACTCCTCTTAAAATGTGTGGAAACTGTTTAATTTACTATTCAAATTTCAATGAATATAAATTGTATTGAAAAAGGTACTTCTTTAATCATTACAGTGTCCATGCTGTTCCTTGACAACTGAGAGCGCTGTTGCAGGGATGTCATTTTAGGAAGTTTCGTGCTTTGTGTTCAAATTGTGAACATATAACAATTTGCTCATTGAAAACATTAGAAAAGTTTCTCATTGGGCAACCTCGTCCCCAGGGTGTCGAGCAGTACGCGCCCACCACTACCTGCTCTCTCACCCTGGTATTGGATCATTTGCATGTGCAAGATTTTTGCACACGTATGCAAATGAGGAACAGTCTGGTGCCTGGATATGCGTTTACACATTAGCGTTTGTTTTTGTATGCGGTGTCTGGGGTAAAACAGAGTTAATTCGTAGCAGCGCGAGCACGGCGTGAGTTACGAAAACACGATTTTTGAAATCAAACTGTTACGATCTTATCAAGACAACATGCAGTATCATATTTCATATTAATATGAGCAAATTGGAAAGGAAATTAGTTTTTTCGAGAAGGCGTGGACGAATGCATCGCGAAAACACGTAGGCCTACTGCACGTTGTGAATATATAGCACCAAGTACACGATAAAAATCCATTACTAGCCAATTGCGGTATCCAATCAGGATACAGGAAGAAAGTTTCCTATCCAGGGTTTACTATTGGAAACGCGGTTGGAAATAAAGTAAGCACTGGGGACGAGGTTGCTCATTGGGTTACTGTCATGTTGAATCACCAAAGAATAGAAAATTTAACACAGCAAATTATCAAAACATCTGGCAGCTTTTGATGCTGACATATAGCTGTAACATTGAGGTTTCTGCCTAATATGCATTAGCAAAAACCAAAAAGGCACTAAACGACACTTGAACTTGGCACAATGAAAACTTAAATGGGACTCGGAAACAAAAAATTGCATTTTTAAGGATTGCGTTAAAATAATATTACAAAAATAAATAGGCCCTTTAAGTTCAGGCTGTTTGCAGCAAAATAACAGACATGAGCGAGACCAAAACACTTAAAAACCGATTTTCGCGCAGTCACGTTCAAAGCACAGAACCTAATTTTATTTTCGTCAAAAAAAGCTTTACATGACCCTGAGGTGAAATTCCGCGCCTTCGCTCTACCCAATGAGAAATAAGCTTACCCATAGCATTGTTGTGCCTATAGGGTCAAAGGTGTAGTCATATCGCACGTAATGCAATGCACAGCCGGTCATACACAGACTATATCAGAGCCAACAATTTGCAAAGACTGTCTGCATGTGCGTGCATTGACTACACGTGCATTGACTACACTACACGTACACAGTATACCCTGTCTGGTCTAGTACATCACAGGTCGTGAACTTTGTTCGGTTTTATGTGTATTTTTTGGGCCAAATTATCGGACAAAATCCTTTCCAAGACATCAAACAATTTTGACTGGTGAAACATGTCTCTTCTCCAGAACATGTCATGGTTCCTAGACGTTCGCACCGTGTTGGTGTGTATGGTTGTCCTTCTTGCTCTACGCTGGTTCTTGGGGCGACCTAAGAACCTTCCTCCGGGCCCCTGGGGATTCCCACTCATCGGTTCCGTTCCGGCCATTGTACGTGAGATACGACGAGGCGTGGAACCCCACGATATCTTCATGAGGTATGCTGCCAAGTACGGGCCCATGTTTCGTCTGAAAGTCTTCAACAAGACAGTGGTTGTCCTCAATGACTTCGCCTCCGTGAAGGAAGCTTTCCAACATCCTCAACTGCAGGACCGACCTAAAGTGCTTTTCACCGAGCTCTTTGACACTGAAGGTAATACCCAGTACAGGGGCGAATCCAGCAGTTGCAGGGGGGGGGGTGTCAGGCCCTTCAGATTTTGTTATAATTATGTGGACGTGATAATACAGCACATAATTGTTACTGATGCACATCCTGTTATATATATTATATTTATTTAATTTTTTTTCGGGGGGGGGGCTTGACCCCCAAAAGCCCCTCTGGATGTGCGCCTAACAGCATTATTTTTTTGGGAGGTTGGGAGGGGGGGGGGCTGAAGGGTGGGAGTTGGAGGGGGTTTGTATTACAAAGATTATACTTAAGATGTTCGGTTTTTAAATGACTTCAATTTATTACAAACGAAAGTGCCTTTTCAGCATCTTTTTTTTCGCCATTTCATTTGTATAATTTGTGTATGGCTGAGACTGGGGAAGCGGGGTCAGTGGAAAGGCACACTTTAAAAAGTTCCTCTTAAGATTGATACAGAATCCGGTTTTTACTCAACCTAACCCTTTTCCGCAAATGACCTTTTACCAAGTTTTCTGGGTCTAGATCAAAGTGTGATTTTTGAATTCTGGGTCACTCTAACGAGTAGGACTTTTTTTATTTACAATCACTTGCTAGGACTCAGTCAAACTCATTGTGGAACTACTTTGCCAATGGTGAAAATATTACCCAATAACTGAATTTAATAAAATACAGTTTTGTATTTTTCTTTCTACTCTGATTAATATAGGTGTAGCAGCGGCCTCTGGTGAAAAATGGATCGAGCTTCGTCGTTTCTGCTTGACTGTCCTCAGGAGCTTTGGAGTGGGCAAAACGAGCTTCGAGGAGAAGATCGGAACTGAAGCTGAGGAACTGATGAAGGAGATGTCTGCTTTCAACGGAAAGCCCTTTGACCCCAAACCGCTGCTTGGTAATGCAGTATCCAACGTCATCTGTTCTGTCATTTTCGGGAAGCGCTACGAATACACAGATGGAGAGTTTAAGAAGCTTCTGTCCATGTTGGGAGAAAACGTCAAGTTGTTGGGATCTGGCGGTGCATTGGTTTTCTTCCCAGCTCTGCGTCATGTGCCATTCATGTCGACTGACAAGTTGGTAGCGAATATTAAGGCTATACTGACATTCCTAATAAATAACATTGACAACCATCGTGCCGCCTTTGACACCGACAATCTGAACGATTTCATCGATGTATACCTGATGGAAATGAAGAACAATCAAACAAAACTTAGAAAAGGTAATGAAAGCAAACATGGTCATATCACTGAACACAGTTTTGCTGGAACCGTTGCGAACCTCTTCGCTGCTGGTTCTGAGACCACAGCCACTACGCTCCAGTGGGCCCTCCTGTACATGACTGTCTACCCCGATATCCAGCAGCGAGTCCAGGCCGAGATCGACGCCGTGGTCGGTCGCAACCGGCTGCCCAGGATGGCCGACAAACCCGAACTGAACTTCACTCGAGCCGTCATCTGGGAGGTTCAACGCTTGAGTCTGGTAGTACCGTTGGGTGTTGCACATGCTGCTGCCTCAGACACCCAGTTCCATGGCTCCATGATTCCCAAGGGTGCACTCCTTGTCCCCAACTTGTGGGCGGTGGCCCATGACCCCAAAGTATGGTCCGATCCCGATCAGTTCCAACCCGAGAGATTCCTCAACGACAAGGGAGAGGCAGTTCAGGCTGAGGAGTTGATACCGTTTAGCGTTGGTCGTCGGAGCTGCATTGGTGAGCACCTGGCTAAGATGGAGTTGTTGGTCTTCTTCAGTTTCTTCCTCCATCAGTTTACCTTCAAGAAACCGGACGACTCACCCACACTGTCTCTGAAGGGAAGAGGAGGTCTCACCCACTCGCCCAAGGAATTTAAAATCTGTGCCATAAAGCGCGATTAAGGTTACACAACATTATGCAGTCCCTATAGATTGACCTGAAATCCGGGTTCTATTTTGGCTCAACCCTTTTCCGGGTTAAAAAAAAAAATTCTTCTGGGTCAAAATGACAATGTTCCAGGTTATTTTGAAGCGGAAACCTTGGCAAAAAGTGTCATTTTGACCTGGAAAAGTATCGTTTTTGATCCGGAAAAGGCTTAGGCCATTTCAGAACTCGGACCCTTGGTCAATCTGACCAGCAGGAACATTTTAGAGTGTACAGGGAGATGCCGTCGGTTCCACTATACTCTCCTAAGTCTCCTTTCTTCCTATTTCCAATTAATTTTGTCTGCTAATTACCGTAACTTTCAAAAGTTATACCTGGATCTTGCGAAGTTACCCAGAAAATTTTTAATTCTTTTAATAACTGTACTACCTTCCAAGCACGTTGGTCCTTTTCTTCGCCACTTCATTCTAAAAACTAACAGAACCGGCACATCTTACTGTAGAGTTTAGTGTCAAGTGCTTGTCAGTAAAGTTATGACATGACTAAATGACATGGACTGTTACATAGGCCTATAGAACAATCAACCAATGTGTCGACTTTGGTCTTTTCAAGAGGTTCTCTAAACACATTGGAACAGTTGGCTTGTATAGACCCATACAGTAATGTTTCCATACTGGAACATTTGGAATGTCCTACAAAGAACAATCTATAGGTTCGATGTATAATTGGATGTTTTACTTTCAAATTCGCTCCTTAAAACTGTGATCACATTAAATAAGAAGCACTCAAAGCTGCAGAGCTTAGGTTGTATAATGTACATCATCACACCTAGTTTTCTAGACTGTGCGCCTGTATGATTTAAATACAACGGTGATGGTTTCATTTAAGAATTGAATATTTTTAACCATTTTGATAGCTTTTTTAAACCATTGCTAAATATATATAAATAAATTGTCAAAAGAATAAGGCACGAATAGTAATTCTTAGGAAAGACACTTGAATGATTAAATCATTTTTTTGGAAAGAAACTTTGATGTACATAAACAGTTTGACAATTGAGTAAATGAATGTGGATTTCTTTGACCCAGACCTTGGAAATGTGATAAGTAAATAATAAACAATCTAAACACCGCATTTTGACAACCTCCGTACGTAAATGGCAACGTGCGTCTTCATCTTCGATTGCAAAAAATCTCAACAAAACAGGTTATAATACTTAATAGCCGTACATGTAGTGCATGTCCATTCAAAATGACACATTATGGGATGTCTGTGCTTGCAGAGATAATCGTAGAACAAACAACGCTGCAAGGTCTCCTTTGCTTGCATTTTGGCTAACGAGAAATATCGGAGAAAGCCTATTATCTTGCTGGGACCAAACATTGCAAAACGCCCTAAGCAGTACAGCCGTATGATTTCTAGTTAATATAGGCATACTGTCAATCTGCCAGTTGTATTAGGAGTTGTGGTAGACAGTGGGGTAAAGAAAAATGTCTGTTCTTCAGAACATGATGTGGTTTCTGGACGTTCGCACAGTGTTGTTGTATGTGGCTGTCCTTCTGGTTCTTCGCTGGTTCTTGGGGCGACCTAAGAACCTGCCTCCTGGCCCCTGGGGGTTCCCACTCATCGGTTCCGTTTTGGCCATTGTACGTGAGATACGACGAGGCGTGGAACCCCACGATCTCTTCATGAGGTATGCTGCCAAGTACGGGCCCATGTTTCGTCTGAAGATCTCCAACAAGACAGTGGTTGTCCTCAATGACTTCGCCGCCGTGAAGGAAGCTTTCCAACATCCTCAACTACAGAACCGACCTAAGATGCTTTTTACCGACCGATTTAATGAGCAACCTCACTCAAAGTGAAGAAAGGACTGCATGGTATAATACCAAATACACCGTGAAATTGTTCCGCCTGAAATGGTATTGTTTGGAAGAGAACAATCACTGAAGGTGGTTTGAAAAAAATTACGATATTCGTTAAGGCCTGCGAGGATAAATCCCCTGGGTAGATTATCACCATGACCAATATACTCTTTTACCAATAGATGTCTTGGGGATGTCATGTTATTGTAAAATATAGGCCTAAGGGCGTATATTTTATGTCGGACGATTGGAGGAAATCCTGAAACTTTCCTGACTTTGGAAATTTAAAGCGAGGGAAGGTGTACGTTGAGCCCGAATTGACACTAGATGGCGCTGTTCGTGATCATTATCAGAATTTATTGTTTCAAGACAAATATGACTTAAGCCGTGTCCGAATTACTTGGCTGTGGCTTGAAATTACACACGAGTCTATGGTAGCGGCTGCAGCCACTTCACATAGACTCGTGCGTAATTTCAAGCTGCCGTAGCCACGTATTTCGGACGGTTTGATCGTGACTGGTTGATTGGTCGCCGCGCGTATTAAATGCGCATGCGTGACAATCTAACTGCGCTCCGCCCTACTGAATTAGGAGCGTCTCTCCTTTGCGGACCTAACGTTCGCTTTCGGTGTTTCTTTTGCAAATAAAAGATTTGGCAATTTGCTTTTATACTTGATTATTTTTTTTCATTCTCCTTTTGGGGGTGGAGGTTGGAGTGAATACCTGAAAGGGCACGAAGGGTTCACCTGTGACTCTGGCACAAATACATCACTATGTCGCGCATCTTAACAACATGGCAGAATGGACCGCCCGAAGTAATTATGGCTCGCCGAGAAATCAATTTATCAAACATCAATTAGTTATCGTCAACATAATTAGACGGTCCTGAGCCTCAAACACCTGCAACCTGTACATCCGTGGGAGTTTGCTTGCAGTATTGATCCAGGATACTGGGGCAGATAGAGAAATATTTGGGGAATTGTGCCTTTGATGATACAAGCATGGCATTTGGCACACAGTCAGAGTATGTCATGAGAAAGATATTTGGCTATAGGGCCATTTCGGATTTGACCTTTAAAATATATATAGGTAGAATATCAAGTAATACAATTTTAAAAATGGCCACCATTGGTCATTATTCTACCTATATTTTTTTAAAGGACAAATCTGCGATGACACTATATATAGGCACATGGGCGTCGCCAGGATTTTTTCTAGGGGGGCAAAACATATTTTTTTTTCACCAAAAATTCTTGTATTTCTCAACAAATTCTCGATTTATCAGTTTTAGAGGGAGCAGGGACATTTTGCCCCCCCCCCCCAACTCATTAAATTTACACCACTATGACTTCGCGCCTCTTTTTCTTTTCTTTTTTTCTCTTCCCCCCCCCCCCTTTTTTTTTTTTTTTTTTTTTTTTTGCTTTTCCAGGGGGGCAAGCGCCCCCCTTGTTCCCCCCCCCCCTCGCGACGTCCATGTATAGGCAAACATGTTTCTCATGACATACACTGACTGTGTGCCAAATGGTTGTCAAAGGCCAACAATCCCATTGCCTATCTGCCGTGCTAAGGTACTAATACTAAGGAGGGCATGGTTCATGATAGCGTGGATTGTTATTTGCTTCAGACAGAATGTCTATCCGTTCCAACCTTTCCCCTACTTCCAACGTCAAAGAAACCGTCACACGTACAATACTTTCCAATGGGTCATTGTTGAAATGCATTAACCATGAAAGTCTCCTCCATGAATAAGCCTACCAAAGCGCTTTCGCACAATCACTTTAACGTTGAGGAGTACATGTAGAAAGGACTTGTTTTCATTTAGATGTACATGTTAATAGCCAAACTACTTCAAGGCCATTTTGTGAGTTGGAGTGCACTTTTGGAAATTTTGGAATTTTGGAAGTTGCATCTGGAAATTAAACTCAGAATACTCTCAGAGTCTTTAAATTGTATTCAATTCAGAGTATTCCAAAAACTGTTTTTATCTGAACACCGCAAGTGCTACTTCACATTATTATTACTGTAGCCTAATTATAGATTCTAAAAAAAAACCAGACAATAGTCCAATGTACTTCCCCCAAAGAAGGAGATAGGAGTTGCAGGCAGAAAACATTGACAGAGCTACATGGGTCTGGATTGTTTTGGTCGCTATTTTACATTTCCGGTTTAGATTATTTTTAAGGGATTATGCTAATTATTATTCTATTTCCGAGTCCCGAAGTACCGAACACAGATATAAAAAAAAAATTTCTACATCAGCTTATTAGTGGGGCTTGCGTTTACTGTCAGGGCGCATCCATTTAGCAAGGAAACTTTGGCATAAGTTTAAAGTCACTTAGAACATATTTCATTATACTATAATGACTAAGAATAAATCACTTGTAGTGATATAGTAATGGCAAATTAAAAGCGATTACGAATGGCATTACTCTCGAAAAAGTTCAAAATAATTTTCCCATTTGAACTAAATGTCAGGGGAAAACCTCCACTAACCACACACATTAAATTCCTCACACTTACCTTTTGAGTAGCCTATGTCGTCCATTTTCATTTTATAAAATGTGAAACCGAGAAATTAAAAGAATACGATTCAGACATTAAAATAGTATCAATGACCTACTTTTGTTTGGTGTCGCCGATACTTAGGAACAATAGTTATTACACCATGCATGATACGAGTGTATGGGTCCAGGCGAGTAACTAGGCCCCGAATGGCCTGCACCGGCCAAATCAAGATTTGCAAGCCCTCGAATTTTCGGATATTAGAGCATTTTGAGGGCCATGAACTTGAGGGTTTGTTAAAAAAAAAGGAAAACAAGGAAGATTGGAAGCCGTGGACGGATCTGCGAGCTTGTTTTCCTATGATATTTCGGTGAAATTGGGCCATAAAATCGCTCTATTTTGCAATGGGGCGTCAGGACTACTTTTGGGGGTGGTCACATTTCTCCAAAAAGTCATCAGATTACCCCTGAAAAATTTAACCGAAAATGAAAGATGACGAAATAAGCTTTGATTTCATGTGTGTCTCAAGCACATTGGAGAGCTCTTGCGACTGGTGATTTTTTGAGCGACAATTAACTGATGCCGATCGTTTTAAAATCGTCGCAGTTACACTCAGGTCACACAAAATCGGCGACTGAGTTGTTCCCGACGGTCGCCGTAGCTCAGACGCAGCTTGATCCTGAAAAGTCTGTCGCCGTCGGATTTGTGTCGTCGCAAGGTTTACCCGAGGCCGGCTTAAAAATGCGCAGGCACGTTATAATCTAACCGCGCTTCGTCCTACTGCACTGACAATTTTTGCGGACCGAATATTCGAGTGCGATAATTCTTTCTGCAAATAAAATCGTAGGCAATTTGCAATTCACCTGATTTCCTTTTTTTCAGTCTCCTTTTTTTTGGCTGGAGGTTGGCAAGAATACCTGAAGGGGCACGAAGGGTCCATATCCAAAGCACAAACTTTGCACTACAATGTCGCGCATCGCAACAACGTGGTCCGCCCAAAGAATTGGAGGGCATGGTTCATGATAGCGTGGGTTGGTCTCTGCTTCAAATAGAATATCTGGCCGTACCAACCTTTCCCCTACTTCCAACAAAGAACCCGTCGTACAATACGTTCCAATGTGTCATTGTTAAAATGCATTAACCATGAAAGTCTCCTTCGTTTCCCAAAGCACCTTCACACAATTAACGTTAGGAGAAAAAAGGGACTTCTTTTCATTTTAAGCATGTAGGCCCTATATGATGTTTATAGCCAAACTACTTCATGGCCATTTTGTGAGTTGGAGTACACTTTTAAGTTGCATCTGGAAATTAAACTCGGATTACTTTCACATTCAATTTTTTTAATGTCTGTAATTCAATTCAAAATATTCCAAAATCTCATTTTTTATTTTTTTTATCCGTACACTTCAAGTGCTATAGCGCATTGTTATTACAGTAATTGTAATTTATATTCTCAGTCTCCCCCAAAACACAATTGAGTATATTTCTTTTGTGATTCCCCAAAAGGAAGAGTGATTTGCAGGCAGAAAATTATAATACAGCTACATGATGGGTCTGAATTTCGCAACGGTGATGTCTTGGCAAGACTGTTCTGGGGAAGGGGTGACGGAGGAAGAACGGGTGGGGTGAGTGGGAGGGGGGGGGGGGCTGGCTGACCGACCGCCAACTGACTATACATGACGCTGTTACATGTTTGTAATCATTAATGTAACATTTGGCGCCATTGCCTGCAGTATATACTGTTGCATTCACGTTCAAGTGTTTCGGGGGCAATATCCTATATTATTGTGAGGAGTTATATTTTGGGAAATATCGAGACGCATAATATATTCTCTCCCAAGGTTTTAAGTCTTCTTGGAAGGCCATACAGTTTCGCGCGGTGGAACTGCAGTCATTTCTGGTTTGAGTGATGCAACACCCCAAATTCCCCCCCCCCCCCCCCGTAAAAAAAATCCACGCAACGCCCTATTGATGTAGGGCATAAGTCACATCGCCATCAAGAATTATGTAGGTGAATAGTCAAATTGATCATTTACTAATATGTAGGTTATGCGTCGAGCTGACCTGATAAGCATCATGTAGGTCATAAACATGGGCGTTGCCAGGATTTTTTTTCTGGGGGGCAAAGCAATTTTTCCCCAAAATTCATTAACTTTTTCATTATCTTCTCAATTTACAATTTTTCCGAGCGTGAGCAGGGGAGCATTTGCCCTACCCCCCCCCCCCCCCCATCAAATTAACAAAAATATGGCTTCGGACCTCTTTTTCCTTTTTCCTTCCCCCCTTTCCCCCCCCCCCCTCGTTTTCCAAGGGGGGGGGAGTGCCCCCCCTGCCCCTCCCCCCCCCCCCCGCGACACCCATGGTCATAAGCCTTTCTACGCGTTCTTCCAGATTTGACGATGTTCTCGTTGGGTAGAATATGCGGGCAAACTGCACAAACATAGTGGGGACCAACGAATTAGGGGGGGGGGGCTCCTGTTCTGAAGTGTTAACAATATGTCTAAGTTGATTAACAGATTGCAGATTAGATTACCATTACCCATCATAATATTTCCCTGCTAGAGTGTGTATATCATCTGGGCATATATGAGTCATCGTGTGTCTACACTATCACGTGTCTGGATGGGTCTATATCCAGGAGATGAAAATCGTCAAAAACTCGAACTGCACATGCGCAGTTGGAATTCAGATTTGGCTGAGGCTCATTTGGGATTCAGCTCGTGGCATGACCGAATGAAACGTGGCAATCGATTTCCATGATTGATCCGATCCTTGTCCACTCTCACAAATAAGTCTATTTAATGCAATGTTTGCCAATCGAATGACATAATGTGCAGCCACATCGTAGTACAAAAAAGGCCTATTAAAATATTTGCTAAGATACTTCCATGGCTCCCGCGAGGATGGGGATAGCCAGAGATGGAGACAATATGCAAATAAAAACAGTCAAATAATCTTGGTGGTTAAAAATAGACCAAGGCTTTAAAGGACCACGCAAAATATATTGGAGCAAACAAAGAAGTACACACATAAGGCGAAGTAAAAAAAAAAAACATGTTTAGCGTCCCCGCCCGCTTCCTTTTAAAAGGCCGCCTCCTTTTTTTTTTTTTTTTTTTTTTTTTTAAAAGACAAAAATTGATAAATTTTAACGATCTCTGACGAAAGAAATCATATTTTTAGACTTTTATACCATGTATAAAGCTGTGGAAATAGTCAATGAGTCCAAGTGGCGGCCATTTTGAAAAAAGCTGGTAACCATCTTGAAAAATAGCCTGGCCGCGTTGTCTTGAAAAATGTGTCGGGCGGCCATTTTGAAAAGAAAAAAACAAAAAAAAAGGGCCTCCTCCTTCCTTTTTGTCAAAGAGGCAGGACGCTAAACATGTTTTTTTTTTATTTTGCCTAAAAAGAGCTTATGCTCCCATGGCTAGACACATGCACAACGATCGTATACGCGTCAGTAGACGGCCCGTTCAATGACGTGTTCTGGCTTAAGCGGACCTATAAATTAGGCAAAATAAATAAAAAAAACATGTTTAGCGTCCTGCCTCTTTGACAAAAAGGAAGGAGGAGGCCCTTTTTTTTTTCTTTTTTTTTCAAAATGGCCGCCCGACACATTTTTCAAGACAACGCGGCCGGGCTATTTTTCAAGATGGTTACCAGCTTTTTTTCAAAATGGCCGCCACTTGGACTCATTGACTATTTCCACAGCTTTATACACGGTATAAAAGTCTAAAAATACGATTTCTTTCGTCAGAGATCGTTAAAATTTATCAATTTTTGTCTTTAAAAAAAAAAAAAAAAAAAAAAAAAAGGAGGCGGCCTCTAAAAAGGAAGCGGGCGGGGACGCTAAACATGTTTTTTTTTTTACTTCGCCTTACAGTGCGAGTCAAAAAACTATACACTTTTAATATTGGCCATAGTTTTATTCTGTAGCAATAAAGATAAGATATTTTCATATGTACTTTTAGAGTAACTCTTCCTGCTTCTTTTGGTGACATTTTCACTGGATTAGTTTTCATGCATATACATGTAACTGCACAGGAGACAATAAAGGGGGTTGGGTGAAATCTGACTTGCGCCAACTGGTCAGGGCTGGATAAGAAAGAAACAATTTAAAAGAACACAACCATTGTCTAACAAAGAGACAAAATAGGATTTCATTAGCTTTTAAACTTCGTGTTTATTCAAAACATTTAAATTTAATTAAAAAGGCAATTAAATTCCCCGGTGTCTTAGTCCTCAACATGGCCACCATCTCGTTCAATGCACAGCTGGGCTCGGCGCATCATTCCTGCAACAGCACGGCGAATCACCTCCCTGTCTTGTTGAGAATGTCGATTTCACGAGTTATCCTTTCCTGGAGGTCATCCAGATATGCCTATACTGAAACTCTTGCAAGCAAGATCCACAAATCTGAACTGATTATGCATTCCATGACCAGAACCAAGACGATGGATGTGTTCTTTTAAATTGTCTCATTCTTATCCAGCCCTGACCAGTTGGCGCAAGTCAGAGTTCACCCGACCCCTTTAATTGTCTCCTCTGCAGTCATGCATGAAAACTAATCCAGTGAAAATGTCACCAAAAGAAGCAGGAAAAATTACTCTAAAAGTACATGTGAACATATCTCATCTATATTACTACAGAAAAAACTATGGCCAATTTTTTTTAAAGTGTATAGTTTTTTTGGACTCACACTGTAGTACTATATACATTTCATTTGATAAGGAATATTTGGCCCATCTCACACTTGTAAATGCCGTGATTACGTGACACCGACTTTCAGCTATCTATTTTATTCTACACTGCAAATCACTAGGAATATTGGGGTTGAAACGTACTTTGCACAGTCATGATAGAAGCTGGGGGACTGTTTGCCTACGGGCAACCACACCACATGTGACATGGTCTACATCATCAGTGAAAGTGTCTTGAGGTGAAAAACATAAGTTTTATTCGAAATTTTTGGGGAAAAGTTTGCAGAATTTTAGCAAAACAAATCGAAAAAATGTCAGGATTAAAAAAAGAAGTTGGCGATCCTTCCTATAGTCCCTTCGTATTTATATAAGTCATTGTTTCAGTTACTCGCGCTTCATGGCACGTATGTCAAATTCCTTGGGCGAGTAGGTGATACCGCCCCTTCCTTTAAGGGACAGTGGAGACGAGTTGTCTGGTTTGTTGAAGGTAAACTGATGCATGAAGAAGCTGAAGAAGATAAACAACTCCATCTTAGCCAGGTGCTCACCGATACAGCTCCGACGACCAATGCTAAACGGTATCAACTCCTCAGCCTGAACTGCCTCGCCTTTGTCGTTTAGGAATCTCTCGGGTTTGAACTGATCGGGATCGGACCATACTTTGGGGTCACGGGCCACCGCCCACAAGTTTGGAAAGAGAAGGGTGCCTTTAGGAATCAAGAAGCCACGGAATTGGGTGTCTGCGGCAGCAGCATGTGCAACACCCAACGGCACAATCAGACTCAGGCGTTGAACCTCCCAGATGACGGCTCGGGTGAAGTTCAGCTCCGGTTTGTCGGCCATCCTAGGCAGCCGGTTGCGACCGACCACGGCGTCGATCTCGGCCTGGACTCGCTGCTGGATCTCGGGGTAGACAGCCATGTACAGGAGGGCCCACTGGAGCGTAGTGGCCGTTGTCTCAGAACCAGCCGAGAAGAGATTTGCTATGGTTCCACCTAACCCTTTTTCAGGAAGATGGCCATTGTTGTTCAGTTCCTTCAAGTAAACGTCAGTGAAATCGTTCAGATTGTCGGGGTCGAAGGCAGCATGGTGGTTGTCGACGATACTTTTTAAAAAAGTCCGGAGTTTATCCAAATTTGACATCAACTTATCGGTCGATACGAAAGGCAGATAGCGAAGAGCCGGGAAGAAATTGAGAGCACCGCCTGCGCCAAGCAGCTTGACATTTTGGCCAAGTAAGAAAAGAAGCTTCTGGAACTCTTTGTCACTGTACTCGTACCGCTTTCCGAATACAACGGAGCAAATGACATTGGATACTGCGTTACCAAGCAGAGCTTTGGGGTCAAATGGCTTCCCGTTGAAAGCAGACATCTCCTTCATCAGTTCCTCAGCTTCGGTGCCGACCTTCTCCTCAAAGCTCGTTTTGCCCACTCCGAAGCTCCTGAGGACGGTCAAGCAGAAACGACGAAGCTCGATCCAGGGCTGGCCAGACGCCATTAATACACCTGTCAAATCAAAGAAATATACAATTACTAATGTAATGTTCATGCTAACCAATCAATTAAAACTTGCCTGATAAAATAATCTAATCCACTGAGACTTTTCTTAGAAAACATGGTACGGGACTGCAGGTTGTCCCACAAAAAAACCCTAACAGTCGAAAACCAATTCGGAATATTTTCAAATTACCTCTTAAAGTCAGATAAGTAATCTACCATGCAAACTTTATTTCATTCAAATCGATGCATTGGAACAAACGCTATGCTTCATCAAACTCAAGGGTTGAAAATCGTCTTGGGCCACTTTCCTTGAAAGTGAGAAACGCAGTTAAAGAAACACACAAAAGATTTGTTTCCTTTGTTGGAGTATAAAAGTGGCCCAAGTGGTTTTTCAATTGCCGTATTTTGATCGCTGTATCTTTTGAACAAAACGTCCTAATGAAACTAACCAAAAAGCATTTGGAAGACCGATTATTCCACTCAGCAATGTATTACACACGATTTGAATACTACCCCCACTTTTCTGAAAACATGCCCGATTCGACTGATTTTTTTTTATGGACAACCTGTATGTGGAGCCCTGGTGATATAACTACCGAAAAGGAAAAATGGGCAGTTGTTGGTTGTTTGTTATGTTGTTGTTGGTTGCCTACTTAAAGGTATCTCCGTAGTCGGCATGCAATATTTTTTAAGGGATTGCTCGGTAAACAATCTCATAAAATCAGACAATCTAAACATTGTTTGCAATGTAAAAAAAATCAGACATCTCAACTCTTGTTTGAAATGTAGTGTGTACTCATTTTTGCCGCATACCTTCAGTTTTGAAGAGCTCGGCCAAATACATCTTGGGTCTGTCGTTCAGCTGAGGATGTTGGAAAGCTTCCTTCACGGAGGTGTAGTCATTGAGGACCACCACTGTCTTGTTGAAGACTTTCAGACGAAACACGGGCCCGTACTTCGCAGCATACCTCATGAAGAGATCGTGGGGTTCCACGCCTCGTCGTATCTCACGTACAATGGCCGGAACGGAACCGATGAGTGGGAACCCCCAGGGGCCAGGAGGGAGGTTCTTAGGTCGCCCCAAGAACCACCGAAGAACCAGAAGGACAGCCACGCACAGTAATACAGTGCGAACGTCTAGATACCACAACATATTCTGAAGAACGGACATTTTGTTTTATTTTCTCTCGATGAACTATAATTTGGTTTGCTGGAGTTTTTTGTACAGATTCTATAGTAGGGCCTATACTGTTTACCATTCCACTACGTTTTGCAACCACTTCAAAATTTGCACGCCTTTTATGAGAAACACTGTACCCACATAAACACTGATGTGGTATTATCCTCTGATAAAAGGCCCGAAATAGACAAACAGTGACGTGACGTTCGGCATCCAACCAGGTCCCTGGGAAATGCGTTCCGCGAAAGTCAATAAAAAAGCAAGCAATGCTTTCCAACAGGTTTCGCAATGTGTCCACAGGGTGGATTGATTTTCTACTGATATCTATCATGGAGGATACATTGTCTCATTCACTATAGCCTTATTGTCGGGGTCTTCGGATTTGACTTCCGAGTTCCAACCTACATAATGTTTGACTTATGACCTACATAATGTTTGACTTATGACCTACATTTGGTCAATTTGACTTAAGATCTACAAAATGCCTTAGCATTAGAGCTTAGGGCATTGATGGATAACAGGAAAAGGATTTTCAATTGGTGTAATTATATCGTTTGAGGCCTTTCTTACAACTCTCCCCTCCAAATTCTGTATTGTCTCCTTTTGGAGAATAAAGTCACAGATGTCATGACTTTTTAGTTTCAGACAGAATTTTCAAAGACAAACTATCAGTCAATCGATATAGTCTCTATCCTTCTCTTTCTGTTGAGTAGTTACTTCTGAAACGGAAAAAGTTCGCTTGCTTGGAAATCTCTTTTTTGGTTCACCGTATAAAGTCTGAAACAAACGCATGATATTTGAAAAGTGATGCCAAACTATCTTACATTATTATCATTGTCATATTATACATTCTTCCGTCTTTGTCAAACCATGGAGGCAAACGCATTTACTCCTTCCACTATTATTCCAATTTTATTGCAGATTCAAATTACAATGAGTGCTGCTTTTCAACTGGTTTTCAAATGTGAACGACGTTTTTATTCCGCACTCAGTTGAACTGCATGTTCTTCAAACCACACACAATTCTGCTTTTAGGCCTAAATCTTGTAGCAATTATTGTGTCCATGAATAACAATATTGTATGGAACGTTAAACACTTTTCAGTGCTTTTAGGACTAAATTGTACGGAGCATTGGCCTTCCTCGACGTCATTCCATGGTTACTGCATAATAAACAAAGTATTTGTTATTACGATTTCTTTGTGGGAAGTAGGGGAAAGGTAGTGACCGACGGGAAGTCTATTCTGTAAGCGTGATACCGTGAACCATGCACTAAATAAATACCAAATACTTTGGGTAAATATTAGCACTGCGATGACCCTCTCCCCGTGGGGAAAAAAAGAAAGAAATTCGCTACACAATTCGCGGAGCGCTTTGGTCCAATGGTTACGGTGTTCGCCGCGGAACGTGGGTTCGAACCCGGACAGGGAACATGGTGCTGATGTTCTTGGGCAAGACACTTTACTACAATTGCCTCTCTCCACCCAGGAGTATAAATGGGTACCTGTGAAGGTAGAGACCAGATTGCGCTGATCATGAGCTGCTGCAGAAACTGATCTCATGGCCTGATGAACAGGGGTAATTGTGAAGCGCTTTGAGACCTTTCAAAAGCGCTATATAAGCGACATATTATTATCATTATTACACAAGTGCAATTTTTTGCCGGTCCATTCCAGATACATTGATGATGCATGATACATTCATGATACATTGTGAACGCAGTAGGTAAAGTGTGAACGGCGAAAGTGGAAGTTTCATTTCCATACTTAGCAGCAGAAGCTGGTATAGCAAACACGTCATGCGCGACGGCTCAACAATCACATTTGTTTAATTTGAATGACGTCCTTCAAAATTTGCGTAACCAAATTTCGTCAAAGTGACGGTTCCTACATGTAAGTCCCCAAAAGACAGTGCAAAACAAAAGAGTCAGGGTGTTAGAAAGATTGCCATGATTAAAAATAAAGATTTTAATTGATCCATAAGTTGGACAGAATTCCAATCTTTCAGGCAAGCAAAGGATGGACAATTCTTCAAAAAGTACATATAAGCTCAATAAAATTGTGAACAATAAATTAATTAATTGTACATAAATTAATTAATTGAAAAGACAAAAAGTGCATACAGTGTACGTTGTACCATTAAGTATCAATGCAAATGCATAAGAGTATTAGAACCATTTGGGCTAAATTTCAAAGAATTCTTTATTGAAATGAATTACCCACCTTGGGAATTAAAATGATATACATGTATCCATTAATTTAATGTTTTAAATGACATCATACTCAAGACACTTATTATGTGAAGATCAAATTACGTTGAACTGATAGATTTCCGTTTATTTGACACTGTAAACAAAACTAACCTGAACGTCTGGGTACTAAACACTGGATAGTCAAGAGCTAACTCTGTCTATAGCAACATTGCAAGATTGATTGTTAAGCAATAAGTCATGCCTCAATATTTTTTTCATGTACATTTCAAATTTTGCAAATCCCAACGTGTTGAATATTACAATGCTTGATTGCCTTCTTACAAACCACATTGTTGAAGTTGATAAGCCCAGATATCAACATATCATATATATGAAAAGCCTCATGTTCACACAAAACTTTTCTTGTTGTCATTTTCCACATGCTATAATACCAGCCAAACCACTTCCTATAGTGTGGCACAGGTGAAACACCTGCTGTGGAATCACATACTGTCTGCACTTGTGTTTTTCTAAAGAAGATATGTACAAAACACAAAAGAGATGGGAAGCAGTAGAGATATGAAGGACACAATTTAATAATCAGTGAGGAATAAAGGCCAAAGTTAATTTTTTTTTGTAGATATGTGGAAGAAGTCCCATCTGCTCAAACTTTGTACTTTTTCATCACCATGAATACGGTGCTCAGATATTTGAGAATAGCAGAGTTTCCACAGGATTCTCAACATGGAGGACTGACGAGGAACGGCGAGGACTTGGGAAGACTCTTAAGGACTTGCGAGGACTTACAAAGACTGTTGAGGACTTGCGAGGACTTGCGAGGACTTGTGAGGACTTGCGAGGACTTGTGAGGACTTGCGAGGACTTGCGAGGACTTGCGAGGACTTGTGAGGACTTGCGAGGACTTGCGAGGACTTGCGAGGACTTGCGAGGACTTACGAGGACTTGCAAGGACTTGCAAGGACTTGCGAGGACTTCCAAAGACTGTTGAGGACTTGCAAAGACTTGTGAAGACTGGAGAGGACTGGAGAGGATTTGCGAGGACTGGAGAGGACTTGCGAGGACTGTCAAAGACTTGCAAGGACTTGCGAGGAGTTGTGAGGAGTTGTGGTGGACTTCCCGAGGACTGTTGAGGACTTGCAAGGACTTGTGAGGACTTGTGATGGACTTAACTTCAACACTATCTTTTACATATATAAGCAAAAGGAAATCTTATTTTCCGATAGATTTTTTTCTTGTAATTATCTTACACAGCCAGCTGCATTGCCTCTGATGAGGGGGGACAAAACAAGATGTGGCCTCCACCTCCAGAGAGCACAGAATCTCTGCAACAAAACAAAAACAAGCGGTCTTGTTTGAGTCTGAAAAAAAAGTTCACTGAACCATTGAGATTAAAACCTCAGGAAGAGGGATTCTTTAAAAATCCTGAAATCGGGAAATATTTGACAAATCTCAGCCTTGCTTGACTCATCACAGTAGACTTTACAAAAAAAAAATCACTGGTAATTTGACATAAACAACCCATGGTTTGTCTTAGAGAAACTGTCAACTGTGATAAGACTGAATGATTTTTTGGAAAAGGAGTTGCGACCTGATGGTGCTTGCTCTCTTGTTCAGCAAATTACTTTTTAGGATCCAAATGTCAGGGCTTCCAACTTTGAGTAAGAGCTGAGAGTGAGTATTTGGCGATGGAGCTTGAACAGAACTAATCTGAGCGCGAAGCGTGAAGACCTAACGGCGTGGGGTTCGAGGTCTGCTTAAGGGCCCTGAACATTGTTGGATTCTAGACGCTCTGTGGTGTGATCTGAGGCAATTTCTGACCACTTTAACCAATTTGTTGAGCAAAAGATCATCATTTAATCATCATTTCTGAGTTTCATTTGTTAATTTTTTTTTAGCGTGAGAAATCCTGTGCGGGCGTGAATGCGTGAAAATAACCTGAAATGCGGGAGTTACACACTCAATACAGGCATGCAACTGGGAATTCAGAAAAAAACAAGGGAAAGATTTCCATATACGAAGTTCACTAATTTTCCTCTGTATTGACTAACAAGCCCCCAGATAGCAATTTCATGTCATCAAAGTCAATTTGAGCAGTGAGAAAATACAAGCATTTTCTTAGAAAACACTTAGAATTTTTCAGTCCAATCTCATAGGGTTTGTACACAGGGTGTTGGGTGAACTTCGTATATGGAAATCTTTCCAAAACAAGGAAATTCCAAACCACTCAAGACTTTGTACAGTGTTTTTCAATATGTAATGGTATTCCTGAGAATTAAAAAAACGAGGAAATCAGCGGATCCGAGGAAAAGTTGCATGCCTGTCAATACATTAGAGTTGATAGGCCTGAAAGGTGGACCATACTTTTGAATATGAGAGGGGTCCACCTGGATTGCACATCATGCATACACAGAAAGCTTCCAGTTTGTTAGAGTTTTTTTATTGAACACAAAAGGGGAGGGCAGGAGAACTGCCTTACACCTTCCCTGCTGGACCTGCCTAGTTACGCTTCTGCAGAGAAACGAAGAATCTTACCGGAGTGAGATACGTTCTTGGTTTGCTCCTAGAACCATTGTATGATAGACGTTGTGGAACCGTCTCTCCACTGGGGACTGTCGGCAACCTTGGCTCTGCACATTGGGCACGTTCTCTCCCTGTCAAACCACATGGTCACACACTCCTCACAGAAAATGTGCTGCAGGAAATACAAATCAAAACAAGAGCGCAACATGAAGGTGCTGAGCTAGCTATTAACTATTATCTTCAAGCAAACTATTATCTTCAAGCAAACTTGAATCCTCGATGCTGATTGGTCGATCCATGGCAACAAGAGTGTGATATTTTTATATTTGTGTAAGATCTTGGAGGTATATGGTGAAAACGGCATTGAAAATAAAGCCTAAATTAAGAAATGGTGGGCCATTTACAAAGAGATGGTCAAAAACCAAACTGGTTTACACGCGTGTATGAAATACTGGTATGGTCACTGTTATTGCAGTTCTTTGTGCATGCAGTGCTATTCTTTTGACAAGGTCATAAACTTAATGTGGTCGTGGACAAAGTGGTTTTTGACCATTTTTCTGTAAATGGCTGCCATTTCTTAATTTAGGCTTTATTTTCATCGCCATTTTCACCATATACCACCAAGATTTTGTAGATTAGGAATATCTTAAAATAATTTCAACATATCTCCCCGATTTTCATAAATCGGCATCTGAAAAAGTGTACACTTTTGTTTGGACTACCCTGTATAACTCAGTATCAAGCTTTTTAGTTTGTGTTATATTACTTGGGAATAACAGTGTGAGGATCCGGTCTTCACTGCGTGATAATGACCGGCTTTGGGGGTGACCGCTGTTAATGGACCGAGACAAAGTCGAGGTTCATTATCAGCGGTCACCTCCACACCTTCCTCACGGGCGCGCACCCATAGTAACTGTTTTGCAACGCGCGCGTAAGGCTTCACGCGATGGTGGTTGAGCGCATGTGCAGTGTTGTATTGTTACAAGCTACCGTAGGACTGTTGTAAATTTGGCCAATCATTGGCTTGCATGGGGCTGGATCAATGCTGGTTCAGGGGCCATTTATTCGCTTGTTCTTTGAAGCCGGTCTTAATATCACCGTTAATACACCCCCACGTGATCGAGTCTCGACCAATCACAAGCCACCAACTCTCCAAGGTATTTATTAATAGGAGATATGGGAATGGAGTTTACCTTGCAGTGTAGTTCAACTGGATTGGTGAAGTTATCTTGGCATATTGGGCAGGCCTCTCCAACGCCTTGTATGTGGTCGCTGCTAGGCCGACTACCATATTGCTGAAGATGACAGAAAATTAGTATTTTTCAGTTGAGCTAGCATTGTGACTTTAATGACAACTGGTCAAGTTTTTTAAAAAGATAATTTCATATTTCAGCCCTGACCCTGCCAGACGCAACACAGTGCATCAGCTGTAAGTCTGTGGGACCTTGCTGCACTGAGCCATCATGACCAATGCATAAACGGCCAATTCTAAAATAATGAAAGCTAGTCCCATTAAACAATGTCACAACTGCATTATTCAGCTGCAGTTGGTGAAAACAGACACTGAGGCAGTTTGGCCTTGATGGCTCTTGCTACATTGGGCATGCTTTTCACTTTGACAAGTGCTGTGGTTGCTGAATTTATAGCTAACGATTTTAATGATCCTCTATTTCCTCGTCTTCACAAAAAAAAATATGAAACAAATAGGCTTACCGAATCTTTAAAGACATTTTTTACTGTTGTGTAACACTCGAAAATCTTTGAATACGTCATATAGCTCTGTAATAAAAAACAGAAGGTAAAAGATGGCCTTCAGTTCAAAAGTGTCATGTATCAATAAGCCATTTGCGAGTGACTTATATACCCTATGGGATATAAATTTGAAAACATCTGGTACACTGACTTGCTCAGAATGCTTGGCACATTTTAACTTGGAATTCTCCAGACCAAAGACACTGTTGCTAATCACACGATTCGGGGCAAGCTCTTAAAATCCTCCATTTTGCAAAGAGGATTTGGGAGGA
Organism: Patiria miniata; assembly: GCF_015706575.1. Classification (NCBI taxonomy): domain Eukaryota; kingdom Metazoa; phylum Echinodermata; class Asteroidea; order Valvatida; family Asterinidae; genus Patiria; species Patiria miniata. Next base: position 16,033,138 of record NW_024037061.1, read on the forward strand.
TTTGGGAAGGTTGGGGTTAATTAACCTTTATTCTGAGCAATGGGTCTTCATGCATACCTTTGCCATGATGTATAACAGGACCAATGCATAGCTGAACAACCAATGCGAGTCCGTGTCCTCTGATAAAAATGCTGTCCAGACAGGAACCGGGGTTAGGGACCGGTAGAGTTGGGAGATATTCTCAATGCACAGGAACACGCGACCCTAAAGAGAGAAAACATGTTAGTAGAAACGTTTGTTCTCCGCAAAGATTGGGTCTGGCTGGAATAACAGAACATTCTTCAAAAAGGGGTGTTAGGCCCCTATTATACATCAGCCCAACCGTAAGTGGGACGGCCCAACTTCAATTGGGACCATCCCAACTGGAACATTCAGTTAGAACAGTCCCACGTTAAGTTTGGACCGATGGTCTAGTTGAGACGTTACAGGGGTACTCAGAAAGTAGATTTGCCTTTTATGGACAACTCAAGAGTAAGAAGATCATCTTTGGGATTTTTTAGCCTCAGTCCTTAATCCAATAATTGGCCAATTCAAATGTCCGATAAACTAAAACTGAGAGACTGATACTTCACCTCTAAACTTTAAAACACACACAAAGAGTTACTGAGATGAAGCAATTTTCAACATTTCTCAACAAAACATGCTTTATTTATCACAGCTCACTCAGTATAGCTTTGGAGACAAGGACAAAGACATTACCACACTGTTTTGGATTTTAAAACTCTTAATAGAATGACACACACACAAGTGAAATAAATTCTTTCTAATAACAAAAATGTCAATGTTTCTTTTCTCTGTATAGACCTATTGCATTCAGTAGCCATCTTTGCGGAGTTTTTCTTGATTAATTCATTCATTTAAATCTAATGTTCAAATAATCTACTCATGCAAAGATCCCTGTAAACTTAAAGCACACACTTCAAAGATGCAATGAAAAAGATCTATAAGGATAAAACAATCAAGTCTATTTCTACACTAATGAGATAAAATAAAAAATAAAGTAATCTTCACTCGTACCCTTCTCTTAAAGCTCAGACAAACTCTTGGCAGAGCGGTAACCAAGCACTTGGTTGCTATGGTGATATATTTGATGACATAATCGGTGATCCCGATGACCCAGAGCAGAGTCCAGAAGTCCATTTTTTCAAAGTTCGGTTTTAGAAATATCAAACTGGAACAGAGTTATAAAACAAACAAGAATATTTTTCGGGGAATATATGTGACGACGAGAACTTGCTTTAACACCAGAAAAACCTTGTCCGAAAATACAGTCAGTCAGTTTAGAACAGTACAGAGTGAGTAAAAAAAAAATGAAACTCAAATGACGGGACCTTTTTAAGCGTAGTTCTGCATGTAGCACTTTCAAAATCTAGGATATGAAAGCCCAATTCATAGGCTTTCTTTCACTACAACAATCAGGCATTCAAATCACTCATGTACTTTTCCAGTTACGAAATTTTAAACACAAACAACGTTTTGAAGTTCTGTCCACGAATCACAAAAAGGTAAGCGTTCTTTCAGCAAAACGAAAACAAGTCACATGCACCCCTATGAGAATTGTTTTCGTTTTGCTTGCCTTGTTTGTGATCCATGGACAGAACTTCAAAACGGTGTGTGTGTTTAAAATTCCGTAACTTGAAAAGTACAGGAGTGATTTGAATGATTCTTGTACTAAAAGAAAGCTTATGAAGTTGGGAAGGTTATGTGTATTGTCATGTTGATGCAGTATAATTTTATTGTTCACGAAACAGTATATTGATCCAACAATTGTTTTCACGTCACAACATGGCTCCTAGTGATAACACGGACACTGTTATTATGGCTTAATGTGATTTTGTCTCAGGGATGTTCTATAATAGACTGAGCCACAAGGTCATAGACCTTTGGATTGCTAGTTCAATACTCACCATTTTGGCAGCTGCTGATCAGCAAAGACGTAGTAGACTACGGCAATATTAAATGGCAGAAGGAGAGACATGAAGAGCAGGGATTTCAAGTTCCGCTTGTCCTGAAAAAGAAGGTTTACAGGGTTGGGTTATGGACAAGTGACAGCTGGTAGCTCGAACAGGATGTAGGGTCTTTCCCCTGGGCGTGTAAATAAAACATTACATTAAGTTTGTAGGATTCAGGACTAGAGATTCTAATGATACTAAAAAATTGCACGACTAGAAATACTAATAATTCTTTCTGATACCAATCATGATAGGTTGGCGCGGACATCCAGGAGCTTCTTACATTGCCTTGTCTAGTTCCCAGACCTATCTACTCAAATCTCAATGTTTCTTGAGTCTGGAATGTTGTATGGCAACTTTAAGTTATCGCTACCAGTGAACACGGGTGTGCAAACAAATAGATGTTTTCATCGGCTGATGTTATCCTACCCAAACCATTCTGAGCAAGCTATCAGTGTACATTCACGGCAGCCCCCTTTAATGGAGAAAGCATTGTGCCAGCTATTGTAAAGATGTATTTATAGGAACATTTAAACTTGCGTCAATAACCTGAGATACACATCCGGGCCCAATTTCATGGCTCTGCTAAGCCCAGAATTCCACGCTTATGATCACCAGTTTGCGCTGAGAATGCTAGCAGGAAAATTCTGCACTAACCCTGTAAGCCAGGGTCCAACTTTAGCGGTAGCCCGCTAACCAAATGCTAGTCAAAACAGCGGCGGGCTAGTCAAACTATTCCTTAAGTAGCCCGGCTAAGGTAAAAGTAAAGGGGACGAACCTGTGTCCATGAAATGCTGCTGTGGGGGGATCGCCACACCTCCTCCACAGCGAGTCTGTTACCTTCCCAGCATTGAATAATGCCGGTACCCATTTAACACCTGGGTTGAGAGGAGTAATTGAGGTAAAGCATCTTTACTCAAGGGCACAACACGCATGGCCACGGCGGGGCTCGAACCCACAATCTCACGATCATCAATGCTGTGCTCTACCGCTAGACCATATGTGACCTTAAGGTCGGACCCAGTGTAAGCGCAGGATCCTTAGTTACAGGGTGTACGCATGCGCAGAAGCCAAAATTCCTCGCTAACCCGTGAAATACGCTTACTGTAAACATGAAATTTCCTGCTACAGTAAGCAGGGATTTTTCAGTAATGGTAAGCAGAGTCATGAAATTGGGCCCTGCTTGATACCTCCAAATATGGCATGGTTACTTGCCCTCACTCGTTCACAAATACACCCTATAAGACTCACCCTCTGAGCAACCTGTTCTTTGAGTTTGCCGTTGAAATGGAAAAATGCAGCCCCCATTCCAATGAGCACAATTACACCTAAGGGGTAAGAAAGAAAATCACTTTTAGAAAATACTCAGAATGTACTCATCCAGAAAATTTAGCTGTGAGAATGTTGATTTTTCTTTTTTGGTGGTTGAGGGGAGTTGTAATCCTTCATATAATGTCAATACTTTCAGAAATCTTATATGACGAGGCAGTAGGGAAAGTTTAGAAGGAAAAGGGTTTTGAACTGCAAAATAAATGGAGCAGTTTTAGAATGGCAAAGGGTTTATAATATAGGTTTTGAAACTGAATTAGTTCAGTTCAGGTTGGGCTCAGCAATTTCAGTTCGGTTCAGTAGCAAGGTTCACGTACATGGAGATAAAACACACAAACAAAATCGTGTTTGAAAATTTGTGACAATTAATGTTCCACAAAGAGATATTTAATGATTTTGTCCCAACTCGTTTATTAAATGTTCATATATGCATCAGAAAGTTAATACTTGGCTTATCATTTTGATAGATCACTCATGGCAACCATCCTGGAAACTACGGACATTTGGAGAAAAAATGGGACGGTTCTTGTTGATTTCCACAGTACAAGATTTGTGTAAGGCCTTGTAATTCAAAAATAGCTCTGGCTACTTCAGACTCATCTTGCTGTATTTGGTCACATTTTCAAAACAAATACTTGGGAACGGGATATTTGAATTTCTTTTTATTTAAACACAAATTTGCCAAGCACTGTCATCACATTGACACTTGAAGTACATGAATGATCCAGGCAATACAGTTGCTCACCTATTCTGTGATCATACAGGATTTTCAGCAGCAAGATCAGTACAAACGGCAGAGTGCGTTCCATGAGGGGCCTAAGCGCCCTGAACTGTCCCTCGGCAAGACCCCCTTGCCTATCTCCATTCTCCCCCTCGCTGGTATCTCCCGCACCGTCGTTCTGGTTACCGGCCCCGTTCCTGTTTTCCTCCTCTGGGTTCACAGCCGGCATGTCAATGATGATTGCGTCTCGGCCCTGCCCACCACCCCCAGGTGGGCGGGGCGGGTCCTCCATTGTCCCCAGTCCCGGGATGATCCCCTGGAGGACATTTTCAAGACGGTCAGACAGAGGGCGCTGTTCACCGGAGGCAGCCATGTTACCGTTTTGCTACAAATATTTATTTCAGGAATGCACAAGTTTAAAATCACGAGTATTGCATGTATGTTGACTCGTCAAATGTTAGGATTTCTGTGACGGATGGACACTACATGCAAGCAAGTCAGCATCAGTCAGGTTGGTCCAATCTTGGAGGAAGCAGCTTAACTGTCGTCATGGTTATTCACAAATCAATAGTGGAACCACAGTCACATCGACACTGCAGAAAATACAAGCAACATTTAACAATGTTAAAAACCACAGAGTATAACACACTGTATGATTGCCAGCTCTCCATGTCAAACATAAACGTACGTCACTTTTATCAATAAATTTTCAAGCGCCAAAAAGTTACTTTCTATGGTTCTTTGATCCATTTTCCCTCCTCAACTCTCACTCTGTACCTAGCTGGAGTTACCCAGCCCTGAGTTTTATCATTGGGTTGTCATCTAGGGCTGGAGCGCATTTTTCTCAAAACTTGTAGTATTTGCAAAAAAAAATTGGAAAATGTTCAATTTTGTCCCCGTTACACACTAATTGCAACTGCAACTCACCCCAAACTTGCCTGGAATAACCATTACACAGGTCCTTGAAGTAAAAAACGATCCACGATGAAGATTCAGCCTACAATTGCAGTGAAAACAGGAGGAATAACCGCTAACTTGACAACCTTGCTGGATTGACCAGGACCGCTATTGGTTTGTGCACACAAAAAATTGTGTACAATGAATGGCGGTCGATTAACAGGCACAGAGAGCGATCGCTGTCAACTACTCGTTTTTGCCGGCTGCGCTGGCTGTTGGCGCGTGACGTCACGCGGAAGCGTAACACCCGATGACTGTTTCATGCACTAATATAAGGTTTACCACTCGCATACAGCTTTGGTACTGGAACCGCAACCAATAGTGCATGAAACAGTCATCGGGTGTTACGCTTCCGCGTGACGTCACGCGCCAACAGCCAGCGCAGCCGGCAAAACGAGTAGTTGACAGCGATCGCTCTCTGTGCCTGTTAATCGACCGCCATTCATTGTACACAATTTTTTTTGTGCACAAACCAATAGCGGTCCTGGCCAATCCAGCAAGGTTGTCAAGTTAGCGGTTATTCCTCCTGTTTTCACTGCAATTGTAGGCTGAATCTTCATCGTGGATCGTTTTTTACTTCAAGGACCTGTGTAATGGTTATTCCAGGCAAGTTTGGGGTGAGTTGCAGTTGCAATTAGTGTGTAACGGGGACAAAATTGAACATTTTCCAATTTTTTTTTGCAAATACTACAAGTTTTGAGAAAAATGCGCTCCAGCCCTAGATGACAACCCAATGATAAAACTCAGGGCTGGGTAACTCCAGCTACTCTGTACCCTCCTCCAATCCTCTTTGTTTACCAGTTACTTACTTCACTGGGATTCAAACCCGCAATCTTGTTATTTAATCACACCGGTCTTATCCACCCACTGCACTACATCACCCACTAGTCAAACGATCGTTGCCAATTTAGTGTAGGCCTAAATACATTTCTGATTAGCCTATAATGAAAATCAAAATTTGACAAAGTTTTACATGTTTTTGTACATGTTCCAAGTGTGGCCTTTATATACCGAGGTAGTCCAGTAAAAAATAAAATGGCCACATTTATGGGGCTAGTATCGATAGGCGCATTTTGTCACGAAATAGATGATGCACAAACATCGTAAACACAACTGACTGAATATTTCAGTTGACACTTTACAAAACCGTACATATCCAATTATCCATAAATAAAGACATCTCCTTACCATGTCCTGAATGTTTATACTACTAGCGTATCACTTCGGAATTTCAGATTGTAGGGCCTACAAAAGCCAAGCAAAATAGCAACGTCACCGAATTGCGTGCTGTAACGTAACGGATCCCGACAGGTGACCGTTTTAGCCGATTTTCGGCTAACTTTGACAGATTTTTTGTGAAAAGTTTGAGAGAAAAAAATTGACAGAATGGATTTTTTTGGCAGGTTTCTGGCAGAATTCTGCAAAAGTGAATATTCGACAGAAAAACAGCAAATTTGATAAAAATTGTATATTTGTTTTAAAAAAAAGCTTCAATCTTTTTCGAACAAACCCTTACATAAATGGGACAGGTTGGCAGGTACGTTCTGAGGTGAAATTTAGGGTACCGACAAAGTCTAGTGATGACAAAGTTGCGTTTTAATTGCCTGAAATTTACACAATGTCATAACATCTTTATCATGTTTATGTGACTATAGATTTTTTATAATGTAATTTAAACCTTAATAAAGGCAATACTACAATATCTACACGTGATTTTAAGTATTTAAAGTTGCCTGAGTAATTCTGGGGAATTTGGCAGATTTTTGATGAATCTGACAGATTTTTGAATTGCATTTAGCAGAATTGGGCCATGACCTTACGGTCACCTGGCACTTGATGTATCGGTTTCAGGTTCGCTTTACGCGCCTATCAATAATAGTCCCCCCCCCCCCCCCCCGGGCTGCCCCACCCAAGACGTCGGGATTGTCACTTTTGAAGTGACAAAATCCCCACCCCTCGGGCAAAATTTAAGTGACAATCCCCGATCATGCATACATACGTGGGGCGCACTAGTAAATGCATTTCCATGGTAGCACGCCAATGGTAAAAAAAATGTAATTTGAGTGACCCGAATCCCCACCCTGGGTCATGAAAAACGTGACCAAATCCCGACATCAGACCTTGAGCTGCGGGGGGGGGGGGGAAACATTTTGATAGGTGCGTTACAGGTCCGGGTCAACTCAGTCTGAGTCAACTCGGTTTTCGTTTCCGTGGCTTTGGCGTCGCCACGGTCACTCTTGAAAATCTCTCTGATAGCACTCTAAGGGGACTCTGACGTCCCCCAGCTCTTTCTTTCTTCTTTCTTATAAGTGCATACTTCATGGCTGAAGGTGATCGCACTGCCAGAAACACCGGGGCGAACCTTCTCTTAGCGATAAGTGCTCAGTACCTGGGTTCTTACGTGCATTCAACCAACACACGGGACCAACGGCTTTACGTCCCACGCAATAATGGTGAAGTGCCTTGCCCTAGGGCACACAGTGTCCACCCGGTGGGTTCGAACCCACGCCACTGTTGCCTCTGAAACACCAGAGCATGAGTCCGATGCTCTTAACCGCTAGGCAATTATGACACTCCAGCTTTTAAGGGGACTTATTAGCCGGAAGTTGGGTGTCGATATTAATACACGCCGAGCATGCCGGAAGTTTGGTGTTTATATTAAATACATGCCGGAAATTAACTGCAATTTAAAAAAAGCGGTTATTAAAAATTACCCCTCCCCAGCTTCAACAAGATTGCTTCCAAAGCCTGTAGAGGCTGGCTAGAAACACCGTCACACCAGTGGCGCACCCAAGGGGGGGGGGGGCTCGGGATGGGGGAGGGAGCCCCCCCCCCCTAAGAGGTTGTCAATTTTTTTAAGTCCCTTTTGACCTTGGTGGTATGTATGTGGCCTATTTTCGAGTAGTATAATAGGGGTGTTAGTGGCGCCACCAACGTCAAAATTGCCCCCCCCCCCCAAAAAAAATTAACCCAATATTTAAAAATTGTTGGAAAAAATTGTAACTTCTAAGTTCTACAATTTTGAACAAACTAAATTGTGAGGCCCCCCCCCCCCCCCCCCCCAAGCAAATCCTAGGTGCGCACACAGCCCAGAAAATTAACGTAAAAAAGATTCTCCATTTCTGTGCTGGCACAATCACAAGACCTTTTTGTGTACATTTTCCAATAAGGGACCGAGTTGATTTGGAACCGAGCTGACGGTTGACTTGGGACCGAGTTGAACTGGGACCGAGTTGACCTGGGACCGAGTAGACTTGGGACCGAGTTGACTCGGACCGAGTTGATTACGGATCGGGTTGGCTTCCACCCCAGCTGTTCCGATACCTTCGATCATCGCTTTCTCTCCAAGCTTGGCTCTCATTACACCTTTAGGGCGGGGGGGGGATATTACAAACAATGAACTTCATGGCCATCAACTTTAGGCAATTTGGCACTAAGCTTTCGTTTGATATATTGGATGTATACAGCTGGTCATTCATCACTGAGTTCCATTGGTTTGAAAAACGGTGTGTAGGCCTATACCTCTTATAGGCCAGTTTTGGTACTGTGAACACAACCAGACATCATGCATGATCTTGTGCCGCATCTTCAGTTGCATTTCGAACATCAAGAAAAAGGTACATGTATCTTCCAAAATCGTCGGGCAGGGGGACGCACAAGACGGTTCCCCAGCAGACATCAGAATCACTTTCAGGAACTTCAATAATTCAGACTTTTGAATTATTCATGACTTTGGAGCATGCTGCTACGGAAAAGAAATTCGCCCCTGCCCCTGCAGTAACCCCATCCTAACTCCTGTTCCGCGTGAGAACACCCATGGTTAGTCGTCTTTCTAGACCATTGTCGCCATCTACCTGAATTGCGGGTAATTACGGTTTTGGTATTACTCGCCCATTCTCGCCGTCCACTCATCGACTCAAAATTACCCCCCTCCCCGGTCTCAACAAAAGGTTAGCAAAGGCTTGTAACAACACAACCCGAACATGTTACCTCGGCTGGTATAACGCCATAAACAAAGTCATTCTGGCATAATGAAACAAGGGGATCCATTTCACTGGGTGGCATTGGTGCCCTTTCATTCTCCGGGTCGGAAGAGTATTGGTGCCCACGTTTTACGAGTTCAAGTTGGCGTCTTGAAACTTGTTTATCCGCGGTTGATTTTGCATTATACAACAGTACAAGGTTCGTGTGATGAATGTCCCCCTTCTGGATTCCGTCTTGATTGGACAGTGGAAAACATTTCCCCTTGGAACACTTTTTAAGTTAGAAGTGCTTTGATCAACTGAAACTGACGAGTCTGTCTACAGAAGTTATACCTTTAATATTCTGGAGTTTTCATTAAGCCCCCACTGAACCTCTTAATGTACATTGAAATGGCTTAATTCAGGTAGGGCTAAAAGATGTCTTTTATAGCGCTGCGTATTGCAGACTCTGTGAGCAATTTGAAAACTTTTGGAAAGAGACTGGAAGTTTTCCAACATCGAGCCGTCAACGCCTAAAGAGATCGCCTTGAACATGATGTGTACAACAGACAGACAGCTAGATGCACTGACGTCCCCGCGGATTGTACCATCACCTTACCCACCGCGTCAGCGTGCTGGCTACTCCGTCGACACCATGCGTTGCACCTCATGGCGACATGATGATGACATTTCACCGACAAACCCGTTCAGCCCCTTGGGGATTCACTTGCTCCCGGCGCGAGCCAAACTCCGGCTCCCCGTCGCACGGGTCAAATACAGGGGTCTCGACTCCGAGTCTGACTCGGCCGGAGTGGCAGTGGGGAGGAACATCCGGCGGGGCCGAGCCTTCTCCCTCCCCCTTGACGGTGCCAACACCTTCACGCTGATCGACCACTTCAGTTCGAGATTCGACACTTGCGGATGGTACAAATACACGAAACCCAAATCTGTCGTAAGTATCCTCTTTTGGGCTCTGCATTTGTGACATTGGCGAATGGAGCAAAGGGGAGGCTTAGGGTATGAATCCCTGGCCCCACCCCTCCCCTTCCTCGAGATTATGCTCGATTGCACTTGTCTGCAAAATGTGTGTTTATAATTGTGGCTTAGAGATGATAAGTTGTGCTCTAACAATCTCAATAATGGATCCAGCCCTGCTCAATGTCTATGTCAGATATTATCGGTAGAGTATCTCTTTCGAATCAGATGTTTGAGATTCAGATATCGTTGAGTAACTATACCTGTATAAAAACGACTTCGTCAAAACACTGGTTTTCTTTGTTTAAATTGACTAGGAATTCTAGTCTAATCTGACTGCTATTTTAGAGTGTATTATACGGAGTCAATGGAAGTTCAAACGAGATTAACGAAGACCTCTTTGTATTGGAATGTCCGGAGTAAATCAACTCTGGACAATCTTCTTTGTAGCCCCTTTATGATTCCCAAAATTATACAGACAAAACAGGAATCAGTCCAACGATCAGTATGCGACCCCAACTTATTTTCGGATTATAATAACAAGGCGGGAAAAATCACGGTTGCGTCAACATGATAAAAACGTACCATAATAATGAATGCGGGGGAGGGGTGGGTGAACATAAAATTTAACTCATGTTTATTTTTGCGGTATTATTAAAATCATATATTGTACAATTTTGTGTAAAGTACTTTACATTTTTTTTTTCGTGCAAAAAACAACAACAGTATTTAAAGTGGGGGAAAACTAGACCCACGGGTCCTTGGTGTAGGCCTAAGCAATGCTGTATTGTGTGGGTGTGTGGATGTGAGTTTGTCTTACATTCCCTACGTGGACTTGTGAACAAAAGATGTCCACATAATGCAGGTTTTGTTAACGTTATGTGGACTAAGCCGTGTCCACATAACGTTTTGCCCTTTCTGGAAAACAGGTTTAGAGGCATTTTTGGGTTAGGTTTATCCGTAGCAGAATGAAGAGAAACACTATAGGGAATCATAGAAAAAAAAATTGGGTTAAAAGAGTTTTCACAGTTTAAGTAAAGTTATTTTTTGTACCGAGTTTTCTTAACTACACGAAAACAAAGGAATGTCCACACAAGGTATGTAACGTAAACCTGGGTGTGTGTGTGTGTGTGTGTTTTAACAATATTTTACAACAAAGTGGACTTTGCTCAAAATAAAATCAGGAGTGGAACTTAAAATATTGTCACAACTGCCACAATTGGATATTTAAGCATGCGGAGGAGGCTTGGATTTGAACTATGTGCCAGTAAAAGTACTCGAAAAGCTGATTTTGCTATTACAATGTAGACATAACTGACAGCCAAAAAATCGTCTGTATTGGGCCTTATGCACGAGTTGGCCATTTTTGTCGAATTCCCTGACTGTATTTTTTAAATTGTTAACTGTTGAATGAGATGGCGCCAGACTATTTATGCAGTGTAATATTTTTTTAAATCTCGCTTAAAGCATTATGGAAAGTTTAATTACAAATTTTAAATTATTCACATAGAAGCAGACTTGAATTAATTAGTAATTTACTTGCTTTCATTTCTCTTCGCAAGTTCCAAAAATGAAAATTTTACCTAACTTTCAATTCAATATGGCCGACTCGTGAATAAGGCCCATTGGCCTAAAGCTCACTGTAGATCATTCCTTGTTTTTCTGAAGCGACGCAGTCAGTTTGCACCAAACTTTTGAAGAAATAATCTATGCAGCTTGACAATTAATTATTCCGGGCGTATCTTTTTTATGGGCGTGCAAAAGCAATTTTAAAAAAAATTCACTTTCAGTCAATTGAAACTTGAAAGCGCCCAAAATTGAAAAAAAAAAATTCCCGTTGAAATTTTTCATTCAAATTATAGGAGAAAAACAAATTCGATATGACCGGTAGAGCAAATTCAATGCTCTTTTTTTCAACCTGGACTTTATCACAAAGCTGAAAGCTGTAGCCTGAACTGCCCAACAATAATGATTGCCGGTGTCATATGAAAATCGGACTCGAATGAAAATCTGACTCTTTTTCCCTTTTATTGGTTAAACCCTCTTACGTGACCGGTCCCTCCCTAATTATCTATGCAAGAGCATGCGCAATACCACCAATGAGTCCGTATTTCATGAAATCTAAATTCATGCTACACCTGTCGCTTCAGTTGTTGTTGGCGAGAAACTAGTGAAGGGGAGAACTGCCCTTACCCCCCCCCCCCCAAAAAAACCGCCCAACCCGACCCCCACGGCCTTCTGATAGACTAAAATCGACACCCGCTGTTGAACGAAAAGTCCAGCACTACAAATTCGTGCTCATTATGACGAGTCATGCGACTTAACTCTTCTCAAACTATAAAAACCATGTCCTGTTTGTAATTAAATTCATGCTGACATTAACATTGGATGTGTGCATTATAAATAGTAAAAAGAATGTGCAAGGAAAAACAGGTCAAATTAAATTTGGATTAACTTATTTTTAAGATGGATACACAGAAGCGTCAGCAGTAGAAGCCAATGGCTTGTATTCCTATAACTAGTCCCCTATCCCATTTCCTATATTTCCCGTATTACAGAATACATTATAACAATAACTTTGTTTACCAAAAGTACAAGGACAAGTGACTTATTACACCACTCATGGACCAAAATGAAAATGGACCCAAATGAAAAATGGACCAAAGTTTCGGAATCGTTTGACGTTAGGCCTGTCATACAGTGGCACAGCGGTGTCATAGCAACAGACAACACATGGACACATTGTACCGCAAGAGGGCGCTAAAAATCAACTCCACGAGCCGGCGAACAAGACGGATACCCTGTCTTCTCATTGTGTTCTTTGAATTGCGGTTGAGTGGCACCTGTTGTGTATAAACAGCAGGTGATTAGAAAACGGGGCAACAAGTGCAGTCTGCCGGCCGGATGCGGATCGCAGCGGTGCCCGATCGCAGCTCAGGGCGAAGCGGCTTAGTCGTATTTTTTCATTTTTGAAGGCATCACATTTTCACTTCAGAGGAAGTTTTGGCTACATCACACCAACTTCACAATGGAATAGTACTGCAAAGCGGTAAGTGTTCGAATGGCCTTGCCCTTCATGCAGTGGCGTCGCCAAGGGGGGGCCAGGGGGGGCACGTGCCCCCCCTGGAAAACCTAGTGCCCCCCCGAGTGCCCCCCCATCTGAGATTTGGGTTGGTACAAAAAAATCCTGCGCGTTGTTAAAATCATTACCTCGAAAATAGCAATTTCTGGAGATATCTTCAGATCGAATTTAGCATCAAATGTGGCACCATTTTGCATCTAGCCCATCCTCCGTATGCGAAAATTTTCCAAAGGGGAGGGGGGCACCCCCTCCCCTTAGACCCCTCCCCCAGGACGGCGATCCGTATCCACCTAAGTGCCCCCCATCAAATGCTGGTGCCCCCCCTGTGCCCCCCCAGACTGAAAAGTCTGGTGACGCCACTGCCTTCATGCCCTTCCTTCCTTGTCACTTGTCGCTTGTTATGTTTTTGTTAGGCTACCCGACGGATCAGTCAACTCGACATGCTCAACCGTTTGCCAACTCGACTCGAACCAACTCGACCTGAATGTTTCACTGGATTTTGCCAATAATGCCATATTTCCAAAACACAAGCTCGTATAAAAATGATTTAACATTTATTTATTATTAGGGAGCCAATATTAGGCCTAGTTGGACAACGGTCAAGTTGACTTTTCCAGTTGAACACACAACGGTCGAGGTGGACAACGGATGAGTTGGCAAACCGTCCTGTTGAATTTTACAGTTGAACGCACAACGGTCGAGTTGGTTCAACGGTCGAGTTGGTAAACATTCGAGTTGGTCAGAGTCGAGTTGGCAACCAGTCAAGTTGACCTGACACCATCCCGACTGCTGTCTCAAGTCAAGTTGTCTCAACGGTCGAGTTGTCTGATGTTCGATCCGAGTAAACTAGGACGTGGTCGGGCGATAGTAGAGTCCTTGGATCGTACCCATCATTAATCAAATTCCAATCATTTTCACCATTAGCATTACCCCAATCAAAATCTTCAGATCTCATTCCCAAAACAGTCCTCATGCACCTCTGTAGACTTCAGTGGGAATTGAAAATACAACTGGTGGTGGTAAAGTTCATATACCTTAGGGAAGAAAAGAAAAATTTTATCTTCAATTGGGAAACCGATCCTTATTGTCCTGGAGGCCGCCATAGTTATATTGAAGATTTCAAGAATGAACTGTTTATTGCAATCAAGTTACAAGTCTAAGTTGCGTCATAGAGCAGCCACTCATTCAAAACAGATTTTTAGATACCGCTCACTGTACTGTAGTATAGTGGGTGTCTTATCAGTCTCTGCATGGTGCAATGATGACCTACAGGGTGAGTCAAAAAAAGCGGAACCCAAACCCCATATAGTATATTTCATATTTAAAAAAATATGTAGCACCAAAAATAATAATAACTGGAAAGCCAATTTCATAAGCTACTTTTAGATGAAAAAATTACTGAAATTGGTCAATCCGTTCAAAGAATATCACCATTTAAACACAATGACCCTAAAACCTGTCTCGTCCCAAATATGCGATTTTAACAATCGTCGTCACAATTGTCTTCAAACATCACCGCGATGAAATCTTAGTTTAAACGTTAACAATATGCAACAAAGTCCTTTTGAAGGCCCGTCTTTTCAAAAAGTAGATTTTATAAATCATATTGTTTGCCTAACCAGGGTTGTCAATCAAAATATTGTGTACTACAGTTGGTGACTGTTGTTGAAACAAGTATTCTGCGTCATTCTCTTTGTTGTTCCAAACAGTCAAAACACACAATAAATTGTTTTTTGGACGAGACAGGTTTTAGGGTCATTGCGTTTAAATGGTGATATTCTTTGAACGGATTAAGCAATTTCAGTAATATTTTCATCTAAAAGTAGCTTTTGAAATTGGCTTTCCAGTCATTATTATTTTTTGGTGCTACATATTTTTTTAAATATGAAATATATTGTTTGGGGTTTGGGTTCCGCTTTTTTTGACTCACCCTTTATTTTGTGGAAACTGTTATTTGAAACTTCAGAGTTGCTCATGCATAAGGGCTTGTAACTTAAACCAGTCCAACACAACACACAGACCTTTGCAAGGGTTAATTAATAGTGGGTTTTCTTACAGAAAAGATATATGCACATTCATAGCGAGTTTGTTTTGTGAAATTCAGTAAAGATGTTTACATATCGGTAGTGTAACTGGATCTTATATGTTACTGTTGTGCTTAAGTACTTGCTTCAAAAGCAGGTGTTTTAGCATTTGTTCTCTTCATAATATTTACAAAAATCACATGAATTGCAAGGTTAGACCTGGACACACACTTCTTAAAAAGCTGTGGTTTAAATCATTTTTTATGTGAGGAGCCGATTGTCGGGTAACTTTAACCGTTCTTAACAAACAAGATCTTGCAATGTTTTTCCAGTCGTTTCTGTTCGGGCTTGACAAAAGCCAGCTTCACCGTCATGTTTGAAAAGAGTTGGATTTCGTATTTGCAAAGGTCCTGGTTTTTATTTATTTTAGTTTATTTCTTTTGGGTAATGAAATGAAAGATTCCTCAAAAGTGTCCTCGGCACTGTAGCTCGCAAGCCTAAAGAAACCTGTAGAGGAAGACATTGAGAAGAAGTTACAGTTTTAGAGGTGGGAGAAAAACCCCAGAGGAGTGTTCTGGGGGAAAACCCACGGAATCAGGTAGGGACTGAAAACCCAATCCACATGTGGTCCGGGCAGGAATGGAACCCGGGCCATAGCGGTGGAAGGCAAGGAAAGTAACCACTGCGCCAACCTGACTTCCCTAAAGTAGATGTAACCAGAATGAATTTTTGTTTGTTTATACTCCAAAGCATTGCAAGCAAAAGAGGTCAAATTGATGGATGTAGTTTTGACTTGATCAGTATTTTTTTCTTTGCAGAGTACATGTTCCAGTTGGGATACAGCAGGCCTCCAAGAACTCTGCAGTATTTCAAGAGATGATTGGGTGAACAGCTGTTGACCTTTAGTTCACCATTTACACAAGTGCAATCATGTTAGACCCCAGCCTGCCATGGTTGGCCGTGGGCTACCGAAACTTCAAACAAGAAGACTTTTGCCAGCGTCAGATCCGGGATGAGATGAGCAAGTACAGGATCGACACGACCGACGTGAGGAGCGTGTTGCGGTCATCAACTCCGCAGGGTCAGCAGAGGAGGCGTGTGAAGAGCGCCACCGCGACACGCTTCACGAGTCGCAGCTGCGACAGCTTCACCGCCAGGCCTACGCCACGGCCCAAGAGTGCCCAGTCGTACCACCCGAACTATCCACACTACCAGGATGCGGACCGGTCGCCTGTGTCAAGACAGCGGCGTCCACGCAGTGCCTTTCTGCCCCACCACCGCCCTTCCCCTGCCCAGAACCGCAGCGTGACGGCTGTGGAACGCCAGTATCACTTGGAGAAGACGATCAAACTCTGCGTAGACGAAAGGGACTCCAAGTGTGCTTTTTGTCCTGTTGAATGCCGACCCAAGTCCAGCAGCAGTAACAGGCCGACGTCGTCTACTGGTCTCGTGGCGGCCCATGTGCCCTCGCATTATGATAGATATGTGGCCTGGACTAGACCAAGAACTGCCCCAGCAACGGTATGGGTGCTCATGTTCACTTTGAAATCTGGCTAACAGAGGTCAACAGTCAAGTATCAACTTGACCAGGGGAGCATGGGGAGTGGGGACCATTTAAGTCCCATAGGTTTCTGTTTCAAAGAGCAAGTCCTATGGTCTTTTAGATTTTCCCTGCATGATGGAGCCTAGAGCAAGGCTACACGCACAACTTCTTTTCTTGAAGTTCAGTAAATCAGTTCTTCAAGAGGCAAAACTGAACAAGTCTTTTACTGTTAATAATAACATGAGGCTTGTAACATATTTTTAATTTAAAGGTTCCTTTTTTGACAGTGGGAAACATTCTCATCAATATATGAATGTATAGAAAGTTGAAATGTTTTAGAAAAGTTTAATTTAATTGACTCATTTGTAGCACCTTGTTTTTCATACTTTTCATTTGAATATATTTATCACTTGATGATGACTGATGGTGAAAAGTACTGTCTGCTGTACCAGATGTAATCATTTCCTGACAGACTCATTGGTTTAATAATGATAAGACATCTCCACTCGTAAGCAGCAAGTTTGGTGTTTGAATCCCGCTGTTTTTGTTGTTTTATTTTCTGTTTTCATTTTTAAAAGAAACATTTCATTGTGCTGTTATTCAGTGAAGGGCTTACCCTAATATTTAGGCATGCAACTTTTCCTCGGATCCACTGATTT
The DNA here is from genome assembly GCF_015706575.1 of Patiria miniata. Classification (NCBI taxonomy): domain Eukaryota; kingdom Metazoa; phylum Echinodermata; class Asteroidea; order Valvatida; family Asterinidae; genus Patiria; species Patiria miniata. The sequence goes on from NW_024037061.1 coordinate 16,050,342, forward strand.
CCTTTTTTTTTTTTTTTTCTCATGAATGCTATTACAATTGAAAAACACTGTACAAAGTCTTGTGTGGTTTGAAATTTCCTCGTTTTGTTCTGAGTTCCCAGTTGCATGCCTGAAAATGTAAATCAAAAGTTGTAATAATAATTTGTAGCTCAAATTTTGCGGGAAATTGGGTGGAGCATGGAACACTCACAGCTTTATTTTTCTATTGCACATTGTGTTGTAAATTTTTATTCTGTTTATTCCTGCAGAGACGAGAATTTCTACAATTACCAAGACACAATAATGTAAGTAGACCTACAATTTAGAGGACACTAAAAAGTCTGGAATTATTTTAAGATCAAAATGATCCAGTGAGAGGTTTTTTTAAAATTAAACTGAAAAGTTTAGCTCGTTCAGACACATTGTTTTCCAGTTCGAAGTTAAACTAATAATTAGTAATTGCTGAAATGTGAGTGAGGAACACTCACAAAGATAGAAAAAACTATTAATTATTTATCGGTGAGGTAATTTTCCAAGTGTTTCAGAAAAGAAAACTCCAATTTGTGAAAAATTGGCTAGAACCCAAAAAACACCCAAACGAACAAACAATGAACTTAAACAGGGTGAGTAAAAAAACCGAAGCCCAAATGTCGGGACAATTGTTTTAGTGAAGTTCTGCATGTAGCACTTTTAAAATCTGGGATATGAAAGCCCAAGTCATAAGCTTTCTTTTAGTACAAGAATCATTCACATCACTTATGTACTTTTCAAGTTACAGAATTTTAAACACAACCACTGTTTTAAAGTTCGTCCACGGATCACAAACAGGTGTGTGTTCTTCCAGCAAAACGAAAACAATTCACACACAAAATGTGATTTGTTTTCGTTTTGGTGAAAGAACCCTGAATTTTTTGTGATCTGTGGACAGACCTTTAAACGGCCGTTGTGTTTAAAACTCTGTAACTTGAAAAGTACATGAGTGATTTGAATGATTCTTGTGCTAGAAAAAACTTATGAATTGGGCTTTCATATCCTAGATTTTGAAAGTGCTACATGCAGAACTTCACTAAAACAATGGTTCCGACATTTGGGTTTCGTTTTTTTTTTACTCACCCTGTATATAAACCGGATAGAGACTTGTCTTGTTATCTAACTCGTATACAAGGGTACTGGACCCGCATGACCTTGCCACATATTAAATAGAGGGAAAGTACAGGCCACTTTGTTTAATCACATTACTCATGGCGTCTGAGCTTCACAACTAACAAGGCTTGCATTCAAACCCTTAACCATGTTGCCCACATGTGTGTGTGGCATTGATTAAGACTTTGGACTTTTCCGCGTTGACTATTACGAAGCAATAATAAGTCTGTGGAGGACCATTCAGGATTATGTAGAGTACCCCATAAATCCCCCTGGTATTTGAATAGCTTCCTGTAGCCGTGACAACCATTGATATGGCCGTAATCTGATGTGCTCATAACAACCATGGATGGACGTAAACCAAGTCACTTGAAAACAGGCTGGGGAGTCAGTTTGCATTTGACAATAAGCTGGTCCAAATTTTGAAACTTAACATTTTTAAGCTCTAGCAGGAGCTTCTTCATATCACTTTTTTTAACCCTTTTCACACAAGACAAATCTTGATGTTGACGCAGAGTTGATGCAGGGTTTGAAAACATGCATCGTTTCACACTTGAAGAATTTCAACCCAGTGTCAACCCCGAGGCTGATTTCGCCCAGGGTTGAACTCAACCCTGCTCCAGACCAGGGTTGAGATTTTCAACCCGGGTTGAAATTCTTGCCAGGGTTCAAAACAGTAGTAACTGAGCATGATAAGCTTGATTTGCATGAAACAAGTGTGAAACGATGCAAGGTTGAACGCGGGGTTGAAAAATAAAAACTCAACCGGGGGCGGCACTGGGTTCGCCCGGGGTTGTGTTCAACCCGGGTTGAAAGGCTCTAGTGTGAAAAGGGCTTTGTGCTTGGTCGGTCGGTAGGTTTGTCCCCGGAAAATTGACCAAAAACGAGCCCCCAAGTTTCCTATAAACTACCAAATTTACAATCAGTTTACAATTTTACAAATTGGCATCCCACAAAATTATAAACCTCAATGCCAAAATTTTAAAAAAATCAAATGTTAAAAAGAAAATGTGTATATCATTTTGAAGCTAATCTGTATTTTATTGAATTATAGTTTATTTCTAATGTTGAACAATACTTAGAAGCGAAAAAAAATTACACAAGAAGTACGTAAAAGAATCAATTTGTCTGAGTACATCTGACACCATTGTGTGTCGAGCCAATTTCAATTACAGCAGAAAAAAATGTTGGATGAGTAATTTCTTTTTCAGAAGTAAATTCCACTGTATGATTATAACTTTTATTGTGCACATTATGAATTTTCAAAAATGTACGCCCGACACCCTAGAATTGCCCAAATGAACCATGGGGGAAAACATGTGCCTGTAAAATCTAAAGCTAATAATATTATAAAATTACAATTAATAGTCTCTTTGAACATGGCCTGGCCAAAGATTGAACTCATTGTTTTGTAGCTAGGCATAACCAGGTTTGTCTCAAGACAAGGGTTTGGTTGTCAAGGGGAGGGGGATATTTTTTCGGCCCAAAGTGCGGGGGGGGGGGGGGGGGGGGGTAGACCCTCTATAGCCGTGACCTGTGATTTCACTTGTATCGACGTACAGGCATGCAACTTTTCCTCGGATCAGCTGATTTCCTTGTTTTTCACTTAACATTATGCCATTAAAAATTGAAAAACACTGCACAAAGTCTTGTAAAGATTGGAGTTTCCTCTTTTTTGGTTTCTTCCAAGTTGCATGCCTGGATGTATGATAGACTTGACAACAGCTGTGTTTTCTGATAACCCACAGATAAGACGAGGCAGCATTCCACGCTACACCAACTTTGTCAAGCGGGTGGAGTTGGGACTGCGGGATGGTACCCCGTCCCCGCCCCCGAGGAGACGGATAGCATTTGAGGATGAGTCGGCCAAGCGCCAGTCTCCTTCCCTGGAGGAGTCGTCAGATGCCGATGAGGAGGATGGAGAATTGGTTCTGTCTGAGGAAGACAATATCGGTGATTTTCCCAATCAAGTTCACAGATAAATCAAATCACATTCACACATCACGCACAAGTTAAATCACAAGTCCGTCACAAGTGAGGAATCAAGCAACAGGGAATGAGAAATGTCTTTGTCACAGTTCATTTGAATAGGGCTCGCTCAATGACGGCCTTCTCTGTAGGAGAACTGTAACTGTCCTTACCGCGTTCTGGTCAAAACGTCGAGGTGCGGCGTTTGTTTTGTGCATGTCCAAAACGAACATGGCAGTTTGGCGTTCAGCGAAGTCCTTGGCGTTCTTCTCAAGTCCTCAACTAGTATCAATGAGTCCCCACGCCGTCATCTGCGTTCCCACCGCGTTTTAGTCAAGTTTCTTGGTGGCGGTACAAACTCCATGCCAGAACGTAACAGTGTGACAGGGCCTTTAATGTGTTCGAAATACGACGCAGCTGATGCGCGTTATGCAAGTTGACGTTCCAAATGCCGATGCACGTGGATGGCCTGTAGGAAATGACGTCACTTGAACGAGACCTATAGCTTGTGACTTGACTTGAGACTGAATGACTTGTGATGGATTTGTGAGGACTTTAGTACAACTCTGCAAATCAGAAACCCAGGTTGAATTAAATTGCATGGAAACGAACACATGTGTTCAGTTTTTGTTTCCAATTTCAGCAACATTTATTTCCATCAAAAGCAAAGTGAAAGCAAAGCGAACAGTAAGAAGTTATATTAGGATGGAGGCATGATTTTAAAAAGCCTGAGCTTATATACATGCCTATTATATTTAAATGCAAAAATGGAAAGCAAAAGATTTCAAGGAATTGGAAGAAAAAACAGACAAACAATAGACAAATACAAATGAAACGCAACAATAACCAATGACGGACAAACAGACAATAGGGATCAAGGACATTACATAATAATGAGACTAACTAAATAATATGAGAAAATGGGGAGCAAAATAGCTGCTCAGAACAGAGAAAGAGAAAGATACTATGCTAAATAATGAGACAGAAGATAGTATTCACATTTTGTACTTGCATCCTAAGCAGTTTCGGTGTTGTTCAAACATCAAATTGAATCATACAAAAGTGCGATGCCTGCTGAATCCCACAGAATCTAACTACTGACAAACAGCCATTTGATTACTGTACAGTCAAGATTAAAGAGAAATAACCAGCAGTTGGGATTTTGTTAGATGTAGCAGGATCAAAAAGATTCTTCCTTTTTTTAAGGGAATCCAACGAGTAGAAACTAGTGGAGCCATGTATTGCTGATGTTTCAGTAGCTAAGAAATGAGGAATTAATTTTTTTTTGGCAGGAGATCTTCTAATCTCTTTCCTATTTCTAAACCCTGTCATGCAACGATTGAGCAATTCCAATAACCTTTTGTAAAAGTAAAAAGGTAAGGCAAATCACTAATCATATCTGAATCATTTGTTATTGGCAGATTACAAACTCAAGAGTCAGCAAACTATTAAAACTACTTAGGCCACTATGTATATTGATTACTCAATTTAAATTTTTGGTGTACATAGATTTGTCATTGAAAATTTATACATTATCATTAAACAGATGAAGAACTAGAAGAAGACGTATCGATCCGCATCCCAACACCGATAGAGCCTCCCCTAGAATATGAACCTGAGGAACCGCCCACCGATGAGGGACAAGAAGCCTGGACTGAACCCAAGGCACCAGTGAGTAGCAGGGTACCAGCTTCATGAAGCTGCTAAGCATAAGCATTTAGTTTAGGATAGACGAGTTAAATACCTGGCTTACCAGTCAAAATATCATGTGGTATACAGGGTGAGTAAAAAAAAAAAGGCATCCCATATTGCAGGACCAATTTTTGATTAAAGTTTTGCCTGTAGCACTTCCAAAATCTAGGATAAGAAAGCCCAATCAATGAGCTTTCTTTTAGTACAAGAATCATTTAAATCGCTCATGTACTTTCCAAGTTACGGCATTTTAAACACAAACACCATTTTAAAGTTCTGTCCACGGATCATAAAAAGGTACGTGTTCTTTCAGCAAAATGAAAACAATTCACATGCATCCCTATGAGAATTGTTTTCGTTTTGCTGAAAGAACACTTACTTTTTGTGATCCGTGGACAGAACTTTAAAACTGTGTTTGTGTTCAGAATGCCATAACTTGAAAAGTACAGGAGTGATTTGAATGATTCTTGTACTAAAAGAAAGCTTAATGGCTGGGCTTTCATATTCTAGATTTTGAAAGTGCTACAGCAAAACTTCATTCAAAAATTGGTCCTGCCATTTGGCATACGTTTTTTTGTAGTCGCCCTGTATATTGCTTGTTACTGGTTCTCTGCAGCATTTTGCTTACATGACACACGTTAATGCCAATTTGAGTTAGCGATTTTGAATACTTTCTGCTTACTTTCAGCAACTAGGCCGAGATGCTAGGCATTCATGCATTTATCTAACAACTTTCTTTGGGTAGAGAAAAAAATCTCAAATATAATTTATCTCCTTATTTTGACTCAAAAATATTCTCTAGTGAGTATTTATGTGCGGTGCCATTGATATGTAAATTTCATGCAGGTATTAAAACAGCTTAGTTTATTTTTTTTTTAAAGCAATTAATAATACAAATTAAAGGGTCCACAAATTGAATTCTCTCTTTCTGTAGTGTTAACTTTTGATATTTCTTTACTCTTGACAGACGCCGTCCCCAGCATTGTCCGGCAGAAACAGCCCAGAACCAGAACTGCCTGAGACAACACACATGGAACCAGAAGCCCCATCCCCACGGGAGCCAACCCCACCCCCAAGGGAACCTACCCCACCCCCATTGGAACCCACCCCGACCCCACGGGAACCCACCCCACCCCCTAGGGAACCCACCCCTCCACCAAGGGAGCCCACCCCACCACCAAGGGAGCCCACCCCACCCCCAAGGGAGCCAAAACCCAAGAAGGAGGTTAGGATTCTTGAGACGCCAGTCCCTCCCCCAGCCAAGCCCAAGACTGTGCCTCAGAACCCGGAGAGGACCACCAAGTCATGCCTTGCCAAGAAACCAGAGATCCCTAAAGAAACAAAGGTGAGTCTTTGCAGGGTTCTCCAGCCTCTCTTGAAATCAGGGAAAACCTGGAAACTGAGTTTCCATTTTTCCAGGAAAAACGCAAGGGATTTGACTGGTCTGGCGATTTTCATGACTCAACCACAACCACAGATAAATCGTTCCAAAGCATTTATTTTATATTTAATTCAAACAACAGAATTGTGTTATATTGTGATTTTTCTTGAGTCGTGCCTTGAATCATCAGGCTGGCATCCAACCTTGGACTCAATTTAAACAACTTAAAATTCACGTTAAACTGAAGAAAATTCTTGGATGTTTTGAAGTAAGAATCTATGACACTTAGAGGTAACTGCTTTTGTCTAGCACAAGTCATTCACTTTGAATAAGACGTCAAACACCAAAATTCACCAATGTTTAGTTATTCAATATTTACCATATAAATTTTGAATTGTTTGAGGCCAACCAAAAACTCAGGTGGACTTTTCTATTTACACGTATTCCCCTCCCCCAGCCGCGACCCAAACCGCCGCCGTCTGAACCCGCCCCGAAAGAGGCTGAGGAGGTTGCTACACAGGTGGAGGAACCCCCGGCAGAGATGGAGCCTAAGGAAGCCAAAGAAGAGGTTCCTGAAGATGACTCGACGAAACCCGATGACGTACAGGAGGAGCCAGAAGAAACACTGCCGGAACAAACCAGGTAGGCTGCAAGAATGTTATATCGAGAGAGCCAAACAAGGCACTTCAATCCATTAGCACCTATACTGAACTCCGCAAAAAAAGAAAGTCTACACTCATTGGAGGGAGTCATGTTATTTTGAATCTGATCGTCTCACGATGCCGTCATTTATATAAACCTTTGGGGAATTGTGTTCACTTTTTTTCGATACCCTGTTTGCTACCAAAGACTGTAAATTGTCCAAGATTGACAACGGTTCATGAAAATTGATGCAGTTTGAAAAGTTGTAAATTAAAGATTACCCGAGGAGAAATTGCTAAGCGTAACCACACATGCCCGTAAATGGCTCCTATCAACTGCACAGTGCCTGAACAAAGCGCGGGTAATTCAATTGATCTATCGCGCTACAATCGCCTGAGAATCGCGTCACAAGGCAGCTTGTGAAATATTGTCCAATTACAAGATATACAAATGGACGCAGAACCCGCAAAATCTGAGACAAACAAAATTTAGTGTTCAAAAACTCCAAAGGGTTGTCTTAGGGGCGTGGCTAACTTGCAAACGGCGATAGGTCAATCCGCGTGCTCCCATGCATACAAGCATTGTGCGATCGGTATTCCCTGCTGTTAGTTTCGGGCAGTGTTACATGGTCACACAGCAATTTCCACTAGCAGACTCTTTAAATTTGCTACTTTTCAAACTGCATCATTTTTCATAAACCGTTGTCAATATTGGACGATTTACAGAAATGGGTATAAAAATGTAGCTAACAACATTCACCAAAGGTGTACATAAATGACGTTATCGTAAGATGATCAGATTCAAAATTATGCCCCCTCCAATGAGCGTGGACTTCTTTTTTTGGGGGTGTATATATTACATTGTATTTATCCCCGGCGGTTTTGGGCGATACATGAAGTAACAGGCAGGGTGATAGGTTATGATCCTTAAAAATTGAACTCTCCATTTGTTCCAAAAAATGAACATTTCCATTCACAATTTACTCTCAGAATCTTGCAGGTGCTTTCTTGAAGGAAAGAGGCTCATTTAGAAGCTTCCTACATTTTTCAAAGTTGCCAACATTTCGAAAAAGCTTTGAAATCTCACTGTACAGCCATCAGCTATTGTTCACAGTCAGTATGTGGTCTTTTTTTTTGACAGTGATTCTGAGGAGTCGGCCGCTCACAAAGACGACAGGCCGGAGAAGAAGAAACTGGGCCCACCACCAAAGTACAAAGTGGATCTGATGGCCGTTGATTCTCAGGTACGACAAGTTATATGTTTTGATTGATTTAAATTTGACAATATTCAGCTAATTTGAGCAATACAAAAGGTGGTTTGCTTTAATGCTGACTACTTTACAATTTGCTTGTGTATTTTTCCCTAGTAATTAAACATAATTTTCTGTGAAAATGTTTGCGATTTGCTTTTGGTATGCAAGAAATAGGAAATTTAACTTCAAAAGAAGTAAAATAGCACAAAAGGAGACAGTTAAACCTGCAAATATTGTTTGTCCTCAACTAAACCAGTTCATGCCGGCATCATTTTGACAAAACAGAACGAGGAGTTGGATAACTTTTCACTCGACCTCAAGCCAGGTGGGTTGAAGCCATCACCCTCGGGCAGCACACTCATATTTCCGGCCTCGCTCACTTTGAGCGGGTCGCTGACGTAGCCTATATTTCCAGTCCCGAATTTGCATGTATACTTTGCTTTTGTATTCTCATATTGAATCATTTTAAATGTGATGAAACTGTTCAGTGACATGCTACAACAAACATACAAATCCCTGATAAACGAACATATATAAATGTCTTTTAATGTCACAAATGTGTCTTTTCCTTTGACAGCACAGAGGTGGTGTTGTCCCCAAAAAGCACCACTCTTGAAATGTATAACAAATATCTGTCCAACTGGAAACCTGTCCAAGCTACCAAGAAGACTAAACTTTGCAGTAAATATTCGAAGGAGAAAAGTTTTGACATTGGCTGTTTTGAGAGAGAAAACATTGACATATTCATTGGGGATTGTTTGTTATTGTTACGTCCCAACTTTAGCATCGTCCCAACTATAGTTACATGTAGGGCAGTATACAAATATAACATGGTTTGAGGGTGGATAGTCGATATTAGCCTCCCGAGGTATTGGAAGTTGACAAACTTTGCCTCCGGAACTAATTTGTCAACTTTCAATACCGAGAGGTTGCTGATTATTGACTATCCACCCGAAATAAACCATATTATATTTGTTTTACTATACCTCATACATATTCAGTTGCCGAATTATCCTGTTGCAGTATGCACCTCGCGGACATGAAATCTTGGGAAAAACTTATCCAGCTCACTAGAAGAATATTTTTGCTCAACCTCAGAAAAAAAATCAGTTCTTTTGCAATACAAAAACTCCTAAGAGTCCGTATTGTGGTCAACTTATTTTAGTAGAGGAGGCATCTTTATTGTCCGTAATATTCTCCAGTTCAGCATCACTGAGCTTGTGAAAATGCTAATTAACATTTACATGTGCAACCACCTTTTCACGTGTAGCCAGGGCGATGTTCACACATGCGTACTACACCCGTGTGACAGTTCTACGATTGCTTCGTAAAGCGCATGCATAGTAGACTGTCTACTATGCATGCGTATTTACCCTGTGCGTGAGGTATAATAATCCCAACTATATTCAGGACTATATCCGAACTATATAGTTAGGACAAATTATAGTTGGCCCATTGCTACAGTTGGGGTATAACATTATCATGGACACATGCGATTCCATGTACATGTGACGTCCATCCATGTGAAAAACAGAACTTGACTCTGTTGACCAGCTTTGTGATTAGTTGTTTGGAGTCACACGACAATCAACATGGATGTTACGTGACCAGTGTTTTAGTACTTGCTGTGATTTCCCATTGTATTTTTCATTGATATTGACACTGCTTTGTTTCCCCCATGCAACGATGCTCCTGTTTGATTTCAACATTTTCAACAGGCCATGAAAGTATGTATCAATGCAACTTGTTTTATATCACGGCTGACCACGCACTCCAATGAAAAGTACACTTGCTTCCCCTCCCCCTTCATTCCCATACCCAAGCTCCACCCCTTGCCATGCACCACATTGCAGAGTGTGCACAAAACTTCACGGCAACCTATAAAGTCACGCAAATGCAGCATTTTTGTTTGTTTTGTTTTTGGTTGTGGGATGATTCACTGTCTTTGTTGAGTGTAGTTTTTGTTCATTGTCGATTTTATATTTGTGAAACTATTTGTGCTGTTGTGATTTTTCACACTTTGTTTTAATAGTGCGGTAGCACTTACATGGCCAAATGGTTCGTTATTGTAAAGCTCGGTTCATGTTCGGCGCGAAAGCGAAAGCGAATTTGTGACGTTGTGGCAAGTATTCGCAAAAGTTGAACACATTTCAACTCGGGCGAATTTCGCAGCAAATGTTTCATGACGTCAAATTCGCATGAAGTATGAACCGGGCTTTATCCTGTCTAGTGTTGCAGTTTTGTTGTCTTATCATCGTGTGTCCTGTTTTCGCACTGTGGTTGTGGTGGTGGGGTTGGTAATGGTAGGGGTCTCCGTGGTGGTTATTGGCCTTGTGCATGAACACAAGATGGCGCTTTTAATAACAATAATGTGTATTAATAAATCACACGTACATTTGTATCCACCAGTATTGGTGCTCAAAGCGCTACATCATTATTACCCTGCTCATTGGGCCAATGAAAACATTTCAAAGACAATCTCAGCTGCCTGGGGAGTATACATGTACAGCTGAATGCTGCCATTTCGGCGCAAAGCAAAATCAAACAAAATAACCATCTCTGCCCTCACAGGTACCCATTTACTCCTGGGCGGAGAGAAGCAATGAGTGACAAAGTGCCTTGCCCAAGGGCACATGCACCATAACCCCAGGCTGGACTCGAACCCACAACCTGCAGAATTATCCACAGACCACGAATTCAATGCTCCAGACCATGAGGCCACAGCATTTTGTGAATACTTTGAGCAGCCCCAGTGATGAGCAATAGCTATTGTGGGGACCAAAGATGCTGAGGTGACAGTAGAAATTGTCTACAAGCGTGGTCCTCATTTCCTTAACAATGAAAAAGTCCTCACAATGCTGTCAATGCTAATGCACTGATTCGTGCATGTATGGCACGAAGTACCTGGAACATATATGAGTTCCTGTTCTTGACATGTCTGAATTTCACTCTGTCCAAAACAAGGACATGAAGGGGTGACGGAAGTGTTTCCGATTGTTACGCATCGCTGCAGCAATTGAACGGATTTCGTCTTATACAAAAAAATGTAATTTGCTACAAATTAGCATGTTGCTCATGGTTTGCTTGACTCAGCTTCCTTAAAAGTTGCAGTGCAGCAAGCTAAGTCAAAACATAAACCAAGTTAATGCATACAAAACGAAATACATTTGCAGATTTTGTGTGTTACCATTAGCCATAACCTTGCTGAATCTGACTAAATTTAGGTCAGTTTGCAAACCTTTCATTCAATTTTTTGAACAGTTTGGATTCTGGTGAATACACGTACATCAAGCTCCAGTTCGATCCATGTCGCATTTTGTTTGAGTTTGCAGGGTTACACAAACGTAAAGATGTATTGTTAATGGAAAATAGCCTTAAAAACTATTTATCCTTTACCCCAAATTTGGCACTATACACTCAATAAAGATCGGGCGCTTTTTGTGCTAGCAGGAAATGCACCCGGTGCATTCCTTTTAAGTGACTCATGTTATCCCAAATTAACCCTACACAATAAAAGTACAACTTGTATATTTGCATTTGCACAATCACTTGTTTGCACTTTAATATAATGCACCATTGCAATATAACACAGCAAAGTTGTCTACTCTCCTCAGCCCCAATTTTTGGGAGAGTAATATTGGCAACATTTCGATTTAGAGAATGGTTCTATATATTTAATGCGATCAAGCTACATGAGTCGTTTGTCGGGAATTTTTATTTTTGAGATTCAGGCCAAAATAGGGCCACTTCATCACATCAATTCGTCACATCTCTTGGTGTTCCAACTTCCATAATTTTTTAACTAAAGAAGGTATCAGCATGAGGTTTTCACAGCAGTAATGCTGAGATTGTGCTGTTTTCAAATCTGTAATAAAACAAAATAGACCAGGGTCGACAAACGACTCATGTAGCTTGATCGCTGCGATGGCTCCACATCTACAACACTTTCTGGCATGAAAATGAACATCTGTGCAAAGTTTCACGCTTTTATGCAAAAGTGCACAATTCATCGATATTTTGTCACATATCCGCTGGACTATAAAACAAATAAAACGTAATAGTTTGGGTGGATAGTCTATAATTAGCTCTCCTCTGTATTGGAAGTTGACGGACTAAGTTTGTCAACTTCCAATACCTCAGAAAACTAAAATCGACTATCAACCCTAAAACCATGCTAAATTTGTATTATATAATTGGTACAACTTGAAAGGTTATTTTTGAGGATTAACACAATTTTTGTTAATCAGAATATCAGTTTTGCTATCTACATATAGTTTTTCTGTGAATTGTTGAACAGAAGGATTGATACAAAAAAATGAAACTACAACATGAAGGCAACAACATGAAACAACGCACCGAGGTACAACATTGCACTATTTTGGGGCAGATGTTTTTCAACAATCAGAATCTGCAACAACCTATCCATTAGAAACTTGGACGTTGGCTCAGGCTCGCAGAAGCCATCAACCATTTTCCAATTGTAACATGATTTTTAATTAATTGGAATAGGATTTACTGGACATGGAGATGAAGATGAGAAGGAAAGGTCCAGGGAGTCACGTGTCCGACAGTGACTCGGTTCCGCCTGACATCCCAGAACACCTGCTCAGGGTATGTTTATCATCTGTAAAACCAGTCTCTATTTGTTATGAAATATTTTCCAGATTTCAAAAACCTGGAAATTTCAGGATAAAAAGCTTTGAGAAAGTGGTAACCTTTAACCCTCCTATGGAAACATGCATTGTCAGCCTGGTTATTACTTGGGTCAATATTGGTCAAGACCCCCATTTGGTTTGTACACAGTATGCCAGGAGGTGAGATACAAACATTTTGACCATTGGTGACCTCTTAAATAGTAGGAGGGTTAAAAAAAACAAGATGTTTTAGCCCATCCTGAAAAAAAATATACATTTTGGATAGGACCACGTCTGCTTTGTTTCAGCCATTTGGAGTTTAAATTTTTAATATTGGGTTTTACCCTTCACCAATGGAAAAAAATTCATCATGCGTTTAGTGAAAGGTTAATACCTGTTAATGGTACCTTTGGCAGACATTTTGTCGTCATTAATTATACCTTAGGGAGACACCGGACATTAGGGAAACATTTCAATGTCTCCCTAATGTCGCAGCGCCTATTTAGAGGCAACATTTTGCTGTCGCAAATAGGCTAGATTGATTGCTCGTGGTCCAAAACATAAGTTTACCAAAATTCGTGGGGGTAGGATAAGGCCCAAAAAACTAATAATTCTGCTTCCGATAACATGGCATTTTAAATTGGGTTGGTAAGGAATTTTTTGTTTTGGCTTTTGTTGTTGTTGTGTTGATCATATGTAGGTGTCTGCATGTACTTAAGGATAGAAGGTAGTAATTGATGGTTTTGGGTTTTTTTCTCCTTCCCCCCCCCAAAAAAATTAGGGTAGGGGCTGTCAAAATAGGGTAGGTAGGGTAACTGGAAGCAGAACTATTATTTTTTTGGCCTAAGGTAAAATTGGGGTTAGGTGACATTAAAGATGGACAAAAAAATGTGTGCACAAGTCTATGGGAATGTCTCCCAAATGACCCATTTCCCGTAAATATAATTTGCTTGAGGATTAAATCACATTCACGGCAAACAGTAAGAGTTTGTAATAAAGTATGCCTGTTTGAATGACGGGACATTATTTGTGATGCGATCAGTCTAAATGAGTTGTTTGTCGATTCCGGTCAAAAAAAATTTCATTACAGATTTGAAAAGAGTTCTCACAATTAATCTCAGCATTACTGCTGTGAAAACTGCATGCTGATACCATCTTTAGTTCAAAAATTATGGAAGTCGGAACACCACGAGATGTGATGAAGTGATGTGATGAAGTGGCCCTTTTTTGGCCTGTATCTCCAAATGAAAATTCCCAACAAACGACTCATGTAGCTTGATTGCATCGCATTTGTACTCGTGACTCAAGTCATTCAGTCAGTAACCCTGTCAGTCAGTCAGTGATGCAGTCAATGAGAGAAAAGTAGGATGACCCTTCATGTTCAGCAAAAACAGGTCTTCTAGGTCAGCTGCAGCACCTTTTAAGGATCATCTTTTTTTCATGCAGAGGAAGCAGCCTTGGCAGGCAGGCCGTCTAGCCCTGTCCCGCAGGGCCTGCAGGTTTGAGATCCCCATGGACGTGCACCTGTTGGAGACCATGAGCCCTACCGAGTACCTGCAGAAGTACTGCATCATCAGCAAGAGGCGGCAGGCCATGTACCGTCGAGCCTTCAGCAAGGCTGACAGGAACAACAGCATGAAGATCAACAGGAAGGTAAGTCCTGCTGATGTCATTTAAAGGGTAATGCCGGGTACCAATTGGTCGGGTAGCCAGTGAAACGTAATTACAATGAGCAGCACATACCTGCATCGTGCGCTGCACAATTTTGTTGATTAAAGAGTTTGTCTATTGTTTGATGAAATTGCAAACTAAAGTATACCATATCTGGAACTTTCAAAAACTTTGTCACATTAAAGGAAACAAATAAATGTGGGAGTATGTAATCAGTGAGACGTCAGCAGGTAGTGGCCATCAGGGTATTTATAACAGTCTTTTCTTTAGAGATTTTAAGAAACTTAGCCTTGGTCAAGGCATTTGGCGGTAGTGCTCGATAGTCGGCTTCTAACACATACAGCAGCGGTGTACTGTGAACACATACATTTGTTTATGGTGTAAATCGAGGATTTTTTTTTGTTCCTCTTCCCTTTTCCTTTGTTCGTGCTCTAACTTTTTCGCAACAGCTCTCATTGGTTTTGTACACGTTTTCTAATCGAGGTTGTCCTCGATTTGGTTCCTGTCCTCAATTCACCAATGATGTTGCACGTGTTTGTCCTCGATTTACACCATAAACAAACACTGCGTACATACACACTGTATGAAGTATGAACAGCTACCTCACGTGGCTACACTACAATATGCGAATCAGGTGGTAATGAATGGGAACATCCGTGGGCTTTGGCTTATGTTTTCTTTATTTTGTCGCTGGATTTCCAGCGAGGACCCCATATGCGAATAAAGAGGCTTATTTTTTTTACAAGGACATAGAGCTGAATAGTGTGGCTACATTCTCCAAAAGGTTTGGAGTCTGCAGAACATTATATAACTCGGAATAAATCCAAGCACAAAATAGATCCTTAAACCACATTTAAATTTTTTTACCAGAGGCCAATTTAACTGTTGTGTTTCCCTATCACAAAGTTTGTTATTTTCGGTTGAAAAAAGTACTGTATTCTCAATGCTATTTGAGAGCTTGCAAACACAAAAATACCAAAAACATAGATAATAATGACCAGATTTTCATAGGATAAGACTTTATAATAAGGCCGAAAAATTACTTCTGCTTCAGATTACATGGCATTTGAAAGTAGTTAGGGAATTTTTGAGGGGTCAGTTTTTTGTGTGTGCGATCATATGGAGGCATCTGTTTGTAGTCAAGGGTAAAAGGTAGTAATTGATGATTTTCAGGTTTTTTTCTCATTTTTTACAAAAAGAAATTAGGGTAGGGGCTGTCAGATAGGATAGGTGGTGTAACCCAAAGCAGAATTATTATTTATTTTTATTATTCTGGCCTAATTATTGAAACTTCAAAATTATAGACATAATTATTGAAACTTCAAAATTATAGACAACATATTGTAGAAATTATAAAAACCACTGATTATCGAATAAAAAAATTCATCAACATGGATAATAATGACCAGATTTTGAAAGGATAAAGTGCATGGAATTGGAAGAATACGTGTTACAGAAATTCTACAGCATCACAGCGTCACGAATGTTAAGAAAGCTTTACATTTGTGCATTGAAAATAATGAATAATACATGTTGAATAAAAATTATATAAAATAAGGATAATTCTTGATAAAAAGATTCACGATAAAAATTAACATACACTTTGGTTAAATGATCATAAAGAAAACTATATACAGTCGACCACCTTTATAACAAGATCCTTGGGACTTTACTAATTACCTCGTTATAACAGGAAAACAAAGGAAAACAAAGACTTGGGACGTAAAATTTTGCTTGTTATAAGCATGTTGTATTAACAGTGCTCTTCTTATCAGGGTTCAACTGTGCATTTGTGCAATCAAAAAGACAAGAGTATAATTATAAAACAATTTTCTGATTGTGGGAAGGGCGACAACCATGCACAGCCCTCTTGAGTCTTTTGGCGAGAAAAGTGGACAAAAAATCCCAACTGTCTGCAAATTTCCATGGTAACCAAGTGAATCAACTCTGTACATTAAATCTGTAAAGTTTTCTATCCAATGAATGCAATAAACAGGTATAAATATGTTTATTGCATAGACATATTAATTGAATGGACGTGTCAAAAATAAAGGATGAATAAAGTGAAAGATAGCTGTTTTTGTTCTCAAACACACATCATAGCATGTGATTTTCTTAAAGAAAAAAAGTAGAAAACAAATTAGATTGGAAACATCTTTTTTTTCAAATATATATAACAGCATGTGCTTTTCTTTGAGGAAACAAATTAGAAAATGGAAAAACCCTGATGATAAATGCAGGACTTTTGTATATGGAAGACATTGTGGCGGTTCACTGGAAACAGTCTTTTATCAAAATTTATTTCGTCTGGCAGCGACTGCCATGCAGGGCTTATAATTCCCGCCCACACATACCCTGTAATCCATCACAGGGTGAATCGGCTTTTTCTTTTGTTACAAAAGTTGGCACGTCTCCAGGTATGTGTGCCTCACAGAAATGTTAGAAATATTTCAGTAATTTATAAAAAAACAGTAGAATTGAAACGAGTGAAGGGTTGCCGGTCGTGACTTTAGGAACTGGGAAAATGTCAGCAAATATGAAGTCAAAGATCACACAAATATTATCGCTGTGTGATAATTGCACAAAGAAGAAAGGAAACAAAATAGAAACAGTGGGGTGAATCTTGGAAGGGGGAAAGGGGTTTAAAATGGGTTTTTCAAAATGGATTTCCTGACCACAACAAATAACAAAATAGTTTGATATGTTAACACTTACATGTACAAGTACAATCCAAACAACATTTTAACAAAAACGCAACTTAAAGGCTTGTACATGTGCAATTTCCAAGTGTAAAAGTATACAGAAAGTACAGATTTAAGTTATAAATTTGATTTATATTGAAACCAGGATATATATGCTTGTATACAGTACAGATTAGCGGCGTGTATTTTATACGGGTAGTAAGCAAACCACTGGTACCCTATTGAAGTAAGATATGGGTACCGGGGTACCCATAAAGAAAACCAACCTCAAAATTCACATCTCAGAAGTTGTCTGAAGGATGCAATATAACATTGATATATACTTGATTTTATACTAAACCAGGATATATAGTAAAGATTTAACCAAATACATGTACTGGTTTTATTGTTGTTCAATGAAACCAGGATATATACAGTAGATATTTTGATAACCAAATATTGGTATTATAACTTGATTTTGTAATGACACCAGGATATAAATCCTGAGGCATTGATCCAAGATTTTGGTCCTTGTTGTGAACTGAGCTTTACCTAATATACATGTAAATGTAACTACCAAAAGTGACTTTTGGTATTGCATGTACATCTCAAATTGACATTGGACAAGTAAACTTTGTGCATAATTGGCTACCTTCAAATGAAAGAGCTAACAGTTCACAGCACTGGGCTCAGAGAGGGTTTTTCGTTGATATGTTGAAAAAAAGTGTTTGGATATTGGATAGATCGATCAGGGAAGTGCCCAAAAAACTGATTGTATGAAAGACATCACACATTTTTGAAACTTACAATGTAGAGCAAGTTTGGAAGTGAGCTGTGGTTATCCACAGTTTGACTAACCTTTACTCGAGTTAGTTGGCTTTTTCAAATTGGGTTATATATCACTGGTTCTCAGTAGCCTTGTTCAGTAGATTTGTATAGAGGGAACCATTGAAAACCACAATTTGACCAGTGTCATTTGAGCGATTAACTAATAGTTGAACCATTGTTCGTGCTAAGAAATCTTGTAAAACCAGCCTTTACTTTACATAATGCCAAATGATTTTAAGGCTAATTGGTCAGATTTGCATACATGCAATGTCATTCCAATTATGAAATATCTGATTTTCTAATTTTAACACATCCAGATAATTTTCGACAAATGTTTTGGTTGATCCCCCCACTCCTACGAAATGTTTGACGCTATGTTACATGTAAGAGAGGGAGTAGAGCAATCACCTAAGAGGTAATTTGCTCATAAATTTTGACAGATCGTCCTGTTGCTATCACCAGTTCACCTGCAGGAGTGATCGCGATGCCACGTGTAGATTTTTTGCTCTCCAAATTTATTTTGTTGGCCTCTTTGTCTTGGTAAATGTGCAGCACAGTGGAATTAAATTGCCGGTGCACTGCAACGTAAAGACTGCCTTTGCTGTCAAAACAGACCCCGGTAGGTCCTCCAGTCAACTTGTCCGTGTAGTGCATCAGGGGTTCCGGACTGCCGCTGTAGTTGGTTGCCAGGATCATTTTCCTTTTGGTGTTGGTGTAGATGAGCTGGTTCTCCCCCATGGCCAGGTAGGAGTCTATCAGCGGTGCAGCCATCTGCAGTAGGAGGATGCCATCCAGAGTGTGTAAGGAGATCTTCTCTGTGTCTCTGTAACCCACCGCTATCAGGTTTGTGTCATCCACGGCAATGCACGTTGGCTTGTCGTCGTTCTTTTGGCTACATGTAGGTCTGAACCGATAGCACAGCTGACAGTCCCTGCTGAAGATCTTGACAACTGAACCATCAAGCAAGACCATCTGGTCATTCTTGTTGACCAAGATGTGGGTGGGATTGGTCAGGTGGTCTATATGCAGCCTCTCCACTGTAACAGAAACTTTGGGGTTATGTCTGATGGAATACAACACCAGCTGTTTGAGTGTCGCATCAAGGATGACAATGTCATTGTTGGAGAAGGCTGCAACATTATTTGCACCCCTGAACTCCTGTCTCGGTCCAATTTTTTTGATTTTTCTTTTGAGTGACCATCTTTCCTTTAGTTGTCTTGGGATAGCCTCAGCTGCTACTTCCTTCAGCGCTAATTCTCCTAGTGACTGCTGTTCAGTTTCTCGAAATTCTATGAAAGTCAAGTCTTTGGGCACAACGGTTGCCTGTTTCTCGGTCAGCTCTTCGAGGGCAGAGACAAGCTTGGGCTTGAGGTTCAGAATCCCTGAGCAACTGGCGTGCTGCATGAGTCTGTCAACCTGTCTGAGTTTGCTCTGTGCTCGCTTCACCTCCTTGTTGGTGATGGTCTGAGCCTTGTCAAGCATCTCAATTCTTTCTTGGTGGATCCTGTCCACTTCTTTTTTCAGATCTTTATTCTCCTGTTTGATTTTCTCAATATCCCTTATAGCTTTCGATGAGATCTTCATCTTGGTGTCGGCAACTGCGTTGTCCAGTCTCTTGCGGGCCTCGGTGATTTCCACCAAAGCAATGGAGACTTCCTCGATGGTCTCACTGGCTTTTGCAGCCACCTTAGTAATTTCCTCTTTGACTTTGTCTGCAGCTTTAGTTTGGTCAAGGAGAGTGTGTTGCCCATGGCCTAAAACCGAACAGGTTGTGCACAACATTTTTTGGCATGTGTCGCAGAAGATGTTGAGATTTTCATTTGGATGTTCCTTGCATTTTGGAACTTCTCTTTGCAGTTTGTACTTGTGGGCGACCACGCCTGACCGCAGCTGATCCAGTGTTTGAATGGTGTGCATCTTCATCACGGTTAAGCGTTTGTGTGCCACGTGGCAGTCATGACAGAGGAAATGGTCACAGTCCACACACCATGAAATCGCCGGGCCTTCCTCGCCACAGGCTTGACACTTGATCTCTGACCCTTGAACTTTCACCAGATCTTGCAGCAGGAACTCCCCCATGAGGGAGTTCATTGTGAAGTCGTCTGGCAGTTCCTCGACTGTGTTTGTGATGACCGTTACTTCTCCGCACGTGGGACACTTGAGCTCTGGACTGGTGGGATTCTGACAGTGCCTGAGCTCTTGGATGCATGTCAGGCAGAAACTGTCCAAACAGTCCAGAATTTTGGGCTGCTTGAAAGGGCAGGAGCAGAGGCAACATAGAATTTGAGCCATGTTGCCAGTATCGGGTTCCATCTTAAAACTCAGTGATGCAGACACTTTCTTCTGTGAAACTGTCTGAAAAAAATGAGAACATAAGACTTTATTTTTAGGACATGTATAAGTTTGGGTGACAGAGAGAGATATTGTAGCGTAGACGGGCACCGAGGAAGGAAAACAAGGCTGCAGAATAAGACTTTGCCGAATAATTACGAAGTTTTATTTATTAAATTAACAAAATAATTAAATACATCTACTATGACTAATGACCGAGACTGGGGTGGTTCCAAGACCAAATTGAGTGAATTTAAGTGCAAACAGGGTCCAGCGACTGGTAAAGAATTAAATAAAATAACTAGAGGCAAGTTCTTTAACTTACTTTAGTTTAAGAAACATGTACTATTGTACATGTACTCACAAAACCTAGGCCTGCCACAAAATTTTAAAATAAATCACAAGGTAAAGAAAAAGCGAGAGAAACACAAACAACCGCTTGACCAAACGTTACAGATTTTTGCACCTTCAGGTGAAACTAATTAGTTGCGCCATATGCAAGTGAGCTGGTGCAAGCCTTGTTGTGTCTCACTTTTTGATCTCTCATGATTATCAAAGTGTTCTAGCACTGCTCCCACCCAGAAACCAAAGTAAAACTTTCAAATGCCAATTGTGAGTAGAGTGGGTATTTCAGGATGAATCAACTTTGTGTCTAGAAACTAGAAAAACTTTTGAAATGTCTTTGACCTTTTTTCTCTTGGCTTTTTTTTAATATTTTTTTTTCTGAGTAATAGGAGACTATTGAGACATTGGTGGCAGCAAACACCGCTCTTTTTCAGTAGTTTACGTCATGTTAAAGCCAAAGCGTGCATGTTATGACGCATATAAAGGAAAAAGGACCGGTGCGTTTGCTGCCACCAATGTCTCAAAAGGAAAAGTAAATCAGTACGCTTCAGGATTTCGTTTGGAAGAAAACACTCCCAGGGCCCCTTTCAAGTCACACAAAACAGTGGTCACATTTGACTTCCCTTTAAGGCAACAAGGCACTGCAGTAAATATGGATGAAGAAGTCTCACAAAGTCAAGTTTACTGTATCCGGAATAGAACAGGTCCCATACACTGTACAACCCGAATGGTTTGGATTATTGTTTTGGCACTTTGCCCAAACAGCCTTTGTTTTCGTTAAGATTTTGTTTTCTTTTTTGGCTGTTCGGCAATTGCCTTGCAATTTTTAAAATTGGTAAGAACAGTGCACTACAGAATTCGATGAAAAGATTTCTGTCACGGGCCGGATTGCAGTCAAGATTTTCAAATGTTTCCAAATTGAAATACATACAGAAAGACATTTTCTTGGAAGAACCTGTGGACGAAGTGGTCTAAAGAAATATTCACAAATAACTCACATCAATTTGCCTCCGTTAGGCCAAAAAAAAAATAAGTTGGTCTCTGGTCAGCGCGCGCGTCGATTTTAATCATGCGCGTCAATCTTTTTTTCCCAAAATGTTCCGCGTTAGCTCCAACAGCGCCCTCTATTGCCGCACCTCAATTTTTTTTACCAAAGAGCACCAAGGAATGGGAAATTGCACCAAGACAAATGATCGAGAGCACCAAGGCAAATTATGGAGGACACCAATGTACATGAGGACACCAAATAGCAAAATAGTACCCCACCTTGTCTGTACAAACCAAACTTGAAGAAAAGAAAAAAAAGCCAAAAAAAATGCCGCGTCCCCGCGTCAATTCCGGAACTTTGGTCTGACCAGAGACCGAATATTTTTTTTTTTGGCCTTTTCCTTGGAGCACTTTATACTTATTACTATCTACCTTCTCTAAAATACTGACACATCAGCTTTCAAGGTCTTGGTTTTACTTCACTTCAGTGCAGGATGCATATTTTTTGGGGTTTACATGTATGTACATGTAGAAAAATCAGAGTACTTACTTGCATGTGTCATTTGATAGTTGCAGTCTGTTCGCTGGTTGAAGTTGAACTGATGACATGGAACAGACTACAATGCATATGTGCCGGTATATGGCGCGCTCCTTTTGACATATTTGACTTGGTAAAGTTAAAGCCATTGTGTAATTTTGCATACATCTGAGTGATGCTTTGCAAAACAGCCAACAATAGGCCAAAAAAAAACAAGTCTCCGGTTTCTGGTACCGGTATATGGCGCGCTCCTTTTGACATATTTGACTTGGTAAAGTTAAAGCCATTGTGTAATTTTGCATGCATCTGAGTGATCCTTTGCAAAACAGCCAACAATAGGCCAAAAAAAACCAAGTCTCCGGTTTCTGGTATGGAGCTTGCCCAAAAAGTGGTGCGGCGACGCGGCTTTTTTTTTTTTTTACCTGATTTTTTGCTTCAAATGTCAGCTGATGACTGCAAATGGTGCCCGACTAAACTTAGTGCAAATATATGGGAGTCCAGAGAGGCCACATAAAGCTTATTCTCGACCATAACCCAATCTAAAAACACGTTAAAATTGTGCAGCAGCAGGATTCCAGTCAAACCAGTGAGTTGGTCGTTTTGAGACATCATCTTTCATTGAAAAAAACTTTTTCATTTTGCTGATGCGCATGGCTACGGCGACGCGTGCGCATACCAGAAACCGGATACTTTTTTTTTTGGCCATAAATGGAGTGCTGAAAATCTGGGATTTCCCGGGTGAAAAAAAAGGATTATGTAGAAGTCAGCTAGAGGTTACCAAATCAGGTGACAAGACTAACTGCACGTAGGACATTTCAGCAGTTTCTACATGAGATATTCCGGTATTTGGATTTTGGGGCATAAAGGTGGGGGCCGGCTGATGTCATCCGATGGATATATGTATATAACTGACATACAGATCCTTGTCATTTGATTGGTGGAACTCACATCACGTGACATTCGTTATTGCTCCCATTCATGCTGGGGCTCAAAAAGTCCCATTTGCCCATGGGGAATTGGAAATACTATGTTAGGATCATTCTTGTTCCATGACACGGTATTTGTGTGCAAATGCATGCTGATGTGCGGGTTCAGCATTGTGCGTGTTCCAAAGAACCAGTGCAACAGAGTTGGGTTCAAACATTTTCGTGAAGGGGTGGTTTGGAAGAGAGCAATACATTTTCCACCAATTTTGTATTGAAATAAAAGTTCAAATATATCAAATGACAAGGATCTATGTCAGTTATACAGCCTGTCTCAAAAAAAATTGTACAATCGAAAACATTTTTTTTTTCAATATTAAATCTCAACATAAGTAAGTCGTTTTGAGCATCACATTAAAGAAAAAAGACCAGGCTTTCCAATACTGTTTGTTTCATCTCATTTGCTTTTGTCAATCCAGAGATAACTCCAGTTTACTGCGGAACACAAAAATCGAGTTTGTTTCTTTTGCCAAGTTGCAATCTCTTGTGAGCTTCAAGACAGCATGGCACAGTACTCGAAACAACTCTGCCCATGCATAAAAGTGGCACAAAATCGATTTTGGTGTATCGCACTAAATTGATTATATCTCTGAATTGACAAAAGCAAATAAGATCAAACAAACACTATTGGAAAGCCCAGTCTTTGTTCTTTAATATTATGCCAAGTAAGAATGACTTATTTTGAAATTTCATATTTCACCAATTTTTTTTCTGATTGTACCATTTTTTTGGAGACAGGCTGTATATAAAACAAATATTGAGTGGCTTTAAATTGTGAAATGGGAGGAATATTATCGCTCAGTAAAATCTGGACTTTTCCAGTTCACTCGGCTTCGCCTCGTGAAATGGAAAAGTCCAGATTTTACCTAGCGATAATATTCCTCCCATTCCACTCTTGCTATCAAGGATCAATCACTTCTCAAAAGTGGGGGTGGACATACCTTGATCAGAACTAACGCGGGTGCAAAGCCCCAGAAAATGTTGGATTCTAGACGCTCCGTGGTCCGATCTGAGTCCATTTCTGACCATTTTAACCATTTTTTTTGTTTGCAAAAGATCATCATTTTCGAGTTTGGAGTAATTGAATCAGCTATTCTGAGCTATTGAATCAAATGAAGATTACAATTTTAGACTTGGACTTAGACAAGTCTACTTTTAGCCTCTCCACCACAATACAGCCATTGTATATCATATTCAGAATTTGTCCGCTAATAAAGAAATATATATTACAGCAGTACTTCATTAATTGCTCCCCCAAAAAAAACTGCATCCACACTGAGGGTACAGACCCCAAACTTTAGCCTGAAATTCTCTATTTCCTGGTCCATGTAGCCTTGAACGGACAAAAGTCAATATTTCTTGGTCGTTGGCCTCTTTCTTTACTATTCATCCATCATGACTGTAGTGTGATCAAATTCTTCAAACCCTTTGTGTGGAAACATGTTTGCATACTCAACTCTATTGTTGCGTTAGAAACCTGAAAAAAAATTGTTTGGAAATTTTCTAGGGACATTTTTGGAATTCTTTATGTGATTATGGTCACGTATATCTCTCTGGTAGTTACTCACGGCACAGTTAAAATGACATTACGTCCTAGAATACGCCCAATTCGGCTACAAAACGCATTTAACCGAAATAATGTTAGTCAGAAAGAACATTTAAAAGTAGGATATAAACACCGACACAACTATCCTTCAAAAACTGGGCATTTTCTTGTTTTTCTTGTGTTACTCGTGCGAGAACAAATTTCGGGTCCACTTTTGCGACCCAAAACAAACGGGCTGTTCAGTGATAGTTGTGATCCTAGCTGTTAAGTGTTCGCCTTCTGCAGACGTGTAAGAAACCACATTTGTGGGTAGGCCTACACCGCATTACGGGAAAGTTTTGCATTGTTTAACAAATTAGGACCGAGTTATTGAGACTTTCTGCTGTCCCCACAGCGTGTTTGGGCCTTGAAAATACCTCGTACAGACGAGTGTAGGCCTATGTCCCCACGACTACGGAACAAGACTGTGTGCATTGGTGCTGTGTGTAATTTACATGACACGACCCCACAATTTACATGAATTTCCTACATCATTTTTACCCTTTTCCACTTGTATTCATTTCCAGTGAGTCATCTCTTTTTATTTTATTTTTTTATCGAAATGTTCATATGTTCTATTATTTTTATTTTTATATATTCTTATTTATATTTATTTATTTATTTACTTTTCTCATACCTCGATGAGGAGCAGCAGGTCTCTTCTCATTTTAAGTACTATTTTATCATCCGGTTTGCCAATTACCGTTTAGATTTTCATTACATTTATTGTACACTTACTTACCTACTGTTCTCTTACACATGTATTAATTTGTGTTTATTATGTCCTTATTTAATGTGTCTTTATCATTAATTGCTTATTCATGTAACTTATTTAATTTCATATTCAATTGTGTACATTATCTTCATTCATTTCCAGTAATTCCTTTTCTTTTTATATTTAAATATTTTTAAGTTCTAACTTTTGGCTTCAAATACTTTTTATATTAGTATTTTTATATATATATTTTTACTCTGTACACAACTTGATGAGGAGTGGCAGGTCCTTGACCACAGTGATTGTTATCGCTTTTGCCTCTCCTATGCCCATCTTGTATGTGATGAAATAGAATTGGCATGAATAAATAATAATAATAATAATAATAATAATAATATTACTCTTTTGGCTGCAATAGGGTGACTTTCCCATAGACTTGTGCACAAACCTAAACTGTCACCTAACCCAAGTTTACCTTATCTTTTTTCCACGAAATTTAGTATTTATACTAATTGGACCATGAGGAATCGATCTAGATGGTTAGCGACAGCAAAATTCCTTGTCCTAAGGGTCGTTTTCATAAAAGGGCGACAGTTATTTTGTCGCCTCAATAAGGTGTATCGCCCTATTGTGGGCGGAGTTCGCAAAACCTGTCGCCCTATTACAGTAATAGTAGTAATAACACACAACGTGTATTGCACATTGAATGAAAATGTGTGGAAAAACGTATGCGTACTGCATCATGTCCGATGAAAACAATCAGGTTTTTTTTTCATCTTTTCTCTGGAATGATAAGACATTAGGTTAGTTTCCTTTCAACTAGACCTTTTAAATAGTGTAAGTAAACATTCCAAAGCATTTCAGGCCGTAATGCCCCTTTAAGACTTAGCTGTTTTATCTACACTGAAGATTACAAATAGTACAATGCTTTAGCTTTATGCTTTAGAAGTTGGGCGAGTCGTTAATCCTTGTGTGTAGGATCCTTGGTAAGACTCCGGTATTATTATTATTAAACAAAACCTCCATAAGTAGAGAGTATAATTTTGGGGACTATTTCTGTAATTGGCCTAAAAAAATCTCATTCCCCCCCCCCCCCCCCCGCCCCCCAAAAAAGGATCCTAAGCAATTTTTTTTTGTAAAGCCTGGTTCCCAAAGTCATGTCTAGCCCTATAGATTTTGCCTTTTTGCGGTGCACTTTCATAAGAATTCCATATGCTTGAAAAAAAATGCAATTTTGAAAGCAAAATATAAAATTGAGTTACCTCACTT
Source organism: Patiria miniata (assembly GCF_015706575.1). NCBI lineage: Eukaryota > Metazoa > Echinodermata > Asteroidea > Valvatida > Asterinidae > Patiria > Patiria miniata. Next base: position 16,076,966 of record NW_024037061.1, read on the forward strand.
TGTCTAAAGACTAAACCCCTACTTCTGACAGCCCCACCCCTCTTTTGAATGCTCAAATTTATCAATCAATGGCTTAAATGTCTTCCCATTTGATTTAACCAAACAACAAATTCTTTAGAAGTATAATTACACATTAAGAGTGGAAAAGAATTACACAGCATGCAGTATACAAATACAGAGTGGAATGGGAGGAATATTATCACAAGGTAAAATTTGAATTTCGCTGAGTGAAATGGAAAAGTCCAGATTTTACCAAGCGTAGGCTCGAGAATGCGCACGGAGACAAGCGCACGACGCTCGCATGTTAATTACAAGCAGACTGGGCATCCGCGTAACATCGTGTATCATCACGTCAGCGATTTTATCCAGAGTGACCTTTGATTAATGAACTACTTCATCTAGATAACGAACCGGCTTATATTGGAACCAAAAGTCTCTACTTTATTGTTTCGTTTTCGAGGTACATCTTACGGTTTTCTCTTATTAGGGACAAGGTGATAGATGTGGACAGCCTTTCCTGCAGCCACCATCAGCTGATTGCCATTGGGATTCATTGTGATACAATATGGGTGACCACATTCAGTGATGACTCGTCCTAAGTTTGTGTTGTCTGGGGTGGAGTGGTAGATGTTGCCCGGCACATTTGGCCCAACGATGGCAACATAGAAGCTGCCATCTGGGCAAAAACAGATCCCAGTGGGGCCTGTCTTTGAATTGTCAAGCTTCTGGTTGAAAATCAGGTTGCTGCTGTAGTCCACCGACACAATTTTCCTCCTTGTCCAGTTGGTGTATACAAACTCTTTCTGGAGAATGCTCAAATATGCGTTGATGTGCCTCGCACGCAGTGTCTTGATCAGGGATCCATCTGGACTGTGCAGAGCTATCTCTTCCTTCTCGGCAAAACCCACCGCGATCAGATTGTCATCATCCACGGCCAGGCATGTTGGGGTGCTGTCAGACTCTGCCGTGCCTGGTAGGAACTGCCGGATGAATCGGAAGTCCTCGTCGAAAACCTTGACGACAGGAGCCATCAGGACAATGACCTGGTCATCCTTGTTTACTGCGACATGAGTTGGTGCGTACACAAAACTCTTAGTGGCTAATGTGTTTGAGATGTTGTGGGACTTGGACTTTGAGACCTTGGCAATTTTAACAAGCTGCCTCTTTGCCGTATCTGCTACGACAAAATCACCACTGGCGAATGCAGCTACAGCAAAAGCACATTTAAAGTCTGTTTTTGCGGACCCGAATTTCTTAATGCTTTTTACTAATTGCCACTGTTCTTCTCGTTGAGGCGATTCTGTGGGTCTTTGCTGTTCCTGTTGAAGAGTTAGATTTTCAGGACCTATGGGTGGTTCCTCATGAGAAGGCAGTCTTTCATGTCCTCCGGGATCCTGGTTTAGAGGATGTCCTGTTGGTGTTTCTGGGGTTTCAGCTGGAGGTGGTCCAGGAGGCCTTTGTGGTACCTCTTCGTGTTCTGCAAATATTCCAATGGTTCTGGGTGGTATTGGTGGTGGTTCCTCTTTCTGAGACCTATTCCAGTACAGGTGTGTGAGTTCCTCGTTTAGAGGTGGACTGGTGGGTCTTGGTGGTTCTTCGTTTGGAAGCTGATGCTCTGGTCCTGGAAGTATCACCTCATCTGTGTGCATGCTCCAACCTCCCAGTGACGTCACACTCATTGAGAAGTCCTCAATCAACCCTTCTGGCACTCTCTCAGGCTCTTTCCATGTGCTTATCAATTCTCTCAGGGTTTCCAAAAGTGTCCTCTTGAGGTTGAGAATCTCAAAATCAGTTGCCTCAGACATTTGTTGGTTCACCTCTTGTAGCTTGTCCAGTGCCTGAGACAATTGTTTGCTGTTGACCGCTTGAGCATCCTCTATCTTCTGGGCCTTTTGCTGGTAGATATTCTCAACTGCCTGCCTGAGATTAGCCCCTGCGTCTATTACTTTGGCTACCATTTGGTCAGCCTTTGTGGAGAGTGTTGTTTTAGCATTGTCAAACTGGTTGTCCAGGCCCTTGAGGACTTTGTCCATTTCTGTCATAGCGGCACTGAGTTCTCGCATACTCCCTTCAGCTATTTCGGTCAGTTCCGCAACAGATTGTTTGCATTCAGCTACAGCCCTTGCTAAGCCGCAACGAGAATGTCTCCCATGATACAGGAGAGCGCAAACAGCACAGACCAACAGATCACATGTTGTGCAGTAGATGCTGAGATTCTTCTCTGGATGCTGTTCACATCTTGGAGGCTCATTTTGCAGGAGGCTCATTTTGCAGGTATACTGTCTTGCAATGTCGGCACCTAGCTGCACTTGAAGACTCTCAATCAGAGTGCTACTGTGAATTTAAAATGTACAAGCATCAGTTTAATTTCTTGTTTTTAATAAAGAGCACCGGAATGGTTATATATCCGGAGGTCGCGCAGCTTCAAGCCTCGCTCCAGTCAATTTCTTTTCAAACTTTTCAATTGTTGTAATTCACCTAGTCATTTTCCCTATGTTGTTCATATAAAAATTTGCAATGAAAAGCTGTATGCTCTTTGAGTGATCCCTGTTTCCTACTTCCCAGGTTGAGCATAATCCCTGGCTGTATGGCATATACGGGTTTATGACTTCTGACTAGCGCACCTTGAACAAAGATATTGACTAATCGGGGAACCGCCAACATAGGGCTGGATAGCTCAGTTGGTAGAGCACCGGAACGGTTATCCAGAGGTGGCAGGTTCAAGCCCTGCTCCAGTCAATGTTTGTCCAACTTTTTAATAAAAAGTCAAAATAGGTTTAAGTACTGTAGACAAGTTTCCAGCATTAAAATGATTAGGAAATGGAAATGTTGTTGTTTTTCGAGTTGACTGATATTGGTTGGTCAGATATGAGTCACCCTAGAAAGAGGGTTACATGGCATGGATCAACTATGTTTATAAGTACACATGAATGAAAGACCATTTACCCCAAAAAAATTGTCTATATAATTAAAAGTAGGCCTAATAAAAAATAGCCAATTCCTTTATGTAATTCCTAGCAACAAATTTTAATGACTTTGCAGACAGATATTTTATGTTCTCTTTGGTTGGTTGTAATGAAGGAATTTTGTTACCTTTTGTAATTTTTTTTCTCAGTATTTCTGATTGTTAAGGATGCACGTATTCATAGATTTCTTGTATTTTTGGAATTCGGTGAACAAGATACAACCATTGTTTCAGGACGTGGCAAATGTAGGACACGCAGTTTGTTACGTGCGAATATCTTGGACTTAGTTCTTTATTTTATGCTCTTTTTTTGTAAAGCTGATATTGTTTCTAGAAGTTATGGGGAGAAAAAAACAATGTTAAAAACAAATCATGTCATCATAGCCAATTTGGGTCAGCTCTTAGGAAACCACAATAATAATAGTAATGATAATAGTGGGTACTTATAAAGCGCATGCATCCACCAGTATTGGTGCTCAAGGCGCTACATCATTATTACCCTGCTCATTGGGCCAACTAAGCAATTCAAAGACAATCTCAGCTCCCTGGGGAGAATACAAAATGATGCTGCCATTTTGGCGCCAAGCAGCTAAAGTCAATGATTCTGTATTACTCTGGGCCCAATTGTAAAGCTCAGCTTTCCACAGATGCAGTGGTACGATCAACTTCTCTAGCAAAGAAATTCTGTATAAGCCCAAAACCCTTTTATTGTTGTGGAGACTCCAGAACCATGAAATTCATTCCTGCATGCGTACAATCTTTTGTACATGAAAGTGGGTCTGATTACTTCTTTACCTTACCTGAATTTCTGTAGACGATGTGCAGCATCAGTCAGTTTTGTGGGGGAAAAAAAGAATGAATCATGTTCATCCTGAGTGAGAGCATACCGTAAGTGCAATGTACCACTGTGCATGTACATGCCTGCATGTGTACAGGCATTTGAACCAGGATGAAGCACAATGAAAACCTTTTGTACTGTCACATGATGGGATTTAGTTGAGCGTAAACTTGGCTGTATACAAATCCTTTCAATACTTTGGAAGCAAAGAAAGGATTGTACCTCCCCAGTGTACGTGCACCAGACACAACTTCCATGAGGTGAAAGGTTAGACGGCCTGATTCGCATGGAGTTTTTGAATAGTGCAGATGGTAATAACAGTGGCTCACCTGGGGGGGGGGCTTGGGGGCTTAAGCCCCCCCCCCCCCCCCCGAGGTTGTCAAATTTTATTTTTTTTTGGTGTTTTTTTTGGCTAATTTTTTTTTAGTCCCACGATTTTACCACGATTTTTGCCACAAATAGTATGAATGTGGCCTGTTTTCGAGTAGTATAATAAGAGTGTAAGTGGTACCACCAATGTCAAAATAGTCCGCTCCCCGAAAAAAATCTCCAATTTTTTTCTGCGGCCAAATATTTTAGGCAACATTTTTTGAAGAAAAAATATTGAGCTCCCCCCCCCTCCTTTTAGGTGCGCCACTGGTTAATACAAACCACAGTGCTGCAGGAACAATCTCATTCAGTTGCTGAGCACATAGAATTTCCAAACAAAAACTTCTCTTTCGCAAAACAGAACAAAACAGCCGACCATCCAAAAATTAGTTTTGCTTTTGGTGTCGGGTTTTATCGGGCATGTTTTTGCTAGGCATGCTAACTTGCCTTGGATGACTTTTGACTTTGCACCTCCTTGAAATTTGGCCCTGGTTGATGCAGTGACTTTCGTAACACTTTAGCAAGTGTTTTGTTCACGGTAATTCGGCCTCATTTGTACAGTTTTTCAAAGTTTTTTAATTTATAAATCAAATTCAGTCAAAAAATGAAGAAAAACAAATATCGCCGAACCTACGTACGGCCAATTTTTCACGGTCGGTCGGGTTACGGGAAACACCTTTTTTTTTGGGCCCTATATTCTCAATACTAGCTTCAGCAAGCCCTGCTTACTGGACTTTGGAAGGGAATGGGGATTTGCACCAGTGTACATGTATCATTTTTTTCAGAGCACTTTTTGTGTCCTTTTTCCTTCTCTGACATGAGCCATGAGATCAATGTTTTTGGAAACCATATGAATAGAATGTAAGTTTTCTTTTTTTGTTCAAATATTATTTTGTGTGTGTGTAAATATTTCAGTATTCAAGTTTTCAGCCAAGCATGGACACACACAGGGGAGTCTGGTTGGCACAGTGGTACTTTCCTTGCCTTCCACTGATGTGACCCGGGTTTGATTCCTGTCGTGGTTTACATGTGGATTTGGGTTTTCAGTCCCTGCCTGATTCTGATGGTTCTTTCTAGGGTTTTCCTAGCTCCCACCTCTAAAACTGTAATTTCTTCTCATTGTCTCCTCTCTACAGTTTTCTTCAGGCTTGTGAGCTACAGTGCCTAGGGCGCTTTTGAGGAATCCTTGGTTTCATTACCAGAAATAATGAATAATAATAATAATAACATGTGAACTGTAACGGTTTGACCTTCTCTTTCTCTATTTTAGGAGTTCAACTCCGCCGTTGTTGAGGCTTTGGTGGACACCGTGAACACAATTCAGATCCAAGATGTCCTGGAACTGATTGAGGCAGACGATTTCACCCACTTTGGTCCCAAGCTCTTCTGTGCCATCTGTGCTCTTCTGGAAAGGCTACACTACCGAGATTATGTGTAAGTAAAAATCAAACACTTTCGATCTCAGGCTGTGCTCCGTGGTCATATATTGGTCGATGTGGCCGGCAGCCAGAGGCGCCTTTACGTGCCAGCGGCCCGACCACGTTGTAGCCTCGTCCTTCGCAATTCAGCATCCCAGCTGCGAGTAAGGATGATTAGCCTCCCAAATTATTGACAGAAAAAAAAAAGTTGAAAAAGAAAACCTGCAGCATTTTAAATACGAACTGCCATTTTGTCGTGGGTCCGTGCATGAACAGAGAGGGCGCTTTATGTACCACTTTCGAGAGCCCAGTGGACGGGATGCCCCGCATCACGTACTGGGCAGAGCGTACATGGATAGTGCAAAGTGCACATGATTAATCTTACTCAACTCCCTATAAGAACCAAGCGCTTTCAACAAAGTCCCATCCCTTACTTCATAAACGTTTTAAATGCCGGCTCTGTGCGATTTTATTGTGTGCAATTGCGTGATTTTATTGTGTTCAAAGCTGGCGGCCATCTTAAAAAATAGCCCGGCTGGTCGTTTTGGAAAATGGGTCGGGCTGCCATTTTGGAAGGGGAAAAAAAAGGCCTCCTCCTTCCTTTTTTTCAAAAAGGCACAACATGTTGTTTTTTTATTTGGCCTTATAAATTGACATTGTTACCTTTTTCCCGGTGTACAAGTTGGAGTCCATCATAAGCATCGTCGATTTCAGAATTGTCAATAATCGATATATCAGAAATCCAATATCGAGAATATTCGATATATCAATTATCCCATGTAAAAGTTAAAGACCATAAAGATGACACTTTGATTAAAAAAAAAAAATTTCAATAAAAATCTTAAGTCCCAATTTTGTACGGCTTTCTCTGGAGCATTTCTCTCAAAACTTTTTAAAACAGTCCAGAACAGGCGTTTAAAAAAAAAAAAAGTTTTACATTACATTAAGGGAGACCGCGAATTCCAGGGAATGCAGAGCTCAAAGTGACGCCGCTTGGCATTTCGCGATGTTTTATTTTGAGTCACAAGCACAAGTTAATTGCTGCCGAGTTTTATTTTACTATACAGCAAGTGATAAACACAAAGTAAAAGCACAAATGGGAGATTTATTTTGACGATAATCTGACACATTTTTGATATTTTCAATATGATTCCTCAATATTGAAAATTACGATATTTTGATATAATTGAAATATTGCTATCGGCGACACCAATATCAAAATTATATCCAATAATCGAGGAATATTGATTTATCAACGGTGCTCAGCGCATCACAATTTCATCACAAGTCCGGTCACAGTAGAAAACTCAAGTCCTTCCACAAGAAACAGAAAATGAATAATAACAGAGAAATGTTTTAGCACAACTCATTTGTGTAGCTTGTGACTTTTCTTGAGACTTGTAATGGATTTGTGACAACTCGAAATGGATTCTACTACAACACTACTTGTTTCTTCTCACACAGAACGGAGGACACCATCGACCAGGAGAACCTTGTTGCAAAGGAGAGAGTGGAGGATGCGGATTTCTTAGCTCTAGATTGGAAGTTTGAGGGTTGCGTCATCAATTCTTCACTGAAACGCCTCCTGTACATGCTTTGAGTTTGGTGATACTTGAAGGTCAGTGAACTACTTAGCCAGCAAATCCCTGGGTCCAGGTTCAAATCCTGATACGTTTTGAGCTCAAAAGATGCTATTTACTTTGCCCTGGATTGGAAGCTGGAGGGTTGCGTAGTCAATCCTTTGTTGAAAAGCCTCTTGTACATGCATTGATGATGTGGTGAAAACAGAAGACCGGTAAACTACTTGGCTAGCAAACGCAAGGTCCGGGGTTAATGTCCAAGTAGGTTTCCAACTCGAAGATGCTGACTTCTTCAGCCCTGGATTGAGGAACCTGGAGGGTTGCATATCACTAAAATAACCCTTGTACCCGCTTTGAATCTGGTGACATCGGAAACCAGTGAGCTACTTGGCCAGTTGTTGGCAGGGTCCGGGTTCGATTCCTGGTAGGTCTTCAAGTGGGAGTTTGACAGGTGTGTCAGCATTTTATTACTGTATTGCCTCCTGCACAAGCTGTGAATGTGGTGACATCGGTAGGCCAGTGAGCTACTTGGCCAGTAAATGGCAGGATCCAGGTTCAATTCCTGGTAAGGTTTACACCTATTCATTAGACAGATGTATACATTGTACGTTATTAAGCAATCACCACTGGGCCCCCTGAACTTGCGTTGATGATATTGTGAGCTCTGTTAACTACATATCGAACAACTCTTGTGACTTTGAGTAAATCAAATTAGGTTTTGCCCTTCACCGACGTATAAACACTGTATACTCAGTGTGTCACCTCCCGAGTGAAAGTTGGAAAAAATCACTCGGGTGGAACTCCAACCCACGACCTCCTGCTTTCTAGTGCAGACGTCTTACCACTCGACCACCAAGCCAACGGGATCGGTTGGCTGGTTCGAATCCGATGTACATAGCAGCGGGTACTGCACTCAATTTCACCGTACCGTGACTTTGAGTAGGATTAAGGCCATGTCCAAAACAGGCCTCTTGAGCTACAGGTACATCTATCGACAACTTGTTCCCATGTAGTTGTAATTGACTATTGAAAAACTAGACAATAGCTCAGTACAAGAGATTAAGATGTGGCCTTAAGTCCTGTTCATACTTTACACATGTCCGAATGCAAATGTGAATCCGAATGTGATGTCTAGAAACATTCGCTGCAGAATTCGCAGGAATTTAATTATGTTCAACATCATTTTCAGGCTGTAGTGAAGATACTTTATCAAATGTTGAAGATGTTCTCTTAGCTTACTTATTATTGCAGTGTCTTCAGATGGTTTTCTGTTAATTTGTGTCCAATAAGCCAGTTCGTTATTTCAAAATTGTCTGGTACACAACAAGATTCGACAAATTTTTTTCGGGATAAACGCGGCAGATAAATGCACACTAGGCTATGGGGGACGTGGTAACTGAATCTGCATTCTGTGTAATTTTTTGTGCAATCGAAAAAAGATGGACAATTTTGGAAAAGTTTGGACACACAAGACACCCAAAAACACTTTGCTGTCCAAATGTTGTTTTGTAAAAGTTACTTCAGAACACGACGATCTCTTCAATTTTGCTGGTACCCTGCTATGCTTTTGCATGCATAGGATGAAATTTTTATCCCAAAAGAAAAATCATTAAATTTTGATATGCGCATGCGTAGTTGGAATACCGAACTGGATTATTGTACGAATCACATAACTATATATGTGTGAACAATCTCAATAACTGTAGCATCAGGGTCATTCTGTCAATGTGTTTAAATGTTCTGGCTGCACCTTTATGCCTTTCTTTTCCAAGAGTGTTGTGTAAAGCAACCTACCTATCCAAAAAGTAAGAGAAATAGTTGCAAGTCATTTTAACTTATTAGCACCTGTGCTACATGGTATTACATTGTGTTTATTCACTGAAGAATCAATGAAACCAGAGTGCTCAGGTGGTTTCAGAATTATATGGATGGGCCTTATGCATGAGTTGGTCATTTTTGTCGAGTTCCCTGAATGTATTTCATTAATTATTAACTGTTGAATGTGATGGCCCCAGACTATTTATACAGGCATAATGCAGCCTTATTTAAATGTCCTTTTTTTTTTAAATCTGGCTTTAAACATTAGGGAATGTATAATTACAAATTTTAAATTATTCATTGAAGCAAACTGGAATCAATTAGTAATTAATTTGCTTTCATTTCTCTTCGCAAATTCAAAAAATTAAGATTTTACCTCACTTTTAATTCAATATGGCCGACTCGTGAATAAGGCCCTTGCTTGAATGGCAAATCACAAGGAACTAAGTAACAGGAACAGAAAAAAAAATTTAAAAAAAATTAATTTTGGCCCTCTCCTTATATTTTCAACTGTAGCATTTACTTGATGTAGTGTTTCTTTCAGTATGGCATATTTTGTTTTTAAGTTTTCCATTTTGCAATAGATACATGATAGAATTATGTATTTTCTTTCATAATTTATTTTTTAGTAAAGTATTTAAAGTACAAGACGAAGAACGAACATACTTTTTAGGCTCAGTATTCACTAGACATTAAAGGCTATTATCAGTATTCTGGATAGTGTGCACATATTTTGGAATGCATCTTTTTTTACCGTAAAAACTAAAGTTTGTTATATTTTATTATCTGAACAAATGCAGCTGTTTTAGTTAATAAACCGATGATAGTTTCTAGAGTATTTTTTTTTTCCATAAGGCGCACTCTATGTAGGGACCATATAAGGGTTCAGTGAACATGTAAACAGACATTTTAAAAGAACTTGTGCTTCTCCATAAGAAAAGAATGCAAAATGTTCATCAAAATATTTGATTTAAATGACAACTTATAGTTTAATCTGAACAAAAGAAACACGTCTTGCAACTGAGGGAATTAATCCAATGATGTACATGTCTGTTAAAAACATGGAGCTATATTAAATTACTAGAGCGCTAACTCCTCATTCTTGCGCGCAGAGACGCTTTGAAGCCGTCCTGGGCGCAGACATTTTGAATTTATGTGCGTGTTTGTAGAACACAGTGAAATTAGATGGATTGAATTTTGAAAGTGTACTCTACATGCAACGAACAAGTAGAACATACATAAGTACAACTTAAGTGCGCCAAGACAGTTAAAAAAACATCACAGCAAAAAGCATCTGCAGCGGATACGCACACGCGTTGCGCTGTTGGCGTAGAGCAAAATGACACGCTCATTTCCTGATCATGTGTATCTGTTTTGGGTGTATCGGCTTGGATGTCGCACCGGTATGGAATACAAATGATGATAGATGTACAAAATACGTACCAAATTTCTGGTTCTCTATAGGTTTGTGTACAAACATGGATGCGCCCAGCAGGCATCACCGTTTGTACATGAGTTAGCGCTCTAGTAATTTAATATAGCTCTAAGGTTAAAAACAATCTAATGCGTGTTGGTTAAGTTGGCATTTTTACTTCTTTACCTCCTCATTTGAGATTCTACCTATTTTGTAAAATATCTTCAAATTGTTTTTAAGCATTTCACTGAGAAGTTTGTTGGAATACATATTAATGTCAGAAAAATTATGAGGTTTTTAAGGAATAAATGTAATGTATACATTTTGTAGTGTTACTGTTTTTGAAAAAAAAGGAACCAAGCTTTATTTAATATATGCCACAGGTAGTTTGTATATATTTTTACAGAGCACAGAGGGTATATGGAATAAAGAACAAATTAAATTATGTTATCAATATTATTTGATTGAAATATTTCCACTTTTGTGTGTGGATTTGTTATTTTCTTTGTATTTGGCAGTTTGGATGTGAAAATCAAAAAATTAATTATCTTTGATTCAGTTTGACAGACAGTTAATGTGTTTTGGGGGAAAATGGCTACAAAATAATTTGCAGACATACACAAATAACAGCGATGTCACATGACACATGCTTTAAAACTGCTTTGTACCAGTGATACATCGTTTTTATTAATTGTAAGTTTTACATTTTTAAATTATACATTTTTTAAATTTTACGTTTTACATTTTCAAATTATACATAAATTTCTAAATTTTGGTATAATGTTTCTAGGTTGTTATTCTGTATATACACCAATATTACATAATTATTTAAAAATTGTCTGACTTATAAGTCAGACACATGGAAACAATGGCAAAGTATAATGGGCCAAAACGTTAATGAGGGCCCTTACCGGTTTTAAAACAAATACAATGTATTTTAAATTCTTACATAATTAACAGTAATCAGCCTTCTATTGTCTTAAATATTTTTCACCTGTCATATCAGTATGAAAAGTACCTTTTTTAAACCAATTATCATTGTACATCTGGCAAATTTACTCACCTTCGTTGCTTTCACTTTTTCAAGATACTGCATGAATTAAATTAGCTAAACATTTTGATTTTCAAAAGACCAGTTACTTGCACATAAAGGTAGGGTGGTTAACCCCTTGCATTTTTTCAATTTTGGCCAAAAAAAGAAATTGCTTGAAAGTTGCTGGGAAGATGCCTTAAGGGCCCTACAACACATCCTAACTTAAAAAAATATAAGGTAAAATCACTCAAAAAAAATTTTTTTCCTCCAAAAATGGATGATTTTTGCCCAAATCTTCAAAATTGTGCATGTTAGAGTATTGATTGATGTTCCTCTTGCATCCAGATGAATTCGTGCCTTATTTTGAGAAAAGTCAATTTTTGGCCGATTTTATCTAAAAATGTAAGGCTAACCCCTTGCATTTTTTTCAATTTTGGTCAAAAAATGAAATTTCCTGAAAGTTGCTAGAAAGATTCTTTAAGGGCCCTAGAACGCATTCGAAATCGATTGCTGGACAGATGTACTATTAAAGGGGAAATTCTGTCGAAAAATTGAGGTAAAATCGCTCAAAAAAATTAACTTTTTTTCTCCAAACTTGATGATTTTGCCCAAATCTTCAAAATTATGAATTCCTGCCTTATTTTGAGAAAATTCAATTTTTGGCAGATTTTGACTAAAAATGTTAGGCTAAACCCTTGCATTTTTTTCAATTTTGGCCAAAAAATGAAATTGCTTGAAAGTTGCTAGAAAGATGCTTTAAGGGTCCTAGAACACATTCCACATCGATTTCTGGACAGATGTGCTACTGAAGGGGAAATTCCGTCGAAAATTTAAGGTAAAATCACTCAAAAAATTAATTTTGTTTTCTCCCAAAATGGATGATTTTTTCCCAAATCTTCAAAATTGTGCGTATTGGAGTATTGATTGATGTTCCTCTTGCATCCAGATGAATTTCTGCCTTGTTTTGAGAAAGTCAATTTTTGGCCAATTTTGGCTAAAAATGTAAGGCTAACCCCTTGCATTTTTTTCAATTTTGGCCAAAAACTGAAATCGTTCGAAAGTTGCTAGAAAGATGCTTTAACTGCCCTAGAACACATTCCAAATCAATTTCTGGACAGATGTGTTATTAAAGGGAAAATTCCGTAGATAATTTAAGGTAAAATCACTAAAAAAATTCATTTCTTTTTCTCCAAAAATTGATGTTTTTCGCCCAAAGTTTTTTCAAAATTATGAGTATAAGAGTATTGATTGATGTTCCTCTTGCATCCAGATGAATTTCTGTCTTGTTTTGAGAAAAGTAATTTTTTTGGCAAATTTTGACTAAAACTGTCAGATTAACTGTATGTTCCGATAACATAATATTCTAGGATCTCTGTTTCAATTCAAAAGTTGCTAATCTGCGTCCAGAACACATTTTCATTCAGCTGATTGCAGCTAAGAGATTTCAAGCACTGAACTGACGAATAATAGCAACCACGCACGCGGGTGTGCCTCGTGTCAACGCTCGCGCTCACCCATTCACAGATTCACAGAATTACAAACCTAATTTCCAAAAATGTGTCACTTGACGCATCTTTGGAAATGGCCTTCCTTTTATATTGTTTTCTTCAAAATGTAAGCATGCCAGATAAAAATTATTTCACAGGGAGTTTAGTACCATTACTATCTTTAAACCAAGTAAATATTTTTAACATTAATTTGTCAGTTACTTTTTGGATAGCTGCAAATGATGCATTCTACCTTTAAACATATACATATAATACCAAATTTGTACAATTCCTTTATTCACTCTGATATGGGGCCAATTTCACAGCACTGCTAAGTACAAAAATTTGATGAGCACAAAAAAAGTCTGGCTTATAAAAGCAGGTTACCAGCCAAACTCCACGTGATTTTCATGCTAAGCAAACAACAGCTGAATACCAATCACAAGCAATATACATCGCGTGCTAAGCACGAACATTTGCCGAGCACAAAAAAAGTCTGGCTTATAAAAGCAGGTTACCAGCCAAACTCCACGTCATTTTCATGCTAAGTAAACAACAGCTGAATACTAATCACGACCAATATACATCACGTGGAGTTTTGGCTAGTTACCTGCTTTTATAGGCCAGACTTCTTTTGTGCTAAGCAAATTTTTGTGCTTAGCAGCGCCGTGAAATTGGCCCCTGGTTCTAAGAATTTCAGGTAAAAATCAACTGATTTTAAGATAAACAAATCAGATGGAGAAACAGTATGGTCGCTGTCATAACAAACTACTGTTGTAAATTTGACAACGAATATTTGGAGAGACACGCTCCTAGACTTGTCCTTAGACGTCCCTGAATTTAAAATCCCTGAATGAAACCAAACCTGTATTTGAAGAGATTGTTTTCAAAATGCTATACATGCCATTTTGGTACCTTTTAGAGTGCTGCCCTCTCTCGATTGCCCATTGTTGGTTTCGACAGCTGTATATAATTATATTGTTAAACACAATTTACAGATGACAGTAAAGTGAAAATTGTAGCTTAGAAATGGCTGTTGTACTGTGTGCTATAGGTTTTCATAACCGCGTAATGGCGGATCCAGGAGGGCCTACGGGGCCATGGCCTCGCCAAAAGGAATGTCGAAAAAGGCAGCCACTGCGTACACCACCATCTTTTGCTACAAACAAAATTGGTTAAAGAGGTCAGAAATTGCCTCAGATCTTACAACAGAGCATCTAGAATCCCAACATTTTTCAGTGTCCTCAAGTGGGCCCCGAACCCCACACCCTAAATTTTGGAATCACATTTTGGGGGGGAACAAAAAGATTTTGCCCCCCCCCCCAAAAAAACCAAATGGGTTCTGGATCTGCCCTTGTAACCGTGCAGCTTTTTTTCCACATTTTTTTTCCAAATGGATATGTGATGTGATCAAGCTACATGAGTCGTTTGTCAGGAATTTTCATTTGGAGATACAGGCTAAAATAGGGCCACTTCATCACATCACTTTATCACATTTCTTGGTGTTCCGACTTCCATAATTTTTAAACTAAAGATGGTATCAGGATGCGGTTTTCACAGCAGTAATGCTGAGATTTGGCTCTTTTCAAGTCTGTAATCAACCAAATTTTGACCTAGGTCGACAAACTACTCATTTAGCTTGATCGCATCACATATATATAGCATTTTGGAAATAGACCCTTCAAATCAGTGTTATGTGAGTTGGCAAAGGTCGTTCACTTGAGAGCATTACCAGTGTGTTACTACATGAATTGCACTATACTCTACAGAAACACCATTCAATCATACCAACAGTAATAAACCGAGAAGAATCGCCATGGATGTCCAGGTCCTCGTGACTGACACGGACGATCCATGCGAACCGGTATCTTCTAAATCATGTCCTGACGATTCTGGCAATGAATCGGAGGTCTCGACCAATCGCAGGTTACCAGCGCTCGGTGAGTTGGCGGGACAGCCAATCCAGTCCACGTGGGCGAGGCGCGGATACCCGCGGCTGATGCTAAAACTCCAGGGGCTGCACTGGTAGTACTGGAAGTTATCGGTGAAGAAATAGATGTAGTTGTCGGTCCACTGTACGGCACCCACAATGTTGTTGGGTATGCCGCCAAACACTTGCAGCGCATAGGGACCCTGGAAGCCTAGCCAGTTATACACGTAGAAACCGCCATCTGCAAGGTGAAAATACGCAGTTAAAATAAGTCATAATAGGCTTCACGCACATAACAGGTACCTCCTAAACAATTACATAGAGACAGTTGTGTGGTTGTGTGTGTGGACCTCATTTGATGCTAGGGGGAAACTCCCCCCCCCCCTCCCTTTGTTTTTCCTTTCACAAAGTCTGTTGATTGCAGCAATCCAGCATCCATGTAAAAATAATCATCTCCATTCCTTCCCTGCTTTATGTACACAAACCAACAAAGCTTGTTCTCAGAGGAAAGTGGCAGAGCAGAAATGCTCATCTCTGTCTTTTTCACCGCTGATGGAGTACTTTTAAAAAGGGTCCGTAGACTTTATACTCTAAGCATTTTCTGCACAAATTTAGGCTGATTGCGGTTTCAGATGTGAGTTCGATCCTTACCAGACAAACACACAAACACACAGAGTAAAGCCCCAGTCACACATTCACAGTTGGAGCTCCGAATATCTATGGTTCAGAATCAATCAATCACTCTACGAATACACCACGGTTTGTCAAGAATATAGACAGATTGGTGAAGAATATCGACGGTATTACTAAGAATAATTACATTAGCGGCACTGTTGTCTGCGATTGGATCACGGATGACCAAGGTTCTCCTATGAATAAAGCGTGGTTATTCGTAGTACAATCTTAGCAGAACCCTAGCACATCCGGGCTTATCCGTAGGACATTCGTAGCGAATTCATAGAGATTTCTACCACGAATGAGCTACGAATCTCCAAGAATATGCACGTATAGCCACGAATAACACTACGAATAAGTACGGTTGTCCTACGGATGTCCTACGTTTGCACAACGGATTAATTTTCATGACAGTTCAACACGGAAGTTAGGAACAGTTTAAAACTTCCGTAGCCTCTCCACGAATACCCAAGGAAGATGACGGATAACCACGGAGGTACTAAGGATGAATACGGTACTCCCACGGGTTATTACAAATTTTGAAACCGTGGAGATCCGTAGCTCCAAACCGTGAATGTGTGATGACTGGGGCTTAAGACAGTTCTATAGATACCTGTGAAGATGTACGTCTCCCCATTTCCACTGATCTCAAAGATTCCTTTAATCTTGTTGATTTCTGAGGGAAAACCTGGGAATTCCTGGTCTGCATCTTTAGGGAAGCCTTCGTCCAGTCTGGTCAAGGTGTATCGCCATACACGCCGCGCCTTCCAGAATAAAAATGTAAATATAATTCCTATAAGATGTTTTGTAATACACATATTTATGTTACTTTCGATCAGTGAGCGTGGAACTTTGGTTTTGACTGCCATGGTTTAAGCACTGAACAATAAATGTGATTGAAAACATGTTATCTTCTGCTCAACAAATCTTACAGATAAAAAGTGACAGAATAAAAAAAAATGTAAAATGTTGACTTTTTTGTAAAATCGGAAGGCTACATGTGTCCTCTTTCATGTCAACTATTTTTTTCCAAGAAAAACTCACAATAAAGTAGTTGAAATGTGACATTTCTGTTTAGGCCAAAAAAAAAAGTCTCCGGTTTCTGGTATGGAGCTTGCCCAAAAAGTGGTGCGGCGACGCGGCTTTTTTTTTTTTTTACCTGTTTTTTTTTGCCTCAAATGTCGGCTGATGACTGCAAATGGTGCCCGACTAAACTTAGTGCAAATATATGGGAGTCCAGAGAGGCCACACAAAGCTTATTCTCGATCATAACCCTATCTAAAAACACGTTAAAATTGTGCAGCAGCAGGATTCCAGTCAAACCAGTGAGTTTGGCAGTTTTGAGACATCATCTTTCATTGAAAAAAACTTTTTCATTTTGCTGACGCGCATGGCTACGGCGACGCGCGCGCATACCAGAAACCGGAGACTTTTTGGGGGGCCTTAGGAGTTAATATTCAATTAGCTGAAATAAAGCATGTTTATTGTTGCTTAATAAACACTTCAGTTTTGAATGGTCGATTTCCCTGTTTGATTTTTCTGTTTTCTTCTTTCTGTTTGCCTGTATTCTAAGTCCCATAACTTTGGAATGGAAGGTCGTATTCACATCGGGTTTTCACCAAATACAAACTGAAAGATAGCTCTATTCAAAAACGTAAAACAACAAAATTCGATAAGGGCTGACAAATGACTCATTTAGCTTGATTGCATCACATTTGAGCACAGAGTTGTAATGACTCAAGTCAATGACTCGACTCGAGTCCGACTCAGTCACAATTTTTGGTGACTCGACTCGACTCAAGTCCCTAAGGGCAAATGACTCGACTCGACTCGAGTCACTGCGAGCAAATGACTCGACTCGACTCGAGTCTCTCATCAGAAGACTCGACTCGACTAGAGCGAAGGCTAATAAGACTCGAGTCCCAAAAATAAAAGCACAACTTTGAAAAAGTATTTGCAATGACTTACGATGCAAAATGTATGCTCACTTCACTATGCGAATAGCAGTCATGTACAAATATACAACTTGTCACAGACTCCCACCTCATGGTTCGAGAACGCACAAAATACTATCCAGGAACCAGATTTGTAAACACATTTTCTAATTCGCTGTTTCATCATTGGCTTTGGGCGATTTCTTATAAAGCTCTTAGATTCGAACGCTGGCTAAACTTATGGCCTCCTTTTATAAATTGTTGGTATATAGTGTTCAAATATTCGTGACTCGAATTGACTCGAGCTAAATATTTGACTCGACTCGACTCGACTCGACCTTTTGATCTAATGATTCGACTCGACTCGAGTCACTTCTTTAAAATGACTCGACTCGACTCGAGTCACTTCTTTAAAATGACTTGACTCGACTCGAGTCACAAAAATCAGTGACTTGTTACAACTCTGTTTGAGCATCACCGCAAATTTCTATTCACCTACCTTGAAGAAGTAGGTCTTGCCCGTGTGCGGCGTCCAGACAAAGTCATTTTTCACAGTGATTGCAGCATCGATGCCCCCCTCTAGTCCTGGCCACCGTTCTGATATCCTGCGAGGGTATCCCGGCTCAGGTTGCCCATTCAAGACTTTCCAGTAGTACTCACCTGAAGGACAACGCCAGTGGAAGTTTCTTTAGATTTTGCATAATGCCACCAATTTTAAGCAACTTAAAACAACCACCTGCTGACAAAAAGCAACAGCTTTATATATAATAGTTGTAAATCAACTGTGAATTGTTCCAATTCCATCTATTTAGGGGAAATAATTTCATTTGGTAAAAAAGTTTAATTAATACTGGACTTTTCCTGTTAGAAAAAAAAGAGATCTATTTATAAAGTGCACATATCCACCAATATTGGTGCTCAAGGCGATAATCATTAGAAAGGCACTACATCAAAAAAAGAGTAGTTTTGCTTGTTTGAGTGTGTAAAATCATTCTCATTTCTTAAAGGTTTGCAAGATCCTGTTGTGCTCTGCTTGAATCACTGAGCATAAATAATTCTTAAACTGAAGCTTTAAGGTCCTGTTCAATGAGGCAAGCCTTAGTCTTGCTTAATTGTTGGCAGAAGTAATTTGAAAGCTGTTGCTGCTGCCCTCAAACAGTTGATATCAAAACATCTTTTCTTATATGCACAATTCCAGCATTATGAAAGGAAGTGACGGGTCCATGGCACAGCCATTTAACCGTGATGAAAGATTCAGAGACATGATCTGAACTGTCTGTAATCTCCTTGACCATTACAAGATGATGGATGTACAAGATCTGAAAAATACATTTTCACATTCAATTTCACTATGCTGGAATTGCCCTTATGCATTTGTGTCTTGGATTTCCCTAATTGATTCCAGAATACAAATAAAAATTGACTACCAAGTAAGTGACCAACTTTGTGGCAACACTGGGCCAAAGCTTCAAGGCATTGTTTTGCAATTTTTTTTTTATGTTTTGCATACCTTTGAAGAAATACGTAAACCCGTCAACCATTACTGCATCTATGACTACTTGGCACAGATCAGGGGTGTCTTGGACTGTTGGACCTGGCGTCGGTGCAATATCACCTAGATACCAACAAATTGAAATGATAAAAATTACAAGATTACCTTAAATTCAGCCTGAGTGAGAAAGAAAGCCATGAGATAAAGATGTTTATGACAGAGTCAGGTTGGTGCAGTGGTTCTTTCCTCGCCTTCCACTGCTTGGCCCGGGTTCGATTCCGGCCCCGGTCCACATGAGGATTGAATTTTCAGTGGGGTTTTCCTTCCACGTCTAAAACTGTAATTTTTTCATTGTCTTCTCTCCACAGGTTTCTTCAAAATTGCTAGCTGCAGTGCCTATACAGGGCTCTTATGAGGGATCCTTGGTTTTAATTACCAGAAATAACTAAAATATAAAAAAGAAACAACATCAAATAATATGCTGATGGTGGTTGACCTAATAGTAGTGGAATGGTGGAGTATGGTGATGATTGTAGGGGTCAAGTGGGGTAATAAGTTTTGGCAATGATGAAAGCGATGACAAAAAAGCTATGACAAATTGACAAACATGATTATGATGATGACAATAGCGGTGACGATGACAGGGTCTCAAGTGAAGTCACAAACTATTCAAATGAAGAAATCATTTTGCCATTGTGCCAGTCCTTTCACTTGTGAAAGGACTTGAGATTAACTTTTGAATGGACTAGTAATAGGCTTGTGACACGTGAGGCTACATTTAAACCTGCAATAGTCACCATGACAAAGGATTGCAATGTCGATGATAGTGACAAAGACAATTAATGATATAAATTGCAAATAGGGGTAACAACTTATTACTACACCTCATAAATATTCATATTGAAATTACAGCGCGTCATTGGCCGATTCCACCGCGCGTCCGGGAAATAAAAATGATACGCGCCCAGGTGACGTCATCCCGGTGAGTATCCAGCTCGCTGCCGTGCAGTAGTTTTTTCTGGACGTAGCACCCAAAATTCCCTCTGGAACCCGTCTCGTAGACATGTTTTCTATGGCATGTAATCTTTACGGAACCAGTCTGAAGATACGTTAAAGAGTGTTGGCACAGACTATTTCATGTACTGTGACGAAGAACTTGAATTGTGTTGAATAAAGATGCAAAATCTACGAAGGCCGTTATCGACAAGGCGGTGAGGCTACTAAAAAGACAGTGATCGAGGCTGCTAAATATTTATGAGGTGTAGTAAAACAAATACAGCATGGTATATTTCTGGAAAATAGTTGATTACTGGTCCCTTGGTGTAGGTCAGCTTGACTACCTCTCTCTGCTTCGCGTCGGGAGGTAGTCAAGCTGACCTACACCAAGGGACCAGTAATTCCCACTACTTCTTCTCAAACCATGCTGTATTTGCACAATACCATACTGATCCTTGTCTACATCGCATAAACACGTTTATCGGACTAGTGCCCCTTGAACAAAGACATTGACAAAATGGAAACAGCCAACTTAGGGCTGAACATCTCAGTTTGTAGAGCCAAGGAATGGCAATCCGGAGGTCGCAGGTTCAAACCCTGCTCCAGTCAATGTCTTCGTTCAACTTTAAAAGTATTCTTATACACCTATTCAGTTTCCTTTTATGTTTTAGTTGAGAACTTACCATACAGTTCACTTATACCGGCGATGTCATCAGAATGCAAAACGAAGTCAGGATTATATCCGAAGTGAATGGGAAACATAAGAGTGCCGAGGATAAAGTTGTGACCAAGACCCAAGGTGTGGCCTATCTCATGGGCAGCAACAAGCCATAAATTGGCTCCTATAGACAAGAAGAAAACAAATCCACATGGGTTCTTTTTAAAGGTATGAAAGACGAAACCTGCAGAAAATTTAGGATCTTGAGTACCGCTGGGCGAGTAACTCCATTACTCGAGTACTCGCGAGTGGTTTATGCTAGTTGTTGTTCTACTCGTGGGTTTTCATCTACTCGAGTACTCGTCCTGGTGTGAGTGGAAGTAGGTACTCACAAGTAGCAATTTAGGGTTAGGGTTCACAGCTTAATACGTCCCCTGCAAACAGGGAATCACTCCCTCCACCTCTCTCTCCCTGGGACTCCATTCATCCCAAAAAGAAAAATGCAATTCAATGTCCAAAAACATTGCCCAGTAACTATATCTCAGTGCTGAAAAATGTGGTGTAACTTGCGAGCTATTTACTTGTAAGTTACTTCACATCATACTATTAAGAGTACATGTCACTTTTCTGCTTTTATGGGAATTCAGTTAACTACTCGCAAGTACTTGACTACTCCCGAGTAATTTCTTGCGAATACTCTAGTATAAAAATCCACTACTCACTCAGGCCTTATCTTGATCATTTTGGAAGGAGAAAGGGAACAGATTTAGGATCGTATGAACTCCATGCATGAACAAGAGAAGGGGTTTGCCCCGGCGTTTCTGGTCTCCTGTACAAACTCCCACGCGGAGTATTTAGGAGATGAACCAACCAAGAACCAAGAACCAAGAGATGGTGCTTTTGGCCACTTTCAGGAACCCAGTGGACAGGACAAAATAGGTGTTCTCATGTATATGGTGTGAAGCAAACACGATCAATTTTAAAGTTAAGGGTTAAAGTTCAGATTTCAAGATTTAAAATGGTATAAAAATAATGGCGGTATGTGTTTCCGCGCCGACACTAGAGCCTGGCAAAAAAAAAACGTTGCGGGTATTTTGGGACGTGCTGTAAAACACCCGACAGTTTGTTTTTTCAATGGTTGTTCAATTTGAAAAAAAAAAAAACCTGAGTAAGACTTGGCGGTCCATGTCTCTGCTTCGTCAAAGTGAACATCCATCTTGAGGCGATCCTCGCTCCAGGGCCAGAAGGCATGTGCCAGGACCGTTCCTGGCCCATCAAAGGGCATGTTATCCCCATGATCCTGCATCGTTGGGTAGAAGGAGATGCTAATATCCACTTGGCCTCCTCGTATCCGCTCAAAGGAGAGCACAGTGGCATTAGACCAGACCTGAAGAAAAGGGGTAAAGGTGCATGTTACTGTGCAGACAAGTGAGTATAAACTGCCTTCAAAATGTGAAGTAATTTCTATTTCTTTCCGTGTGTTGTAGGCCATTCGGGCTGCAGTATGAAGCAAGAGTATTGAGAGAAGGTAAATTAAGAACATGCAACAATTGATAATGGAGTATGGGCGGATCCTATTATGGACAGATTTGCGGATAATATTCTAGGCATACTGTTCAGGAAATCTGGTTTGCAGGACCAACAAATCAGTATTAGATGACAGTTTTCCAGGCCAATTTCAATTACAAAACTCTGTCAAATTCATTTCTAACAGTTTCTAAGCTCAATCTGCAAGTTTGAGATTTATAAAGGCTGGAAAAATTTGTTGCCAGCTCTCTATTGAAAAGCTTTACTGAAGAGATCCTTTTTTCTGCTAAGCAGTTGGAGACCATCACTTCAGTTAAAGTATTACATTGTCAGACCTGAGACGATCTGAAGTCGAGTCAAATTCTAATGGATTCAGTATTTTCAGTTTAGGATTCAAACTGTCATCCCCAAGTCGCTCTTTTCACACTTCCGCCATGGGCATGCACAGCCTCGATCTGGCAACTTTACACAATAAATATAGCCGGTTCAGTTATTCCCGTGTCGGGGTTCAGATCACTGAACCGGCTATTTTTATTGTGTATTAATTTGCCAGATCGACGCTGTGCATGCCCAGTGGCGGAGTGTGAAAAGAGCGAATCGTGAACCCTTTCCCGCAAGACTTGCTGGTTGCATCTCCTAGCTCACCTCAAAAGCCCTCCTGATGGAATCATCAATGACAGATGGAGGCAGGTCGTCCGAGTACACCACGATGTCATACGTTATATGAGTTGATTGCGGCGACCACGAATCAGCCTCCGCAGGGATGTAATAGCGACGCTTGCGGCCGCCGGAATGCCTCCTCACCCGCTGGCCTGTCACAAAGTCAGGGTTGCCGCATCTTGGTCTGTTGAGGCACTCAGATGTTGCTTCATCTATTATACCTCCTGAAAATTATTTCACAAGACAGTAAACAAGGTCAAAACTGAGTGATACTGTTATTAGTTTGCAGTAAACCTGAAAAACTGAGTGATACTGTTATTAGTTTGCAGTAAACCTGAAAAACTGAGTGATACTGTTATTAGTTTGCAGTAAACCTGAAAATTATGGGGCACGTGTGGTCTAGTGGTGGAGCACAGGATTCGTGATCAAGAGGTTGTGGGTTCGAGCCCCACTGTGGCCATGCGTGTTGTGCCCTTGAGTAAGGCACTTCACCTCAATTACTCCTCTCAACACAGGTGTTAAATGGGTACCGGCATTGGTCAATGCTGGGAAGGTAACAGACTCGCTGTGGAGGAGGTGTGGCGATCCCCCACAGCAGCATTTCATGGACTCGAGTCTGGCCCAATCGCTAACGAAAGAGAGATGGGCACTCCGTTCCTGTGAACACAGGTTCGTCCCCTTTACCTTTACCTTTAAACCTAAGTTGCTAGACTCAATTTTTGAAGTCATTCTGGCCTATACTCCAGTTTTGACAAACAATCAAAGAAGTACATACAGTAGATGTATATTAATTTAGTGCTGTCTGACATCAGTGAAGTTGTCTTGGTGGGATACTATCACTTTTTTCCTGCCTGTAACGCAACGTATTGTCTGTAAAATTATTTGCAAGATTTTTTTTTTAAATGGGACAACCCGTTAAATGTACATGCCACAATTTGCGGTGGTGCTATCATTTGTGCAAAGAAACACAAAATAAAACACAAAAACCAAAACTCGACTGAGCTGAAATTGGTGAGCTACTTCTAGAACTAGAACAAAAACTAGATCTTGCACTAGAACTAAAAAGTAGGAGGCAACCCATGCCTTCTAGTTCTTGAAGTAATCGCAAGCTTTTAATTGTATGCAATATTGCTGAAAATATAAAAAAAAAACCAATTAACTGACAAAGTGCACTTTTCTGTACTGCCATATGAATCATATGACTCGAGTCAATGACTCGACTCGAGTCCGACTCGAGTCATTATTTTTGGTGACTCGACTCGACTCGAGTCCCTAAGGGTAAATGACTCAACTCGACTCGAGTCACTGCAAGTAAATGACTCGACTCGACTCGAGTCCCTCATCAGAAGACTCGGCTCGACTCGAGGCGAAGGCTAATAAGACTCGAGTCCCAAAAATATAAGCGCAACTTTGCGAAAAGTATTTGCAATGACTTACGGTGCAAAATTTATGCTCACTTTACTTTGCGAATAGCAGTCATACTGTACAAATATACAACGTGTCACAAACTCCCACCTCATGGTTCTAGAACGCACAAAATACTATCCAGGAACCAGATTTTTAAACACATTTTCTAATTCACTGTTTCATCTTTGTTTTTGGGCGATTTATTATAAAGCTCTTGGATTCGAACGCTGGCTAAACTTATGGCCTCCTTTTATAAATTTTTGGTATATAGTGTTCAAATATTCGTGACTCGACTTGACTCGAGCTAAATATTTGACTCGACTCGACTCGACCTTTTGACCTAATGACTCGACTCGACTCGAGTCACTTTTTTAAAATGACTCGACTCGACTCGAGTCACTTCTTTAAAATGACTCGACTCGACTCGAGTCCCTTCTTTAAAATGACTCGACTCGACTCGAGTCTCAAAAATCAGTGACTCGTTACAACTCTGGAATCCTTAATGTCAAATCCTGACACTTTGAACTCACCAGTCCTGCTAACGCCACACATATCTTGCAATCTGCCGAGGCCATCAAGAAGTACTTGCCTGTCCACTACTTGGTTGTCGCCCACTGATGGAATGTACCCATAATTCGCAAGATATGGCTGCAGAAAAAGAAAAGATATCAAGTTTTGAATATTCATTGTCATTTCAATGGTCTAAGTTTGTCATTTCAATGGTCTAAAGCAGACACCTGTAAAGTCTGTATATAAAACAACAAATGTGAAGCCCTTAATTTACAACTATACCAAAAGACGATGCACATGCATGGCACAGTGTTTACTAGATGTGCATTATTGAAGCTTTCCAATTAAGTCCAACAGGATTCAGGAATGCTCACAGTAATCTGCCAGGGGGAGTGTGGCCTGGTGGTTAGGGTTTGTGACTCATGATCAGAGGGTCAGGGGTTCGAATCCGCTGGCCGTGTCCTTGGGCAAGGCACTTCATCCCCACTTGCCTCTCTCCACCCAGGAGTATAAATGGGTACCGGCATTAGCTGGGGAGTAACCTATACAGTGGACTAGCATCCCATCCAGGGAGATGATTCTCAGTCGACTGGTACGCCGGCCTGATGGGCCACATTGGCTCAGTGACAAACTTTACCTTTTTATTATTAATCTGCAATGCATTTCTTGTGGTGTAAAACAGAAATTTTACGATTTGACTTTTTGGCACGATATAACAAATCAACTGTTGATTGCTGTGATTTGAGTATTGTTTGAATTTCGTGCCCAGTGCTTTTAAAAAATATATATTCTCTCCAAACGAAATTTCTATTTGTGTGTTTCTTTTAAGGAATAAAGCTTTTGTTTCCGATTTTGAGCTTTTGCAGCCCTCTGAAAAAAAGGCTGTCATTTTACATACAAATGAACCCGCCCTGCGAGAGCCAAATTATTGACGAGCAGCAAAAACTTCGAACTTTGCGAAGAAATAACTCAATAACTGTATAGCCCTTATGATAATAATTCAACTATATAGCCCGCGGTAGATTTTTTTTGTCCTATGTCTCATTCGAAAATGCCAATAAAAAAAATCCGAATTCTATAGGTGAAACTCGAAATAGCCGGGGGAATTTATCTTTAATGAGGCACATCATTTTTGTGTTAATTAATGCTTCTTTCATAATTCTTGTTTTAATTTAATACCAATAGTATTCATTTTCCCCCTAGACCAAGTAACGGGCCAGTGCAAGCATGTAACTGGGGATTTAGAGCAAAAACGAGGAAATTCCAAATCGCACAGAACTTTGTACAGTGTTTTTTTCAAAATTTTGTAATGGCGTTTGTGAGAAGTGAAAAACTATAGGAAACCAGCAGATCCGAGGAAAAAATGCATGCCTGTAGCTATTCGGTTACGTCTCGATAGTCTGAAGTCCCATTGGTCCGAAGTCCCATTGATCCGAAGTCCCATGATCCGAAGTCCCATTGGTCCGAAACATAATACTGTGTAGTTCCACTTGTTCCGGTTGACTGACCCTAACCCTAACCCTAATCCTATGGGGCGTCGGACCAATGGGGCGTCGGACCAATGGGACGTCGGACCAATGGGGCGTCGGACCAATGGGACGTCGGACCAATGGGACGTCGGACCAATGGGACGTCGGACCAATGGGACGTCGGACCAATGGGACGTCGGACCAATGGGACTTCGGACCAATGGGACTTCTGACCAATGGGACTTCGGACCAATGGGACTTCGGACTATCGAGACATAACCGACTAGCACGACAGACCCCAGTCCGAATCGACAATAAGGTCCGACAGTCCGAATCAACAGTAAGGTCCGACAGTCTGAAGTGTAAGACTGACGAACCGTATTGTCCACTCGGACTATCGAACCTTATTGTCAATTCGGACAATCGAATTTAACCTTATTGTCAATTCGGACTATCGAACCCTGCCGTATATATGGACTATCGAACCTTATCATCTATTCGGACTATTGAACCTTACTGTCGATTCGGATTATCGAACCCTATCGTCTATTTGGACTATTGAGCCTTCGGATTAATTAACCTTATTCTATTTTCGGACTAATGGGCCCTTCGCACTATCGAACCTTAGGACTGTGGAACCTTCGGACTATTGAACCTTCGGACTAACGAACATTCGGACTATGACCCTTCGGACTAAAGAACCTTCGGAATATCGAACCTTTGGACTATCGGGCTGTAACCCGTTACAGCATGTTTCACTAGCATAGGTACTAAATACAGGGTGACCCCCCCCCCCCCCCAAATTGTGCAAGCAGACATTAAATTTCTCAAAAAGTATCTGACATCAGCATTTCATGTTGATGGAGTACTTTGTTTGTACTCTTGCGAATAATCACAGCGAAAATTTGATGAAAATCCATCCACGTTAATGAAAAGACCCATTGCAGAGTGCCGGTTGAGCGATTTCCAATGCAGTGTGTCATTCCCACTGGAATGGTTGAAAAACACATATCCTTGTACAATACAGCTCTAGAGATCTGGTTTGAATGGGTTCCCACGCAGTGGCGTAGCCAGGAATTTTTCAGTGGGGGGCGCTGGGGGGGGGGGGGGGGGGGGGCTGGAACATTTCATGGGGGGGGGGGCGTCATGTAGATCAATGATAATTTTTTTAGAAACTCAAAATCTCAGGGGGGGGGGCGACTGGGGGGGGCGACAAGGTTTAACTTGCTACGCCACTGTTCCCATGACATTTTCACTGACTATACACAAGAGTAGATTAATATGCTCCATCAGAATAAAATTCTGATTTAAATAATTTTTGATAAATCTATCGATATCTGCTTGCACAACTTTGGGGGGGGGGGGTTCACCCTGTCTCTTCCATGGTAAACCGGCACTGTGGCAAGAGTCATGCTGTTTTGAGTTTTTTTCTGATTGTTTGGTACTGGTGGAACCTGGTTTCATAAAAAAAAAACTTTTTAATATTAAACCCATTGTTCGATAAAGGTAAGAAGTTCACAGACTGCAAGGCGCCCATGCATTGGTAACTGATGCATCACCAGACTGTTCATGCATGACAGAGTTTTTGGATGCGTGGATGTCATGGATTACCTAGAGAAAAAGGCTTTACATGCACATTAGGCCACAAAAAAAAGTCTCCGGTTTCTGGTATGGAGCTTGCCCAAAAAGTGGTGCGGCGACGCGGCTTTTTTTTTTTACCTGATTTTTTTGCTTCAAATGTCGGCTGATGACTGCAAATGGTGCCCGACTAAACTTAGTGCAAATATATGGGAGTCCAGAGAGGCCACATAAAGCTTATTCTCGACCATAACCCAATCTAAAAACACGTTAAAATTGTGCAGCAGCAGGATTCCAGTCAAACCAGTGAGTTTGGTGGTTTTGAGACATCATCTTTCATTGAAAAAAAACTTTTTTCATTTTGCCGACGCGCATGGCTACGGCGACGCGCGCGCATACCAGAAACCGGAGACTTTTTTGGGCCTTAGGCCTATCAAACATAGGCCCCGGGCCATATAAATCTGCAACCTCATTTTCTGAAGGGGCACTCATTTTCTGAAGGGGGCATGCCACTTAAGATGTATTAACAACTAAAATAATGCTAATTTTTGTCTTGAAATTGCCAACTTCTGGGGGGGGGGCACAAGGACACAGACCCCGAGCGAGGGGGTGGGGCTGTCCCGTGTCCCTTCCTAGTCAACTCCACTGTTGAACATGGGCCTATACGGTTTAAAGTTTGTACATTTTAACCCTGTGCCTTGATCAGTTCTCGCATGATCCATTGTGAACCCTTAACATTTTTTTTACATACTTCATAAATAATGTTCCATGTTTCGTTTGAATACTCAAATAAGCCACATTGGTTGTAAGTCCAAGGTGTTGCTGATGAGCAGGCTTAGTTTGAGGCCAACTGCGATGTGTTGCAACTTTCTGCATTGTGACAGCCTTTGCTGCACGTAGCTGGATTCACTAACCGATTTTTGTCTGTGTGGCAACTGTTGCAAGCAATTTCAACTACCATACGGCTTGAAATATCTGTCCGTTAGCCGCTCCAGTGGCTTCTAGCTTATTCAATCCACATATACATTGCTTTCATTCTTTCACAACTGAATTTGAATATAATCATAAGTATTGAGTACCACGCGGTTTGTGTGCGTCGCGTCGCCTGTAGATTCTGGGGAGTTGCTTTGAAATGTTTCTGCCAAACGTGAATCCTGCCATTCTTTCCCTGCATAACAATAATACAGTTCAAAACCACAATTTCTCTTTTCTAATAAGCCGTGATAATTCCAACCTATTTACTGGCATAGCCTAAAGCAGTATAGTACGTATATAGGTCGCCTATACGGCCAAGATGGGTCCGCTCATAAGTCCGACGCCTCCAGGTCCGAAATTTTGGACTTATGGGGCATCGGACTTATAAGGCATAACATTTATTTATTCCGCCTCATAGGTCCAACGCCTCATAAGTCCGAAACAACGTTTGTCTATTGTCGGACTTATGAGGCGTCAGACTTTTGTCTGACCTATATGAGGCGGAATAAATAAATGTTATGCCTCATAAGTCCGACGCCTCATAAGTCCGAATTTCGGACTTATGAGGCGTCGGACCTATGCATGAGGCGTCGGATTTATGATACGGCCCCCGGCCAAGAATTAATTCGATTATTTTTTTTAAATACGATTAAAAAAATCCTTGGATAAATACTTTTTCCAAATTGCGTTGGTATTATTTGCATCCTTGAACCGTCGTTATCTCATTATGTAGAGATAAAAAGACTCACTAATAGTAGGCCCTAATCTGTAGTAGTTTCACTTTTTCGGTTTTACAAAATACATGTACCGTCAATTACATGTAAGAAGGCGTTGCATGCCGCATTTATTTGGTTTCCCATTGCCGACTACGATGAGTCGCGATGTCGTAAAAAAAATCGTAAAATTCCCGATGTCTCGAAAAATATCATAGTCACGTCTCGATGTGATGTCTGCTGACTCTGTTCATGTCAAGGGTGATAACAATGTTTCCATCATTTATCCATTTACAGTGAACAGAAATACTGGGAGAAAAGTATACAATTATACAAGGCAATTACAGGTACGGTGAAGCGCATAGGAATTACTCCCCACTCAACCTGCTGAGGACAGGCCAGAGCACACTCTCCAAAACGTCGAGTTCTACACTCAACCAGCCGGTTCTTTCCAGTCAGAACCACACTTTTTCCCAAGAAGAGATTTCTTTCCACATCCCGTGTTACCCGCAATTTTGTCTATTTCAAGTTTGTATTTCGATACATGTACTTTTAATAGTTCGTTTCTTTAACCTCATTGATACATAATAATTTATGTATACTAATAGCTTTGAGGAGAGGTGTATAATATGTAACATATTCAACTGGCGCCTTTATTTCGATTTTTAGTGTCCAATTTCGCGAACAATGTGTGCGGCGATACCAGAATGTCTCAGTGGTAAAACCTGAGATCCTATAGACCTCGTCCCCAGGGTGTCGAGCAGTACGCGCCCACTACTACCTGCTCTCTCACCCTGGTATTGGATCATTTGTATGTGCAAGATTTTTGAACACGTATGCAAATGAGGAATAGTCTGGCGCCTTGCCTGTGGCGTTACATTGGCGTTTGTTTTTGTATGCGGTGTCTGGGGTAAAAGCCGAGTCCGTCAATTGTTACGATCTTATCGAGACAACATGTAGTATCACATTTCATATAAATATGAACAAATTGGGAAGGAAATGAGTATTTTCGAGAAGGCGTGGACGAATGATCGTGAAAACACGTACTGCACGTTGTGAATAACAACACCAAGAACACGATACAAATCCATTACTAGTCAATTGCCGTATCGAATCAGGATGCAGGAAGAAAGTTTCCTATCCAGGGCTTACTATTGGAAACTAGGTTGGAAATAAAGTAAGCACTGGGGACGAGGTTGTATGGACCTTTATCGTGCTGCCACCATTTTAGTCATGCTCCCTGTAACAGTAACAGTACTGAATGATAATGTTTTTGTGCAAAAAGGAACCAGACTATTTTTCCTTCCAGCCTCGCTTTGGTTACATTGATTTGAATGGGGGGGGGGGGGGGAAATCTGCAACATGATAATGGTCTATACTCAGCAATCGGGCCTACTTGTTATGACTGTATTGATGTTTTTATCCAACACGGCATCGAGTATTAGCCAGGTTGGAGTTTGGATTAATCCAAGGACGATCACGGGATTAAAAGCGATCCTCTTGAGACAGAAGACCTTGGTAATTGTCTCCGAAGACAAATGGTTCTGAGATATTGGAGACAGCCCCACAACATAGTAAATGCATGGCCACAAAACTTCTCCGTAGAAACAAGGGTTTTTTTCTTCGCGATGTTTCACTTTGGTTTCGTTTGGATGCGTAGGTAACCCTGATGTGTCCATTTTAACAGATTAATTTACATCGATTGATTTCGAGGTTACAGAGTACTTTCACCCATGCGTTATACTTCACTGGGGTATTTACATCATTACGCGAGCCATGAGTCGAAAGGCCTCAATACGACAACAGAATTAAGGAATGCGGAAGGACTTTAATAATCTCAAAGAGATAGTGTTTGGCTGTTTTAAAAGCCTGGCTAACAATGGTATAATAGTTTTGTATTCATTGCCATTAGACTGGTTCCCGGGCCGTACATTATCCATACTGATTGTTGGGCGGGAACTGGCAAACCTCGTCCCCAGAGGTTACTTTATTTTCAGCCTTGTAGCCAATATAACTGAGTATCACCCATTATCCACGGAGCCAAGAGTCTCCTGTATGACGTCTGAAATGTCTAAACATGCAGATAATTATATACAAGCCGCGCGCCAGCCAATCGGAGTCGACTTTACTAAATTGTGACGTCATTTCATTCCCAAATTATGACTTAATGGTTTGATTGGTCAATTCGAATGCAGTGTGTTGTAATACAACAACCGGGCGCATTATCGCGTAACATGATGCAGAGCGCGTGACACAGGTTTTTTATCCACTGTATGTGACGCGCAACGGGTGAATAACCGAAGACCTGATATAGAAAGCCCCGTTGAATGGTCAAAATCTAGAGGTCAAGAAGCGGCAGTGTCTTGCCTTATTAATCAGCGAATCTACTCATATTACATAGACTAATATATAACCCCTCGATGGGACATTTTCTCCGTATCATGATACAGCAATATTTTACCTTTTCCTTAATATCTTGACTGAGTCATATGCTAATCAATTTCGTACGATGTGGTTGTTTTTTGCATTGACAAACTTCCTGTTTGGTATACCGCAAAAGCAGAAATCTTTTGTACGGACTACACGGACATGTTTTTTTTTTCTACACAGTCGGTGAACATGCATGTAAATTTGGAAATTCGGCTGTTAATCCATAATGATATTTTCTGTGACCCCCCATGCAGGTAGAACGTACGGTAAATATCCACACTCTAGTTTGCTCGTAGTGCCTGTCCATGCCACACAAAACCATTGCCCTCTGACGCCGCCTTAACGCATAAGGTCCATAGACTTGTGGGTACACCATGAAATATCTCTGCCACAAATAAGTGCATGTGGTTGGTTATAAAAAGAGCCACAGTTGACAAAAGTTCTTTGAAGCACGGACCTATAATGTTTGAAGAGACTGATATTCCATGTTGTACACAAATTATTTTGTAAACAAGTTCTCCATGTAGGCCTATAGCGGGAAAATCGAATAAATTCCATTAAAACTATATATCGGCATGCATTTTACCCCTCCTTGACAACCGGCGTCAAATCCTTAATAATATTGTCCGGATTAATGCTTTGTGTGAGATTCAAGTATCCGAACGAAATGAAAAATTGATCCCTATTGCAGTCTGCTGCAGTGTATAATGAGTCCCAATTCTATATCACAGTAGGACCCGTGCGTAGAGGGGCGTTTTCTAGTCACCATGAAACTTGTTATGATATGTGCTTTTGTTATTGGTATTGGGTGGGTTCATTCTTTACAGGATTTCTAGTATTGTTCTGGCCTGGTAATATTGACCAACCTTGAAGGCCATATAAGGGAACACGTGCCAGTTGTAAGTACTGAATAAACGTTGGTGACTTGGCTGTAATAAAGAAGAGAGTTGGGCTTTACGCTCGATTTTGTGGAATGGAACCTATATTGTGTGGTGTCTTTTTCAAAAAGGAATCAATATGTTCTTGCTATATAGACGGGTTTCAAAGTAGCACCGAAACCGAGGTCTTAGCCGTTAATACAAAACTAAGGGACATTTTCCCATTTTTATCTCCCCGCAAACGAAAAAGAAACGATGCTAATTTGAACTTCGTCTATTCCGTGCTACAATCCCGGCCAAAATGGTTGGGACACTTCCTGAGCCTCCCCCGGTCAATGTTGTTCTCTCCAGCTGATGGAGTACACACCGCGCAATGAGAGACAACATTGAACGGGGGCCGGGGTGGGGGCCCAGCGAGATTTGGCCTGGATTGTAGCTAGCACCAAAGTTAAGTGGCGAGCAAGCTTGCCAGACGAGTTTGCCAGACGAAAACAAGACTAGTTTCAAACAAAGAGCAAAGAAATAACTGCATTATGCCTCCGCACAGTAGACAGAGGTAACTGTCATCGGCCAGCTAAGGGTGCAGACCTACAAATCGACTATTATGCCTCAGTGATAATTACGGGTACTTCCGAGAATTAATAAACACATGCACTCACAACACTCCAAGGTGTTTGGGACACCCACCAATTAAAGCTTATTCATAATCTTTCATTTTCTGTTCAATGTTTGTTCAATTATCCGATTACTTTTGGGAGAAAATTCCATCCAAAGATGGTCAACCCGAAAAAAATTCCTGTGGCAATTTGCCATTTTGAAAAGTGATGACTAGGCCTACATGCGCTCCACTGCAAAGTAGAGTCATTTTTAGGTCCAGTTTCATGCGAACTTCACAGAAATACGAGCTCACACTCCTGTGCACGGCTTCCACCAATCATTTTTACAAACCTTCAAGTTCGTGGTCCACAAAATGCTCTAACAGCAAATAAATTGAGGGCATACAAATTGTGTTTTGGCCTGCGTAGGGAATTCTCGGCCTATTTTTACAGGTATACACTCCAATGCCTACCCAAGCTTTTCTATTCATGTACAAACAGTCCTTGCGCTTCAGCAAGTGAAACCGAGCTGCTGCACTAGGCGTCAACGTCAACATTCATCACCGAGTGCTGCTGCACAAACAGAAATTAACTTCCAGAAATAAACAAACGATAGAAAATCATGAACTCCGAGAAATCAGACTAAATAAACCTCAAGGACCATTGAGAGCGTGCAGCTGCCCTGAACATTGAAGGGAAAATCCGGGAGAAAAACACGGCTGCTAATAATAAAAGCCCTACTAAAAAATAAAACCGGATCCAACCGGAGTATATAATGGGCGTTGATCATTTCGCCAAAATTGGGACCGGGAAATTATTGAACTCATAGAATATGACATGAACTGAAACCATAAAAAAGAGTATATTCTATAGGCAATGTAAAAAAAACAACCTATATTCCTGACTTGGTAAACAGGCCTCCTGCAAAGTTATTGTTGCATGCATATCGTGGTTATACAGAAAGGGGAAACAAATTGGAAAAAAGAGGAGCCCTATACATAACATGTTGATAGTAGGGTGGAGTAGGTATTCTGGACATATTATAGCCGACTTGTAGGTTTTAATATAGTTCTGGCTATTGTCTATTTTTGTGGTATTGTGCATATTGTATGTAAATTAAGCAAACACAACGAAAGCAAATTATGGACATGGGTCTTTTGCACGATTAAATTGAAAGAGAGGCTAAACTGGCGAAGCACGGCTACTTCAAATGGATTCTTCTTTCAGCTTTATAGAAGCGTAGTAACCCGACATAAAAGTCGTTGGTTTACAAGCTTGTTCCAAAATAAATGATGACTCCGTGCTAAGAGCAGATAGGCCTACGCTGCAGTCCATCCCTGAATTCTATACGTATAGTTAGACGCAAAATGTATTAACAAAATTCGATTTCAACAATACCTACACAGTTTAGCAGTCAAAAAAAGCGAAACCCAAATTTCGGGACTATTGTTTTAGTGAAGTTCTGCATGTAGCACTTTCAAAATCTAGGATATGAAAGCCCAATTCATAAGCTTTCTTTTAGTACAGATCATTCAAATCACTTGTGTACTTTTCAAGTTACGGAATTTTAAACACAACCACCGTTTTAAAGTTCTATCCGCGAATCACAAGAAGGTATTAAGTGTTATTTCAGCAAAACGAAAACGAATCACATAGGTATGTGTGTGAATTGTTTTCGTTTTGCTGAAAGAACGCACACCTTTTATGTGATCCAAATTTTTTTTTTTTTTTTTTTTAACTCTTCATGGAAGATTGTGAGTCACAGGGACAGAATACATTGACGCGGGCTCAAGATTCGCATGGTGCTAGCTCCATGGTGTGAGGTTGGGGCTTTATTTGAGTGTCTTCAAATGGTTGCAAGGAAGCAGTGGAACACTGGCCGGGTTGAAGGACGATAAAAGGGGTAGGGGTTGAGATATGCAGAAAGGCTGCGTTCCGAAGACGTATACGCGTACAGGGTAGGATAAACTCTGTGGTTGGCCCATTAAATTGGGATAAGTGGTTTGGAAGAGGTGCAAATATTTATTGAAAGTATCATGACAGCTATATAGGAACTATTTATGTCAAGTACGAGGCGGGTTCAGCTAGACCAAAGCATAATACGAAACATGGAGACTCGACTCGACAATGGCAAAGTGGTTAACAGGCTGGTGGAAACCAAACGCAATTAACCTGCCGCTTTATTATTACACAACGTGTAAAGAAATTGGGTTTTAGTAAACCGCCTAACAGACTGGTTTGAGACCACTGACCCTACAGAATTATAACACAGATATTATTTGGTCAATGGGCTTACAAATGACCTGTCTTTGGTTTCCACAACAAAGATTATCTTCCTGTGCAACAACATTAAAGTGGGACTAAAAGAACACACCAGTTTAGTCAGTTTACAAAAGTGCTAGACCTTGTGCGCGTCGAGCCTCCGATGAATATTCTGACTGCACTATACAGAGATTACAAAAGTGGACCTCAGGCATTTGTAGAACCTCTGTCTCCTAAAGGACAATTGCTTGCGGGAGTGAAAACTGTGCAGTTTACCTTTGTTTATGCAGGCTGGTGGCAGGTCCACGTTTCAGTCAGACAAGGACTTATAGTGTGTGTGTGATAACGCCGATTGCCTGGCTACCCGGTGTGGAATAAAACCCAATGCTACCGCCGCGGCTTGTTTGAACGCATCTCTCAATTCTCGTGCAACAACTACAAACTGCTTCGAATCTAATTCAACTTTGAGACTTTCAAACTTGTACATGTAGAGTCCCGATACACAGCGATTGCAGATAGGTAGAACAATCAAGCCAACTTTACTGCAATGCATTTGCGCCAACAAAGGTCTTAAATAATGTCCACTGAAGGCAAAGGTGAAGTCAGTACATATCCCTTTTGCACTTCAGACATCTTGGAGGAAACTGCTTTTGTTCTTCTGAGATATGCTGGAGGATAAATTTCGTGCATTCCATGTTACTAACTAACTCTCCAAGATGGCCGCTTTGCAATACCACTACAGCCAAGTTTCAGGTTTAAATTCAAATTTTGAAGGACAGTTTTTTTTGCACCATAGTGATATAAACTTGAAGATATGGTAAGACTATAGACAAACAAATACAAGCAATCCGAAAGATGGACAATTAGTAATTTTTATAGTGGCGTGATTGTGGAAACAGAGCCAGATGTAATTTTTGAGTAAAACTTTCTGCTACATAAGTGTTTTCCTTCTTAGAGTTAAGGCTTTCTCCGGAAGACGGTCAGAGCATACTGACCGGAACGTCGAGTTTATACCTCTGGTTCTTTTCAGAACATTCTCTTAGTTGAGAAATTATTCGCACATGGTGTTTCCGCAAACCTTTCATTATTCATTATTTAAAACTTTAGTCGTGCAATAAAAAAGACAAGTTGGACAAGTTGTGTCGTGCGCACGTCCTGATTTTCTGACAAGGCAGATACCCGCGCGTGATGACTGGTTCCCAAACTATAAACGCACAGGCCCCGCTGTTCCTCTAAAAACCATGGAGGAAACTTATAGCAGTACTGTGTGCCGTACCATACATTTATCTCCACCTGTTCCCGGCTCCACAGTTCAGTTTGTTGTCCACCGACGCAGTCAACCGTAAACATCGATCATTGTCCCCGCAAATCGAAACAAGTTTCTCGTGTGCTCGTGCGACAATAATTGCGCCATACACATAATGCCCTGAGCACAATGGCGAGAGCCATAGGCAATTTACACAACTTCATGGTTGTTGGACAAAAATGTCTTCGTTTTGAAAATCAAGACTTGCAGAAAGGAGAGAGATGATTTTGAAAAACTTACCACGGTGTCGTTGATGTTGTTGAATGTTCCGGCCGACACTAGTGATGCTATGAGGAGAAGTAAGGAAACCACAGCTGACAAATGCACAAGGTCCTTTGTTGAACTGTCAAAATGACCCATCCTGGTTGGACCCGTTGTTCTCATAAAAGTTGATGGTCATTCAAACTCTTTAAGTAATGGTTGCCTTGTAAAGTTACTCTACATACAAGTACGATTGTATAAATAGCTTCAAGTGGCCCCAACTTGAGAAGGCATTCACCGGATGATCAGACTAGTAACCTACCGTCGGATCGAGCATTTCTACGGGTCTGTGTAGATCCCCTTCTCGGTACATGACGTCTGTTCGTATAAATAACTTCGCCAAACAATCCGGGCTCCGTCGATTTAAACTGCGCAGGTGGATCGGGGCCTTTGTTCGCGATCGAACAAAGGGAACAGGTATAGGCCCTATAATCGTATACGTCACCTACAAGGTCACATGATATACTTCGTGACTAATGGCCCAGGCACGATGTTTAAACGTGAACTGCAAGGGGCTAAAGCGTCTGGACTTTTTATGATGAACGATAAGTTTGTGTGACTGTTTCAAAGATCTGGGCACGCGGTGCTGAACCCCACTATGATAGTTCTCCAAACACAATACATCTCGGTTGGCTAACCCATGGCTAGACGAAGGGGCCGGGCGGGGTGGGTTAAATAGTTGAATGGGGATATCAACATTTATATAATAGATAGTTGAAGAGAGACATGATTAAAGGGTGTTATGAGGACAATAACTTAATTAGGGATAGGGTTGGTGGGTGTTTACATAAATGTGGAGGCCAGTGGTATAATTCACATGTTCTTTCCTTTCATGGGGCATTTCCATGTTAAAATAACCAACTTGCTAATATTTGTGTTTTTACTTTATTGCCCATAATTATCACTATGTACCCACTGAAAAAAAAAAATTAAATCACCACAATGCATTTGTATAATTTTGATCGAAAATTAGCCAGAATTATGACATTTTTAGGTAAAATTGCGTGACATTTTTACAGCTTGTCCAATGGTGCACAGTTTTCATTCTTTCAATTGATAAATTTGATCCTTTTTAATTCTAAATGATTGATGATAACCCAAAACTTAATAATAAACACAACGTTCGTGCATCGGCAACTTTGTATCATTTTGACATGCCCGCTAAAAATACCATCACCCTGTAACATTTGGTGTCAGCAAATCCTGTTACAGGGTGAACTTTACCATTGATTATAATATTTGTAGAAACTGTCAACTATTCTAAATTTTAAGTGATTATTGAAGTCTTTTATTAAATAAAGAGACTAAAGAAGACCAAAAGTGAAATTCAAAGAAGTACAAGAAATATACCAATTTTAAATATTGGCAGATCAATTTGGTGTCATCAAAAAACGTTACAGTGTGATACTTTGCAGCTGCACTCTGAATTTGTCAAACTGTATTTGTCAACAAGTTTAACTAAAAATATATCCTGGATGTTGGCTTGGAATATAGATGTCATTAAATTTTGAATCCTTCTCTTAGAATTTGAAATAAGAGGCAATAAAGGTTTGGTGTTAACACTAACTCCGTTACAGGTGAAATACCTATTTTCAGCTGAAACAATGAAGCAAAAGCACCTGTTTGATTGATGATTGAGTTTTTAGCTAAAATAATGACTAAGTTTTTTAATACAATGAAAACTTTGGCATAGGACAGGTTAAAGTAGAACTACAGTGAAGAAAAGTGATAAAA
Organism: Patiria miniata; assembly: GCF_015706575.1. NCBI lineage: Eukaryota > Metazoa > Echinodermata > Asteroidea > Valvatida > Asterinidae > Patiria > Patiria miniata. The sequence continues at coordinate 16,115,879 of NW_024037061.1, forward strand.
GTGTTTTTGGTTTTGGTGTCAGCGTTACAGGTGAAATGATTATTATAACAAACTCTGATATTTAAACTTCCAGTCCCAGAAACAAGTATCTGATGTAGAAACCATCAAGCTTATCACTAAATAGAAAGGTTTAAGTGGTTTGATACCATTTATTACTATTATTATTAGTTAGTTGTAGGATTGTCACTCTGTAACAGTGACTATTTGGTGTCAGCGTTGCAGGTGAAATGTTGGTTAACACCAGGCTTTACTTACAATAACATGCTTTCTAGTGGTATTTGTAAATCTTCATTGTTCTTCATAGTTGCAGTTTTGGCTGTCAAACTTGCTTTTAGAGAACAAGTGAGTGTTTGTCTTAAAATAATATGATTTTATGTCAAGTGAGAGCTACATTTTTGTAATCATCATAATATGTCAAATTTTCTGAAACTTGATATTTGATTTTCAACAAATGTTGAACAAGGATAGTGTTAAAGATTTTTTTTAACTTATATGTGTTGCAAATAATTGCTTAAAAAGCAACATGTCTTTACCATACCTGAACAATAACCTGGTGAGAGCTCTAAAAGAAATTAACAATTTGGTGTCACTGTTACAGGTGAAATTTGTGTCCCATATGCCAGTTCATCATGTTGCTACTCTAAAAAGGGTCATGTTACAGAAAAATGGTTTTGTTTTTGACAAAATATAGACCCTAGACTGCAAAACCATGTGAAGCTGAATTTAATTTGGTTATTTTGAAAATTTGACCCTAATGTCACACACTGGCCTCCATATTTATGTAAACACCCTGGTGAGGGTTGTGAGAAAGACGAAAAGAGCGGACACTCATGAGGGGCACTTGAGGGGGCTGTATTCTTGTTAGGCGGTTTAATACAAAATTTATTAATTTAGAAACATTGGTTTTACCTGAAAACGTACCTGCCGATTCAATGAGAAAACCTTGCTCAAAGATGAAGATTGGGCAGGTGCCAAATACCCTATTAAATTATTCTACTTGAAATGGCAGTATTAGAGAAAACAACGATTGAATGTGATTTTTATTTTGTACCTTTGCCCGCAGAAACTCTTCTTTTTTTTGACGTGCGCATGGTGCTAGCAATTGCAATTAAAAGTTATGAGGCCCTATGCTTTATGTTTTCGCAAAATGTATAGCAAACACTGCGCGAAAACTTTCATGTTGCTTTTCTATTCCAACTACAGTGCAGTTTAACTGCGTGGGCCGATCAGTACTTTAGAAAGGAAAAAAAATAAGTTTGCTAAAGAGGTGCATGCATATGAGTCATTTCTTGCAAAACACTGTTTATTCTTGCATGACACAATTTAGTAATATACACACATTTCGGTATATTTTCGATTAAGTCGTGATGATAAACATCCACAGAAAGTAACACAGAGGCGTACGAAAACACAAAAAGGTACGGGTTAAAAAAGTGAAAAATCCCCTTCCACACAAATTGTATTTGACAGCTTCACGCTTTACAATTTCTTCCTTTCGGTGCAATGTTTTCCTTTGAAAACTGGTCCCTTTTAAAGGATGAAAAGAATGCATATGCGTGATCTACCAGCTAATCGCACACCGGTAATAATGTCACGCATTGGTTGCAGTGGTGAAAAGAATTGGGGGAGCATATCCCTACGTTTGCGTAAACAAAATATAGCTCGTCACAACTACAAAATAATTGCCGGCTTGAAACTCGCTTTCATTGAAAACGAAATCCGCTGCTTGCGCCAACTGTACATATCTCGAAACAGAGTTTATAATCAAGTCGCCAATAATCATCATGTTTATGTCGCTAGTGCACCTCAAGTCAGTGGCGTCACCAGACTTTTCAGTCTGGGGGGCACAGGGGGGCACCAGCATTTGATGGGGGGGGGGGCACTTAGGTGGATACGGATCGCCGTCCTGGGGGAGGGGTCTAAGGGGAGGGGTGCCCCCCTCCCCTTTGGAAAATTTTCGCATACGGAGGATGGGCTAGATGCAAAATGGTGCCACATTTGATGCTAAATTCGATCTGAAGATATCTCAAGAAATTGCTATTTTTGAGGGAATGATTTTAACAACGCGCAGAATTTTGCAGAGGATAGGGGGGCACCAGCATTTGATTGGGGGGCACTCGGGGGGGCACTAGGTTTTCCAGGGGGGGCACGTGCCCCCCTGGCCCCCCCCCCCCCTTGGCGACGCCACTGCCTCAAGTATAGAGACAACCCTCTCAAACGAGCAAATTACATGAATCTTTTGTCAATGTTCGTCCGAAGATACTTGCAACCAGTGGCATAGCTAGGATTTTTTTTAGTGGCGGGCACAGGGGGTCATCAGAATATTATGGGGGCACATATCGCAAACGTCCTATTGCATTTTTTTCAGTTGGACCGCATAATGGCTCACTATATCCAATGACAAATTGTAAAGAGTAAGACATTGGCTTACTGAAAAAAATACAACTTACAAAAACCCTTTATGGTTGTGGAAGGAAAGGGGGCTTTGTCAGTGTGTTGGTGGGGCGAAACTGGGGGAGGGGGCTCGGAAAATTTGTGGGGGAACGTGCCCCCAGGACCTCCCCCAGGCTACGCCACTGCTTGCGACCTACTTGGATTGACTTGATGATTGTCTTGATTGAAACTATGTTGTGAAAAAGAAAAGACTTATTTGAAAGTAACGACTTCCTCCGTCACTGTTCTTGACTTGTCCTGTTACGTTTGACCTTTCCTAACGGCCTTGCCGATTAACTTGCGATTTACTTGCGATTAACTTGTGATTAACTTGTGATTGACTTGTGATTAACTTGTGATTAACTTGTGTTTGACGCGATTGTACTTTTGTTTACTTACGACCTTGCTTGTGACTGACTTGTGATTTAAGTGTGACTGACGTTGTTATAAATCTGTTTTAAAATGATATGGTAAACCATATGTAAACGAAAGTCAACACAGAAAGCAATACAGTTTGAGATGATCTGAAAAAAGTCTATGTCGTACACCATTATACTGCAGACTTGGCTCCGTGGATAAGGTGATACTCAGATTATAAAAAAAATCCGGCTGTCAGCGAAAAGGTGATGTGCATTGCGTTTCACTGATTTTCGTGTGGATTTTTCTTAATACCATGCAAAGACAAATATAATATCTGCTTTGCAGCATCCGTGGAATGGCATGACCGCCTACCTGGGTATTATGCACACTTCATCCATAACAAAATACGATTGCCAAATGTGGTTCAGTGAAGCAACTAATGGCATTATATACAGGCCAGACAACTCCATTCTTGGTATTCGCCCACGTACCCCGACGGACCATTCATTGCAATATACCTAACAATGGAGCTATAAACACAGATCCTCGGCCTAATCCTACACTTTCCAAATAAATCAGTGACAGTTTGTCATCAACCAAAAGGTTCCTGGATACAAAATACGACACCCAAGCCAACTAGCCAAAATATAGACAGCCCTATAGGCAATTATCGTCAATGCAAGTTGTATCAGTTTCCACGTCTACCATCACGGTATAAATGCATAAAATGTAGCCTGACCTGGACAGTGATGTCTGGTGGCGATGTGTGGTCATCTTTCTTTCTGAGATTTCAAGTCTTAACTTTAAATCGAGGCCTATTCCTAAGCTGTCAATTTGTCGAAAGTCATGCAACCGCGCAACACATACCAACGTATTATATGCGAAAACTGGCAAGTATAGCTCGATATGTGACACAGGGAAACCCGCTCCCCTTTTGTGTTGGTCATTGTGTTACCAGAATCTCAGGAATTCTTTTGAGATTTCTGGCGGATGTTAGGTGACAATAGTCTAGGGGTGTAAAGGGTATAGGGAGATAGGGGAGGGGGTACCCTCTGTCACATATCGTGCTGGGTAGAAAAATTGGTAACCAAACGATGAGAATGGTCTAGAGCCATTCCGAAATTCTAAAAAGCGGATAGCAACATTGCTTAGTACTTCTGCGCTGCATGTCGCCAAAATCAACCAGAGATCTCAAACCCCAAGCAACATACGATTCGTGGGTTTGGACTAATAAATGATTTGGCTATAACCAAAAGGTCTTGATATTTCCGCCCAACACATATGGTTATCACAATAAACTTGATACTTTTAAAGTATTTATTAAAAAACGAAACGGGAGACTACGTACTTCTAGACACTGCAGGAGTGATATCCCATGACCCTTACGGAGACGAATCATTAAGATTTCAATGCCCTTTAAGGTCATCGACCCTTTATTTCTGCATCACAAATTTACAGAGCATTAGCCAAACATAATACTTGGACTTACTGACTGAGGATTATTTACAACACCGACAGACATTCCATCATGGTTCTTCCATCGTTTAAAAGAGGATATACATAAACTCAAATGAAGTGGAAACAAACTTTTTAACATTTAAAATGGGATATACATGTACTTAAATTACCTGGACAAACAAACAAGCCGTAAGAGTCTGATACGTTTAATGCCTGCAAATATTACTCGAGCTGGTCGAAGTATTTCTGCACTTTTGTCTTTGTCAGAAATTTAAGGTTCTATATTAACTGATATTTTAAATTATGTGACCGATTAACTTTTTTTTCTGATCTCTGCCCGGAATCCTCACTTTTGAGACTAAAGCCAAGGCAGCCCCTTGCAAGAACATCCTTTTCTGTAGGTTGCTAAACGAATGCATCACGAAGGCCCACGATTCACCATCAGAAGATGAGCAAACATCAAGTGACAAACAATCCCAATAATTACGCAATTCTGGCTAACATCTTCCCACGCAAACTTGTTCTTTGTGTCGATCACTAATCTGGATCATTCGCTCGTGAGTCAGAAAACGCAGCGCGTGGCTGTTTTGAATACAATATGCTGTGCGTACCTCCTTCAATACGAAAGTTGGTTCCAGAGAAAATTTCGTTTTTCCAAAGGACCAATTATGTTTTGTTCGCATTCCTGGCCTTTCAAATCTCCTGCGCCCACATACTGCTGTCTGGGCCATCGTTAAGAAGTTTTTTACCTTATCATGTCTCTCGAAAATACATAATGTAGCAAGATATGTGACAGGGGGGGGGGGAGATATCTCGGGGGGGGGGGTGCTAGGTAGCAATAGTCGAGGGTGTGTGTAGGGACATGCATGGGGGTACCCCTCTGTCACATATCGTGCTGGGTATACGAAAATCGCAACTGGTCAGGGAAAAGAGTTCCATTGCCTTTGTCTGTTTTAAAGAGTAAGGATAAGACGGATGTTATACTTTCGCAGAAATCCGTTAAGAGCGCGAGTGGTGAAACCTTCAATCTTCCAGCCAGGCATCCCGGTGTTAATTCGCCGTGAATCTTTCAAGCGTAGGCTGTGCTCTTTGTTGTAAGATTATGACATCAAAGGCCTAGTTCTACATGTTCGGTTGTCAAAACCAAAGCCATGAAGAGATAAGGGAAAATGAGCTGCGTCCGAGTTACTTGGATACGACCGGCATAAAAAAAACCTATAGACATTTATCATGCTGCCACCATTTCAGTCATGCTCCCTGTATCCAATAACAGTTACTGAATGATAATGTTTTTGGTGCAAAAAGGAACCAGACTATTTTTCCTTCCAGCCTCGCTTTGGTTACTTTGATTTGAATTGGAAAAAAAATCAAGATGGCCACAACATGATAATGGTCTATAGATCATTTGCATTCATCGCTGTCATCTACGAGGTGTGGTTTTTTTAAATGTCGGTGCACAAAGAAATCTACTCAAAGGTATCCCGCTGAGGTAACTTTTGTTGATAACGTGTCTTGAGGGTAACTTTACAGGCATTAATGGACCTGTTTATCAAATTTTTCAAAATTTTCAAACAGTTAATTTCCTCTATCAGTAGAAAAGTTACCAGCATGCAGTGTCATCGGCATCAGGTCTTCAGATATGAGCATTTATCTTAAAGATTATTAAATAAACTTTGCGGGCGATGTACACGTACATAATTATACATTTCACATAAGACAAAATCCTTTAATATACAATGTCTTTTTAAAAGAGATACTTACAGATAGTCTTCTATTGTTCTCAATTACTTTCTTAGTAACCCTGCATAATCAGATACATTATACTCGCACTCGTATACATTAAAGCAGCAAGGGGCGCTCTTAGAATACAGGGAAGTCGATATTACGATCAGAGGGGCGAACCGAATCCACGCCGACCTGAAGGTAGGATACGAAGGCAGCCGGGACGGTAGGATGTTTCACACGTAGGCAATCGGACCTTTTGTATCGCAGTTAGGGTTAAGCGGCTTCTCTTGTGGACGACAACTTGCTCGCAGTCGCTAACAACAACAACAAAACAAAACACAAAGGGTCTTAATTTATTGTCAGTTTCAGTACTCAATGAAAGCCTTGAATGTGGATCCGCAATAAGATCTGCTAAACCTGATGTAGGTCTAATAAGGCATGTATGATCACTTGCGTTTCATGTATTTTGTTCGTTTCCAATAACATCACCACGACACCACGCAAAATCCAAAAAAGAATGTTCGAAACCTAACCTGCAGTTGAAGTTTCAGCTCATGGATGTTACACTAATGGCGTAAGCAGTGAAAAAATAACTGCATTACCTTTTGATCACAAAACACGATTTCGTAAATAAAACTCTTTATTCTAAAAATCAGTCAATTGACATGATCGTTGGAAATCACCTCCTTTTTTTATTTTTTCGAAAATACAGCAAAGCCAGACGGACTAATTTCACGGGTGTTTAGTACCAGTATATACGATCTTTAATCCAAGTATGCTTTATGAGGTAGGCTACTTTTAGGATGATCCTAGATGCATTTGGTTGCTCACACATTTTGGACTTTCCTCTCGACTTTCTGTAAACTCCTGATTCTGTGATATCAATTGAGGCATGTACTAATAAATGAATTCAAAAGGGACAGTAAACGAGGATTTTGTATATTAGATTACTCCCTTCACATGGTGCCAACAGGGGGCGCCCTGAACCCCGACCGGTCGTAAATCAGAGCCATGAATAATGGTCCAAAACCCGGATACAAAATGGTTCCTTGTGTCATAATGAATGCAGTCTTTATTGTATTTTCGATTTTACATGTCCACTGATACACCCTAAGGCCATTTTGTGTCCAGAGTTGTCACATGCATGGATGCAGCGTTGTAATGTAATTACCTGCATGAATGATCCAGGTGTTTCAATCAGCTTACACACTGCATAGACAGGAACACACATGATTGAGGAGGCGGTGAGAATCCACCCCAAGCACTCGGCCCACTCCGGGTAATCAGGGATGGGCTCGTAGTGCACTAGGGCGAAGATCACGATGAACTAGGCGGTAAAGCCAGGAGAAAAACAAAGGTAGTTAAGAATCTCAAAGAACACAATACAGTGGAAGGTCACTATAACGAACATCGTGGGAGCCACCAAAATTGTTCGTAACAGCGATCGTTCTATATACTAGCGATTGTCATACATTAGTGAAACTCTCGATCTAATGACCATTGTTAAAGTTGAGTTGCATTTATAAACCACGCGCGGACTCGCCAAACATGTCCATTCATCTTTCATTTAGCAGAACTTTATCACCCTGCACGCCCTGGTACTGACTGAACTGATACGACTTGAGCACGGTGCAACTATTGAACCATGTAATTAAGTTAAATGTTCACGGGTTGGTCTTCCGTTTGATCCTTGGGGAAATAATAGCCATTTGTCACTCTTATGTTGACATTTTCCAACAACAATGTTCGGTACGTTTTGTACGCAAAAATCAGGAGCCAAGGCTGATGTTCGGTATAGCCGAATGTTCGGTATAGCGGTGTTCGGTATAGCGACGTTCCACACAGCGCGAGACCGCCGTGCCACGCCCTTTTCCAATGATATCGTCCTAAAATACAAACGAGAGTCAGCAAGTCTTCAACACAAGTTAATTTGCAGTTAAGGGCTGGTTGCCTTTAAAATGGCTTTGTGTTGAGTTGGGATTGGTTTGGTTTATTCAGTTTAAAAGTAGTACTTTGGGTGGAGTCGGTGGGTTTCAAACTTAGGCTACACGGGTTGGTTTCTTTTGGGTTAGGAAGTTGATTTTGATCCTCAGTAGGTTGGCTTGGGTTGGGGTGGGTTGATTGGTTTTCTGTGCTCTGGTCTGGTTCTGTTTGGTTTTCATTAATTGTCTTACACTTCACTTTGATTAAATTCATTTAATTTATGTTATAATTTTTGATTTGATCAACCATGCATGCTTGAGCCAGTTGGTTAAGTTTGATTCCGATAACTTTTGAACTGATGAATTCTATACACGGAGTTTCAAATCGGCGATTTCAGTTGGTTTTTGTTCCGAATGATTGATGAACTATGTTTGGGTGGGTTAGTTTCGATAGAAGGTATACATATTGCCATAATATAAACTTCTTCGCCCGTGTATATAGGCCTATGCATATAATTAATGTTTGGATAAATGGGTTAACAACAGGTGGAGATATACTCACGCATATGGCAGTCGGGCTCAAGAAGCGCCAGCAGATCACCCAGAAGGCACCGGGTTTATGCCCGATCATCGCCTTGATGTCACTGCCCATAGCCCGCACACCGTAGCACCAAGCCACAGCCACTGCCTCCAGGGCGACTATGGCTAGGATAGTTACTGACACGGCATATGCATCGTAGAGCTGGATGACATACTGCCCGCCCTGTCACGGTGAAACAGAAATGAGAAAAAAAACCTGTGGAACATTTGCTGAGCAAAGACAGATTTCGTACAATATGAGAACTTTCTTATTTCCAAGGAGAGAACTTAGGGACCGGACAATCAGAGTGTTAATCGTAAACACTAAAGTGTTTGATCGATAAACTTTGAAAATGAAAAAACTAAGGCGAAGGCTAAATCTACTCGATAGAATGAACTTCACTCGTACTCTGAATCGTCTTGTCCCTAGACTTCCCTCTTGGCATGAAGGTATTCTGTCTTTGGTTTTAAATTATTAGGCCAAACTTTCGTTCAGCCGGTGAAAAATTACTCAAACTCTTCAATTTGTTCACCTGCACGGAAATCTTTAGTAAAAGGCGAAAGATTTGTACGAAAATGCAGATGAGCCAGAGCTTCTCATACTTTCAATTTGATTAGCAACAGCGAAGTAGCTGCGACGGTTCCACATAGCAGTCACGGTATTAAAAAGCGTGTGAATACGTGCCCTCAGGGCGTGGAAGACACGCCCTTCTCTGGGCCCATCCCTCATTGTGCTTGTTTACCCAACTATAGCGTCATAACCACTCATAACAACAGAACTTCTATTGAGCTCCTAACAAAAGAAATTATTCAGCCCGCAGTTTCACAACTGCAGGAACTTTTATAACCCTCCCTGCTTTTTTCAAGTTTCACCCCCGAAATTTTGAACAACTGTTACTTTTCTGGCAAAATAAAACTTAAAAGAAATTGAAAGAACAATTAGCGCACGTATAATTAAGTAGTAACTGACGATTAATTCATATGTGGTGAGAACAATGATTCTTTCTTTGGATTTGATTTATTAGGCCAAACTTTCGTTCGGCCGATGAAAAATTACTCAAACTCTTTAATTTGCCCACCTACACGGAAATCTTTAGTAAAAGGCGAAAGATTTGTACGAAAATGCAGATGAGCAGGAGTTTCTGAAAACCTCTAGATGTTTTTTAACGAGAATGCAACTGAGCGGTGTCTACAAAGAAGTCACAGTATGCTAAGTGCGTGAAAACGGTTCTTCTGGGCAATAAAGACACGCCCCTCAATTGCCCCACCCTGCTCGGCAGTGCACGCTTTGTGTTTGTTCGGCCAAGTATGCATCTTTATCGTTATCAACAAAAGGGATTATTCAGCCCGCATCTTCACACCTGCAGGATGCAGACCAGTAACTCAACTCCGGTAGACCTCAGTGATAATTACACACACTTCCAAAAGTTATTAAAACTACTCACTACTATCCAGGGTGTTTGAGACACCCATCAAATAAAACTTATTTCATAATCTTTCATTTTCCGGTGGCAATAATTATATCCGTTGACTTTTGGAAGAAAATTCCATCCAGAATGATCACCCTAAAAAGTAGTCCTGTGGCCCATTCCCATTTAAAAAAAACAAAACATGCCTGTGCTCCATTGCAAAATAGAGCAATTTTAGGGTCCAATTTCATCCGAATTTTACAGAAATATGACCTTCAAGTTCATGGCCGACAAAATGCTCTAATACAGACAAAATTAATAGAGCACACAAACTGTGATTTGGCCTGTGTAGGCAATTTTGGGCCTATCTACTGGCCTGCTCCCTGCAATGTTGAGTACTCGTTATCATGTCTCCAAACCTTGCTGCCCATGCTCAATGCATATGCTTTCAACTTACGTATGCGACTGTGGAGAGACTGCCGAGGAAGCAGCAGGAGACCAGAACTCCGACAAAGAGGGCGCGCTTCTTGCCGATAGTCTGGGGGAATTTGTCCATCCAGGCAGTGATGATCGATTCCAGACCTCCGAACTGTGGAACAAGAATCGAAATCAAAGTACTTCATAAGGAATGACAAGATACTCTGGGCATAAAGAGGTTAAAGCATTTGAGGGTTCACCCCCGAATGAAAAAAAAACCCCAGAGACACCAGTTCTGAATTCCCATACTTCAGCATTCTTTTTAAAATACTCAGAACTCTCATAGGCGTTTAAGCTGCAGAGGAAAATTATGATCAACATGTCTTTCATTTTCTTTCCAAGTTTTAGTGGGTTGGCCATTGACTTTTCGAGAAATTCTCAGCCAAAAGAAGACGACCTCTAAAAGGAGTTAGGTTTCCTAAAGTGGAAACTAGCCCTCTTGAAAAACGATCCCTCCACAACATGGCTAAATAGCGCCACAACATGGCTAAATAGCATCCAAAAATGCTCAGAGTCGGAAGCCCCAAGCCCAAGCCAGAGGTGCATTACCATATCTCTTCAATTCCCCAATTCCATGGATTTGAGTGTATAACTTTTATTCAAGAGCTCGGCGGACGGATTTTGGGCCCATTTACTGGGGTGGATGGACCCCTGATCCCTCAACACAAATCGTAGCCTGCTCATCTCTCACTGGTGGACCTGAAATCGGGTACGATTTAAAGTTCGGCGGCACTTGTTTGAAGGCCCAAAATCGTAAGGCTGTAAATCAGCACATTTTGCGTTCGGATGGGCCTAAATATAACACAGCCGAAACCTTAACCAGGCAGTCACAAATAGTGTGCATTAATTGTAGCAGCTATATATAGGTAGCCTATTTCTGCTATTTTAAGGTGTGGAAAATTCACCAAAGAAAACAGAAATTAATAGATTTGTGTTCATCCTCATCCTTCTAACATTGACAAATCTTGCCAGGATATAGACCTTAAAGTAAGTTTAGTTTGTTAAAATGTTCAGTATAAGATATTACTGGCCGTCAAAACGATGTCAATTTGACTTCAAAACAAGATACGAAAGTGCAACTGGAGGAGCCATAAGTTATTAAATTTTTGTTTTCTTGCAGAGAAACTGAAATCTCAGTCAACATTAATATATGTGCAGCTTTCAGTCCTCCTATAATCCAAACCTACCGTGCTGTCGAGTCCGAGTGTGATAATCATGAGGAAGAAGACCACGGACAGTACGGCGGAGGCGGGCAGGGTGGCCAGGGCCTCAGCGTAGGCGACGAACACCAACCCGTAGCCTGCTTATACAAATGAAAGAAATTGACGTTTAGTTCCAGACAGTTTTAAAGAGTTTGCTTCTCCCCATGTTCATCGGACCGTGAACTGGAAAGTAAACCACATGACAGCAAGGAAGGAATCTGCATTGGCTCCTACAAGTTTGAAAAAGCTTGTCAGTTGACCCGTAATTAACTTGCGCTGTGACTTTTTTGATGACATGAAAACAACTGTGCGGCTTTGGTAAGTAAATTGCATGGTCGAGTTATTCTGTTGGTTGGATGGAAAGTTCATCGAGATATATTTGTTTGTTGGTCTGTTGATTTGTTTATTGGCAGGGATCGAAGATGGCAGGCTGCATTCCAACATCCCATGGCCAACAGTTTAAGTTAATCAGTCGGTTGGTCAGTTAGATGCATTTGTGGAGGTTTTGTCAATCTGTTAACCATTGTACTACAAGACAGTTGATTGTTTTTGTTGGTCAATCGTTTAGTGTGTTTTCAATATTAGTGACATCTGTCCAGGTTTAATCATGTCTTACCTTCGGTGGCGACTTCTTCGACAGTAGTTTTCTGCCTCATCGCCATGTAACCCAACACTGAGAAGATGGCGAAGCCCGACACGAAACTCGTTGCGCAGTTGATGGCGCTGATCACTAGTGCATCCCTGCCAACGAAATCATACATTTGAATTCTCTGATAGGCTCCATTCCGTGGTTTTATTTTCAAATCGAAATATTATATCATAATATTGGATAACTCCAGAAGAATAAATCTATTGTTTTAATGCAGTGACGATGCAAATTTCCTCAGATTTGGAGGTTGGCGAGTTTAATTGTTTTCATCTCAATCACACGAGGATAAACAAGTGAGACACTATAAATCTTCGAAATGTGAAGAGAAATGCCGTATCCTGCTCGACCTAAGCTGACTTAATGTTTGTACTTTTTTCGCTGAGCTTCAAAGCGAGGGGAAACGGAGAAAGAATATGCTTGAGATATATTCACCAGCCACCTGAGGAATCAGGTATCTGCCGACAACTCAAGACACGCGCATCACTGGCGAGACTCGAACCTCAACCAACAGAAGTAATAGGCCATTTGAAAATATATCTTATTCTTCCCCTTGAAAGTGTGTTGTTGACTGTAACATGGTTATACCTGTAGCAATTATTGTGGAACTTGTTATAACTGGAAAGAGCGAGCATGACGCCGAATCCTGGTCCAAGAGAGAAAAACACCTGCACAGCAGCGTCCATCCAAACCTAGAAATAGAATCCAATTAAGAAGAGAAATTCCACATGATCCAGAGACACAAATTAACGCCAGAAATTCTTGTCAGAAGATTTTTCCGTAAATGATGTTGAAACCTTTAAACGTCAGGATTAAGGTATCTTTCGTGGTAATGATTGAAAAGTTAGCGTGATATGATGCAGCGATTTTCTATAAATGGTTGTGAACCGCAATTCTTTGAGTTTGCGCACACGAAACTGCTCAGTGGACTGCGTCAAACTATCCATAGACTCGGGGACAGATTATACTTGTTCACGAAAACCGTATCCAACTAGGTCATGCCTAGACTTTGTCGACGTCACGGGAAAGTTTCTCATCAACACCCATAGATGCGGTAGTATGTCATCGAAGTCGTCGTGGTCGTTGTCGTCATTGTCGTTTTCGTGGTTGTCATTTGGTCATTTTGTCATTAACGTTTTTGCTGTGACTGTTGCTGTCGCTCTCCTTTGGCCTATTTTTGTTTGTAACATTGTATACGTTTTGCAATAGTGACGTGTTATTGTAGTTGAAATGGTGATGTGCAGTAATCATAATTACTTGGAGTTGCTGATTAAGCATGTTTTAACGAACGTACCCCGGGTACCAAAAGCAGCTCCCACTTGGGATTCAGGTAGAAGATGATGCCGTCAACGGCGCCCTCTAACGTCACCCCGCGCACCAACAGCACGGTTAGGCAGATGTACGGTAAGGTGGCCGTCACCCAGACTACTTTCCCCGACGCCTTGATGCCTCTCCAGAGGCTCAGGAACACGACCACGTACACTGCCAACAAGCAGAGAGACAGGTCCCACTTGACCCCGCCTAGGTCCTCGATGCTGCGCTCGGATGTCAGTCCGAGGACTTTGAATCTGCCAGGACAGGGAAGAGACAAAAGAGATATCAAGAGGCTTGCCAAGACAAGCTACTCCCAAACGTTTTACATAGAGTTTTAGGTATGGCATTATTCTTAGTGACTCAGTCAATCAGTAAGTAAGTAAATCAGTCAGTGACTTGGTCACTTAAAGGATTATGGGCTGGCCCTAATATGGTTAAGCAAAACCATCACATACTTTGTGATGCTGTGCAAAGTCAAGTCAGCCTGCTGGCAAGCCTCGAATAAAGCTAGTTACGTTTCAGATTTGATGACCCGAGTATTCTAAATGAACTGCTGTTTAAAAGCACGGGGGTTTTCAATGAGACAAAAGTGGCCCAAGATAATTAACAGATTAAATGTTTCAAATGTTGATTTTTAAGTTTCCCGCTTTTAATTCCAACACCACTCAAATTTGCTCATATATAGCAAAAAATTACAACGAAACGAAAGCAGTCTATAATTGTCAGTACTTTTACGTGAAAAGGGAGGTTTTCTTCCATATTTTGTCTTCAGAGATAACATATTTTCAAGTTCAGCAAGGACAGATACGGATAACATTTTATTACAATGTTCCCGTCACTATATATAAACGGCGCCATACATCCTTTGAAGACCGTTCAGGAGAGCTAACAACAAATTTGCCTCACCGTGGAACACCTTGCCAAGATATTGCTTTCCCCATCTTTTTACTCATCACAGGTCAAGCGAAGCATCCCCAGACTCCTCTCTCTCTCTCTTTGATTTGCTTCTGTATTACTTGCAAGTAGTCACTACCTTCAGTGGCCCTTTTCCATGGATTGGTGATTGCCTTAATAACAAAAACATGAGCGTTGATCTTCCCCGAGTTCATTCTTTTACTACTTACTCGTAAAATTCGGATGCCGGGGACCTGCTGTTGTTGTTGATGATCGTCATATTGAATGGGTCCTGGCAGTCGGCCGTGTTCCACGTGTTGTTGCAGGACGTCCAGGGCAAGACGCTGGTGAAGGAAGAGAAGAGGTAGTAGACGGCCCACGCGATGACTGTGTTGTAGTAGAAGGAGACGAACATGTTGACCACGCAGATGGCAAAGCCGATACCTGTCGGAGGATTGGAGAAAATGGAGATGAGGGTTTGAACGGGTACCTTTCTGGGAGGATTATAGGGGTTTTGATGCTTATGAAAGTGTTGGTGGTAATGGCGGCGGTGATGATGATCATTTGACGAAAACGGTGACAAAGATGAGGATGTTGGTGATGCTGGAATTTATGAGATAACATAAATGTTGGTGTTGATGGTTATTATTTAGAAGAGGATGATATGGTATAAGATCACGATGTTTCGGTGTTGTAGTCGAATGCATCACAAATCCATCACAGGTCCATCACAATCGATTCCCAATTCCTAA
This sequence comes from Patiria miniata, assembly GCF_015706575.1. Taxonomy (NCBI): domain Eukaryota; kingdom Metazoa; phylum Echinodermata; class Asteroidea; order Valvatida; family Asterinidae; genus Patiria; species Patiria miniata. The sequence continues at coordinate 16,131,050 of NW_024037061.1, forward strand.
CACAAGTAACAGGAGGTGGTCATTAAATTAAGACAGAAATACCTTGGTCACATCTCATTTGAATGGCTTGTTAACTTGACTTGAGATGAATGACTTGTGGTGAAGTTGTGACTACCTCGATTATATTCAGACGGTTACGATTAAGACGATGAAAATTAACGGAAGGATAACATTTTCAAATGAATGCCTGTTACATAGCTCATTTGAATGTCTCTGTAGTTCAAGGACTGTATGACTTGTGATTGACTTGTGATTGACTTGTGATTGACTTGTGATTGACTTGTGATTGACTTGTGATTGACTTGTGATTGACTCGACTACAACATTGTGACGCTGTTATAATACCAACAGTTATACAGAAAGTTGACAGAAAGAATAGAACGGCAAATTTTACTGGAGTGAATCAAATGTAAGGCCTCAGCAATGCAATAAGCCTCTGTACCGATGACGTCACACTGCTGGCTCCATAGGAAAGTGCCCATGTAAACAAAGTGTGACGTCATCAGTACAGAGCGTTTTCAGTTTGTTTTGCAAGTGAAGCCTAGCTCGCCTTCTCGCTCCAATATGGTGATGCGTTACCAATGTTCAAAGACCGTATATAGAATTGAATATGAGAATGATGTGCATAACTGAACGAAGGTAGTCATCGTGGAACTGATTGCAACAGAAAGTTAAGTTACTAAAAAGAGACAAACACTATGACGGGAGGGGAACATCATTTTACAGGAGACTTCAGAGCTAGCAGCAGGGGTGCATATAGACCTACCTGTCAGCAGAGGGCAGATTCTATTCCACACGGTGATACACCCAGTCCGCTGGTACTGCCCCAGAGCAAGCTCCAGGTATAACAGAGGTATACCACCAAACACCGCCATGATGGCGTAGGGAATTAAGAAAGCTCCTGGAGAGGGAAACGAAGACAACAAAATATTATAGAGGAGGTAGGAAATTCAACACTTAGAAATAAACAAAGAAATTGACGACTGGAGCGCGGAATTTGAACCTGCAACCTTTGGATTACGGTACCGCTGCTTCCACCCATTAGTTCCCCTCCGTGGTTTATTCGATTAAAATATAATACTAAGGCCAAAAAAAAAAATAAGTTGGTCTCTGGTCAGCGCGCGCGTCGATTTTAATCATGCGCGTCGATCTTTTTTTTTTCCAAAATGTTCCGCGGTAGCTCCAACAGCGCCCTCTATTTCCGCACCTCCTCAATTTTTTTTTACCAAAGAGCACCAAGGAATGGGAAATTGCACCAAGGCAAATGATCGAAAGCACCAAGGCAAATTATGGAGGACACCAATGTACATGAGGACACCAAAAAAGCAAAATAGTATCCCACCTTGTCTGTACAATCCAAGCTTGAAGGAAAAAAAAAAAGAAAAAAGAAAAAAAAAAAAAGCCGCGTGGCCGCGTCAATTCTGGAACTTTGGTCTGACCAGAGACCGAATATTTTTTTTTTTTGGCCTAATATTTTTTTTTTTTTTTCACAAAGTTGTACACTTGACTCGAGGGGTGAATAACACGTGAAAGACTATATTTCGGCGGATGTCTTGCACACGTATATTGACACCGATTGTGTAGCATTTAGACGCACCGTTCTCGGTAATTATTATCACATTTTTCGAACGTATGGTGCCAATAAATGCAAAAACAATGCATCCCCGGAAAAACTAACATTGGAAACACAATCTGCGAGGCGTACAGATCACGCCACTCGTATGAACAGTGATAGCGTGCTCGAAAGATAATCAAGTCCTGATGAAGGCGTATGAAAGGATGGACTGCAGGTGATATGAAGGCGGTTATCATGACTCGTACGGGGTTCTCGAGAAAAAAAAACTTCTGGAAAACAAAACATGAAGTGAAGTTTCAAATCTATGGGCATTATTTAGGCCTATAAGTTGTTATTTAACCCAGTAATACCTCTGTACCCGTGCCTTTTTGACCGTTTAAGTCATGAAAGCCCACGGAATTTTACCAACTGTAATCACAAAATTGGCTGATATTGCTTAGTAAATGCCAAACAATTTGTGATCGCAAATCGTCAATTGAAATTTATCGAGGCAACGACATCGCATGATGATCGGGCCATTAAACAAGTCTGTTAATTGCTATAGCCGGTCCCCACGGCGTGTTCAAGAATAACACTGGCGACCGGGACTAACTACTTGATTCTTTGGTAATCGGTCTCTAGAGTCACTAATCGACATCACAAATTGTTCCTCAGAATTCGCACCTTTTTGGCAACAATAATTAGTTGCCCTCTTGGGAGAATGCAACGCAGTAGAGAGTGATTCAAAACGATGAATCAAATCAGTCCTGCTGGGAACTTGGGCATTTGGACCCGACAAATTCCGAGCATATATGCCTCTATCGCGCCATGGGCCTTATGCACGGGTTGGCCATATTGAATTGAATGTGAGGTAAAATCTTCATTTTTGGAACTTGCGAAGAGAAATGAAAGCAAGTAAATTGCTAATTAATTAAAATCTGCTTCAATGAACAATTTAAATTTTGAAATTAAACGCGCCCTAATGTTTTAAGCCAGATTTTAAAAAACGATAATAAAAATAGGGCTGCATAAATAGTCTGGCGCCATCCCATTCAACAGTTAACAAGTTATGAAATACATTGAGGGAACTCGACAAAAATGGCCAACTCGTACGTGCATAAGGCCCGTGTTCAAGCTTAAGTGTGCGCGTGTGAGGTAGGCTCAAAATTCCTCGGTCCGAGTGCCAAGTTCCCAAGCCTGGACCTTATTCATCATCGCGCATCCTTCCAGACACAAAACCAAAACTCCGGCGTTTTTTGGACCAATACTATATGCCTCATATAGGTCGACAGCAACAATGCAGTCCTTTAGCGATGTCTGGTTGATTTCATTCGCAAGAAGACAGTTTCGTAAATCGAAAAGTTGGCCCAGAAAACTACATTGAGATAGGCCTAATTGAAGACTACGAATATTAAAGAAAATATAAAAAATAACCATATACTAAAAATCGGTGAACAGTTATACCACACAATCCAAAATATTTAGTATAGGGCCGGCAGTCCAGGATGGATCCAAAGGTGGCTGGGTGGCGAACCCCATCCATGATCAATCTCAATCAAATTGACCAATGGCCTCAACTTCCCTGATTTTTTTTATTTATTTATTTAACAGGTTTTTTAAGGGTAGCCCCATCAGTTGTCTAATACTGTTCTCCCTTGGAGTCCTTCATCACTCAGTATTGGAAATGTTGACTCGTTGTTTTAGGCGTATTGTCTTCTTACGCGTTGACTGCATGAAAAGCCTCATCCACCCCTTGCAATCTTGGACTTCACCCCCATACCAGCCACCCCACTGGATCCGCCACTCATGTACTGCATGGTTCGTGCTTTCTGAGTCATTTAAAGTTGGTATATTATACGTGCTTTTTTCAAATTTCGATTTTCTTTTCCGAACGAAATTTAATGGAATATAATGTCCTGTAACAAATAAATTTGCTTGTTTGTTTTTTTGCAGGCCTTTATACAGTTTTAAAAAGTGGTTTTAAATGGCGCGTTCAAGTTCAGAAATTGCACACACTATTATTCAGAACGAATTAGGATCAGGAGTGCTCCGCTCTTAATTCAAAAGTTGAAATTAATTAATTGATTACTTGTCGTGGGGCGATTTTTTTTTCGTGCGATGTCTCATTGGAAAGCTCTTTACTAATGTAATGCTAGAAAATTATCAATTCAATTTGAAAATCTATTTTTTCAAGGTGCCACGCCCAAAAGCATGTATATATATACCAACTTAAAAAAAAATCGGAAGGTTGCCTATGTCAACTCGGGGGAGTCCGACCCAGTGTATTACGGCGAAGTCTCCGAACGAGCTTTCGAGGGTCAGCAGATACAGCTTAAAAAAAAAACTATTAGCTGAAATTGACCCCATTTCCCCATCCAAAATAGCTATGTATTCTATCTGTTCACCCTAGCGCCTGACTCACCTCCTCCATTCTTGTAACAGATGTAGGGGAATCGCCAGACGTTACCAAGATCCACAGCGAAGCCAACGACAGACAGCATGAAGTCCAGCTTGGAGTCCCACTTTTCCCGGTCCACTGAGCGGGACAGCGTCTGGGCCTGCCCCGTCTCAAGCTGCATCAGCTCCGCCTTGGTCGCCGGGGCTGGCTCGCTCGACTCGGCCCTGCTGCTGACGAGGGGACCGAGTCCCTTGTGCCGCTTCAGCCCCACATCCCCGGAGTCTTCTGCCTGGTGCACCGCGTTTGCAAGCAAACCACTGGTCGAAAGCTGGGCTTCTAGCGGTTTATTGGAGCTTGCCATTCCAAATCACTTTAACTAGTTCTGTCAATAATGAAACATGAGGTGAAAAGTTAACACACACGAAAGAAATTCAAAATTTGATATTTTTTTTCCGCCAACTTGAAGGCAGCTTTTTAAATTGTCCAACTTGAGTTGAAGACATACCAGATCCAATGCAGAACTGAACAGAGCAATACACGAGTGTGGTTCTTATATTATCTACCGTTTGACAGATAATGCTATTTATAAAATATAAGACGAACCAATCAAAGCCCAAGGATTCATTACTGCCTGTTTTTGGAAAAGTCTCTTTTCCCGTCATCCAATCAACAGGCACCCCGCACACTAACGAAGCCCAAGGGATGGAACTGCTCGGTGATGACACTAGGCGTGTTGAGCGCGGCACTGCACGGGCGCCTTTCGCGGTCTTCCCCGGGAAGAAACCGTCAGACTTCGCGCTCTTTTCCGTGGTAATTAAGATGGAAAAAAATATCGGGAACAAGTAAGACAATAGACACTGGTGACGAGGAGTGGTTTCTACGTGTCAAGTAATTGCGGCCGAATGGATCATTGTCGCCTTCGATAAAGTGATTCATGTTGTTGCGTATATATCGACACTGAACTGTTAACATTTGACAAGTTTTATGTTATGGGGTTCATGGGCCTATGAATGTCATAGCTTCACGGGAACTCGGAAGATTCAGCGTACAGCACGTACTCATTTTCTTCATCTGCATGGGCGTCGCGGGGGGGGGGGGGGGCAAGGGGGCGCTTGCCCCCCGGACAAGCCAAAAAAATGTTTTTAAAAAAGGAGGAGGAAGGAAAAAAAGAAAGAGGCGCAAATTCATATTTTTGTTAATTTAATGGGGGGGGGGCAAATGTCCCTGCCCACCCTTGAAAAAATGATCAATCGGGAAAATGTTGGAAAAGATATTGATTTGGGGGGAAATGGGCTTTGTCCCCCTCTAGAAAAAAACTTCTGGCGACGCCCATGTTTATCAGTGTGTATATCTTCATTGAATATCGAGCATCTGGCGCTTTTACGGCTGGGGGTTGGGAAAATAAAAACGGAACTAGAACGGAATTGTTACATTTTCTGTTAAAAGTCCGATCTGGAGGGAGTTAAGTTTGATTTTTTTTTTTTTTTAATCGTTATAAAATGCCCGGACTCTTGCACTGTAAAGTTGGGCAAAATGGGTTGAGAAGTCGACCAATGCTGGTCGAATGATCAACTGCATGGCAACACTCTGGGGATTTTTTCACCAATAGTTTGACAGTTTTTACTGAATTCAACCCAGTAGGCCTATATAGTTATGCTGGGTAAATAATATTGTCCAACAGTGTTTTATCTAACCTTTTTACAGTGAATTGTTATTAGAGTCCGACTTAGAGATCGTCAGTTTTCATTCCTCGAGTTTCTATCTTCCCTCTACAGGGTGAGTAAAAAAAAAGCGAAAATTGTCGGGACCGTTGTTATTGTGAAGTTCTGCATGTATATCAATATCTAGGATACAAAAGCCCAATTTATAGGCTTTCAATAAGTACAAGAATCATTCAAATCACTCATGTACTTTTCAAATTACGGAACTTTAAACACAACCACCGTTTTGAAGTTCTGTCCACGGCTTATAAATACAAGAAGTTCAGTGTTCTTTCAGCAAAACGAAAACAAATTACATAGGGATGTGTGTGATTTGTTTTCGTTTTGCTGACAGAACGCACACCTTTTTTTTGTGATTCGTGGACAGAACTTTAAAACGGTGGTTGTGTTTAAAATTCCGTAAATTGAAAAGTACATGAGTGATATACAAGATTTTTGTACTAAAAGACAGCTGAAGAATTTGGCTTTCATATCCTAGATTTTGAAAGTGCTACATGCAGAACTTCAAAAAAACAATAGTCCCGACATTTGGGTTTCGTTTTTTTTTACTCACCCTGTAGATTTCCTTGTCACGACCAGAATTGTTCATGTTCCCGGCCTCAAATCTTGTCATAATTCAAGTGTTTTGTCAACAGTGTCAGTTTCGCTGTGATTACATGTTTTCTTTTTCGTTAGTTTAGCATGGTCTTTCTTTGACCTTGTTTACAAATCTCAAGTCCATCCTTCATCAGACAAGAAAAAAACCCAGTTATTTGAACACAGTGGATTTTTCACATTAAAGGTCATAGGATCATTTGCCTTTTGTGCATTTTTGTCATTTGAAGATACAAAATTGATCGAACATCTTTAGAAGGGTGCATAACTAACACTTGTTGATGTTTCAGCTCATTCGATACTATACATTTTTAGAAAACGGAGAAAACGTATACACACAATTTTTGGGGGACAGGTAACTGGATTCCGCACGTAAAACACAACTGTGCCCGGTAGTACGTTTACGGGTAATTCCAAACGTTTACGTGCCTTTAAAGTAGAAGAAAACCCCAAAGAACAGAAAATAGTGTACATACCTGCAGAAGGAGTGCAACTATAAATTCTCACTGTCTTTTTCATCCGATATGAAAACGCTGTTCTGAATTCACACAACCGTTGAACCCACGAAACTCAAGTTTCAACGAACAACATGGGTAGTGACTACATGCAGTGTGCAAGAAACGTCGTATGTAAAATATGTTCAGACAAAGAGAGCACAAAAATAGATTTCCACCTTTCATGTGTCGAGCTGGAGTGTTTACAGAGCTGTTCAGTTTATGTGAACCGAGGTTCTGAGTTCACAACCAAAGCCGAGTCGGTGCGGAAAGTCAAAGCGATTGCATTGCGTACCAATGTCAGGGCCAGCAGTGGGCGTTTATTATCATGCCGGTGGCGCACACACATGATCTTGAATGTCAAGGCGCATGACTGTGGTTTTGCTGTTCTTGGGGTATTTTACTGTGGGGGCCTTTTATTCTTGTTCTATTTTGGGACATCTGTAATTGGCGCCTTGAAAGTTGATTCTAAGGTCAGGGACACGTATGCCATGGACAGGTCATTTTCGGTAGGTTTTACCATCTGAGGGTGAAGGTGAAATGACCAACGGAGAAGGCCTAAATTGGTTCAAACGAAAGCACCCGTGTTTGTTGAATGCATTTTAACCGGAGTGGGAAACTGAAGCGATATATTTGGGGATTTCGGACCAAATATTATGTCTCTGATGTTCTTCATATAACCTGCTGCACTCAGTGCACATGCATCCTCCAACACATCGTCACCGACACCACGAATTGACACCCTCTGCATCACGTGTACAAGTTGTTTTTTTAAACTCAAATTTTCTTTTTTTGCACATATTAGCAGTTTGTATCATGAAGTTTAACATGACAAAGTTAAAATTGCTGAAATCATCTAAAATAAGCAAAGTTTACTAATGAATTTTCAAGAAATTGGTCAATTCTGGTACATTTTGTTACCACGAAGTGACCCTGCATAGGGTGTCAGTTCGTGAAAACAAAAATTTGCGTGTTTTCGGAGAGTGCGCGCATGCAATAGCGTTAGGGAGTGTCAGTTCGTAAAAAACGAAAATTGACGTGTTTTTGGAGAGTGCGCGCACGCATTCGCAGTGTGTGCGTGCACTCTCCCAAAACGCGTCAATTTTGGTTTTCACGAACTGACACTCACTAACATTATACAACACCTGAATAAATCCCCGTCATCTGATTGGTGAATTGTAGATCACGTGACATATTATTATTCGGTATAATGCACGGTGCGATCATGCGTTATACCCATGCGTTATATACCGTTTCACTTTGCGCTTGTTCCATGACGCGGTATTTGCGTGCAAAATGCATGCTGGTGTGCGCGTTCAGCGTAGCGCGTATTGTTCCAAAGAGCCAGCGCTACAGCGTTGGGTTCAAACATTTTCGTGAAGGGGTAGTTCAACATCTTTAAAATCAAAATAAATTGTAGTTTATAATAATTTATTTACCAATCAAATGACGAGAATTTATTCAGGTGTTGTATAAAACAAATAACGAATGTTTTACGTTCGTGCGATGGAAAGAATAATTTCATTCGGTGACAGATTGAATGTTCTATTTCACTCGGCTTCGCCTCGTGGAATAGAACATTCAATCTGTCACCTCATGAAATTATTCTTACCATCGCACTCACAAACATTCGTTATTTGTATACTATCGCATGCGTGCACTCTCCAAAAACACATAAATTTTCGTTTTCACGAACTGACACCCATCTTAATCATTTAATTGCTAATTAACTAAGCAGATTTTCACAATATAACGTTTATAATTGAGTAGTTTAAGCATTTTCACGTTAAGTGATACTAAAACCTCTAAGAAAGATGGAATATTTTACTGAATAAATTCGTGTCAAACCTTTAAAAGCGTTTTTCTCCGATTTGTATTTATGCAACGCTGACCACCGGGTGTCAGTTCGTGGTGTCGGTGACGACATACACGATACCACTCACTTATCTATATATATAAGAGAGAGATTTACTCGGCCTCCGAGACGATGTTTGCTCCTTAAAGGATCCGAGACCGCGGGCTCCCGCGGCGCCAAAATCGCTCCACGTCCGTGGAAAAATGCGGAGGGTGTCTTCCGCCGGGTAGGGCACTTTGGGTCGTCCTAATTTTCCCGTACGGACCGGCGATCCGTTTCGTCGATTTTTCGTGACTGCGTTTTGCACAGGAATTTGCCATCGTGTGCGCTTGTGACGTTGACTGCCTGGCCGCCCCCTGTGCTGGCTTTTCTGCGAGTCCAGACTGTGCAAGGCAGTGGCGTAGCCACGGGGGAAGGGGGGGGGGCGACAGTCCCCCCATGAAACCTTGTCGCCCCCCAGTCGCCCCCCACTGAGATTTTGAGTTTCTAAACAAATTATCATTGATCTACATGACGCCCCCCATGAAATGTTCCAGCCCCCCCCCTCCCCAGCGCCCCCCACTGAACAATTCATGTTTACGCCACTGGTGCGAGGTCAGCGGCTTCAACGTAGGGCTTCCGTTTACGTGTTCTACAAAAGTGTTCACCAAACGGTAGTATGGGGTGACCTTGGCAAAATATTTTTCTCCATGGTGGGTGGCCACCACGTGTCCCTACTGTTTCCTATGCTTTGCTTGCCGCCCCTGCGCCGAGTGCAACGAATACTCAGAAGGACTACACATTAGTATGCCTTGCGCGGTCTGACCAATCGAAAGTCTACACTGCGTAGTACTTCCGAGCTATGCGTAAAACCGTCGATGGCAACGCGTACTGCAGCCTACTCCACACCCTGGAAACAAGGTTGGGTCTACGGTGCTCGCTATTTGAAGCACAAGCACGTGACGTGATAAAGTGCTCTGTTGCTTCCATCATGTGTTTATAGCTCCATGCTTCCACCAAGGCTGAACGTTGTGAGTTCGCTGCCCGCCACGTATAATAAAAATAATTCAGTGTCGCGTTATAGTTCGGGGGCCTGTTTGGGATTAACGAAGGATCGATGCATTGCTTCAAATATCGCTATCTTAAACGCAGTCACACAAAAAAAAACGACGAAAAAGTGTCCAACCCAGCAGAAGACACCCTCCACATTTTTTTCACGGACGTGGAGCCATTTTGGCGTTGCGGGAGACCGCGGTCTCGGATCCTTTCAGGAGCAAACATTTCTCGGAGGCTGAGTAAAACTTTCTCTTATATAGATGGTTGAACCAACTTGAATAAAAGAATCGACTTTTTCCTCGCAGACGGTCTCGCAAATTGTAAAAAGTTCAAGTTTACGTTTGTTGAAGAGTCCAATACTGAAACTTAATTACCTTCCTCCATGATTCCAACCGTTTGTAATTTTATCCGTTTGTAACACTCAACATTTTTCATTTCAAATGACATCTGTGACGTTTTATTGCATTACGATTTATTGTCAAAACTGTACAATCAGCCTTCGCCTGTGTACTACGGTTACCTTTTCACTACGTTTTCCCACAATATGCGACTGCCTCACAAAATGCCAATTTAACAGACCAACGGGAACATTTTACAGACAGTTGACATGGTACAAAATTATCATGTGCGTAAATCGACAGGGGACCCCCCCCCCCCACACATTTTAAAGTGGGGGACATTGTTTGGTCCCCCCCCCCACTTTTTCTTCCCCGAATAAAAATTGTAGCCTACAGTAATGATTCTATTACTCAAAACTCAAAACTTTAACAGATGATCTTTTGCTGAAATTGGTTTCAGTGGTCAGAAATTGCCTCAGATCACACCACAGAAATTGCTTTTCTATAACTGCATGTCTCCTCAACTATATCCCCCATTTACATTTAACTCCCCACATTTTCACCCCCAACACTACGCCCTACCCGATCTATGATCAGGTAAATCAGCTTTTAGTTAATAAGGCCAAAAAAAAGTCTCCGGTTTCTGGTATGCGTGCGTGTCGCCGTAGCCATGTGCGTCGGCAAAATGAAAAAAAAAATTTCAATGAAAGATGATGTCTCAAAACCGCCAAACTCACTGGTTTGACTGGAATCCTGCTGCTGCACAATTTTAACGTATTTTTAGATGGGGTTACGATCGAGTATAAGCTTTATGTGGCCTCTCTGGACTCCCATATATTTTGCACTAAATTTAGTCTGGCACCATTTGCAGTCATCAGCCGACATTTGAAAAAAAAAAAGTAAAAAAAAAAGCCGCGTCGCCGCACCACTTTTGGGGCAAGCTCCATACCAGAAACCGGAGACTCTTTTTTTGGCCGAAGACATATAATTAAGATCATTAGCTTTGCATGCATTTTGTTCATTTCCAATAATACCACCACTCAAAATCGAAAGAACAATGTTCAAAACCTAATCCGTTGAAGTTTCAGCTCAGTGGATATTACACTTTTCGCGAGAACAATGGGAAAAAAAACATGCACAACCTTTTGATCATGAAACACGATGTCGTCAATAGCGTTCTGTGTTTCCCAAAATACTTCGATGGAAACTATGCCCCTACATATGTCTTCTAAATGACAGCAACCCAGACGGAATAATTTCACGGATTGTTAGTTACAGTGTGCGATCTCCAATTCAAGTAAGCTTTTTAAAAATAATTCGGTAGGTTACTTTTGGCATTAACGCAACTGATCCCTCTATAGACAGGTTAAAAAAAGTGTTTGTTGTATCATGCGTACGTTGCATTGTGTCATTTAATTGGTTAAGAACCAGTACGTTTTTTTTGTCAATTTTGCAAAACTATATGAATGTTATATCAAATCGCATACCATCTTGCATGCGCACGTGAAACATTATTCGCGTCAGGGTGCATGCGTCATAGTGTTGTTGGGCGTGTGCCGCGATTAATGTGCATTAAGCACACAACAATCAAAGCTTACCGTTTGTTGGGGGTGTTGGGGTGTTGGGGTGTTGGTTTGTTTTTTTGTTTGTTGGGGTGTTTGTTTGTTTGTTTGATTGCTTGATTGGGAACAGAAGATCCTACGCTGAATTTGCCTCCGTAGAAGTAGATGCGCAAATGCCACTTTCTGTTAATCTTGAAGTCACGTGGGAACATTAAGTACATACCAATTGAATGAGAACAACCGTGCTGAAAGTGAAGTTGGGTCTGTTGAAATTATCGTTGAAATTATTCTGCCAGATATGGTTTCGATCGAAATAAAAATAATCAATAAAGGCCGGCACCACTTCCTTTTTTTAAAAATGTGCATTAGCAATGGAATCCAGTTGCAAGACCGAACAAATTGTACATATATTTTATAGTAGCTACTGAGCTAAAAATCTCATCAGGTTTAGTTGTTACACGTCGGTGAAGGGCAAAACTAATTTGAGGTTTAGTTGTCATGCACCCTTCTTAAGATTTTGAGTAATTGTGTTGCTTCAAATGATAAAAAAAAATGAACAGACAGCAAATGATCCTGTGTACGTTTAAATATACTAGACATTTTGAGATAACAGGAAAAACGTATGTACAATTTTTGGAGTCTAGTAAACTGGATTATGTTGCTAACGCAATTTACATGTAAACCACCTTCACTGATTTTCCCGAATGATACCATTTCAGGCGGAATGATTTCCCCTGTATTTGGTACCAGTCCTCTCTTCACTTTGGGGTCTCGCAATGTTCCCCAATACCTATGTTCCCCAATACCGATGTTCCCCAAAATCCTTAGAGTTAGGGTTAGGGATAGGGTTATATGGTAAGGATTTCGGGGAACATCGGTATGGCCTACTGGGGAACATACATATGCCCCCCTTCACTTTGAGCAAGGATTTTATTCATTACATCGATAGGTACATGCATCATTGCAAATGTTCTTATTTGTCTTTAAATAATGACACACGAAAGAAAGTGCAGTCACACATTGTTCGAAGTACTTGTCTTTAATATAGGCCCAGTCCACCTCGCATCTCAATATGATGCAGGATCGTCGTGATGTTTCGCATATACGTATTTTCTGGACCCAGACGGCAAGTATTACAAGACAATGTGTATTCTGAGTAGCAATAAGTATAAAGATACAGTAATGAACAGTTAATGGTTCTCAAATTAATGAAAAGCATGGTTGTAATCGAATATCAATAACAAGTCAATCACGAGCTACATGACAAGGAGTGAACATGTGAACATTGGGAAAAGAAATGCCCTTGTTACAGCTCCTTTGAAATGATCCTTACTTGGATTTCGACTGGATGACTTTACTTGCGATTGTGCTATTGATTGACTTGTGATGACTGGATTAACCCTAACTCCCTAGGCATTTTTGCTAGGATGCAACCTATATCCTGCAAATTCCTCCAACTGCCTCCACGTAAAAATTGCATACAGTCTCAATCCAGCAAAACCCTCCGTTATTTATTGAATGTGGTCCTTGGAGGGGTGATCACTGCCTCAATCCTGCACAATCCTGCAGCAATCACTGTCAATATGTTGAGGCAGAGCCAGTGACATCCTGGAGCAGTGCGGAGGATTCAAAGTATAATCTAGGCCTAAATGCGTGCATGGCTGAGCATAAACAACACAAGGTCCGGCCCAAGATCTTGACACGGTGCATCCTCCGAAATCAGCCACACCTTTTTGCCATGTAGCCTCAATCCTGCAAAATCCTCCATTTTGCAAAGAGGATTTTGGAGGATTTTGGAAGGTTAGGGTTAAAATGCTGATCAATGCTGAGGAAGTTTAGTAAAAAGTCAATTCACAGATGTTGTGATTATACTGCCTTTCTTATAAGGTTACTGAGAAAGCTATTAAATAGATATACGTGTATAATGTTCTCCATTTATATGCAGGTTATTATTTACAAATAAATCCCTCTTTGACGTTTACTAGTACATAAACAAACTAGCGAGTGAGCCAAAAACAAGTATTCCTTCAAAATAAAATATACGATGCTGCAATTATACAAGTTACAAGAATGCTGATATCATTATTTAACTACATGAATATACAGATAACTGCTGAACACTATAACGGTTATTTTTTTTTTCTTCAAATATTTATACAGAAATATCATCTGCCATAACTTAGAAGTAAGTTGCTCCATCTCCGTTTTGATATCAATTTTGGAAGAATAAAACAAAATGGAATTAGCTGGGTAAATTCCCAATACAATCTTCAGATTTTAGAACTCCTGAATAATGTTACATAAATTCTACAGTGGTTTTACATAATCTCTGGATATGGTTTATCTCTATTTACAAATGATGTGAAATGTTTAGAAGCTTTCAAATGTATTACGAAGCCACTTGCACCTATTTAATATTCCCATGGAACTACTGTCTACAGAACTAAACAAAAATACAATTTCAGTTTATACACTGGCGCCATTTTCGCCATTTTCTATGAAGCCCCTCTGTACTGTACGTTTTTTTGAAATGGGTTAACACCTAATTTTCACAATGGTCTGTGCCAATTCGGTTACCCTCTATTACAACGGGCTATTCGAAAACTCAAAACAGGTAAAATATTTTATATCTGGAATGATTTCAAATGTGTTAAATTACGTATACAATCTTATCAGCAAAGAAAAGTACTGCACAGTCATAGGTTGACATCAAAAATAGATTTCTGTAATACAGATGAGTACTTTAGATATGCGTACTGTACCAACTCACATGACATAATATATACAACAATAACGTCCCTTTTTTGTATTTCTAAAAATCGATTGATTTTTAATAAATTAATATATAGATCCCGCATAACCAAACAGTGTGCTATATCATTTAGTACTGGATACAATATTTCGTTATCTGCTAAAAAAAAATCAATCGGTACAAATCTTTTATAACTTATGCATTGATTCTTAAAATTAATCTGCGTATCAAAGGTATTAATTTATTCATCTAAATCTTGTTTGTTTCAATAATGATACAAATCTGTAAACAAAAATATAGTCTTATATCATTTGCTGCATACAATTAACGTTTTGTATAGTTGCTAATATTGCTATACAAGTTATGCTCATATGTACTGTGTGTATATATAGGTGATCATTAAAGTCATTAGTACATTCTCTTAATCAGGGATTTTTCCTCAGTGTAAGATGGGCCAAGTTAACGAGTAAACATCGTTAACTGGTTTCTGTCATGCCTACTTCTGGAAATTTCTGTTATTAGAAATTCTAAATAGGCAAAGTAAAACCAGACTTGTCATTCTTTCATTTTTGCAATGTTGTGTAGTTAATGTGGACAAAAACAAATTCACAAAAAAACTATTCAATTAACACAGAATGCTTTAAAGGGAATGTACAACATTTGCTTTTGCTGCAATTTTCAGAATTAAATGGATTTGGAGGATTAGTATGTTATAGCAAATATTGTTAAACTGACTTGCTTCACGTTTTGGGTTCGGAGATGCTGGAAAATCCAAGAAAACCAACCATGTTTTTGTTGTCTGGTTCCCTGACCCCACGTAAGATGAAACGGAGCAATTTATAGACTTTGGAGGATTGCAAGGTCAGAGAATCCAATGCTGGTCGGCTGACCAGCGTTGGAAAAATACAAGTTTTCTTGAAAATGTCAGAACACCAGGAGCCACGATTTAACAGGATGCTTTTGACTGTCATTCCCTAACAATCCAGTAAGATATTTCGTGATAATTTGATCGTTTCCTTTTTTGATGTTTGCAAATGTTGTATCTTCCCTTTAAGAACAAATGTCAGAGCTGTAAGTGATGTTTGGTATCGTCAAATTTTGTCCAGCGTTCATTTGCTTCTGTGTATTGAATCAATATGGTGTATATATATACACATGAAAAGCTCAGATCAAATTTAAATGTTGAATATGTCGTTTTTCTGCTTTAATCAGATGTTCTTTTTTTTTTAACCAGTGCGCGCTGGGATTATTTTGACATTGACCGGACCCAGGTGCCGGATTGTTTTTCATGAACCTCATTGCCAGGCGGGTTCAGGCTGTCATCTACAGGTAGCACACCCTGATATTTCCGGCCTCGCTCGCTGCGAGCGGGTCGCAGACAGATATTTCCAGCTTCGCTTGTGCGTGTTTATCCGTCATCTGTTCCGAACACCGCAAAACCTTTGTGTGTATACACGTCATCCGACGTGAACTGGTTAATCTGTACTGATCAAATCAATAAAGTGTTGCAAACTATTAAAATAATGCTCTCCTAAAAGTAAAATAACACAAAAAAATTGACAATAAATTTACCGTCCCTTACCAACAATAATTTCACAACCATTTCAATGTCTACGAACATTTTTATGACTGAACACCATTTTTTGTGACTATGAGTATTCAATTGTTTGTTTCAATGAATATTTAATTTTTTTTTTTAATATACACCAATGACCCATGCTATTTTTACTGAGTATAGAATGATTTAAATAAGATTCGTCTGTGTAATGCGTATGCAGATTTTGACAACTGTACAGAATAATTGAAGAAAGTCTTTACGGCTAGAATGAGCCAAAAACATTCCCCTTTTTTTTTTACACTTGAGCAACATTTTTGTTCATGGTTCTGAATATTTACATTAAAACAGAAAGGCTATAACAGAATAACCATAAAACAGAAAATGTATTAAACTAGAAAGGACTACTTTTCAGATATAATGGTTTTGGAAATAGTATTTCTGTTGCATTTCTGATTTGTTACAAAGTTAAAGCACCTGCCCATTGAAAAAAAAAATTTTTAATTTAATTAAAATTTTAACAAATTGACTTCAAATATTTTCACATTTTGCAATCAACGACTGACATACACTTTTTTGTAAGTCAGAGTGCACAAAATTCTATTCAATTGATTCCAGAATTACTATTTACTGGAAGTCTATTTGTGCATCTGGCCTACAAAAAACAATTCAGCCGATTCAGTGGCATTAGGGTAATAGGTGTGCACTGCCTGGCTCTCTTCAACAGTCTAGGAGTGTCATGGCCTAGCGGTTAAGAACACCGGACTCATGCTCTGGTGTTTCAGAGGCAACAGTGGCGTGGGTTCGAGCTCGCCGGGTGGACACTTGTGCCCTTAAGCAAGGCACTTAACCATTATTGCTTCGTCCTTCGGATGGGACGTAAAGCCGTAGGTCCCGTGTGTTGTGTAATCCAATGCATGTAAAAGAACCCAGTGACACTTATCGCTAAGAGAAGGGGTTTGCCCTGGTGTGTTTCTGGTCTCCTGTATTAACTCCCTGGTCTCCTGTATTAACTCCCACGCGGAGTATTTAGAAGAACCAACCAAGAAAAACCAAGTCTACAAGAAGTGTTAGCTACAAGGCACAATCACTCAGTTAATCAGTCAGTCAGTCATTCAGATAGGTACAAAAAAGATACTATTCCGGCCCCCTGGGACCAGCCAATATGTACACAGAGTTGCCATGTTGAGGTATTTACAAGCTACATGTACTTTCTTTCGCATGCTGCGTGACTGCGTGTGCTCAGCTCAGACGCTGTCGCAACTGCTGTAGTGCTCCAGAAAGTAGTACAATATACCCACTTGGGTCATAGCGTCGGACATTCCGAGCAGGCCAGCTGTGGGCGACATGCCCCCAGGCCCAACCAATTTGGGGGCGGGGCCAATCAGAGTGGGGCCAAAGACAGTGGCCAGGTTGTGCAGATGCATCTTGTTCGTGGACTCGTTGCTGGCAATTCTGAAATAGATTTTTAAAGCAATGAAAATCACTTTTAAAGGCAGCGTCCATCATTTGTAATTTGTGCATTTTGTTCGTTTGAAGCAATGAAAGTGCTCAAAATCTAATGAAGGGTGCTGAACAACTAACCTGATGAAGTTTCAGCTCAGTGAATGTTGTTTATTTCGAGAAAACAATATTCTAGGATTTCGATTTCAAATCAAAATTTGCTGAGTTATAATTTGAATTGGGCCTGAATTCAGCATCCGAGACAAGTTCTCACTGAGCTGATTGCAGCTACACGATATCACACACGCAACCGCACACGCGTGTGCGTTGTGTCAATGCTTGTGCGCACTTCGATAAATATTAATAAACAAACTAAAAACGGAAAGATCCAACGATGCGTCTTTAGATGCATCGTTGGAAAGGCCTTCTTTCACTGATTTCTTCAAAGTAGCAGCTTGCAGGAAAGAATAATTTCACAGGGAGTTTAGTCCCATTACTATCTTTAAACCAATGATGCTTTTCAACAATAATTTTGTCAGTTACTTTTAAGATAGCTGCAAATGACTGACTGTGCCTTAAAGTCATCAATTGATTTTGTCAACAACCAAAAAAGGCCGGAGAAATCCTTGAGCAAGAGACTTTATCACAATTGCTTTTTATAACCATAGGATATCAAGGCCAATTGGAAACGTCGAATTTACACACGGTTAATTATTGCATTTTTGTTAAAACCTGCCTAAAATGATTGTGTAGCTGTGTTGAGGAAATTGAGAAGGCTTAAAAATAATAATAAGCCCACCTATCAGGGGTTACAATGTCACGCAAAATGTTCTGATCCTCTGATCAAAGTAACATGAAATGCTTCTCCTGACATACCTCTTGAGATGGTTGAAGACGTAGAAGACGATGCTCTTGTTTGGCTCAGGGATGGACTTCAGAACAGTGATCATCAGTTCTCGCTTAGCATCAGGGTCTTTCAAACCTGCAAGGCATGTAACATCGAAGAATAAGTTCACACCTCCAAAGTATTTTCACCCGAGTGATTTTTTCCAACTTTCACTCGGGAGGTAACACACTGAGTATACAGTGTTTAAAAACGTCGGTGAAGGGCAAAACCTAATTTGATTTATATCACCCTGACGCAAAATTCCATCTTATAATAGTTTATGCGGTACCCGCTGCTATGTACATCAGATTCGAACCGGCCAACCGATCCCGTTAGCTCGGTGGTCGAGTGGTAAGATATCTGCACTAGAAAGCAGGAGGTCGTGGGTTCGAGTCCCACTCGAGTGATTTTTTCCAACTTTCACTCGGGAGGTAACACACTGAGTATACAGTGTTTAAAAACGTCGGTGAAGGGCAAAACCTAATTTGATTTATATCACCCCGACGCAAAATTCGATCTTTTAAAAGTATTTTCAGTTAGGGAGAAAAAAAAATTAATTGGTTAAAGCCAATTCACACACAAATAATACTACAGAAGAACGCAACTATAACGAACACGGTGGGGTCCGTACAAATTGTTTGTGATAGTGGTCGTTTGCCATATTGATTAAAATAGAATTTACTATTTTGGGAGCCCAAGGGGATGTTCGTTATAGCCAGATGTTCATTATAGCGGTGTTCGTTATAGCAGAGTTTTACTGTATAAAGCCCGGTTCATACTTCACGCGAAAGCAAGTGCGAAGCGAAATTCATGTCGCCAACAATGGTGGACGCGCTCCGAACGTATTGTTGATGTCACGAATTCCGCTTTGCTTTCGCGTGAAGTATGAACCGGGCTTTACAATTATCTACTATTATACTACTGTAATAAGTAAACACAGGGATATAGAGAGTATAACCACAACAAAAAGGATGCAAATCAGAAAGATAAAACAAAGAGAATAGCGGGTACGAGAGAAATCATCAGGACAGTTGAGGGAAATATTAATGACAGCAAAATATCCAAAATTCAAGTAACTTTTTGTGCTGAAATAGCTGTAACATTGAGGTTTTACCCGGAATGCCATCACAGTTTTGCTCACGAAAATGCCCTTCGAAGTGGCAAAACAAAAATTGAAAGCAAGGTTAAAGAGGTAGTGGAATGCTCGAAGACATTTCCATCATTTTTCGGGTATATGTAGCCTAAGGTGTGATGAAATAAAAACAACTATTGTGTCTGTCATGAAATGAGTACAAAAGGTACTTTTGAGAGCTGTTTTTCAGGTCCTGTTTCGACCCGAACGTGCAATTTGTGTAAAAGTCGTCGTTGGGGGCAGCAAACAAAACATAGTAAATCGTGACGTAATAAACAGGACTCCCGATGCAGCGTAGTATAAACGAGTCCTGTTTATTTCGTCACTATTTTTCTCATTTTACGAAGAACCCGACGACTGTTGATTTCAATTATGCGCTCGCCGACCAACAAATTACTCGATGAATTTCAGTTTTATAAACATATAAACGTACATTACAAAAGAATGGGACTTTGTCATTTTGATATATATGGGTCTACTCTACGATAAAAAAATATAAAAAACAAAACGACTTTCAGCATTCCACAACCTCTTTAAATGGGACACAAAGGTGCATTTTCATGGATAGCACTACAAAATTACATTGCATGGGCAGCTCTGGGAGTAACATGGAATAATGGGTAAACCAAACTGGCATTTCTGTAAAGCTGTGCCTGATGCCTACCAATGCCATCCTGGAACTTGGAGTAGAGTGACTGAGTGAAGAGTGGCTCAGGGAGTTCCCTGAAGTAGTGCTTGATGAGACCAGCCACGGCGTGGATCTCTGCCTGCTTCAGCCTGACGGAAATGTGCCTGCTGTCTGTGGGTAGAAAGGTAGACGAGAAGTGTCAGGGAAGGTGGGTTGGGCACATGGGGGAATATTGAATTACTAGAGTGCTAGCTCCTCGTCTGACCGTCCTGGATGCAGACATGTGTGTGATCCATAGAGCTATATTAAATTACTAGAGCGCTAACTTCGTGTACAAAGTAATGCCTGCTGGGCGCATCCATCATTGTTCACAAACCTATGGAGACCTATACATTTTGTATGGCTTTTGTACGGTTATTTGCATATTTGCGTTTGTATTCCATACCAATGCGTTATCCAAGCCAATACGCCCAAAACAGAAACGCAATATCATTTTGAGCGTGTCATTTTGCTCTACGCAAACAGCGCAACGCGTGCGCGTATCTGCTGCTGATGCTTTTTGCCGTCACTTTTTTTGAAACGTCAATGACGCGCTTAAGTTGTTTGCGTATGTTCTACTTGCGCGTTGCATGTAGAGTACACTTTCAAAATTTTCTGAGACAGGAATTTAGTTCACATTTTTTTAACAAGTTTGTTGTCAGAGTATTTTTTATGTTTTACAATTTTTTTGAGCAATACTGAATACATAAATATACTGTCGTCACTCCATTTAGCTTCCCATGACATTTTACAAAACATGAACACTTTAATGATGAAGGACCGCAAACAACTAAAATAAGACCCAGTGCAATCAAAGTGTTCCAGAAGGTTTGCCACAGTGTCTCCAAAGATATAGAATTCCCTCAGAACCCTTACACGGCAATCAACTCCATATTAATTATTTTAATGACCAAGAAAAAAAAGGCCTTTAAGCTCGTTGTGTCATTTGAAAAGGTCAAACACAAAGGATGTTTCATTTTTCTGAAGATCATGAGGGCAATTTAGGCCATTAGCCTCGGTCCAAAATTGTGGCCACCGGTATCAAATGAGGGGAATAATCGTCATAGCGATTTCTGGCAAGGTATACACCTCCAGAGTTGGAAAATATGTGATAGCATTGCAGCGGTGGCAGCATTTTGGGTGTTATCGCCCTTTTTTTAAAAATGGCCATCAAAATGCTTGTTACCACTCTAGGGGCGGTATACCTTGCGCATGCGCACTATAATCATTTATGCCCTGATTTGATACTGACCAAACCCCAGGCTGATGGCCTAATTCCAGCCTCATCAGATCATTCCTTTACAAATCAGCCACTTTTTTTGGTATTTTAAGAGCTCTGTGAATAAACCTGAAAATGTATTTTCAAACCTTATATACGTCCACCATCTAGTAATGGTCAAGAAGGTTACAGACTAGGAGATATCATTTAAAATCATTAAAGCTATAGTCCATCATTTGTAGCCATCCGAAAAAGTAACTGGCATAATTATTGTTGAAAAACATACTTGGTTGAAAGATAGTAAGGGGACTAAACTCCCTGTGAAATTATTCTTTCTGGCAAGCTGTCATTTTGAAGTAATCAATGAAAGAAGGCCTTTCCAATGGTGCGTCTTAAGACGTACCGTAGGAAAATTTAAATTAGTACTTCGTTTTGTTATTCGGCGCAGCACGCGCAAGCATTGGAACGACACACAGGCGCGCGCGGTTGCTATAATTCGTCGGATCAGTGCGCGACATCGCGTATAGCTGCAATTCAAAACAATTCAAAACATGATTCAGCAACTGATTTGAAATTGAGATCCTAGAATGCTGTTTTTCTCAGAATATACAGCTGAAGCTGAGCTGAAACTTCATCAGGTTAGTTGTTCAGTGTCCTTCATTAGATAAACACTTTTGTTGCTTCAAACGAACAAAATGCACAAATTACAAATGATGGACTATATCTTTAATTAGATATCATGGTTAATTGGCTCTGCCACAGACATTACATTTTCTTCCATAACGCTGGAACTGCCCATAAACCAACTTACTTATTTCGAACAGTTTCTTGAGTTTCTGTATATCAGCTGACGAGCCCGAGATCCGATAGATGCCCATCTCAAACATGCCTGCCAATGAAACGATAAAACATCATCATCATCATCATCCAAAATCGCAAATCCAAAGTTTTACTAAATGTTGTTTGTCGTCAAATTGTATGCCCTTGATTTGTCTAAACCAAAAAATAGAAATGACCCAAATATGAGCTGTGTGCATAAACAGGCACTCTGGTGATTAAAATGGGACGTGACATTTCTTTCAACTGTTGAACATGAAACAGGTACGTTTGACAACATACTGTCATCCACTGCAAGCCATGTTTTCTAGGTATTCCTAGTGGGTTTAACACTTTGAGTGCAGAATTAGTTTTTTCTGAATTAGGCCCCCCAAAAAAGTCTCCGGTTTCTGGTATGGAGCTTGCCCAAAAAGTGGTGCAGCAACGCGGCTTTTTTTTTTTTTTTAACCTGATTTTTTTTGCTTCAAATGTCGGCTGATGACTGCAAATGGTGCCCGACTAAACTTAGTGCAAATATATGGGAGTCCAGAGAGGCCACATAAAGCTTATTCTCGACCATAACCCAATCTAAGAACACGTTAAAATTGTGCAGCAGCAGAATTCCAGTCAAACCAGTGAGTTTGGCGGTTTTGAGACGTCATCTTTCATTGAAAAAAAACCTTTTTCATTTTGCCGACGTGCATGGCTACGGCGACGAGCGCGCAGACCAGAAACCGGAGACTTTTTTTTTTGGCCTTAGTCAGAATTAAGGGACATTATGTCCTGGAACGCGTCCAATTTGGCTACAAAATTTTAACTAAATGATGTTAGTTGGAAAGAGCATTTTAAAGTAGGATATAAACGTTCACACAAAGTCGATTCGTTATTCTTGCAAGGGCAAATTTTGGGGGGTCAATCTAAAAAATCCAGCTGTTGGGTGCTAGTCGTGATCCTGCCAAACATGTTCCACCAGTGCATCGCATTCGGCCGACTTGCACTTGTGAGAAACAACATTTGTGTATTGGTGCTGTGTGTATCATGTATGTCACACACACAACGTGTGACGCACATTAGCTACAACTACTTCGTCAGATGCAATGAAAAGGGGTCACATATATTTGATTTTACCTGACTAACACAGCTGCCCACCACTTTTAATCAAAAACATAAAATTTGGGGGGATTTCAGGTCGTAACGTCCCTTTAAATGTTGTGCTAAGATGTTCAAGCAAACATACCAACATGTCATCTCAAGCAGGTGTATGTAGTGGCCTGCTATGCTCAACACATTAAAATGGAGGAATACAACATTCGACCACGTTTATGTACAAAACAGCCACAAAGTCAGTACTCGTACATAAAACAGAAGGTAAGAAAAGAAAAATGTAGACAAACAAAAAAGGCTGGGACGTACCCCTTTTCTCAACTTCTTCCACGCAGAGCTTGACGATGTTAGGGATCTTGGTGCCTTCTCGGTGGCACAGGTTGCTGATCCGGACCCCAAACACACCCAACTTCTTCTTGGATTGCACCCGCTTCAAAACCTTCTCCGTCGACTCAAATCTCAGGGCGATGTCAATTTCAAGCTGTGAGGAAGAGAAAGACGGTACAGTTTATGTTTAGTTTGCCACTTTGAAGTTTTTTTTGGTAACTTGTAAAAGCATGGCTTCATGGTATACACAAATATTAGTGTGACGCCCTTTGTGCACGTCAAAAATCCTTCTGTAGTTAAGCATGCAAAAATGAAAAGTTCACAGGTTTTCTGACAAAAAAAAAATATATACTTGGATGTTTCCCTATTCTGTATGAAGAGGGAATCACGCCATAAAAGCTATTTTTTTAAAGATAAAATATTGTGTTTTGGGGGTAGTTTTCTAGGACAGAGTTAAAAGAAAAAAGGAAGAAATCGTGTTCATTTTATTTCAGCAAAATCTTCATTTTCAAACACTAATATTAGAATATTCTCAGTACTTTTCTTTTTGAGCAAAATTAATCCTATGAAATGTCAGCTTTCTGCAACAGATTTGTCATGACTATCGACTTGACAAAATGCAGCAGGTACTACACTATAGGACAAAAGCACACACTTGTGGAAAATCTCCATCTTCAAGATGCCACGCCTCCTCTTTGTATTCAGCTGATCTTACCTTATCCATTTTGATGGTTGTTTTCAGCTCCCTCTTGCCAATCTCTGATCTTGTTAACTGTCAAAAAAAATAATGTCAGCAAGAAACTAAGAACAAAATCTCATATGAACACGGATCGGTCATCCTACACATCTTGGTCTAGGGTCTGCCCTTGCAACAGAACCCACTCCAGCTCCTTGCACCTGTCAACCCGTCCCAGCCCTAGTGCTACCCTATCCCGCTCCTCACTCTTCCCAATCACTGCCTCCTTTCAATCAACTCATCCTTGGTCCTTGGTCTTGGTGCAAGACAGTAAACTAGATTTGGATATTAATTAAATAAAAGATACCTTTTTGAGACTTTGATTACAGAACTCGCATCAGGAGCTTGCGACACCATCACAGTGTCTTTGTCAACTGGTGTTGTTGAGGCCCTCACGTGACCCGTCACGTGTACGACCGCCTCCTGTTGTGCGACCAAGCTTGGTCACGTGACGGGTCACGTGAGGGCCTCAACGACACCAATGGACAAAGACACCGTGATGGTATCGCAAGCTCCTGATACGAGTTCTGTAATCAAAGTCTCAAAAAGGTATCT
The DNA here is from genome assembly GCF_015706575.1 of Patiria miniata. Lineage (NCBI taxonomy): Eukaryota > Metazoa > Echinodermata > Asteroidea > Valvatida > Asterinidae > Patiria > Patiria miniata. The sequence goes on from NW_024037061.1 coordinate 16,155,794, forward strand.
TTATTTAATTGATATAATAATTGGACAGGAAACAAACTTTCATGCTAGATTTGGATATTGTTCTGAAGAGCAGCCGGTCCTTTGCAATTGCAATCTTAGATGCCGCAGCAGAAGAAGGTTCAATTAAATATTAAAGATGAATCAAATGCCAGTCTTGGCAACTTTGGCACCTGGCCCCGAGAAAGTCTGAGCAAACTGCAGAAACACGCATTATATTGAACAACAGCATTACATGGAAAAACGCTCAGAATTGTTTCATCCAGTAGCCGCCGTTTGCCCAGACAGGAATTCCATCTTGATAGCAACATCTCCCACATCTCTCTAAACACCCTTGCCAGGGATTCTGTGTGCAAACCGGGATAATTCAACTACAAATCCAGTCTGGGAAAAGGGCTACTATACCTCATACATATTCATGATCGAGAGCCAATTCTCACTGGTCAATTCACCATCACGTACCAGATGCTTTTTTTGCTGTTTACCAAGCACGCACGCGAGGTTTCACGCACAGGTTAGATATGCATCCGTTGTAGATTAGCGCACGGGTTACCCATGCGCTAGTCTACTACGCATGCGCTTTACGAAGAAATCGTGGAACTGGTGCACGGGGGTAGTGCGCACGCACGAACATCACCCTAGCGTGCAGCATGCAGCAGGCTACCATAAGAAAAGATGGGGCACATGCATAACAACATTTTGGTTGCCGGGGAAACTTATGCATAACTTCATGACTATGTAGAAGGTATAGTAAAACAAATATTGGAAGCTAACTAGTGGAAAACTAGTTCCCATGGCTTAACCTAGGGAACTAGTCTGTCAACTTCCAATACCTCAAGGAGCTAATATCGACTATCAAACCTCAAACCATGTCTATCCCACAAACCCCTCCAATCAAACAGACTCACCGTTTTGGCCCCCTTGTCGATCATCTCATCCTCCAACCCTTTGGTGTAGTCGTAGCACAGTATCCGCAGTGTCTGTGCCCCCTCAACCTCCAGCCCAAACTCCTGGTTCCATGTGGGCATCTTGGAGTTCTCCGACTTCGTGGTCCGGGCCCTCAGAGAGATGATGCCGTAGGAGTCCACCTCCAAGCAGCAGTACATCTCTGTCAACAGATTAGAGAGAATTGGAGTTCACCACATGACGCTAAGGGGGGGGGGGGGGGGGGGGGGGGGGGGGGGAGGGGGGGGGGGGGGGGGGAGGGGGAGGGGGGGGAGGGGGGAGAGGGGGGGAGAGTGGGGTGTGGGGCTGTTCATCATACAAATGTACAAGCTGCGGGCTTAACCTTACATACAAACAGTGCATTGCAAGCATTTGTTCTGTTAGTTCTCCGTTTTTCAAAATTATTAAATAAATTTGCACCATTGGAAAGTTAAAAAAATAACCTGAAATTCAGCATTTTTTGTTTCTCACCGTAAAAATCTTGGCAGGGGGAAAGGGATGATGCAATGGCCCATCAACCCCCCTGGTCAAAAAGTGGGAGGGGCTATATCCTCCACATCCCCCCCAGGATTTACGCCCATGATACAGCACTGTCATATGACTTTATATAATAAGATTCTTCGAACAAAAATAATGTGACACTGACAGTCTTTCTGGAATCCTTGTGATCAAAAGAATGATTGAGATACATACGGGCAGGCACTTTGAGTCCCTTGGCTTGGTGGACCATCACATGCAATGTCCCAAACAACAGCTCTTCCTCTATTAAGTGGGAAAAAAAGAAGCACAAAATTTATATATTGTCAAATAAACCACAAAGGGAAACTGACTAGGTGCATGCATAAGAAGGTAAAAGGTAAAGGGGACGAACCCATGTTCACAGGAATGGAGTGCCCATCTCTCCTTCATTCGCGATTGGGCCAGACTCATATGCTGCTGTGGGGGGATTGCCACACCTCCTCCACAGCGAGTCTGTTACCTTCCCAGCATTGAATAATGCCGGTACCCATTTAACACCTGGGTTGAGAGGAGTAATTGAGGTAAAGCGCCTTACTCAAGGGCACAACACGCATGGCGGCGGCGGGGCTCAAACCCACAACCTTACGATCATGAATCCTGTGCTCAACCGCAAAACCACACGTGCCCATGCATAATAATTATAACGTTGAACATAGAATTGACAGGACCGGGATTTGAACCTGTGACCTCTGGATTACTTTAAGGGGCCTCTACCAACTGAGCTATCCAGCAGCTTTAAAATTCTACCCCTCATATTATATTGAAACAAAAATGGTGGTACCATAATTTCTTTAAAGAAAAACTGACTTACCATCCTTGATGAGGATGGATCCAATGTTGTTGATCTTTCGACCCTGTTAAAACAGAAAATACAAACTTGGCAAGTAATTTTATATACTTTGAACACAAACATTTTTTTCTAAAGATAATGCGGTTACGCACTCAAGAATAAGCCATCAACGGCTTGAAGAGAAACATATCTGAAACTTTTTAATAATTTCTGGGTGTTTGAATCAGTACAGCTGGTCTGGCTTTTCTTACAAGGACTCCTCAGCTTACTATAAATATCACCCAACTTTTTTTTCAAAAAAAGTTTGTTTTTTAAAGCATGGTGTTAAAGGGAAAATACAACATTTGCAAACATCAAAAAATAAAACTACCAAATCATTTTGAAATACCTTGCTGGACTGTTAGTGAATGACAGTGTAAAGCATCCTGTAAAATCATGGCACCTGGTATACTGTCATTTTCAAGAAAAGTGGTATTTTTGTATCAATTTCCAACGCTGATCGGCCGATCAGCGTTGGAAAAAACTGGCTTTTTTTCAAATACTGGCCCCAATTGACCATCGCACTTGTTTGCAATCGATTACAAACCTATGAACGGGTACGAGCCAGCTAGACTGGTTCCCTGACCTTACAATTCCCCAATGTATGTAAACTGCTCTGTTTCTTCTTATATGTAGTCAGGGAACCAGACTACAGGAAAATGATTGTTTTTCTTGGTTTTTATAGCATTTTCGAACCCTAAACCTAAAAAAAGTCAGTGTAACTATATTTGCTATATATTTCCAACCCCCTCAATTCCATCCATTTCTGAAAATTACAGCAAAAGCAAATGATGTATATTCCCTTTAAAAAAGCCAGAACTACTAATCTATGTAATTGATCTGCAAGGTAAAACAATACAGGAATCTACATTTACATAACAAACATCAATTTTTCCCCCAACAAGTTGGCTGTTAGAAACTTCCAGTTCAGCCCCCAAAACTGTATATACCATTATACTGAGCATCGATGGCCGAAAATACCTATAAAGAACACCCCTATACCAGACAATCTTTTATCATTATAAACAAACTTCATTTTCCCCGAAAATTTTGGCTGTAAGAAACTTCACGTTTGGCTCCCAAAATTATGTATAACATTATACTGAGCACCGGCGGCTGAAGACACCTATGAAGAATACTGCTATACCAGACAATCTTTTTACAAACCATTGTTTATCATAGCGACTTTCTACTGGATCTCTCAAACTCCTCATTAGGGAGTTTGGTTCGTTCAGTGGTTCTTTCTCTGTGCTTTCAACCGCTATGGCCCGGGTTAGATTCCTGCCCAAGTCAACATGTGGATTGGGTTTTCAGCCCCTACCTGATTCCGTGAGTTTTCCTATGAATACTTTTCTTGAGCTTTCCTCCAATCACTAAAACTGTATCATTTCATAAATTTCTTCTCTGTTCAGTTTTCTAGGGGGGAGTGTGTGGCCTAGTGGTTAGGATTCGTGACTCATGATCAGAGGGTCCGGGGTTCGAATCCAGCCGCTGGCCGTATGTTGTGTCCTTGGGAAAGGCACTTCACCCCCACTTGCCCCTCTCCACCCAGGAGTATAAATGTGTACTGGCATTAGCTGGGGAGTAATCCTGCGATGGACTGGCATCCCATTCAGGGGGAGTAGAAATATTCTCCGTCGTTTCATGCCAAGGAAACCGGAGATAAACACCGGCCTAATGAGCCACATTGGCTCGGGACAGACTTTACTTTTTTTTTCAGTTTTCTTAGGGCTTGCCAGCCACAGTGCAATGGGTGCTTTTGAAGAATCCTTGGTTTCATTACCAGAAAAATCATCAATAATAACAATAAGTTTCTCACCCTCCTGCATTTAGTGAGTAGTTTCTCAATGTGGTAGGGAGTGAGCGACGGAGTCACTCGGCATTCTCTCTTGGCTGTCAGGATGGCCTCCTTCCACTCAGAGCGCTCGTAGTCCGAGGACATCAGCAAGGTGTAGGTCTGTGTTCAAATAAAATACAACCAATGCATACTCCTCTTTATTAAAAGAGTAAATATACAAATAAACGCTGAATATTGGTAAGTACAACAAGGACAAACTCTCTGGTCGATGCAAATCCAAAACCAAACGAAGAAAAAGAAGAAATACAAACCAAACGTTTGCCTAGTGCAATGGTGGCCAGTCAGTCAGCGATCACAGGCAAACCGGTTGGTTAGGTGGTACTTTGACATCATAGATATTGCAAGTCTAGTAAAATACTGCTAAATAATAATAATAATATCGGAGTCTTATATAGCGCACGTATCTACCAACAATTAGGTATGCAAGGCGCTGGAAATTATGTCAACTATTTAAGAAAGGTGAATAAAGTTTATGAGAAATATGAGACCCATTATGCAGCACCTTATAAGGGTTTACAAGGTGCTGCGGCACATATTGCAGCCACTGCCAGAAACACCGGGGCAAACCCCTTCTCTTAGCGATAAGTGTTACTGGCTTTGCGTCCCATCCGAAGGACGAAGCAATAATGGTAAAGTGCCTTGCTCAAGAGCACATGCACCATGTTTCCGCGGTCAGGAGTCTAACAAATGTCCAACCAGAAGGCTAAGTTCAAATCAGGGAGTTGCTTACCTTTCCCTGGTGATGGTAGAGGTGCAGGTGTAGTTTGGGCGACTCTATAATGACTGTGCCCTCCTGTTGAAATGAAGCATTTGTCGACAAAAACGTCGTTAAAATCTGCATAAAACTACCGTATTACTTTGTAAGACAATCACATGCACTTGTTATATCGTGTGCTTTGATACTGTAATTTCATTGGTCTAGGACGGCCACGTGTCTGGACAATAAAAATGCATGTCACACACTGAGGTGATATCGCACTGCGTTCATTACAGTTGGCGTGTGTAAAACTTGATCAGAGAGTTTCGAATAATCGAATATTCAGTGAAACCCAGTTCCGAATAACCGAATACTAAATTATTCGGATATGGGCGGCCCCACTTTTCTGTATCCATAATACTTCTCTGGGCTCTTTAAATTTTTCTTTAAAGCAGTTCTACTGAATTGGCCCCAGTTCATGACTTTACCCGGCTTAACAGTGGCAAAATAACCATTATGCATTAGGCCAAATTAAAAAAAAAAAAAACACATGTTTAGCGTCCTGCCTTTTTGAAAAAAAAGGAAGGAGGCCCTTTTATTTTCTTCCAAAATGGCTGCCCGACCCGGCTATTTTTTAAGATAGCCTCCAGCTTTTTGTTTTTAAATGGCCGCCATTGGACTCAGGAAATGACATACCAGTTTATATGGGCTAGATGCAACAGACAAAGAGGCCAAAATGATGTCACTGTTTCAAATTTATCATTTTTTTTTTTTTTTTTGCAATTAAAATTTTTTTTTTTAAAAGAGGCGGGTGGGATGCTAAATATGTTTTTTTTTATTTGGCCTTACTGTTATCAGATAAATTGAAAATGTGGACAGCACATATTCGTGGGAACACAACGTCACATGGAGTACAACATTTCACTGCTCAGTGCTCGCTGATAAATTTGTACCTAAACTTGCAAAAATGAAAAACAGAACTATAGAGGCTTTCGCATTTCAACAAGAGCAGATTTAAAGGACTAGAAGTGGTTTACATGTGTTGCCAGCTCTTTCTTCTTGGCTTCCATCGTCTTCACCAGCTGCTTGCTCTGTCTCTGTAAATTGAAGACAAAATTCAACAAAAGAAAAATTTTGTCCAGTGTAATGATCTGAGTTATGTGTTAAATTGAAGTTTTGACACAAAGTGGACATTTCAGAGTGCTATTATTTTCTGATGTGACGTGCAGTGCAACAATAAAAAAAAAAAACATGCAATTTGGAGACAGATTTCTTTTTTAACCATCTGAACATGTCAGAATAGAAAAGTTTCAAAAAGAAAACAAAATCAGCTGTTTATAAACATTTTACAAAATATGACAAACCGTAATTCATAACTTTAATTGCTTTGCTATCTTGATATTGATTCAGTTGATAAACTTTTGTTGAATATGAAAAAGCTTACAGTGCACGTATCATTTCTTAGCTGGATAATTTAGCAGTTGGTAAATTATCAGTTCTAAGGCAGTTAAAAGTTACTTTGTTATTGCTCAGGCACATGCAACCAGTGTTAAAGAGGTTGTGGAATGCTCGAAGACATTTCCGTCATTTTTCGGGTATATGTAGCCTAAGGTGTGATGAAATAAAAACGACTATTGTTTCTGTCATAAAATGAGCACAAAGGGTACTTTTGAGAGCTGTTTTTCAAGTCCTGTCATGCCTGTTTCGACCCGAACGTGCAATTTGTGTAAAAGTCGTCGTTGCGGGCAGCAAACAAAAAACAGTAAATCGTGACGTAATAAACAGGACTCCCGATGCAGAGTAGCATAAACGAGTCCTGTTTATTACGTCATGATTTACTGTGTTTTGTTTGCTGCCCGCAACGACGACTTTTACACAAATTGCACGTTCGGGTCGAAACAGGACCTGAAAAATAGCTCTCAAAAGTACCCTTTGTACTCATTTCATGACAGACACAATAGTCGTTTTTATTTCATCACACCTTAGGCTACATATACCCAAAAAATGACGGAAATGTCTTCGAGCATTCCACAACCTCTTTAACAGCACACACTCTAAACTGCACTGAAATCAAACTAGAAAGAAACAAAATGAACACAATTCGGCTGATTCACAATGCAGTGCGCCACCAAGAGTTTGCCATGGAGAGTCCATTTTTCAAGTTTACGGTCGACAAAAGACTGCCCATTGAAATGCCTGTTGGTACACAACTTGAGCTAATTTGTTACAGATTGGGGCAAAGCGTTCTGCCACCTTACAGAAAACACCATTGATAAAAGAAAAGGGCACACAGATACTCGAATCATAAGCTTATGAAACTACTGACCGGAAAACTAACAATTTCAAATGTCCCGCTCTGCGAATTTGTCGACCATCTCCCACCATGCACTGGGAAAAATGAACTCTCCGTGGCAAACTCTTGGTGGCACACTGCATTGTGAATCGCCCGAATTGCAACCAGGGTTAACCAGAGTTAACCAGTGTAAACCAGTGTTAACTAGAGTTAACCAGTGTTAACCAGTGTTTAATAACAAATGCAACCAATGTTATCTGTACACTATAACATGCAAATAACTAAAGGAAGCAATATTAACACATTTTAACAACACAACACAGCACAAAACTGAAATACAGTGCAACCATTAGAAGCATACATGGTCACTCAAGTCACAAGTACAAGGAAACAGAATGACTTGATTCTTGTACTAAAAGAAAGCTTATGAATGGGGCTCTGATATCCTAGATTTTGAAAGTGCTACATGCAGAACTTCACTAAAACAATGGTTCCAGCATTTGGGTTTCGTTTTTTTTTTAACTCACCTTGTATGCTACCTTTTGTTTTCGTTTTTGTGGTGTCTGACACAAAGGATGTAGAAGTAATTAACAGCATGTTAGCCCCCGAGCTACATATATACATCTGTACGTATTTATTTCTCAAAGGCCATTTGTAAGATTTGCAACAATCTGACAATGAATTGAATGAAATTACGTGCAAAAGTAAAAGTTGATGCAATATATATTGCGGAAAAGGATGAAGTTGATGTCAACTCGTACGTAAATCAATCGAAAGTCAAGTATCAAATCAACTCTCAAGCTACTCAACCATCTGTAACAGAGGCATTCCTTTGGTGTGAATTTACTTGTGATTGACTTGTGATTTTACTTGTGATTGACTTGTGATTTCACTTGTGAAGGACTTTACAATAATGAGGTACTGACTGCAGTGATTCCAAATTTGAAATGAAAACAGAACAAGTTTTCTGCAGTTAATCTCGTCAGTGAAATTGCTGCAGATTATGGATGGGGAATGTCTACTGCTCTCTACTCATCATAGCATGGCAGATAGGCGATGGGATTGTGCCTTTGGTGATACAAGCATGGCATTTGGCACACAGTCAGAGTATGTCATGAGAAAGATATTTGGCTTGAGGGCCATCACAGATTTGTCCTTTGAAAAAAATACAGGTAGAATAACAAGCAATGGTAGCCATTTTGAAAGTTTTGAGCATTGCTAGTTATTCTACCTATATTTTTTCAAAGGACAAATCTGCGATGGCCCTATAGCCAAATATCTTTCTCATGACATACTCTGACTGTTTGCCAAATGCCATGCTTGTATCATCAAAGGCACGATTCCCCCAAATATCTCCCCTATCTACCCCACTATCCATTGCTATCAAATGCACTTGTTCAGTTGATTGAGTTGTTTAGTTTTCGCGTGAGTCTTGTTCAGGTAGTACGCACACACTTCTGGCTCCTTCGACCAAGAGGGTTACCAAGATGAGCGCGCACCTTGTCTTTAAGAAGGTGTGCGGCATGCGCGTGAACGTGACGCCATCTCAAACACGACTTCTAATTTTGTTTGGCGAATTCCAGTATACTAATGTGCAAATGCTATACCAGCCCTTGAGAGAGTGGGAAAGTGTTAGCTTATAGACGTTTTGTTAATTTGATAGTTTGTTAGAATTAGGAAGTACACATCAACCAGTAGCCAATGGCCGAGGATTTGATTGTTTTGTTTTTTGTATTTGCATACCCTGCCGGTTGAGTGGAGACGGGATAACCCACCCGGACTGGAGGGCTGGATGTAGGGAGAGGGAAAAAAGACAACAGGAGAGACCAGGGAAGGATAAAACACACAGGTTAAATAGCAGGGTATCAGTTGGTGCTAATCAAATCCTGTTATGGGGCTCGGTGCGCAAGTACCCCCTCAACGGTACGATAAGGACAGTTGGGGGAGACCACTGGGAGAGACATTTGAACGACACCTTCAGGTCATTCTGTGTCAAATCACCTGCCTAAAATTGAAAGTTTAAACCCCACCCCTTTCAAATTGGTTTATATTTACTGTATGGGGTAATTTAGGCTGAAAAAGATGAAATCTTCAAGTTTTAGCGCCATCGCACCAACGGTTGTCCCGCTACTGCTCACCATTGGCAATTTGGGTCAAAATGGGCGTGGCCGCCAATTTTAAAATGACCACATCTCCATTACATGTTGGCCAAATTTGTTAATCTTGGTTTCTTTGGAAAGGTTACATCATAAGAATTCCAAATTTACCATTAGTTTTCATGTCGAAGTAATTTGAAGTATTATGACTTTCAGCTTATTCATCCCAAATACCCCATACACTATATATGAATCGATTTGAAGGGGGTAGAGTTTATCCTATTGGGTGATTTGACATTTGACCCCTTTCTTGTACGCACACAGAGCCCATACTTGAATACCCCTAACCACCCCAACCCTTCAAAATCCAACTGCATGTTTTTAATAGATTCTGTTGGAGTGAGTACTGCTCAAGTAAACATGCTTTACATGGGGTCAGGCATACCACCATAATCAGAGCCCAACAGTTTGGGTGTTGAGTTTACCATATGGTGTTGGATTTTGCAAGAGTGAGGAAGGTTCCTAGTGAATTACTCAAAGAGGTTAGGCTCTGTCAAATAAGACACACGCTTGGGTTCAAGTTGTAAAGATGCACACAGGGTTGCTGTGATTAGACACTAAGTATGTTTTTAACAAGCAAGTACGTTAAAACGTTAACTTAGAAACTACTTCTTCAAATTTCTCTCAACTCAGTCCAGTTTTAAAGAGGTTGTGGAATGCTTGAAGACATTTCCGTCATTTTTCGGATATATGTAGCCTAAGGTGTGATGAAATAAAAACGACTATTGTGTCTGTCATGAAATGAGTACAAAGGGTACTTTTGAGAGCTGTTTTTCAGGTCCTGTTTCGACCCGAACGTGCAATTTGTGTAAAAGTCGTTGTTGGGGGCAGCAAACAAAACATAGTATATCGTGACGTAATAAACAGGACTCGTTTATACTACGCTGCATCGGGAGTCCTGTTTATTACGTCACGATTTACTATGTCTTGTTTGCTGCCCCCAACGACAACTTTTACACAAATTGCACGTTCGGGTCGAAACAGGACCTAAAAAACAGCTCTCAAAAGTATCTTTTGTACTCATTTCATGACAGACACAATAGTCGTTTTTATTTCATCACACCTTAGGCTACATATACCCGAAAAATGACGGAAATGTCTTCAAGCATTCCACAACCTCTTTAACTAGGGAGTATTTGCAAACAAAAATACAGGCCAACAGCAGGCTGTTCACGTTTTTCCTAACCAGTGTGGAAATGGAGTCCACCACGATGTCCGTTCCCAAGTCCTGTCACATAATTAACAGGGGATGCACAATGACAAAGGAAAGCTTTTGTCACAGTTTCTTTGAATTGCTTGTGACTGGACTTGAGACTGAAGGACTTGTGATGGACTCAACTACAACACTGCACTTGAAGCCCGGTTCATACTCCGTGTGAAAGTGAAAGCATACACACATTTTTGACATCGTGGGGAGTATTTGCCCTGCGAATTCATAAAAGTTGAAAATATCATCTCGGGCAAATTTCGCAGCGAAAGTTTCACCACGTCAGTCAAATTTACTTCCCTTTCGCATTCGCGTGAAGTATGAACCGGGCTTAACACGAAGTTCTAAGAGATTTTTCAAGACTATCACTTTTTTGGGGGTTGCTTTTCATGGATATTCTTAAATGTTGAATATAATATAAAAAAAGTTGAATGGCCTAACGTTTTGGTACTTGTAGGACCTTTCTCAAAGCGGTCATTTCAACACTGTACACATTTTTTCTAAAACACAAAAATATTTGTTACTTAGGGGGTCGTTCAGAATAGTCAATGTTTAAAAATGTTTCAAATTGTTTTGACCCACCCACCCACCCCAAATTCGATTCAATATATCCTATACACTGAAGAACAAAGTACTGCTTCAAACGAAACAGATATTTTAGGTTAATGCTCTCCCAGATCAGGAGTTTTCAATGGCTTTTCAAAGCTAATCCAGCGTGCAACTTTGTAGTTGAAACAGAAGAGGCAATTGCCAAGAACACAAACGTTTGTTTGTTTTTCAGTTTTTTATGACACTACATTTAAAACTAAAAAAAACCCAAAATATAATGGTTCTTTTGGCTTTTTTATAATTAGCTTTTGCTGTGTCCACAAGTGTTGTAGATCTGACGGGATCTCACACAAAAATACACAAGTGATGGCTGCCATGTTTATCGCAAAAATGTGTCAGCACTGCACTAGTCTTCAATTCATGCCTGGTTTCACCGCTGAGTGAGTGCCACTGATGTACCGAACCGTGTTGTACTGCCGTATTGGCTTGCGCACATTGTACCGAGAAAAAACAAAACCTGAACATTACAGACTCGTAATTCAGTCTACTTCGATGTTTACGCTAAACCCAACCTCCAACCCACAAATGTTCGAAGGGTCACTCAGGCGATCTCCCCACTTATCTACTGTTGGAAGGAGGTGGACTATCGGGACCCGGAGGTAGGCTATTGAAACAAGGTTAACACGATGACAACGGTCATGACCGAACAGCACAGACATTGACAGACCATCTTGAAGAGGCAGCCGGGTATTTGGGGGTTTTATTCCCCTTCTACTTTTATTATTTGTTCTACTTTAATTGGAAAACTGAATTTCAATTTCAGTTATTTCCTTTGACCCACCCACCCACCCACAATTTTGAAAAAAGATCGAAATGTTTACACATTGACTTTTCTGAATGGCCCCTCAACCAGCTAACTTAGAAATATGTTGGTAGTAAGAACCACTACAACCCATTACATTGAATCACACTGGATGTTTATGAAGTCTCTTACCACGCCTGAGTTGGTTTCCTTGCGGATGGATGCCTTGAGGTCGGTGATCACTTTCTTTAAGTCGTCCAACTCTTGGTCGCTCATGTTGGTGATTTTGCCTGGGGCTGTGTGAACAAAATAGAGGACAGAGCAAGTGACAGCCGAGGCAACAAGCATCCCCCGCAGTTGGTTCATACTTCTTACAAATGTGACACAGCACAGATAAACTGCATGTTGGCCATGAAATGTTTGACGTTATATGTGCCAGAGTTGAAATGTGTTCAACTTTTGCAAAATTCACAGAATGACTTGTTGTGACGTACAGCACAAATTTGTGTTCACAAGTGCTTTCCTGTTGAGTAAAAATGGGCTTTTAGAGAGAAATACAATGTATGTTTAGGAGGAGTTTGGCCAAGTGGTTAAGGTTTGTGACTTATGCTCAGGGGGTCAAGGTTCGAATCCAGCTGATGGTCATATAGTGCATCCTTGGGCCAGCTGCCTTACCCCACTAGCCTCTCTCCATCATGGACTATGAATGTGTACAGGCATTAGCTTGGGAGTAACCTATGATGGACTAGCATCCCCTCCAGGGGGGAATAGAAATATTCTCAGTCGTTTCATGCTACTGAAACCGGAGATAAACGCCAGCCTGATGGGCCACATCGACTCGTGACAGACTTTACTTTTTTTTTAACAATGTATGTTTGACAAGAAATAAAAACATCTCAAAAAGCAGGTAACATACTTTCTTCTTTCAAAATGATCTCTTTTGGGATACAGCACATTCCCTGTGGGATTAGGCAGCGTTTTCAGAGTTCAATGCTAGAAGGTGTCCCCAGGGTAGCATGCACACAGATAATAATAATAATAAATAATAATAATGTGCTTATATAGCGCTTTATACCAACGGTCTCAAAGCGCTTTACAATTTTACCCTTGTTCATCAGGCCGAGAGACCAGTTTGAGCAGCAGCTCAAGATCAGCGCATTTTAGTCTGTGCCTTCACAGGTACACATTTATACTCCTGGGTGGAGGGAGGCAACTGTAGTAAAGTGTCTTGCCTAAGCACACAAGCACCATGTTCCCTGTCAGGGTTCGAACCCACATACCATGGCAAGCGAGTCGAACACCGTAACCACGAGACCACAGCTCTCTAGATAGGCAAACGCTCTTGATCTGAGCTCATCCTCGCTAGCCAGGCTAATCCTACTCATGCACCCTTACAACCCGAGTCCATATCTGTCCAAATTTAGACCTTGTGAGATTAATTATTCATGAACACTTCCAAATATGGACTGATATCATTTCTGACCAATCAGATCGCTCTTGACATAAGCTGACCCCGAGCTGACCACCTACCAAATAAAATGGCAGTGTGCTGTGCTGTGCTGTCCTGAAAAGTCTACTCCTATTGGCTAACCGAGTTGACCCTGTCAATGCCACACCTGAATATTCAGTGCGTAGGAAATGTCACGTAGTCTACACGGACATTCTGATTGGCTGACGAGAGTCAAAATAGTAAAGACTCTGACTGGATTTGCCAGGGCCTGCCTAGAGAGGATGTATACCAGCGGTATTCAGGCATGTGTTCAAAATGAGAAAGGTTTTCTGGGAATGTTTACAAGGGAAATTTATTGCAGATTTCACACAATACTTAGTAGTTCTCACGAGGCAAGTCAGAGACAATCAAATGCAAGCTTAAAGGTGCCCCAGAGGAACCAAGTCCGTTTTCCCGTTGTCCTAAGGTCATAACAGGAAATTGAAATTTGCCGATTTTAATCTTGGAGACTGCCTAAATATTTTGCAAATTACCTTGTGCGACAAGTCCCTCAGGAAACGACTGGCCTTAATGTTGAGGTTGAAGATAACAGGATAAGGGAACTAGGATTGAATCCAATTTGCATTATCTGATGACCTGGCCTACAATTCACAACGGAAGGAGTATCCCATTCATTGAACCACTATGGGAACTTACATAACAAGCCAGGTTTCCTGTTTATAACGTCGCCAAGAACGCCCACTTTGATAACTTGGCTTAACTAACACAACTGACTATGCCAGAAAAACACTGGGACCACTGTACTACGTGAATGCTCTTAGCAAATCTATCACAATAAGCCTGTTCGGTATTTCAAGTGCGCATGTGCACAATGATATGGGTCACGGGTCATTTGGGATAATCAAACATTTCAAAAGCGCATGAACGCTGGCGCAACGCTTGCGAGGAAAATACCAGCAAAATTGGGGTGTGCATAACATCACGTCAGCGATGTTATCCCGAATGACCTCAGGTCATTGAAATACCGAACTGGCTTATTCAAATCATTACGAGTTGTCAAAATAGTTCACCAAAAATGGGCATGAACAGTGAGAAAGGAAATGCCTTTGTCAAACCTCATGTGAACCGGACTTGGGTCTAGATGACTTGTTATTGAATTGTGATTAACTTGGCAGGTCTTTGATTACAAGTCTGTACATTAAACATGCTTGGCAAGAACCTTTGGATACTAGACAGGTCCAAATGACCAGCAAACTGAAAGACGAAATGACAAGCTCTCATTTGAAAAAACTTGTCGATCGAATTCAAACAGGATGACGTGTGACTGACTTGTTTTTAACTAATCACCGACTTGTGATTAACCATAAGTTTGCCAAGTTTGCTGAATGAGAGGATTTGGATACTAGATGGACAGACTGACAAACAGACAGGCAAGCAGACCGACAGACCAACCAACATCTTCATAAATACCCACCTTCTGATCTCTCATTAGGTGTCAGTGACAACTCCGCGAGTGGCATGTACCACTGACAGTCATACTGGGCCTTGTCACGGTGAAACATTCCACTGTTCAAGGAAAACAAAATGACATATTAAAATGAGTGACAAAGCATGACCAAGCCTACAATGCGAGTCTGAAGATAAGTCCTAATTTGGTATGGGTTTGGAATATAGCAAGTCCCTCTTTAAATAATGAAAGGTTTGCGGAAACACCATGTGCGAATAATTTCTCAACTAAGAGAATGGTTCTGAAAAGAACCATTGGTATAAACTCGACGTTCCGGTCAGTATGCTCTGACCGTCTTCAGGAGAGTCCCTCTTTCTTTCTTATGACATATCTCCACAAGATGGACTTGTGATTTACTTGTGATTCACTTGTGATAGACTTGTGATGGATTTGTGACGGACTTGTGACAGACTTGTGGTTTACTTGTCATGGACTTATGATGGACTTGCAATAGACTTGTGATGGATTTGTGATTGACTTGTGATTGACATGAGATGGACTTCTGATGGGCATGTGATGGATTTGTGATGGACATGTGATGGGCTTGTGATGGACCTGTGATGGACGTATGATGGACTTGTGATGGACTTGTGATCGGAATAGTAATGGATTTGTGATGGATTTGTGGTGGACATGTGGAGGACATTGATGGCCTTGTGATGGACTTGTAATGCACTTGTGATGGACTTGTGAAAGACTTGTAATGGATTTGTGATGGATCTTTGATACACTTGTGATGCACTTGTGATGGACGTATGATGGACTTGTGATCGGACTAGTAATGGACTTGTGAAGGACTTGTGTTGGACTTGTGATCGGACTAGGTATGGAATTATGATGGACTTGTGATAAACTTGTGATGGGCTTGTGATGGGCTTGTGATGGACTTGTGATGAACTTGTGATGGACTTGTGTTCGGACTAGTGATGGACCTGTGATGGACTTTGGATGGCCTTGTGATGGACTTGTGATGGACTTGACTACAAGACTTGTAGATACCCACCTGACAGGCTTTTCCTTGGCACATATGATCAGGTCCGACCACAGCAAGACATGCCTCAGTTTCCGCTCCTCACTAAACTCCACCAGGTAGCTCTCCTTGATCAACCTCCTCTTCTGTAAAATCCACAAATGATGGCGTCAAGATAAGCAAGCTTCTCTTACTTGGTAATATGGAAGGCCTGCAGGCATGTACAATTTTGTGTGATTGCAGCCAATTTGCTGACCTCAAACCTTTTAGTGACATATTTGGCCAAAATATTACAAACAAAGTATATTTTGAGAAAAAGGTCTTTTCTATGCCAGTTTGTGTGAGTGTTATTGGTTATTGAACGATTAAACAAGTTTGTTAAACAGAATAATGTTAAAGGTATCCTAAAGTAAGCAAAGTAAGTATACATGTAAAAGACTAACAGACAAACATAAAAAAGTTACAAAATAAAATAAGTCCTTCAACCACCCCAAGACCTCCCTGCCTGTTACTCCCTGTACCACCCCAAACTGCTCTGCACTGTGTGGTTCTATAGATTCATCAGCAAATAAATACCATGTAATGTAATAAACGTTCAATGCATTCCAGTAAATTGCACAAATGTGGATTTAGTTATTCCGACCTGTTTGGATGTATCTGTTTCCCTGGTGGCGTCGTCAATTTGCTTGAAGAACGTCCGGGTCTTCTCCAACACCTGGGCAAGAATGGAGTAGTCCTCGTGGGCAGGAGGAGTGCGTTTCAGAAGATCCTGATGGGAGGTTAAAGAAAATGACAAGTCTATTTTAGTAAGAAAATATTTCTATTTTAAAAAGAAAATATTTCAGTTTTGCTCCAAAGATTGTGAGTCCAAATGAGTTCACCCACTTTTAACCTTCACAGTTAGGCCAAAAAAAAAGTCTCCGGTTTCTGGTATGGAGCTTGCCCAAAAAGTGGTGCAGCGACGCGGCTTCTTTTTTTTTTATCTGATTTTTTTGCCTCAAATGTCGGCTGATGACTGCAAATGGTGCCCGACTAAACTTAGTGCAAATATATGGGAGTCCAGAGAGGCCACATAGAGCTTATTCTCGATCATAACCCCATCCAAAAACACGTTAAAATTGTGCAGCAGCAGGATTCCAGTCAAACCGGTGAGTTTGGTTTTGAGACATCATCTTTCATTGAAAAAAAAGAATTTTTCATTTTGCCGACGCGCATGGCTACGGCGACGCGTGCGCATACCAGAAACCGGAGCCTTAGTGACTTTTACATGTTTCAAAGCTTCAATATATTGAACTTTAGATGAGTTTGGAATTATCTATACAGTGGAACGCCGCTATAACGAACATCATGAGATCCACAGAAATTGTTCGCAATTGCGATCGTTCGGAATAGTGATTTTAAGCTGCTTGTGCTCCGCTACACACTCTCGATCAATTAAATAGCTCCCTTCAGAACTGCACGCCCTGGTAGTTACTGAAATGCGACTTTGAACACGTGCCGACTATTTACACAGTTTATGAGCTTACTACTTACAGCATTAGGTGGCTTTTCCCTTAATAAGAAATAATAGCGACTTGTCACTTTTCTGTGACATTTTTCAACAACAATGTCTGGTATGTTTTATACACGAAAATCGGGAGCCAAGATGACGTTCGGTACAGCTGAATGTTCAGTATAGCGGTGTTTGGTATAGCGACGTTCCACTGTAATACATTAATGTAAAATCAACATAGTTTGTTTTTGTTTACGTCAACTGAGACGTGAGACATGTTCATGTTCCTCAACAGTCCCAACTTGAAGATCCATTTTACTATTCAATAAAAACCCTGATTTGTACAAGTGCAACAAAAAGGATTTTAAGGAGAATCTTGTTCTCTTTCTTAAAGGAATGTAAATCATTGGCTTTTTTTTTTTTCAGAAATGAACTATTTGAGGGGTTGGTATAATAGATCAAATCTTGGTACACTGACATGTTTGAAGTTTTGTGGTCGAAAATGCTGGAAAAACCAAGAAAAACAAAAATGTTCAAGTAGTTTGGTTCCCCGACTCCACTGAAGATAAAATGGATCCATTTATAGATGCGGGAAATTTGTAAGGTAAGGGAAGCAATCTAGCTGGCCTGCACCCATTCATGAACATGTAACCAATAGCAAACAAAATTTGGACTGAAAAAAAAAATGGTAAATTTGGAGCAGTAGTTGAAAAATAGTTGGGTTTTTCCAACGGTGGTCGGCCGACCACCGTTGAAAATGTATACAAAAATACCATTTTCTTGAAAATGACTTCACGCCAGGTGCCACAATTTATAGGATGCTTTAGACTGTCATTTACCAACATCATAGTAAGGTATTTCATTAAAACTTGGTAGTTTTATTTTTCGATGTTTGCAAATGTTATATATTCCCTTTAATACCAGCAAAGTCGCAACCCCCCCCCCATTCCTGCCCAGTTATGTTTCAATTTGCCAGTACACCTCAATTACGTCGGCTATTTATCCCAATTTGTACAGGGACTCAAGTTCACGTTGGGGAGTCAGGTTGGCGTAGCGGTACTTTCCTCGCCTTCCACCGCTGTGACCCGGGTTCGAATCCCGCCTGGGCCAATATGTGGATTGGGTTTTCAGTCCCTGCCTGATTCTGTGGGTTTTCCCCAGAATATTCTGCTGGGCTTTTCCTCCCACCTCTAAAACTGTAACTTCTTCTCTTTGTCTTCTCTCCACAGGTTTCTTCAGGCTTGCGAGCTACAGTGCCTAGGGCGCTTTTGAGGAATCCTTGGTTTCATTACCAGAAATGATTAGTAATAATAATAATAAAAGGTGAGAGATCCTTTGATCTGCCGGTGAACCAGGAAAATCTTGTCTCAAACTAAACAAAGACATTTTTTACTTTTCCCCAACGACTGATTCTTCTTTCCATTTTCACAGAAACTTGAGACAGTCCTTGTAACAAAAGGGAACTTTCCAGCACTGAAATCTGAAACACTTTCAGTTTGCAATCAAAACAGTCCCCAGTGAATCAACAGAATGATCCCGCGTGTCAATTGCGGTGTAGTCATTGTGGCAGAGCATTCTCAGTTCTTGGTTCCGCTCCCAATAACAGGAAGGAAAACATGAAATTGTCGTATGAGTCAATGGAAGCATGTCTGTCTTCTTTATAAGGAAATATTTAGCACAGCTTTTTCATCAAGGTCTGTGTGTGTTGAATGACTGAAGAACTTATATGTACATAGGCCTATATGGACATCATTATGGCAGTCTAGCCCAATCCATCTTTCGATTGGTTCTTGTAGCAGTAAACTAGAATGATAATACTAGGGATGATATTATGACATTTAAGATAAGTTTGAAATTTTGGAGAAAGGTTTGAAGATGCAATTCTTTTGATGTCTCTCTCTCTCAGATTCAAAAAAGCTGATTTCAGACTAAAGTCCGAAAAAAAAATCTAAAGCCTCAAATATGTAAGGCCAAAACAAAAAAAGTCGGTCTCTGGTCAGGCCAAAGTTCCGGAATTGATGCGGCGATGTGGGTTTTTTTTCCTTTCCTTTTTTTAAGCTTGGATTGTACAGACAAGGTGGGTACTATTTTGCTTTTTTTGTGTCCTCATAAGCGTTGGTGTCCTCCATCATTTGCCTTGGTGCCCTCCATTGCTGTTGTAGCTACCGCGGAAAATTTGGGGAAAAAAACATCGACGCGCATGATCAAAATCGACACGCACGCTGACAAGAGACCGATTTTTTGGGGGGGGCCTAACTGGTTGTACATGTAGCAGCCACATCTTGTTGAACTTACATTTGTACAATCTTTATATCTTTGACCTTTTGCCACCTTTCCACTTCAGTTCAAAAACCTATCAAAACTTGATTCAAGAGTTGAATCCGTTACTAGCCTTGGCACTAGAAAAATGTCAAATCAAACACTCACTGGCTGTTTATTACATCCTAAAAATCTTCACCCTTGATTTTTTTTCATCATTATATTCACCAAGTTTACTGGGGCTTTCCAAAGTTTATTTCTGTCGTTCTGAGAAGTTCAGGGCTGCTTGCAGCTATTGAAATATTTACATGACAAAGCACGCCTGAGCTTACTGCGGTATACAACTGCCCACATCTGGGACAGTAAACCTCAGCCGAACCAAAGTATTTGTGCAATGGGTGTAAAAAAGGGCGCACAAGGCCATCATTTATTCTGGGGGAAAAAAGTAATACAGATGTGCTGGGGAATACTGCATGGTTTTATACAGGGCGAGTAAAAAGGAAAACCCAAATGTCAGGACCAATTTTTTTTATGAAGTTCTGCATGCAGCCCTTTCAAAATCTAGGATATGAAAGCCCAATTAATAAGCTTTCTTTTAGTACAAGAATCATTCAAATCACTCATGTCCTTCTCCAGAAACAGAACACTGTTTAATAGTTTTGTCCACGAATCACAAATATGGTTAGCTTTCTTTCAGCAAAACAAAATCAATTCACATGGGGAGGGTTGGGGTGGTGTAAGGAGGTATTTAAACCCCCCCCCCCCTTCCAATATTTTGTAAAGACTGCCCTTTCCATTCAAGTGCCCTTTTTTTCAGCAGCGTTTAACCCCCTCCCTAATATTTGTAAAGAATGCCCTTTTTTTAACACCTGGCCTTTTTTTTTGTAAAAGAAGTGCCCTGTTTTTAATAGCAGCCTATTACGAGTGCCATTTTTTGGTCACCTTTTTTTCCCCAGACTGGCAAACAGGTTGCACTGTGCCTTTTCCACACCGCCGAACATGTATACAATTTAGTATATAATTTAGGGACGAATTTTGCTGCCATGAAAAGGACCATGTGTTGTCCTATTCTGTTTATTATCATCCAGTTTGAACAAAACTCCCATTGGAAACTGACCTGGCAATGCATTGGATTTATGTCAGTGAAATGCACTTTAATCAGTTGGAGAGCCCCTCGACAGAAACCATGTTTCTTTCGGGTGATCCAGTGGCAGCTGGTTAAATATTATATTGTGTATGTTTTGTCTAAATGTTCTTGTGTATTTCTGAGTATTTAATGTTATTGTTTGTAATTGTTGTAACAAAAGTATTCCGAAAAATGAAATAAATGTAAATATAAATGGATTTGCTCTTAAATAAAGTGCAAGTCCATCTTCTCAATTTACTTTTTACTCCTTTTCTATTCACTAATTTCTTTTCAAAAGTTATATGATGGGCCCAAGTTGCATGGAGATCCTTGGCAGACAACAAAAAATGCTTCAAGTGTAACTGTACGAGTGTGTGTTCAATTTGGGCGATTCATAATGCAGTGCGCCACCAAGAGTTTGCCATGGAGAGTCAATTTTTCAAGTTTACTGTCGACAAAACACCGCCCATTTGAATGAGTGTCAGTAGACACCTTGAGCTAATTTGTTATAGATTCGGCATAGCGTTCTGCCGCCTTACACAAAACACCATATTGATAAAAAGAAAAGAAAAGGGCAAACTTATAACTTATACTTGAAGCATACGCTTACGAAACAACTGACTGGAAAAACTAACAATTTCAAATGTCCCGCGCTGCGTATGTGTCGACCATCTCCCACAATGCACTGGGAAAAATGAACTCTCCGTGGTAAACTCTTGGTGGCGCACTGCATTGTAAATCGCCCAAATTGAACAAACATTGACGGATGAAAAATCCCCTTCTAATAAACGGAAATCCGTGGTCCCTCACACCAGCTAAGCAATTCACCATTATCTGACATGAATGATGCATGTATTCATATACAAGTCAAAGGATATTACGATGCATGCCCCACATGAAACTTTACTTTTCTTAGTCTTAAACTCTTTCCCCTACGTTAAGCCATCTTTGATTGGTGGAATTGACAGGAAGCCAACACCTGGTCATCCTCAGCAGTACACCGGCACAGGATTTCCTGAGCAAAACACACTAGGCCACTATTTCAGTGGAGTGGTTATTTTATTAGTAAAGTATGACCGTAGCCGGAATTTGCGTACTTGTTTGGAGTTTAGAAGGTCAACGTTACTCAAACAGTCATTATGGATGACCAGATATTACTGTCATATGTGTGCTGGAATGCACTCAGTTGTTAGACCCACAGACAAGTCCTAATTTGGACCGGTCCACAAGGTTTTGAGACGGAACGTCTCTGTCACTGATATATTCGCTCTTTTCACACTTCCGCCATCGGCATGCAGAGCCTCTGGCAACTTTACACAATAAATAAAGCCGGTTCAGTGATTCCCGTGTCGGAGTTAAGATCAATGAACCGGCTATTTTTATTGTGTACAGTTGCCAGATCGGGGCTCTGCATGCCCAATGGGGGAGTGTGAAAGGAGTGAATTGGCATAGCTTACTAATTTACGGACTCAGTCTGGCTCCGGACTCAGTCTGGTTCAAGTACAGAGACAATGATTCAAGGATGATTTTGTAGGTTGGATTTATATTACTGTTACATGTGTGTTGGAGTATTTATAATTACTGGGTGGACTAGTCCCAATTTGGACAGGTCAACAGGCTTTGAGACTGAATCTGGGTCACTGATATTGGTGTTGCTTACTAATGAACAGACTTACATATATTGTTGATGTACCCTAACGTGGCGCGGCCCCTAACGTGGCGCACTTTGATTTTTCGCCTGTAGCGCCTAGCTAGAGCAAAAGTTTTAAGTGAAATTTTATCAAGTTCTAAACACTCCTGTTTATAAATCGCGAGTTTATTTACCCCCTACAAAGTTAAAAGAAAAACATATTTTGGTGTGATTTTTCGATTTTATTTTGAACCCTTTGAAAATGCCCCGAAACATAAGAAAATAATTTTCTGACAAACATCTGGCTTGGTATTTAAGTAGAGATAATAATGATTTATCAGAATTTATCAAGTTTACAGAAATTCTTAAATGTTACTTTGGAATTTTCCGAGATTTATTTAAGTGCGTCACGTTAGGGAACACTCCGCCAATTTGTGCCCAATTTCCGGATGCCACCGTTTTTTAATTTCAGCTTAAATTTTATGAAACTGAAATTGTTCACAGAGGTTAAATAGCAAGCATTAATGAGGTAAAAGTACCAGTATTTCACTGCATGAATTTGAGGTTTGTCAACAAAGAGGTTTGGCAACACTACACGAGGAAAGTTGGGTAAGCTTCGAAGTGCGCCACGTTAGGGAATATGACTAGATATGTAGTCTGATTCCATTTCCAAGGGAATTTGATTCAAGGACTTTTCCACAGGTTTAATTTGTACCATGGGCTCCGTGAACAAGTACCCCCTCAACGGTAAGAAAGGGAGAGTTGGGGGAGACCACTGGGAGAGACATTGGAACACATTGCCGACGCCGTCTGACGTTCACAGGAAGACACCATGGCTTTGTCCACATGCAGAATGAAATTAGTACGTGCGTACTTCACGCCATAAGTGCGTGAACCATTACGCTAGCGTGGTGTGTCCGAATTAGGTTATGTATTAACACACATCTTAAAACTTTTCTGTCTGAAAGTAGGCAAATGTTTGCTAAAAGTTTTCAACAAAACATCACTTGCCAACAATCGAATAATTTGCTCGTAATGGTCTGTAAACTATATATAGAATGGGATTATAATACATTATTTGACCGTCAAATATGGACCCAAAATTGAAATCAGAATGTTTACGTGGCCAGTTGTGTGAAAAATAAGATCTGTAAAAATGAATCATGTATTGTTAGCCTAAATTGCTCACTAAAGAAACAATTTACTGCTCCATTGTCAAGGTTGTCACAACTTCATACATTGTACGTCATTCAACCGTGCCATGACACAACATTTTGGATTGTCACTGTGACCTTGTCCGTCCGGAGTGTGTCACTGTGACAAAGTTACAGTTGGGGTCAGTATAAAATGACAAAACCAAAGTACACTGACATCTGTTTCAGCCGGGCGTAATAAAGTTGCGATGATCCAAATCATTCCCAAGATGTACATTAATTCCCACCAGAAATTTGTCATCCTGAGAAAAGCACCCGTCCTATAAGTAACCATGATTAGCAGGTTTAAAATTTTGTCACAAAAACCGATGTCGGTTTTGAACGGCACCCCCATGGGAAGATGGTGTTCTCCCCCCTCCCCCTCCCCCCCCCCCCCCCCCCCCCCCACGGCACTTTTGGAATTTACGTAGGCCGGGTGTGCGGTGAAAAAAACCTGTATACCTTTCAGCATGGATGAACTTGGCCCCCCCCATTGTAACATCCAGCCCCCCACTTGCTCCCTTAGGATGAGAACCCTGGCTACACCACTCATAACATCACCATTTATGTAATGATCTTATAAATGTATTCGTACCGTACAGGTATGAATATTCATCATAGTCGCTATTGGCCGATTGTCTCAATTTGTTGTATACTTACGCTCAGGACCATTGTCAGCTTTGTTATTCTCTGCAGAGGCGTATTCAGCATTGCTGTAGGAAACAAAGGACAGAAAAAGGTTCCACATTATTATACATATTTCTGCAGCAAGAAAAAATGTATTTTTCCCACTTATCTTTAGGGCGCAGGGAACAAAAATTGAGATTATACTTAGGCTTTGAGTCTGCATGCAGAAGACTCACATGCTGATGAATGAATCAGGGAAAACCCCTTCACTTTTTACTGTTATCACTTCCGGTTTTGCATGCAGTCGAATAAGATTTTCTGCATTGATCATACGCTGATGTAACATTGCACACTTTCTTTAGAGCATCTCTACATAGACGTTGGTGTTTTTGTCACTTGAAATTACTCAAAATGGGTGACAGACCTGGAACATAAGGACGTCATATTTTGTTTACATGTGCACTTTCTTATAGGAGCTTGGGGTCTCTCGTTCCCACCTGGCTTCCACAGGAAAGCGCACACGTATGTTAACATCACTGTGTCTCAAATCTGTGCCATGTATCATGTATACAAACACATTTATTTCCTCTTCATGACAGAAATGAAGAATAAGATAAGTATTGAAGAAGAAATAAAGGATACTAGAGGTGGCAAAACCTTAAAAGCATAACTTGTGTTAGGCATGCCATTTCACAAAAACAGACAAATTATTACAGAAAATAATCATACTTTTAGGATTGCCATACAAAGTCGAAGGGCAGAGACGCATTAACTATAAAATATTTAACATTACAAAAGGTACAGTTTAAGTTTGGGTTTAACAATATTATATGACCTTGAACATCTAAGAGAGAATAGTAGACTATTCCATAATTACATTGAATTTGCCAATGCTGAGACCGGACAGAAAACACAACTTCAATATATCGGTCGCCATGTACACAAAGCTTTTAGTCAATTTTCTCGCCAACTCAATACAATTGAAAGCTGTTTCACAAGTACAAATTAAGCTTTCCTTTAGGTCACAGAAATCACAAGTGTTTGCACAGTCTCTAGCACTGATATACCATATTGTGATTTTTAACAGATTTCAAGTTTATATGTAAGACAGTTTTGAGGCACGGTACAGTGCACTTTGACTTGGTGCACAAAAGGGGTGTGTTTTTTAAACTTGAAAACACGAGGAAGCGTTTAGTTCAAGTAAAGGGCTTATACATGTATACACTTTGAACTAATTAACTTGAGAAACCAACCCTCATTTAGAGAGAAAAAAATATTTGAGGTTTTTTAAACACCATGCTGTGTTTGGTGACTTCAAACTCCAATGTACAGTTTACATGTATACATGTCAGAATGATTGTATTTCTGAAATTATACAAAAGTCTGTGTGATGGGTGCATTGAGTTTATATATGCATGAGGGGGTGAAATGCACAGAGGTTGTATGAAACCCATGGACCATATCACTACCGATACAAAGGCATCACTTGTTTTGCGGGGGAGATACATGTATTTCTGTAAACAATTACATAAATTATAAAAATATTTTGGAAATGAAGCTGACTTTCTTCAGCTTTTGGTATATATATTGTAATGTTTTAATTTTAAAATTCAAGGTTTTGGATTGTTTTTGACAATTACATATATACATATACATAGGCTATGTCGAAACAAGACTAAGATTATACATGTACCAATCACTGGAGTACAAAATGGACACATAGATGTAGGACCCAGCGTTTGTTCTGTACAGGGTGAATAAAAAAAAGCGAAACCCAAATGTCGGGACTATTGTTTTAGTGAAGTTCTGCATGTAGCACTAACAAAACCTAGGATACGAAAGCCCAATTCATAAGCTTTCTTTAAATGCAAGAATCATTCACATCACTCATGTACTTTTCAAGTTATGGAATTTTAAACACAACCGCCGTTTTAAGATTCTGTCCACGGATCACAAAAAAAGTTGAGTGTTCTTTCAGCAAATGAAAACAAATCGCATACGGATGTGTGTGAATTGTTTTCGTTTTGCTGAAAGAACGCACACCTTTTTTGTGATCGGTGGACAGAACCTTAAAACGGAGGTTGTGTTTAAATTTCCGTAACTTGAAATGTACATGAGTGATGTGAATGATTCTTGTACTAAAAGAAAGCTTCATATCCTAGATTTTGAAAGTGCTACATGCAGAACTTCACTAAAACAATGGTCCCAACATTTGGGTTTCCTTTTTTTTTTTACTCACCCAGTACATGTAAGACCCAGTGTTTGTTCTGTAGTACTAACAATATGACTCAATTGTAAAAACAGGTTGGGGGGAGAGAGAGAGAAAGAGAAAAATATAAGTTTTGAGGATGATCAAAGTGACGACGAGCGGGTCTTTCCACACAAATGGGGTGCAATGAGAGATTAAGTATGTTTTGTCCTACATATGAAGAAGAAAAATATAACATATATAAAAATCTAAAGCTTCATGTAGCAAAGCACACTTTTTAATGCATAGCATGCAAGAGTACATTATAATGTGTACGTGTACTTTATCAATGCAGAGGACAATAAATAATACAGTGAAACAGGAACTGATTATTGAATAATTCCTTTTCTTGTAGGGATGATTCAATTTAGAAACAAATCTCTTTCACTTCCAAGTTTCTATCTAGATTGCAGATTCAATTAATTTAGATAAAAATGCTAAAACCATGCACGTACATGTAACTGTGTAATGGCAAGATCACGTGCCACAGAATCATCATCAAAAAGGAGAAGTAATGGGGGTAAAAAAATCTCAATTCGAAACCAGTGCTCAGACAGGACCGATTACAAAAAACCCCTATTTTTGGTTATTTGACCGACAACTGATCTACATGTAGATCACATGATTATTGGAAGCCATGCATGCATGGCAATATCTTTTTCAAAGCATAAAATATGCTTACTCACATGCACTAACAAAAGGAAAAAGTAGAAAATCCATTTTGTTTTTACTATACTTTGTTAGGTTTATTTGTTTGGTCATTTTGTGAACTGAACTTCTGGTGGCCAAACTGAAAATGTACGTATATGATATTTTTTGGATGAGCCGTCTAAATGCAGCTGTAAATCTGACTTTTGTGAACGTGTCTCTTCCTCTCCACGATATTTGAACAAAATGTGACCCGCTCTGCAAAAAAAAGGGTATTACATGTAAGTCGTGCTGTGCATTATCGTGTAATGGCCCGCTCAACATTGAGAGGGTGAAAATTTCGTCAAAGTGTGATTTTCATTGTCTGTCATGAATGACATCTTGGTTACCCAACGTTTTGGGCTTCATTCGCAGAAAAGTTGATTTCAATGAAAAAAGTGGGGAAAAATGACAATTTTGAGTGCGTCGTGCCCACATCTACAATCGAGCCAGGTATTTCAAAGCCTGTTCTCTCGGATGAGTACAAACTCCAAGGAAGTAATATGCAATGTCATAACTCCAGAACATGGGCTATATTAGCTCCATACCAAAATGAAAGCTTACGTTGTCGGCTTTCCAACATGTACATGCTGACTATTGATACATGTACGTACAAGCACATGTACATGTACATTCATGATATTGTTTGTGTATTTAAGAAATACTTTGGGAAAATCTGTACCTCTTATTGCTAATTCTACATACAAGATGTCGATGTACCAAATATGTGTGTGCTGTGTTTTTGTTCACGTGTGTTCATGAAAGCTGTTTTGTTCAATGACGACAGAGGGGCACCATAATGATCATGCACGTATGTAACCTTGATTTGCACAATACAATGACAACAGGAAGGAAATGCTACATAAATGTACTTCTTGATCATGTGATTACGATGGACGTGTACCGGCACATGTGCACGTACGTTGTTTAACAAGTCGGAAGGAATAAATAAAAGACTCAGTGCTTCCAGTTGCCTCCAAGTTCCACTTCACAGGAAAACAAAGGATAAATCTGAAATTAAAATCAAAGAACTCAAAGAGTTCTTGATGGAAAGTGTATTTAATCTCTGTGACTGTTTCAATGTTTTTCATGCAAATTGTGCCGTCATTTAAATTTAGTGTGATGTATCTGCCAAGTGTACTTATTTGTTTAGTTTTGTTGTAGTGCTGAAAGGTCATGGCAAAAGTCAGCCATGCATTACCAAAAAAATATCAACAGAGTGTCATGGTTGTAAAGGACTGGATGACTCAGTGAAAACCCAAGTTAAATGTAAAACCACAGCTCTCCAACACAGCATTCGCTATCAAGGCTGCAAACTCTGGAACGGATTGCCATCTTTCATTTCTGAAGCGAAGTCTTTAACTGTTTTCAAAACATTGTATAGAAACTACTTGCAAGGAAATTGATTTTGTTTATTTTGTTTATTACTACTTTGGCACTCTCACAGTGTTTACATTGTTCATTGTTTTATACATACATTCTTGTCTTTATTAAGTTAATGGAACATCTTAGGCTGGGGTGTGGTAGTTGGGCGTAAAGGGAACACTTGGGATTTTCTCTCGGGGTGGGGGGGGGGGGGTGGGTGGGGGGTTTAAAAGGGAGAGTTTCATAAGTCCTTGGACTTCTTACAACTTCCTTATAACTTCTCTGCTTTTCATTTATCTGTGTTACTTATCTTTGTCTTTTACTTTTATGTTTTGTTTATCTATTAAGTTACGTACTTTATATGTTTTCATTATGAAGTTATGAAATAAAACTAGATTGATTGATATATACATGTATGACAACAAAAGTCCCCAAACATCATGTCTACAAACGGTAATACATGTGCTGTTTTAGAACAGATTCAACTTGAAAGTTTGGTTAAGTGAAGGTTATATGTTTTGTTATAGGATGATTCCCTGGAAACAAAACAGGAACTCTCAACCTCAAGGAGAAAGCATGTTTTTTTTTTATTTTCTGGGTTGTGGAGACAGCGTGTAAGGTTAACGATAGTTATTTTGGGGACTAAACATGTTTTTGGCCGTACTTGATAAGTTTCCCCAACACAGTCCAAGTTTTTCCCAACAATAGAAGCCCTTATACCCTTCCCACAAATGCTGACCTACCAAGGGCACGGAACAGGAACAACAAACCAACCAAAAAAAAAAAAAAACACCACTGTACAAAATGCTCAACACAAACAACTGTTACATACCGGTACTACGTGTAAGGAAGAGGGTACTGACAATGTGCATTATAGTGTGTACCAGCCAAATTACACAGGTCTACTCAAAACAAAACAATTACACACAACAAAGAGAAACTGAGATTGATTGAATTGTGTTAGTTCAGTCTTGCTTTCATTTACACGTACGCGCACATGTATGACGGTACCGTTAATATAGCTGGGCAAACAGACAACTTCAGCACAGGATTTTGCGCTCTTGCATGGACTGATGGGAACATTTGGACTGAGTTGTGGGAACTTCAAATGTTAATGCTTCTTGTCCCCACATAAATGCAGCAACACACTCCACCCTCCACCAGCAATGGTGCAAAGTGCCTCTTATTGGTGAAAGTTTCCTCTTTTGTTGAGTTTGTTTGGAGGTTAATGATTTCTTTCCTCCTTTCAGTTACGGGAGCTGACCTACTTTCAGGGTTTGCAGGACCTTGCATGTTTTGATTTCTCTATGTGTGTTTGTTTTAGTTGTCATGACTAATAACTAGAAACAAAACCAGAAACAACTGCTTTATAATGTATTTCCAAGCCAGTTCTATGGTGAAGTACAATGACCTTAAATCAGTGACCAATTGAATGAATTTTGCACATTCACACCTCCTACTAGATAAAAGGCTGATGCATTTTTAACAGCAATTCCTGTGAACCATGAGCTTTAATGGTTTATACACGGAACAAAGTTTGTGACTGAAAAGGCTTCATGACACTATCATAACACCGACATCAAACGTTAAAAAAAAATTGAAGCATTCTTAAAAAATTTTTTTCTTCACTTGAGATAACAAGTTCTGTGATACCAGGGCCCAATTTCATAGCGCTGCTTAACAGCCGACTTTGTGCCGACTTATAGGGACCGTTAAGCAGTAAGCACAGCAAAAGCACGCTTAACCCCAGAAGAAAACTTTGCTTAAATCAGTGACGTAACAATAGAAATCTCCATGTGCGCGCAACTCTTAGCATGAAATAGTGCTTAAGCAGCAGCATGATTTTCTGCTATAGTAAGCACAACTTTTTTTGCTTACTGTTAAAGCAGTGCTATGAAATTGGGCCTAGATCTGATGTTCAGAGGTTATTAAAGTAACACCTCTGCTCAAAATGAGCCACCAAACAGTTGACCAAAAGTCCAGTAGTTTGGTGACCGGTGTACAGTCATATCTGGTGGTCTTGTGGTTTCCCTTGTAAAACAGTTCTACTGATTTCAGCGGCAAATGGGCAAGTTCAAGAATTTGGGCACGCTACGTTCCCACACACATGGGCGTTAATCCTGGGGGGGGGGGGGACAGGGGGACATGTTCCCCCCCCCCCCCCACTTTTTGAAGGGTGGGGGACACAATATCAAATGTCCCCCCCCCCCTCCCCCAGATTTTGAACTCATGTCTCATTTACATGGCCCTTGTATTATGTACTTCAATGTATCTTTTGCTTTATTGGTGGTTAAAGTGGTCAGAAATTGTCTCATATAGCACCACAGAGCATTTAGAATCAAAATTTTTTCGGGGCCCTTAAGCAGGCCCCGAACCCCACACCTGTAGCTCAGAATTCTAGTAGCTGATTCAATGACTCCAACCTCGAAAACGATGTTCAAATAATTATCTTATGCCTTTATCTGAGAAAACCTCGAAACTTATGTTTAATAATTATCTTTTGCTAAGAAAATTATTGGTTAAAGTGGTAAGAAATTGCCTCTACCACAGAGCATCGAGAATCCAATTTTTTTTTTTACAGAATACCGGTAGCCAATTCAATGACTTCAACCTCGAAAACGATGTTCAAATAATTATCTTTTGCTACGAATGAATTATAGTTCAAGCACGGAGAAAAGTGGTAAGAAATTGCTTCAGATCATACCACAGAGCATCTAGAATCCAATTTTTTTCGGGGCCCTTAAGCAAACTGAACCCCACGCCGAACGGGCTTTGCGCTCACATGAGTTCTGATCAAGGTATGTCCGCCCCACTTTTGAGAAGCGATTGACGCCCATGCCCACACATAACCAAAGATATTCATGGATTTCAGTGGGTTTTTTTATTCTACTGGTGGGCATCTGCACGGAGAATACCCAAAAGAATTTTTATGTTATTAGTCTTTGCGGTGGTTATGTAATTAAAGAAAACATGGCGTTACATACGAGACAAAAAGGGGACCTTTTCTTGGACTTGCCCAATAACTCCTCCATCTCATACAATGTGCTTTCAATTATTTAATTGAGTTCAATAGGCTTACACTGTCCAGTACACACTTCACAAGCTCAGCCTTACAATGTACATCTGAAGCAATGCCTAGAATGTAAGTTACAGAATCTCAACCTTTTTTTGTAAGACTGTCTTGGTCAAGTACTATTAATGCTTAGATTTGCATACTGTACATAACCTATATATATACACTCAACCAAAAAAGAAAGTCCCCCTTCCAATACTTCTTTGTCCCACGCAAAAACTACTGATCACCTCTTGCTCAAATAATGACTAATCAGTACAAAAATTCCTTGGCAATCCAGCCATACTCTTTAATTGGCCCAAAACAGTGATAATGTGTACAAATTTATGCAATTTGTGACAAATGATACCGTAAACAGTTGCACTTTTGTATACGTGCAAGTTGTGGTTCACACTCACCTTGCACGTATACAAAAGTACAACTTTGTTTCGGTACCATTCGTCATAAATTGCTTAAGAGTATGGCTGGATTGCTAAGGAATTTCTGTACTGATCAGTCGTAATTTGAGCAAGATGTGCCCAGTAGTTTTTGAGTGAGACAAAGAAGTATTAAGAGGGGGGGGGACTTTCTTTTCTGGTTGAGTGTATATAAGCTGCATTTTTCTTGAAATTAATTTCCGGGACATTTCCCCACAGAAACACAATTTGTCTGGCGAGGTGCAGAGGGGAATTTAACGCCTGAGGAAGCCATAAACGTGGATTTCCATGTGCTGGATTACATACGCAATAGGGAGGTGCACCCACTGTTCCCACAACTTTATGCTGATCTACATAAATACCCAGATGTCAGCACTCATGATCTCAGAGTTTTTATCACCACCCATGATCTCAGAAATTTTTTGTCACCAAAAATAAAAAAAGGGAAAAAATAATCCACAGGAATGGTTGGGAGTATTCGGTAACACCCATCAGACCACAATGCACGTTGCCATGCCGGGTATTAAGTCTACCGACGACGATGACAACAATCCAAACAGGAACTGTGATTGAATGCAGAGCACAATGCATCCGTCTAGGCATATTTGTGTGACGTCCCTGGTTTGTTTAAAAATATTTTTATAAAGAATACGTCACATTCCCCATCGCACGCAATTCTTATCCAAACAACTATACCTGAACGTGACTGCACAGGGGCAATGAACAGTGCTTTGTGCTGTCGAAAACGGTTTAACAAAAAGGATCATTTCTGCTTAAAAAAACCCACCCAGGCCACCGTATACACATGTATCGTGCCATCTTACTTCCTGCTACTGATGTTTTTGTGTTGAATGCACTTGTAGAACGAATATATATCAAAGCTGGAATTCATTTCCTGATCAATAAATGCCATGTGATTTTTTTTTTTTCACAAGAACCCAGAGTCCTTGCCATTACTTTATTAGGCCTTTAGGATATTTTTTTAGAGAAGGTGGATTAAGGCTGGCTGGAATAGTTAAAATTTTGTTGCTTGTGAGGGAAAAAACCACTTACTGGAATTGGCCTGCCAACGTGATTAAATCAAACAAGTTATTCTGAAAGTTGAGACTTTTGCACGCCCTCTTTTCTCAATGGACTCTTTGTTTTTGTTTTTAAAACTTTGCTGTGACTTTTGGGGTCCAAGTATTTAGGGACATGCGTCTGCTTGGAGTCAATGCGAGGGACGTACGCGATGAACAGGGGCAAGTGGAGAAGAGCCATAGGGAGAAAGCAGGCCAACCCAGACGAGACTGGACAACGGCCTCAAAACCGACGATGATGATTCATGATCAGAGGTGTGTAAATCCACCTGCTGTGCATATGTTGTGTCTTTGGGCAAGCTACTTTACCCTTATTTGTCTCTCTGGCCAGGAGCATTAATAGGTTCCAAAACAAGCTGGGGGAGTAACCTGCAATTGATTAGCATATCCAGTGGGAACACGAATACCAGTGTTGTAGTCGAGACCGGATAGTCCGAGACCGAGACCAAGACCGAGACCTGAAGATTCGAGACCGAGACCTGAAGATTCGAGACCGAGACCGAGACCGAAACCAGCCCCTTCAAGGCGGACCGAGACCGAGACCAATATGGTCCGAGACCAATATGGTCCGAGACCGAGACCGAGACCGAGACCGCTGATAATAAATAACAATAGTCGAAATTAAAAAAACAAGACACGTTATTATAGTTGAAAAATGTAACCTTTCTATTCACAAAGAATACAGACCAAAATTTTGACCAGTGGCAATGTTTACAAATTGATACATGACACCTTACTTGAGCAAAAAGTAGTTACACTTAAGAAATATGGGCTTTGACATGTTGTCTACACCCAATTGTGACAAAAGTAAAAAGTTAAAGGTAGATGTTTCATCTGTTATAGGAACTCGGATCCTAAACTCCACAGTCACCCCCTTGGTTTCAGCTATGACTTC
This sequence comes from Patiria miniata, assembly GCF_015706575.1. NCBI lineage: Eukaryota > Metazoa > Echinodermata > Asteroidea > Valvatida > Asterinidae > Patiria > Patiria miniata. Next base: position 16,189,663 of record NW_024037061.1, read on the forward strand.
TAACGGATATTTAAAGATGCAATTTTAATTTTACATTGTGCCTATTTTTTCCTAAAATAAATATAGGACTTAACTTCTAACAAGAATAGTGTACTTGATTTTAAAAAATGGGAGCTAGAAAATGTTGAATTAATTTTTAAATTTTTGTCATAGAATGTGGACTTGTACATGTAGACCCACAAGTTGCGAGGTGGTAGCCAGAATGTGCCAGATATGGATTTTTAATTTTTTTCTGAATGGGATTTTTAATTTTTGAGGAATAATGGGGTACTTTAAAATGAGCAGCCAGAAAATGGGGTCTCATCATACACTCTCATGGCAACAGTGAGTGGTAACTGGTAAGAGTGTGTGAGTTCAAAGCTGGAAAATCAGGTAGAAAAATTTACTTTTTCTTCAAAATACTGTCCCAAATTAAAGAGAACATTGTGTGGGGTCGAAAATATAACTAATTTGAAGCACCTCATTTATTATCAGAATACAAAATGCAAGTGATTACGCCCACAGGGGTGGGCTAAACTACACAATCCCCGAAAATGGTTGACCCTTATTGCATAAATTGTTACAAGTTTATACTTTGCTTTATGTGGCCGACTCAACAGATAAATGCCGAACTTGTTCCAAATCGTTCAGTGACTGGTACTGCTGCAGTTTTACATGTACTTTGGGGACTTTCCAACGTGCAGTCGAGTCCAAACCGACCCCGATATATAACAAGCTTGATCTACGGGCTAGCAAATGTTTTAAATAACAACGGTACTGAACAAAGTAAACACATAGTAATCGATCGAGCTGTAAAAGCTACATATTGCCGGTCTCGACCCGAGACCAGCCAAAATATCGAGACCAAAGGGGACCGAGACCGAGACCAAGACCGAGACCACAGCTTCCGAGACCGAGACCGAGACCGAGACCGAGACCGAGACCAGCAAAAAGTGGTCTCGAGACCGGTCTCGAGACCGAGACCGGTCTCGAGACCTACAACACTGACGAATACACTCAGTCATATCACGCAAAACCTTCGACGGGAACAATTACAGGAAAACCGGCAATCTCCAAGATGTTAATATAACATGAAACTAAGAAGCTGAAACTCAAGAAGCCTGAAGTCTGAAGGATATCATGGGTCAAATTCACCCTTTTAGAGATTTCCAATTTCTTTGTAATTTTGGAAATTATTTAAATTACTTCCTTATTTTAACAACTGAACAAAGAAACTGAGTGGAGTGGGGTTTGAACCTCTGTCCTCCAGATTGCTGTTCCGGTGCTCTACCAACTGAGCTATCAAGGGTTTACTATAACAGCTCACAGCATTTTGATGCTCCTCTAATTAAGAAGCATCCAAGACATGTACTTACATTCCATTGTGTAGGTGACGCCGTTCGGCAACTTGATGCTGACTGAGATTGCATTGAAGCGTTCGCTCTCTTTCTTCAGCCTCTCCAAGCAGGCCATGGCTTTCTTGTAGTTGGCTATGTACTCCTCATGCACCCCAAAATGACTTGCCTGGAAGTGGGCACAAAGTGGATATGATCAAAACTAGGACACTGATGAACTGACAATGAACTGACAAGTGGAAACTGACAGGGTGAATTCTAACAATTTATTGAAAAAATGAACAAAGGCGGGAGGGGGCTTGAACCTGCAACCTACGGATTACCGTTCAGGTGCTCTACTAACTGAGCTATCCAGCCCTGTTGGCAGTTTTCTCCATTTGTCAATATCTTTGTTCAAGGGGCTCTAGTCACAAGCCATAAACCCTTGTGGAGAGAGGGGAAGGGGCTGGGCAAGGAACAAGGGAGTGGGGGTAAGATCAAGAGGGGGAGGGATCAAGAAGGGGGGATCAAGAAGGGGGGATCAAAAGGTGGGGGGTTAAGAATTGATTACTGAATGGTCTGCCTCACCAGAAGTTTGAAGGAATCACCGTAGGTCTGCTCGGGGGTCCATTCTTGCAGCTTGGGCTCCATGTGATTGCAGAATTCACGGTGGACCTCACACAGCTCGGGAATCTTGAAGAAGAGGGTGTCATAGTCCTCGGGCGCCAGGATGGGCTGAGAAGTGGTCATGCTGGCTTTAAAGGTCTTCATCACCTGAAGGATTGATGGGAGAAAATGAAAGAACTTTGAAAATAGAACAAAATCAAGTACATTTAAACGTCTGTGGGTGTGCACGTGAGTTTGTTTCTGCATTCAATTGGGGACGTTGAACAATAGAGGACAATAGGGTCCCCAATTCCTGAGAGGTCCCCTATTCCCGAGAGGTCCCCAATTTGGATTCGTGTACAAAACATATGGGCGGTCTTCCTAAAAAGTTATAGTACAAACAAAAGAGGAACAATAGGGGGTCCCCGATTGCAGGCAAATACACACTTAAAAAGTTAGTGAATGTGTGTGCATTGCCTGTTGGCAGGTAGACTGTATCGGGATTTTCAAATGATGACAAACTCATGACTCTTAAGGGGCAACTTCCCCCTTCCCCGTTGATTCTGGTGCCTGCAGTTTCGGTGATACATAAATTTTAAAATGATCGATATTTTCAAAAAGGTTTTCAAAAATGACAATTTCCCATTCGTGTAATTACAAGTTAAATCCACTGTCAAATTTATAAAACCATCAAAAAAATGTTGGAAACTTTTCCTGACATTCATTAAAATTAGTACTAGCTTACAATCTTTCATAACGGGTAAAACTTGCATGCTGTTTGCCTGTTCCACAGATATTGCACTTGGATTATCTAGTGCAACACATAATACTTCTGTCAGTTGTGGGGTGTTTTTTGCTAAGAAGTTTCAGAAAATTCTCTGAAATCAAACACGGTACATTGTATTGAGACATTCTCGGTAAATGTACAAAGTACTTTGGACATCAAGCCCTGTTAATGGCAGCTGTTAGGTGCGGCAGCACTGACATTTTGCAAATGACCAACCGTGTTCTGGATTTTTGAAGATCTGGAGTAGACCTGTAGGGTTAATTAATAAATCCTTTTTCAAATTTGCCTTACATGATACCAGTGTTGTAGGTCTCGAGACCGGTCTCGGTCTCGGTCTCGGTCTCGAGACCACTTTTTGCTGGTCTCGGTCTCGGTCTCGGTCTCGGGTGCTGTGGTCTCGGTCTTGGTCTCGGTCCCCTTTGGTCTCGATATTTTGGCTGGTCTCGAGTCGAGACCAGCCAAAAAGTGAGGGGGCGGATTTCGCCCCGGCCCCAGTTTAGGATTAAGTAGGGAATCAGTTGAGGGCAAATGTGACTGCAGTGTAATGATGATAGACATGTCTCTCTTCACTTTCTAGTGAGTGAGGCATAGTCCAACAACCATTGCTCCTTTTCTTGTTTCTTGTTTTTATTGTGGGATGGTTTGTTGAAACAAGCACTTTATAGCCATCCTCATTGATTCCAAATACAACTGAGATTAAAATCTTATGAATCAAAATTGAAGCATTATTTTTACGTCAGATTTTTTGTTTTGAATATGGGAAACAATTAAACTCTTTTTCCCCAGAAATATTGGTGATTTTTTTTCTATTTTCCTTTTCAATTTTTACTTTATTCGTGGAGGCGGGAAAACGTTTGTTTTTTTTTCATTATATTTATTAATGGATATTCATAAATTCGTAGACAGTTAAATTGCTATTAGTGGTGGACAGCTGAATTTTGTGATCTCTTTATTAAAATAGGCACGACTTGGGAATAGAGAATGCAAAATTTTCAGAGTTACTACTCAATAACATGTTCTTTATCCCAATTATATATATTTTTAAACAAATATGGAGGGTGCCATTTCTTTCTTTTTTTATCATACTGTCACTTTATTTTTGACTTGCCATGTATTCATCTTTTCATTTGTGATAAACACAAATTGAGCTACTGCCATAGTCACACAAAAATAGAGTCTAATTGCCTGCCTCGTCTCCTTTCTAAATGTCAGTTGCGTTTGCATGAGTCGAGAAGACTTTTGTTCCATAATTGCTAAAAGCTGTTTACGGCCATCACAATAACCAAGAGTGAAATATTGGCAATATGTTGTACTTGTAAATTACTAAAATATTCAAGTATTATCGCCCGGCATAGTAGCCGATGCGGGTGATACGCTGGTACAAAACACAAATAGGCGTGCGCACGCAGCCATGAATCCTAAAAGTACATCTCGCCCACCACATTCAGTTTGTGACAGCGCCCTTCTATTGTGTCGGCCATATTCTCAAATAGGCTACTGATGATGATGACGGCGGGCAGATTAACAGAAGATAGATCAGGCAAATATGGTTCATCAATCTTCTATAGTGTATGTAATGGTATTGACATTATACACAAATAAAGTAGCAATACATTTCAGCCTAAGCCAGGCCTCTCTGGCGACCACCTCTCAATTTTTGGGTCTACATGTACAAGTTATATTCCATGACTGAAATTTTAAAAATAAATCAATATTTTCTTGCTCCAAATTATTTTTTCATCAGGTTTACAAGAAGGTCCAATGTAAAATTAAAGCATGCTTTTAAATATCTGTTAGTAGTCATTGCTGAAACCAAGGGGTGGCTGTGGAGTTTTGGGTCCGGTAACAGTTTAGTTTAGTTCCTATAACAGATGAAACATCCACCTTTATCTTTTTGCTTTTGTCAAGTTTCAACATCGCAAAAAACTAGTACAAATTGCCGTACTCCTAAGTTAGAGTTTCTTCATCAGATTGACACTTTATAGTAGTAAAACAATATTATATTTAAAAAAATATGCTTTTAAAAAAGCATATTATAAAAAAAATATATCGAGTTCATCAAATTAGGTTTTCCCCTTCTTTAAATTAGGTTGTTTCCCTTTTTTTAATTGATTGTGACAATAACAAAATATGTTGCCATGTTGTAATTTATGGTATGAAGCAAAAATGAAGAGCACTCGCATGACACAATTAAGCAGGTACAAGTGATTCCTGCTTTCAATCACTTCCTTCACATCCCCATCAACATCATCATCTCAAGGACAGACTGTTCAGCTGTAATTAGTGACTTGTTTTTTTATTTAGATTATTGTTATTTATTATCCTCGGTCTCGGTCTCGGTCTTGGTCTCGGACCATTTCGGTCTCGGTCCGCCTTGAAGGGGTTGGTCTCGGTCTCAGTCTCGGTCTCGCAACTTCAGGTCTCGGTCTTGGTCTCGGTCTCGGACTATCCGGTCTCGACTACAACACTGCATGATACAGACATGTAGACTACATGTACCGGGGGTATATCATTTAAACCAAATATAAAAAATAATATATGCCAGACTGTATAATAATTTACAGTACAGTTAAATGATGGAATGAAACCATAAAGTAATACATCATACAAGATCAGTGTTCTTTTAGGACAATAAAGTGGCACTACAAGTGATTAAAATAAATCACTTGTACATGTAGTGCCACTTTATTGTCCAAATGAAAACACTTTAAATGTACATGTAAACAAAACTTAGTGGCATGATAAACAATATTACAGGCTGACAGAATCCATTATGTGTACATGTACCGGTATCATTTACCATGGATACGGTGGGACAATTTATCATTTTTCTGAGAAAATATCATTTGCATTTGGGACTTCGGATCATAGATGGACTTTGGCATCAGCTGTTAGTGCCTGGGAACACACACGTTCATTGTATGTGACTGTTATTAGTTAATATTACAAACAAGAAAGACCTTTAGTTTGCAGGCGTTATTTACTACTGTAGGTGAATAAAAACAGGTGCTGATAAGCTGGGATATGGTGAGAAATAAAAGACCGTTGAAATTATATCGTGTAATTTAACATACATGAACATGTATTATTCAGCAATGGTTTCCATATATCTTAGAGTGTACATAAGGAAATTATGACACCAAGACATTGCATACAATTAATTTTTTTTAAAGAGAATTCAGCAACATTTAAACAAATTATTCATTATTCCTAATGGCTTAAAATTCTTAGAACTGAAGCACAATCATCATGTATGACACGCATTCATTTTAAAAGGTATACAACTACGCATTTGTCATAGCTTCTCTAATGAATGCATACATTATTCGTCATTGACATGCAATGGAATTTTATTTCATGGTTCTTTAAAATCTATTAACACATGGATTAGGCTATCTATTTCCGTCAATATACATAAATGTTTATGTACTCATGAAATTACATGTACCGGTACATTTGTGGTTTCCCATTCTGTATGACAAACGTAATGTGTACATGTGACATACAAGAACATGAACATGTAGTCGTGTTTTACTATACGCCTGAGGACAACCTATTGTGTTTCCCTTTGTCCCTGTACTTTAACACTTTCCCATAGACTAAGCACATAAACGTACGATCAAGGACAGTTTCGAACAAAAGCACCGTCGTTCGAGGACTGAAAGGATCTTTTGTTCTCCCTTTGTGTGTCTGTCCTCGAGCGTAATACAAGACGGGAACATGCATACCGGTATGTGTTATGTGGGTACATGTATGCACCACAAAATACAGTATAGGAAATAAATACCTGAGAAAAATAAACATGTGAAAATGTGTAATCTACATGTAGGCCTATATTTGACAAAGTGAGCACAGACTTGTTTGCGCTGATCTCCACATATATGTACCGGTAACAAAGCCTCAATATTACAAGGTGATACATGTACAAACAACATGTTCCCGCTTATACATGTACGACGGTGAAGGGCAGAAAAACCTAATATTGATGTCCCCCCTTGTCTGACCACAATTGTGTACCTGCTTAATTGATTATTTAAGGTCTGTCAAAGGTGCCCCACCCTTTTTACCTCCACGTGTGACCTCTGATGTGTCACATGCTCAGGAGTTCCTTCATTCTTGTACAAACCCCCACCCAATTATCACCGTGTCTGACCACTAATGGCTCCTACCTTCTGCAGTTCCTCCATGGTATGGACATATTTCAGTTCACTCTCCAACGTTCCACACAGTAGAATCCGTCTCACATTCAAGATCTCAACATCCGGTGTTGACAGTCTGTGTGCGAGCTGTCAACAACAACAAAAAGTTGGTTAATTTCAATTTTGTTCTTTCATTTTCTTTTTAAGTTATAAATTTGGGTTTTGTTTTCATAATATGAAACCATTTAATATTGTCTTGAAATGAGAAGGTGATAAAATGTGACATCACAAAAAAAGAAAATGCGTGAAAAGCAAATGATCATACGCCCTTAAAGCTTTGTTTCTTGACGAACAAGGTCCTTATGTTTTTCAAAAGTAAAAGAGTCAGCAGAAATGATTTTTTTTGAGATACCTGTTCTTTGGTGGGTTGGTCTGGCTCAGGGCTCGTAGCGCCAGCCGGGGTGACGACAATATCTGTGGGGCGGGGTATGGAGACCTTGGGACGGTTGTCTTGACCCAGTGACGAGGCTGATCCGCTGCCCTCATTGGAGGACACTGAGGCATCAGGTGTGCTGGTGGCACTGGGTGAGGGGGAATCTGCGAGAACAGACAATCGGAGAGGACAGTTCATCATCTTGGCATCGTTATCTTCATCGACAATCTGGATATCAACCTTAGTTTCATAAGTGCTGGTACCACAGAATTCCAAGCTTACAACCACCATTCTGCACTTACATGTGTAACAGTTTTTGCACAGAAACTGTAAGCACAAAATCTTTAGTAACGAGATGTAAACAAGCTCGCAAGCCAAACTACATCGGGCCCTACTACTTGTATTTCAAAATGACAGCAAAGTCACATATCTGGGACTTAGGCCAAAAAAAATAGTTCTACTTCCGATAACATGGCATTTGAAAATAGGGTAGGTAGGGAACAACAACATCACTATCAAGTACATGCAATGAGCTTACTAGTCAGGCTTTTTAAGACTGTATAAAGATATTTATATTTTTGATTCTGCAGAACGAGAGCTAACATTTGGGGGTATACTGCGTTCAGTTATGGAAATACCGGTACATACGACCGACAACTAAATTGGGTGGGCAGCCATGTCAGTTTGGCAAAATAGAATATAAAAGTAAGGTAGCACTTTCAATGACTACCGGTAAATGGAATGATAGTTTGCATAAAATAAGCTTTCGTTGTTGCTACGAAATCCTACCGGTATATGTGCACACTTTCATTCAAGTTCGTCATTGAAAGTACTACCTTACTTTTATAAATTGAAGTTGTAAAAGTAATTTTTGAAAAAGTGGCACAATTGCAGCTGGTGTATTACATTGAATGAATAGTCAAGTAAATGTAATAAAATGGGATGAAAAGAGGTCTTTATGTTTGATGGAACAAAACAACTGGGAAAGGTAGAATAGGACTACATATATGTTCCGGTAATTGTACCTTACAGATTGAGGTTGAACTGAAAAAGCAAAAGACTATTAGTTTTGTCCCACATACTGTAAACATTTCCAACTTTATGCTCATTTCATGGTGGTCACAAACATGTCAATCTACTGTAAATGCATCCCAATTTTGATAAGGTTGAATGATTTTAGACTGCCACCGCTGAGTGGAAAAGTACAACATCACAGACCCACGGTTCCCTTTCATTCAATCCACAAGTGAAAAAAAAACCACAAATGAATTCCATTCAAAGTAATCAACATAAAATCATTGAAAAATTTGGTTTTAATAAAAAATGGGTGTTATAAAAATAAAACATGTTGGGGCAACTCTGTACATCTGGTGTAACATTCCTTGACCGTTAGATGCATGCGTGACCATGTCTGAATTGTTCGGTGGACACTGCGTTACTTGGCACAGGACAAAAAAGTGGACCGAACCTCGGTAACAATAGAAACATCTTTGACGTCAATCAGAAGCCAAGTATGACCCTGAGTGGAATTCCCCTGTACTATTTACTGTACAGCTCCTAATTATCCACCAATGAACCTGTGTGGTTTCACACTTCAGGAGAATCAACCAGCACAGAAGACATAATTTGGGTGATTTTAAGAAATCAATTAGAAATTCAATCAACGTTTTCATTTACTGTGGGTGCAAAGATGTAGGCCTACTCAAAAAGTCCACAATGACCGTTTTATTTACAGGATGATTAGGCCTAATTAATGCGATGCTTCGTGTTGTCATTAAATCTTATAATTATTGTTATATATTATAACAATATTGTATTTATTTTGGTATTAAGTTATTGTTTCACTCTGAATGTACTCTGTAAAAGTTTTGGTATTTTTTTGTACATCGGATACCGGTACATCCAATAAATTCTTTTAATTTGTTTTTATTTGAATATTAATTACTTGGGGAGGTTAAATAGTAACTCTGCTTCTAATGTACGGTACATGAACCCACAACTTTCATGTTATTTTAACAGTGTCAAGTACGTAAATATATTTTTTTCCACTTTTGATTAAAAAAAAGGAGAAAACTAGACAGTAGTAATCAATTTCACATGTATGACTTCTCATATTCTCAAATACTTTAAAACCAAAAATCTGTATGATTTAATATAGATGGTATTGTGTCTTTTAAAACAAATCTGTGACGTAGCAAGTCTGGTATGCAATGCAGCAAACACTTGAACTCCTTCCTGTCAGTTACGTAGTTTTCCTCTGTACAAAGGGAACAACTGATATCCCTGACTGCACGTCCTCTTGTGAATTCAACTGAAATCCATCATTCAGAAAGATAACCTTGAGTACCAGTACATGTACGTGTATGGGGCATCCTGCAGAGCCATGGTGGGGTTTCCTGGTTCCAATTTGCGGGATCGGACCAGTGAATAATGACATACAGAGATTTTTTTTAACAGGCCGTTTTGTTCATGAGCAAAAAGTTCAAGGCTTGTCCTTTATTGGAGTCCAACTCGGACAAAAAAGGTCTCTTGGTGTGTGTTGTTTGATGAGCATGGGTTTCGGTTTTGTTGTCGCACAGACCTTGTACCTTGAAAGTATGGAAAAGTTAAGGTGACAAGAACAGAGTATGGTACGTGCTGGGCATGTACGTGTTAGTCGTGGCTGGTCCGTTTTGCTTTCGATATTGAGGCCAGGATGTGATTTGAATGACACAGTTACAACTTCGGACAAAGAAAGAAAATCTAAGTCTGCACTGTAAACTACTGTAGAATGCTACACTGTACTAAACCCAGCCCAACCTATGAATTCAACAATGATGTGCACATGTAGTGACAATCAGAGCGAACAAATGTTTGCTTTTTAAATTTACACATTTCTCACAAAAATTGATTTGATTCAACCATCAAAACCTAAAAAGAAACAATTAAACTTTCTCAAGAAGTAAGTTTTGTCATTTTTGTGGTATCAACTGAATTGACACCTGTCTGACAACTGATCAAGAATTATGTCAACGAAAAGTGCAAATCAATTTTCAGGGTTTTTTTTGCCTACCTTAATTAATGGCAATTTACAATGTTTTTCTGAAGAGTTGCAGAGTTATAATGTATTTGTTTGATTTTGTCAGACTGAAACAACAAAGTCAATGGCCATCATTGGTATATTTATTTGTACTGAAGGAACACAAACAATTGTTTTCCTTCTGTTATTTGTCCTATCATCAGTTCAACCACTACATACAGTTGGTGCCTACAGCACTACCAGTACAGTGTTCACTTCCTGTAATACATTTGGCTGCACAAAAAAAACTGTTTCCTTTCAACCGTTTACAAACAAAATCTGGCAGAAATGGCCTCTAGGTCCTATTGTTGGAAGCAAGAGGGTGTAAGTGATCAGTATTAGCCTAGTTCTTCAAATGCTAGTCAATGATACCAATTCTACCTCCATGATGATACCATGCAAACTAAGTACATATATGGGACATTCAACCACATATTGGACACACCCATCCCCATTCATTTGTGTGTGTGTGTTAAGACAACATATGAAGGCTATGAATCATATGTGTACACGCACATGTTTGATAACATGTACTTTAATTAAACTGTTGGACCAACATGTACGGTATGAGGCAAAATATCCACTGTGTGAACCACATGCATGCACCAAACTAAATAAGAAGTTGAAACGAGATGGTTTACTTTAACAAACAGATAAATAAACAACCCAAGCAAACAGTAAAACAGGTTTGTCTTATCGAGGTTGGTTGAAAAGACCAAGGGATTTTTGTCTTAGTACAGCACCAGTACATGTACAGAATAACGTGTACATTAGTTTAGAAATATCCACAGACTTTTACAATTCAATGGGCATGCCATATGGGAAATATTTCAAGAGTCAATCGAGGCACAATCGAGTAATATAATTCTAAGACCCTAAAATACCACCAAAAAAAGGAGAATAAACAATATAATAAACTTAATGAGATATTTATTTTGAAGATTTAACATTACGTGCCAGGAGAAATTTACATTATGTAAACAAACAGAAATGTAGTACACTGTGTAAATAGTTCTATGGGTAAAGGATCACAATTCAAACAACATATCTTTGTGATTTTTATAAGGAGAAGGCCGTGGATAGTCACAAAACGTACACTGGAGCAGTTAATTAAAAGAGGCTCGGGCATTAAGCAAACTGAAACTTAGTTACGTAAACTGACCAATCTCTATTCAAACAGCCAACCCCTGCTAATTTGCAGAATATTATCTGGCTGTGTCAACGGACGTTTATCCCAATCAAAGAACCAGGGCAGGTTGGAATTTAAGCACAACCTGTGACTGAAAAGAAGAAGAAAATTACCCATGAATGTTTTCGCTGCATTTATCTCATGAGCCATATTTGAGTACTATAAAGCAATTTATGTCTCAGTTATCAGAACAGGATGACAATCCTCAATTTTGGCATTATGCAATGAAATTCAATCTGACAAATCATATTGCCGAGAGCCTTTTGGCCCATCGGGACCCGCTTCTTCGAATTTGCTGTGGATGATGTTGAATTTGGGTTCACAGTGCTGCGGAGATACATGTACCGGTACACGTAAACATGCAAACAGTTTTATTTATTAAATTGTATGGGCTTACAGTAAGTGTACACAGTACATTCTTTACATTTTAAATACATGTGTACATATTGCCTCAGGACTGTATTCGTAACAAAAATACCCTGTTGGAATAATATAAAAAAAATTGTGGCTTATCACGAGGTCATGGAGTGATTTTCAGAAAGACGGCATCACGTAAAGTACGTGTACACGTTAAAGTGCACGTTTTGTGAGGAAAGTGCTTTCTCCAGAACCAGGAAGTTCTAAGTTCCGTGTTCGTTATGCACCTGGCAGCCACATGCCTGGATGCAACACAAAAAGAAATATTCCTTATTATTGAGATGTATTGTGCGCAGGTCATTGGTCAACAAGTTTGAATGCAGAATTCAGCCCGGCCATTGAAATGAATAAAGACCTGCTGAAAGCCAGTATTTGCGGGTTGAGAATTGGCTGATTTTTCAATAGGCCAGTTTAAGTAAACCCGTGTCGCAAGATATGACTTTCAACTAACAATGACAGGGACTTGGAATTTTGACGGAGGGTATATGTGAGTGTATTATAAACCATTTCATTTAATTATGTCGTCGTACCTATTGGTTGTCAACACACAATTTCCCACATTAGGCTGCAAAGAAATTGTGCGTTCCCAAAAAATTATCCACACATACATAAAGGTTCCGGGTAGTTGGAAAAAAATTTGATGTTCTTACTTTTTTGTCTGTTGTTCTCTAAATATTTGCTTTGCTTACTATTGGATTACTTTATTGGTATGAAATGGTAAGAAACCGACTTCGGGTTGAGACGGTTTTGGTTAAATTGTGTTTGCCATTTTAGAGTCGGGTCTGGTCGGTTAAGCCATCTTGTGAGAAACTCAAAATAAATAATCCAAAACTGTTCGTAAATTCACGCAATCCAAAACCGTTCGTAAATTCACGCAGTGAAATATCATCAAAGAGTTATATACTGGTAGTTATACTGAGCCCGGTACGATTATGGGTCCTTGCTCTATATGATATGTCCAACCCACTGCGCCAATGTGCATGTGGTTTCGTGGTCTATCATGCACATGTCTATAACGTGCAGGCCCACCACTACAATGTAGTTCACTTTATGAGTCTTCACATTACCGTACGGTATGATTCTTAACTGAGAGACGACGATTTTCACTGGATGGGGGTAAATTCTGGCATAAAGAGCAGAAACAGTTGCCCAAGCCAGATACTCGGGGGGTTTTCGGGTCGGGTCGGTTTGGTTTTTTTTGCTAAAATTTTTGTTAGGTCGGGTATAGGAGGAGTTGAGATCGGTTGTAGTGCAGATTCGGTGTATACACTTCGGGTCGGTTTGGCCTGGTCAACTCAACACGATGCACAGCAGTAATGCAAGATCACTTTTATTCTAAATATGCGCAAACTTACATTGTCTTTGGAAGAATGAATGGTGTAGGCCTACATTGTGGCAATGCAGCACACGCCTTACATGTACTCTGTTTGTAAAAAATACTGCACTTGTTCACAGAGTCCATAACATTGTCCCAACTACATGTACATGTACAAAGTCCCAACTACAGCTGAGATAATCCAAAACTATAGCGAAACTAACATCAGAGTTGTGTCAATAATTTCATGACGTCACAATGACTGCCTGATATGTCAAATGGAGTGGCAACACAGGGAACAATAACTAATTATATGCTATGCACAAACAAGTACATGTCGCTTACAAGTGTGTGAACATATAATGCATGCATACCACTTTGACATTTAACCCTAACAGAACTCAACCCATCAAATCCCAAGGGCATGTTTTGTTGGAATCTGTCAGGATGGGTACAGTACCCCTAAACTGATAGTCTTTTACATTGGGTTGACACACCTCCAGAATCAAAGTCAGAAATGTGTGTACATGCAGTTTCCATGTATGGTGTTGGAATTTGCCAGGAGGGTATGGTTCCTAGTAAATCATGCCAGGGAATTAGGGTTTATGAAATACAGTTACTTAGATGGACCATCCATGAAACAGTTGATCAACGCTACTTGTACTTTACATGTAGGAAGAACTAAACATCGATTTGAGTGAAGAAACTGAAGAGAATCGTCCATGGACAGAAATTGCACAGGCGCAATTAGCAAAATAAGAGAACAATTCTCAAGATGGAAGGAAAAAGCAAACTGTGATGTACATGTAATGACATGAACCTTAGTTTGAAAACACAACAGTGGATAGTAATGCACTTAAAAAGAAAAGAAAACAACTTACCCGCATTTTGCATGTTATCACTTTCTTCACTAGCAGGTGGCAAGCTACGCGATGGAGGGATAGGGGCAGCTCGAGCAGGGCTCCGCCTTAACGGCTTAGGAGGCAAGTGTCGGTGCCCATCCACAACGGTTACTTTGTTCAAGTCAATCACGGTGCTGACCCTCATGCTCGTTGTGAGCGGGCAGTCTGGATCCGGACTGTGCGGGAAGACATCCTCGCCTTCTGAGTCCTCATTCGAGACATTCCCGTTCTGCAGTTTCCGCAGGAAGTCCAGATTTTCGTAGATGCCTTCAATGTCATCGTCAGAGCTGTCATCCTGGATGGTCAGGTTTTGCCGGTTGTCGTACAAGGGTTCCTCTGTCTCTTCCTCCTTGTCTGGGTCTTTCTCATCGTCGGGCTCTCTCGACTCGTCCGTGTCCATCTCCATTGAGCCTCGTGGAGTGTCCAGGCCACCTTTGTCGGTCATCATCGCATCCGTATCATCGTCAGTGTCCAGGCACATCTCAGACTCCTCCGAGCCAGTGGAGCCGGCATCCAAGCCCTCGCTGGCCCGGTTGTATCGATTGATCTCCTTCTTCAGCCAGTCCTGGCAGAACTTCTCCAGCTTGAGCTCGTGGCGGAGTTTGTGGATGCGGGACGTGTTCTCCTTCAGATCTTCCTCCAGGTTGGTCAGAATCTCCGAGTCCACTTCGCTGAACCCTGTGGCTTTGGAGACGTCTGTGCTCTTGCGGTCGCTCTGCTCAGGGATTTTCATTTTGAGAAATGTCATCTCTGGAACCTCCAGCTCCCCAAAGTTCTCCTTCCATTCAAAACTAAACTGTTCCTTGATGGTCAAATTGACCGTATCTGGATAGGACAATAACATACACATTGCAGTAAGGTTTTCAGTACGACTATTAATAACACACAATTATGGTTTCTTCATAAACAGAAGGAATTCTGACAATGAACGTTTTATGTCATTATTTTAGTCATGGGTAAATTCATTGTTCATTTATTTCCACAGTGTCACATATTTTTATTAAAGTAATCAATACACAAAGGTACTAATGGTGAATTAGAACAAGGAATTTCTTGAATATGACTATAAACTATCAGTTGATATAACTCCAAACTTGCAAAAAATGGTTTATCATAAAATTGATTTTGGAGAAATGTCCAATTCAGATGTGTTGGTTTATTTCATTTGTGTACAAAGTCAGAAGACATTGTGAAAAATCACAGGTAGGCTACTCATAATGTAGCCCCATAAATGTGGCCAATTTACTGGACTACCTCCGTAAACATAGGCCACACTTCCACATGTACAAAAACGTGTCAAACTTTGTCAAATTTTGATTTTCACATTTAGGCTTAGTTTGTAGGGTTTTTTTGCTTTAGAAGCATACTCACCCTCTTTATAGGCTAATCAGAAAGTGCTGCCGTTTTCAGATGTCTAATTTTCGTGAAATTTCATGTTGAAATTTTGGTTACACCTCTATGTTCCGACACCCCTATGTTCTGACTGCACATATTCCTATTCCTAACCCTAACCCTAACTGGGAGTAACACAATCTAGGTTGTCGGAACATAGGGGTGTCGGAACATAGAGCAGTCACCGAAATTTTGATACGCAAACATGTGCAAATGAATCTGGAAATTTCACGAAAAGTAGACATCTGAAAAAGGCGGCACTGTGAACATCAAAATTGGACAAAGTTCGACACGTTTTTGTACATGTGGAAGTGTGGCCTATGTTTACGGAGCTAGTCCAGTAAATTGGCCACATTTATGGGGCTACTCATAATGCAGCTTGAAAACTTGTCTCAGCTCTAAATGCTTGACAGGAATTGGAACTATTCAGCACAACTTGCACAAATTCATTGTCCGTATTTATAATTTATATAAAGCATGTATAGTTTAAATGACATAACTCACAATTCATAAGACAATCAATTTAGGAATGCAAATAACAAATGCGCTAATGGGGATGGTCAAAATTTAAGCTGAACACCACTAACATTTTGCACGCTTTCTCAATTAGACCATGGAGCTATAGCTCCATCATAGACCAAGGCCTCCTAACATGCCCAACAAAATAATAAATTCAAAACTTGCAATAAACGTGACCAAAATCGCCTCAATGAATGATGTTATACTCAAGCACAATAGTGAAGCAGTACAGCATTTTTTCTCATTTCAGGATTTTAAGATTTACCGTGCGGAGTTATCCGACGAATGTGATTGACTGCCATTTTGACGTCGGTTTGCTGTGTCTGCACAGCTCCCAGTAGGTGACTCCGAGTCGTACGTCTCTTGCTACTGTGACGCGACTTGTTGACAGTCTAAAGTTTAAACCAGAAAACTTTTTTCAAACCATATTTTCTGCTCTTTCCTCAGTAGGATTGACTGTTAAGTGTTATCAATACCAATTATGATCACAACACGCTACACTGTGCTCCTGTGAGTGTTTCCGGTGTGTTACTGCCCAAGTACTGGTTTCAGTCAGCTGCACAAATTCAATAGCTTATTTCTCGCAAAGTCCGATCTGCAATGTACTGTGCGAAATGTCGTCTGCTATTTTATTGTTATGCGTATTTTACAGGAAGTCAGCTCATTGTAGTAAGAGGGAGTTTCACGTGTACATTTTTGCCTACTCGAACGAGTAGACAGACAGATATTACTTGTTTCAGATCACATTATCTTACCAATGCATTTTAAATTAATAAAGTATTGATTTTAAGTGTTTCAATAGAAAACGTTTGTGTAGATATTGCTCTTGTGTACATACAATTCCCCTGCAAAACATGGAACAGTCCATTACACTTGTTGCATGATAGACAGTGTCAATAGAGGGGGTAATAATTTTATGAGTTCAGTCTACTATGAATCATGCATAACATGCCTCATAAGAAAACTATTTCAGCAACCGTCATACCTGGAAAACGTCCTGGTTTTTATTCGTTAGGACGGATGCACGTGTGAACTCTTCGTTTTTGACTTTCTATATCAGATTTGGTGTCCAATACAAAACCTACACATGATATTGACCACCCTCGCCCCAAACTCCAGGTCTCTATTTATTATTTAGCACATCGGGCAAAAAGTAGAAGAGACAAAAAGATTAGGGGAAATGAGGGGAGGGAAGAGGAGACGGAGAATCATGATCTCAGAGCCAGTGACCAACCATTCTTGACGAA
The DNA here is from genome assembly GCF_015706575.1 of Patiria miniata. NCBI lineage: Eukaryota > Metazoa > Echinodermata > Asteroidea > Valvatida > Asterinidae > Patiria > Patiria miniata. Next base: position 16,206,980 of record NW_024037061.1, read on the forward strand.
TATGCTGCCCGCAGAAACTATGAGGATTGCATGTGATTGAAGTCGGGAATTTGATTTGAACAGTTTTTTTTTTACGTTAGTAAGCTGTAAAACAAGACTGGGAAGCGAGAGTGGATCAAATCGATGTAGTCTTTTAAAAGTGGAAAGGAAAAAGTGGGTTTTTTTTTAGAGGTAGTGGCGTCTTTGCCTGGGACGGGGGGGGGGGGGGGAGATGGGGATGACCCGGTAACTTTTTTTGAAAAAAATGTCTTTAGTTTTAAGGAAACTAACCGATTTAATGATGATTGATCAAACTTCCGGCCCTGAATTCAAACGGTGGACAGTGGAATGTCGTTCCTGTTGTTAACAATTTGCGTTGATAACGTGAAATTATTTTTTAAAATTTGTACTACTTTTTACCCAAAAATGCGATGACACCAACGGCGGATCAGAGGGGGGGGGGGGGGGGGGCGCAACGGGACCATGCCCCCCTAAAACAAGAACCATTTTTTTATTTTTTTAAATTTTTTTCATGTGACGTCGCACAGTGGGCCAGAATACAAAGTGTGCCAACATTAAATACTCATTATTACAAAAGCTTGATGAAGTTAACATTTAAAGTACATAAATATTACTTGTTTCGTTTTATATCTTACCAATTTATTTTAAATTCATATATTAATGATTTTAAGTGTTTCAATGAAATATAACATTGATGTACTTACTGATTTAGTTAACCAAGAATTACTTAACATTTCTAAATGGCTGAAAGCAAACAAGTTATCCCTTAATATCAAGAAAACTACCTGCATGCTATTTACCGCTAAAACATGGTCCCATTTACCGGAAATATATATATCGATAACATAAAATTGCCCTTTTCTGATTGTGTAAAATTTTTGGGATTATATATTGATCCATCTCTCTCTTGGAAAACTCAAGTTAACAACATTTGTTCAATTATCCCTAGAAATATAGGTGTCATTAGTAAGCTCAAAGCATTTTTCCCACAGGAAGTACTGTTTATGCTGTATTAATACATTGATTTTGCCTTATTTGAACTATGGTATCCTAGCATGGGGGAATTGTGCAGCCAGTTATGTGAATATAATTCTTAACCTACAAAAACGGGCATTGAGAGTTATTAATTCTGTTGACAGACTTGAGCATTCAAATCCTCTTTTCTGTAAACATAAAACACTCAAGGTCAATGAAATGTATTCACTTCAGCTTGGAGCCTTCATGCATCGTTTGAATAATAATTCACTTCCAAATTCCATTGCACAAATGTTCTGCAGAAACGAAACTATACATCACCATTTTACCCGACAACGTAGAGAATTTCACTTTTCATTTGCAAGAACAACTGTTTACAAAAAGACAATTAGGCATGACGGCCCTAAGTACTGGAAGTCCTTACATAAATCTCTTCAGGGCATTCGTAGCCTTCCATTATTTAAATCCAAACTTAAATCGAATTTACTATCAAATTATAATAGCTCAGATTAATCTTCTTACTGGGTTACTACTCCGTATTTCTTTTTTTTCTGATCAGGAATATTATTGGTTTTAAATGTTTTCCCGTGTGTTATGTACAATTTACAATTTACATGTTCAATTGTTTTTCATTACATGTTTGTATTAATTCATGTTAAAGGGATCCCTACTCGACAAGCTCCGCTTTTTTGGGATCTCCTTCCATCATCTCTAATTTAAAAATAATGCGCCCAAAGTGTATAAATATATTTTGAAAAAAACAGTTCAAATTTCTTAATATCTAAAACTACATGTATGTATTTATGCCTCGTCACTTAATGAAATGAGATGTGGTAAAAATAATAAAGAAGAATGAATGAATGAATGAATGAATGAATGAAAAGGGGTTTGCAGACCCGTAGATTGCAATGAAGTATTTTCAAATCTGTATGACATCATCAAAATACCGTTTTCTTATTGGACGAGGCAAATTATCATTATAATTACAAGGCAGACTCATACTACATTGATTACTGAATCGTATAAAGGGTTTCTGCACATAAAGGAATTGAATAAGGGGATTTTTTATTTTCTATTACGTCAGCGATATACTGTTTTTTGATTGGTTGAATCAATTATCCAATCAAAATAGCTGGGTAGATTCAATATTTAACCGGTTGTTGAAACCTAGATTGGTTTGGGGAAACATATTTGAAATGCTGCACTTTGATTGGCGGGTTGAATTTATATTTTAATTCTAATAAGGATGTAATCTATTTTGCTAAACAATTGACATTTATGAACTCATACAATTTATTGTTGACTAGACATGTTTACAACTATCCCAAATTAGGTAAGTCTTTCCATTGATTTATTATGAATTGTGATTTTTTTCTACTCAGTATGAATAAGTATTGCTCCAATTATAAATAAGTCACTTTTTTCACTTTTACACGTTTTTATGTTATTAGTACCACATAAACAGTTTATTACAAACGACGAACATGGGGCATTTACACGCAGTATAACAAAATTCTAGCAAATATAATTGACATCAATGAAAAACTTAGTAGGCTTGGGTAAAAAAAGGACCAGTTTCATCAGCCCAGCACTGAGGAACCTTCTGCTTGCTATGGTAAGAGACTCACCAAAATAATCGACAGGTTACAGATTGTATCAAAAAAAGGTAATCCGAAAACAGTATGTTAAAATTAGGAATTTGAGCACTGTCGGGGTCATTGCATCTTAAAAGGTCGTTCATTAGCTTTCAATGGATACCTCACTTGTACTCTGTCATGGATGACAAAACAAAAGGTCAAACTCATCTTTTTATGATGACATAAATGTAAGACAATCAAATTTAGGGCAAAGTAACAAAGACACAAACACAGACACAAATTCAGGTATCTAAAACATAATTTCATTTATTTACTTCCCAAAAAATAAATTTACTTTTGATGCAAAATTCAAATGAAACATACATACCTTTTGTTATTAATATAATTCAAATATTTCTTGAACTTTTGGGGAAAAGATATGCAAGAACTAAAAGGCAGTCATTTTGGTAATATTGTTTTGTCATAAATCTATTTTGTCTTTGCCAAGAACTTAAAATTTCACTTTGTCTTTCTCTGTACGGACTGGAAAAGTCAGGACAGTTTCAGAGCTTTTTGTAAGGCGAGTACAAGCTTAAGAAAGTGCTCACTTTCTCATGGGAATAAATGACTTGTCCAAGCATGTAGATGCCTCAGAATGGAGTTCATGGTGTTTCCTACTCCTTTGCAGCAAAACAAAATGCCAAACTTCAAAATTCTCTTCTGACTGAGTATAGGGCCTACTTCAAGTTTTTCACATCTAGACTTGAAATGTGGTGTGAACATACGGGAGGGGGCCATGGGAGGGATAACCCCCCCCCCCCCCTTGCATGGGCGTCGCCAGGATTTTTTCTAGAGGGGGGCAAAAAAAATTTTGCCAAAAAAATGCCTGTATTTCTCAACACATTCTCGATTTATCAGTTTTAGAGGGGGTCAGGCACATTTTGCCCCCCCCCCCCCCAACCCATTAAATTTACACCACTATGTCTTCGCGCCTCTTTTTCTTCTTTTTTTGCTTTTCCAGGGGGGGGGGGCAAGTGCCCCCCTTGGCCCCCCCTCCCGCGACGCCATGCCCCCTTGTGCCTGTGGCCCATACCCCACTCAGAAATGCAAAAAATAAGCTTTTCATTGTTAAAATCCCACTGAGTGCCCATACCCCCCCCCCCCCCCCTTACACACACAAATTTGTTGGACGGTTGAAACAGCGCCCCCAGTTGGCAATATACAGAGCAGGTAACAGCACAACCCTCCGGCATCAGTGCTGTACACTTGCTAATGTGGGTACACAACTACACGTCCTTGTTTTCCCATTGGTGGTGACCACACACGGGTTGTACGGTGGTCATTATGGGACCAAAAACGTTGGGATCCAACTCTCCAAAGTACCCGCAAGTTGCTTGACATTTTTTTCAAATAGAAATCTTGCCCCAAGCACTGCATGTCCCTGCCAGGGCACTAATTGCATACCAGCTTTGACAAAAAAACTTTGTTATCAGTGACAGTTTTGTAAATAAATCAACATACGACTGATGTTGAAACTTCGCCATCGGTTTTGCTGGATCTTTTCATGTCCACTGGTACCTCGTAGTAGGGATCAACTCGGTCAGCTCTCTCAAACAGTATGACCAGCTCACAGTGTTTGGTGTGTGGGAAGAGGTCAACGGCCACTGCCTTGGTCGGCCGGAATGGGATTCCCTTGATTCGATTTGAAATCGGTTGACGGAGACTGGGGAGGACAGAACATAAATGAGTAACTACCCCGAGGAGAATGTCATAACTAGTCATCCAGTCTCAAGTTAAGTCACAAGCTATTCAAATGAACTGTGAAAAGGGAATATAAGATTGTGATTGACTTGTGACTGGCTTGCGATTGGCTTGTGATTGAGTTGTGATTGACTTGTGATTGGTTTGTGATTGAGTTGTGATAAGTTTGTGATGCCTGTGATTGACTTGCGATTGACTTGTGATTGACAGGGGTGTGAGTGACCACTGATAAAAATAGCTGAAAACAGCTGGAAAAGGTGCAAAAAAGCTGAACTTTGGAAATCTCCTATACTTTTGAACACAGCAAGTGAGGGAAAAAAGCTGAAATCCAAAACAAAAAAAGCTGTAATCAGCTTTAAGCTGAGATTTCACACCCCTGGATTGACTTATGATTGACTTGTGATTGACTTGTGTTTGACTTGTGATCAGTTTGTGATTGGTATGTGATTACCTGCGATTGACTTGTGATTGAATTGTGATTGACTTGTGATGGACTTATGATGGACTTGTGATTGGCTTGTGATTGACTTGAATACATCTCAGTTTCACAATATCCAGAATCTTTGTTCAGGGTTCAAAAACTTTCCTACTGAGTAAGCTTGAAAAATCAGTGACAATTTATCTTTTGCCCGAATATTTTCCAAAAAGTTGTCTTCTTGTCTTCTAACAAAGTGAAGTTGTGACATCTCAGACTGGGATTCCAATTTTTGTATTAAAAGCTTGTGAAATTTGCTTTTGCTTTATTATAACTTGAGTACTGAGGTGGAAAATGGACATGCTGGGTTTGGGTTATACAGTTGTAGCCAGAACAGGAATTGTAACATTTTAGACATTTGATTAAGGGAAAAAGTCAACTTCTACAGAGATTTGACAGAGTTTGAATTTACCTTGCACCATTAATAGAATTCTGATGTACATGCACAAGTATTTGCAAACAGCAGGGTTTAGTCCATGTATCCATATTGCGTTTTTGTGCAACACATGCAATGTACAAGTATCACTTTGTGTGAAAAAGAAATATGTGCTCGCTCAGGGGCGGCGGAACCGGGGGGGGGGGGGGGGGGGGGGCATTTGCCCCCCTAGATTTTCCCAAGTGCCCCTTTTGCTGCCATAAATGTGCCCCCTCGAACAGTAAAGTGCCCCCTCAAGATACAAACAAAATGCCCTTAAAGTATCTTACTATTTCTTAGAAGTAACCATTTCCCAATAATGGTATAGTTATTTTTGATATAAACGAGGAATATGAAAACCAAGTCCCAAAACCCATACAATACGGCCCGAAAATGGGCACATAATGCATATTTAGCATATAATCATTGGTTTGGAAGAGCGCCCCTATGTTGAAGATGGTACCAGACCCCCCCCCCCCTCCCACTTTTTGATTTTACGGAGGCCAAGTGTCCGGTTAAAAAAATGTGGGTTTTTTTCAAGTTTCAATAAAAAAAGGTTCATTTTCTATTGGTCGCGAGCCCGTTACCTGGCTGGTCTAAAACGGATGATAAAGACATGGCTAGCTGGTCTTAAACACTTTTCCAGTGTCACATGAAATTTGGACTCCCATGAAATCCAGTGCCTTTTAACGTTTCATTGGTTGAACGTTCACATTTCTCACGTATGCATGCGCAATACTACCAGTGAATCAGTATTTCATGGTCCGAAATTCACACTACACCACAGTGTTGGAGCAAAGGCTTTGACCCTCAAGGCCAAGGCCAAGGCCAAGGCCAAGGCCAAGACTTTGACCCTCAAGGCCAAGGCTTTGACCCTCAAGCCTCGAGGACAAGGCCAAGGCTTAACCCTCAAGGCCAAGGCCAAGACCCTGTTTTATGAAATGACCATTGATATAGAACTAATTATAGTCACATGAGTGACACATCATCACGCAAGGGCGGATCCAGAACACAATTTGGGGGGGGGGGGCAACGAAATTTTGCCCCCACCCCCAAAAAAAGTGGGTCAAACAATTACGGCTTGGGCTTTGGGGCCCGCTCAAGGGCCCAAAAAAATGTTTGGATTCGAGATGCTCTGTGGTGCGATTTGAGGCAATTTCTGACCATTTTAACCGATGATTTTTGAGGAAAAGATGGTGGTGTACTCATTGCCTGCCTTTATTACGACGTCACATAAAAAAATGGTTTCATTTTTTTTGGGGGGGGGGGGGGGGGGCATGACCCCTTTTGGCCCCCTGGATCCGCCCTTATCATCACGAATTGCTCGTTACAAAGAACAACATTTCTTTAATTGCAATCAACATGCTCGCATAGGCCTACACCGTTTTATGACTGCACTGTATCTATTAAAGTATAAGTTCAGGTCTTCAATATGGTTTAACTAAAACAAAATAAAGATTTACTTCTATATTGACACACAATTCTCCCAAGTGTAACAAAAGGGGATCCAAGAAACTGATTTGGGAAATTTTTATTTGCTGGCCCAACATGGTCAGAAATATCAGCATTATCTAAAACAGATACATGCAAATCCTTAGCACTTATCAGGGAGACATATACAACAAATCAAATCTATTCCATAGTTATATGCAATTAAAGTGATCATCTCATTAGCCCCACAAGTGTACGGAATATTTTTGCAGCAAATCTACTACAATAGTAACAAAATGTGATGCTATAAAAGTGGAAGTGTACCCAACACACACATCTTTAGGGTGCTTCCCTCCTCCATGGTAATACGATTAAAATGGTAACAGCAAAATTTCGAACAGATTTATCTGGAAAATGCAAAAATCTATGGGCCTTGAAGAGTCTTGACTCAAGATTGCAAGGCCCTGAACCCTCAAGGCCAAGGCTTTTGCCCTCAAGCCTCGAGGCCAAGGCCAAGGCCCTAAAATCCAGCCTTAAGGCAGCCTTAAGGCCAAGGCCCAGCATCAAGGCACTACATCACTGCTACACCAGCCCAGCTGCGTTTTGCATGACATCGCGCAGTACGCCCAACATGCACGCCAATGTCCTTATAAGGTAACGAGTTGTGGAGTTGTGGAGGGGCATTCCATATTATAGTCAGAGGGGTGTTTCGTAAAACATGAAGTAAAATTGTTGAACACAATGGTTGGCAACATCTAGTTTTTGACTTGTTTTGATTTTTGGACCGAAAAGATTCGTTTTTTTGACCGAAAAGGTATTATGAATGGGAATAAATATGTGTTCGGTGGGTATTAAACACTCTGTTTAAGACCGGTTTGAGTCTGGATGGGCGATAATTACCCTCGGCTTCGCCTCGGGTAATTATCGCCCATCCAGACTCCCACCGGTCTTAAACAGAGTGTTATAATACCTCCCGGACACACGTTTATTCCCTTATTAAACGTTGCCTGACTTTGATTAAGTTCTCACGTGGAAGACTGTTTCCCGCCACTATCAGAATTTAAGTGAATGTTACTTTCCATAATCAGGAACATGAACAGAGGATTACACAATATGCATGCACGAAGGTATCATCTGAAGCAAATAATAAAAACTGAAACAAATTTAATTCTCAGATTTCATGTCAATGGCAGTAGCGAAACTGAGCTGTCTGCTTTGGTTACAGCTACTGCTATCATGAGATAAGTCACGTGCATATGTCTAAGAGAAATTAGGAAAAATAGGGGGAAACTTTCAAGAAACTTTCTGTTTTGACTACGCATTTCTTGAGGTCTTATATTTCCTGTTAGTATAAAACTGGAGTGATCTTGAAATAGGGCAGACTACATCTGAACAAAATGTTGGACGCACGAAATCAATGCCACACTGTACACGAACTATGGGTGATGGCTACCAAAACAGCTCCACTCCATCAACTGAAGTACAAAAGCATCTTGAGAACTTATACAAGAGTGACAAAAGAAGTCTTCAAATAATATGGTTAAGTGCTGAAATCATTGCACCAATCGGCCTCCTCATCAACTTTGTCTTTCTCTTCACAGTCATTCGAGTGAAGTCCATGCGTACAATCATCAACATCTACTTATCCAATCTGGCTGTGGCTGACTCGCTCTTCCTTTTGAACGACTTTATATTGGCATTGTTCTCACCCACAGAGTCCAATTTCTTAGCCAAAAGAACATTCACAAGTGTCCGATACATGTTCCTAGCTGCTTCTAATTTCTTTGTGATTACCATAGCAGCTGAGAGATTCTCTGCAGTGTGCAATCCTCTGACATTCAAAGAAAAAGCCTCTAAATCTCGAGCAGCAAAGATATCAGCAGGACTCTGGGTGCCAACAATTGTTGGTTGTGTGATTCTGATATTCTTGCTTGAAATTGTCTCCTATGATATCTTCATTTGGTTGCCTTCCATTTTCACCATTGTTTGTGTAGTTGCAACTCTTGCTTTGTACATCTATGTAGTACTGAAAGTACGCAAGCAATCAGCCCTGTTACCAAACCGTCCCAAGCTAGCAGGCAAGGTCCTCCGTATGGTTATCATCAATACTGCTGTTTTTTTTGCCTTGAACTCACTGCATACTGCAACTGGAATAATTACAATAGTGGCAAGAACTTATCCATTGCCTGCCCAGATTGTTGCCTTTCAAAAACTTGAAGAAATAGTCAATATTCTCATTATATGCACAGAAATTTTGCAAATTGTAAATAGCTCAATCAATTCCTTAGTCTACAGTGCCACAAACGCTGACTATCGTGCAGCTGTAGTTGAGGCTTTCTCATTCCTGAAACTGTGCTGTCGTTGCTGCCCAAGACGGAATCCCAGCCGACCATCGCAGCCAGGGAAGCAGATCGAGTTTCATGTGATTCCACAGGCAGAAAATGACCAAGAGCACCATGCTGCCAAGCCAAGCAGCAGCAAGCCACCAAGCCAAGGGCATGCACAACACACAGAGAGACATCAGTCACTGGAAAGTTGTCAAGAACAATGTTCCAGGCAAAGAAGCAGCAAGGCATCCATGCACGCTCAGCAGCATGTTCAAGTGCATGTTGAGGTACATGCAGAACCAGTGGGGACCCCAGCGCTTGCAAGTTCTCATCAGGAACAATGCTCTAGTCTGACTGACTGCAAGCCATCCATGCAAGAGGAACAGTGTGTACATCCAGAACCAGCAGAGAGCCAGCAGTCACTTGCAAGTACTCAGGAACAATGGCCTGGGTTGACTGGCACCGAGCCATCGACACAAGGGCAGCATTATGCACATCCAGAACCAGAAGGGAGTCAATCATTTGAAAGTTGTCAAGAACAATGTTCTCTGGTAACTGATGAGTGCAAACCATCCATATAAGGGAGCAGTGTATAAGGCCCAGAGCAGATTGCAACCAACTATCAGTGAAGGGAACATCTGGAACTCATTCAATGCATGCGTGCAAATGGTTCAGAAATTGCAAATTCCATATTGTAATTGTTAGTTGAATGAGGTTTTGTGTACAAGTTTCTTTCTTTTTTCTGTGTGAATATGTATTGGTACTAACATATGGAGAAACCTGGCATTTTCCACTGTAAAATACTTTTTAAGTGCATTTGAAACAGATTTTGTGGTTTTGATTCCAGGAAATGCACCTCTGTAATTTACGTCTGAGGATGTTTCAGGTTTTTAAATATTGTTATGTTATGACAGTGCCAAGTTGCATATTCATGAGCAATAGTGATGTCATGAGATGGAACTTCAGTGTCACTGCTGTTTGACGACAAAAAGTTACAAAAGTGCTTTTGTTGAGGTTGATGTCACTGATTTGTTCATTATTTAGCACATGGCAGGTAGTCAATGACATACTTTAATATATGCACAAACTGATATCTCTGCATGTATAAATTTTAGGGTCATAAATGACAAAGAAAATTCCAAAGCTGTAAAGAGTACAATACCTAACTCGACATCACAGCTACATTAGAAACAATTGTGCAAGTGCACAGGCATTGCATAAAGTGCGCTTAAAAAAGATACCAAGTGTGCAGCTATTTACTTTCATATATGATTATATTTCATGTTTCAGTGAAATTCATTCCACGGCCCTTTAATTCAGTTGCTGTATGATTATCGTTATCGAGTGTTGAATGTTTAGGGAGCAAACTCACTGCGAATCCAAAATGTCTTGGGACTCCCAAGACATTTTGGATTTGCGGTGAGTTTTGCTCCCTTAACATTCAACCCTCGATAACGATTTTGGGAGGTTTTGGATCTCAATCTTGAATATCTCTGAGGTGAAGTGCTGTTGCATCAGATAGTAATAAGGATCCATTATGGCAGCGCCAGTCACCGGTACGTCAGAGGTGCTGGTGGAATGGTTCTCTTGTGGGTCAAGACGTGATACACATATGAACAGATTAAAAGACCAACTCCAATTAGAGAAGAAAAAAAATTAACTTGGGGACGACAGCCCCCCCCCCCCCCCCCCCCCCCCACTGAGATTTTGAGTTTCTAAAAAAATTATCATTCATCTACATGACGTCCCCCCCCATGAAATGTTCCAGCCCCGCCCCCCTGAAAAATTCCTGGCTACACCACTGCTATAAAATATGAACATCCTTGCAAAATTAGTATCAGATAAGGTTGTATTTGTATATATGTATCTTAATTTGGACAGTATCCAAGGAATTGCTGCTTTCTACATGTTCATTAAAGCTGATATTTCCGACACTTAGCAATATTCGATTGTTCATTTTGCTGGCCGGCAGCAGGATGCAAACCATGTTTCTAAAAGTCACATTCTTTTACAGGACAAACAAATTTGCTTGTAAAGCAAGATCAGTGATAAATTAAATGTGCATGTACACTAGCAACTTTTAATGAAGCAGTGATTTTCCTGAATGTTGTAACCTCAATCTTGGTTGTAATTGTTGAAAATCCCTATTTAGTAAAAGTGTTTGCTGGTCAATGTACAAATATATACCCTTAATATTCATGCCACAAAAGTAAGTCAACATTGGTTAGGAAAAGCAATGAAAAGGGTTAAACTCTTACGTGGCTTGTTTCTTTCTTTTCAATAATTAATTCCCGACAGACATATTAGACAATGCACAATATGTACACCTGTCAATCTTTCTGTGTGCTGCATTCTGATTGGTTGGAGTTGATCAGCAGTATAGTAACTAATAGGCCACGCCCCTTGACAGCCGATCCAATCAAACATGAAAGCTGATCTACAGCTTTTGCAAAAAGGAAAGTTCAAAGAAAATACTTACCATTGTAAGCACCAAGCCGGAAACCAACAGTGTTATCTGTCAATGAAAATAATAATTTTCCCAAAATATTGCTGTAAATAGTCAATGTAATGTACATGTACTTCTCATGTACTGTAATTTGTATATTGGGATATAACACGATTTTTAAAGTTTCTCAACTTGTAAAGATGTTTGAACTCTAAAATAAGTTTTGTAATCTGGATTGCGGAGTTTGAAATTGTATGTGTAAATAACTGATTTATACATGAAATTCTGTCAAAATTTAATGTGAACATTGAAGAATCTTACATAAATGAGGTATCATCTTAAACATGAATCCATATTGTACAGTCAGTAGTTATAATTCTTATCAGGAAAAACAACATAATTTAACCTTGCCTTGATTTTAATCATGATTTCCCACACTTAGTGCCAACATCTACACCATTATTATGTAATGTAGAAAATCTGCTAGAGTCGTGTGACTGATTCAAATACTATATTATGTACTGATTATAAGCACCATTACATATATGGATATCTGCAGCAATTTGCTGTTTAACAGGATTGCAATCAGCCAGCTGACTCCAGCAAGCTTGGTGGTGGAGTTGGTTAAGATGCCTGCACTCTAAGCTGAACGTTCTGTGTTCACATCCAGTCCACATAGTAAGTTCTTTGAGTCCTACATTATGTACGCTACTGATTATCAGCACCACTCCATGTACATGGATATCTGCAGCAATTTGCTGTTCAACAAGATTCCAATCAGCCAGCTGACTTCAAGGGCGGATCCAGGGGGGGGGGGGGCCAAAGGGGGCCATGCCCCCCCCCCCCCCCAAAACGAAACCAATTTTTTTTTTTATGTGACATCGCAATAAAGGCAGGCAATGAGTACACCACCATCTTTTCCCCAAAAAAACATTGGTTAAAGTGGTCAGAAATTACCTCAGATCGCACCACAGAGCATCTAGAATCCAAAAATTTTTTGGGGCCATTAAGCGGGCCCCGAACCCCACGCCGTAATTTTTTTGACCCACTTTTTTGGGGGACCAAAATATTTTTTTGGCCCCCCCCAAAATTGTGTTCTGGATCTGCCCTTGGCTGACTTCAGCAAACTTGGTGGTGGAGCTGGTTAAGATGCCTGCACTCTATGCAGAAGGTTCTGGGTTCACATCCAGAAGTAGTAAGCCCTTGCAATCTCTCTTACAAAGACATTCCGTCAACAAAACTGAGAATATGACATCAACTTGAATGTCAGGCAAGGCAGAGTCTGATTTCAGATGACAACCAGCATCAGCTCCAGAAAGAAAAAAAGCAACAAATGAACAGAAATCAAATGATTATTTTAGAATGAAACTTTCATTTAAACTTTATTCCTTATCAGATCACATTGATTATCAAACAGAATAGAAGTACTGAATTGTTGTGATGTACGTGTAAAAAGATCAACATCCAAGGGTAGGACACAATTCATAAAAAAGACAGCATGGAATTTCAATAATAAAAGTTGTCTTTTTCATAGTTACCTACATTTCAATGTAAAATGTGAACTTAGTGGTTAAAGAAGTTTTGAGTAAGTGTTACTCTCCATAATCAGTAACATGAACAAAATTTAAACCAAACAATGGGAGGCTTTTGAGAATTGGTGGCAGCAAACACATTGGTCCTGTTTCCGTTGTTTGCGTCATAGTGAGCATGTGTGCTTTAGCTTAAACGTGACATAAACAATTGAAAAGGACCGGTGCGTTTGCTGTCAGCAACGCTTCAAAAGTCTCCTAATTTCACACTTGCATGTACAAATATATTGGTAGGCCTATAATCTGGAGCAAATGCTTTAAACTGAAACAAATTTAAATCTCAGATTTCATGTCAATACAGTAACGAAACCAACTTGTCTGCTTTGGTTACAGCTACTGCTGTCATGAGATATGTCATGTGCATTACAATGCGTCTAAGATAAATGCAGGAAAAAAGTAAGAAAATATGGAAAAACTTTCTGTTTCAACTGCCCATTTCTCAAGGTCTAATATTCCCTGTGCAGTATGTATATTCCCTGTTTGTATAAAACTTTAATGATCTTGAAATAGAGAAGAACTTTCTTGGCTGTATCTGAATAAAATGTACATGTAGGACACAGGGATTAATTGTACACTGTACATGAACTATATGGGTGATGACTACCAAGACAGCTCCACTCTATCAATTGTAGTTGAAAAGCATCTTGAGAACTATTCCAAGAGCGAAGAAAGGAATGAACATATGAACCACGACTTTGGAGACAGCAATCAATGTTACACTGTACATGAACTATGGGTGATGGCTACCAAAACAGCTCAACACTATCAACTGAAGTACAAAAGCATCTTCTGAGCTACTACAAGAGTGATAAAAGAAATCAACAAATAACATGGTTAAGTACTGAAATCATTGCACCCATTGGTATCCTCCTCAACATAGTCTTTCTCTTCACAGTCATTCGAGTGAAGTCCATGCGTACAATCATCAACATCTACTTATCCAATCTGGCTGTGGCTGACTTGCTCTACGTTGTGACTGAGTTTATATTGGCATTGTTCTCACCTATAACGTACAACATCCCTGGGCAAAAAGCAGTATTGAATATCCCATACATATTCCAAGAGACTTCTAATTTCTTTGTGGTTACCATAGCAGCTGAGAGATTCTCTGCAGTGCGCAATCCTCTGATATTCAAGGTAAAAGCCTCTGAATCTCGAGCAGCAAAGATATCAGCAGGACTCTGGGTGTCAACAAGTATTGTTGCTGTCAGTCTGATATTCTTACCAATAACAGAAATTATCTTTGCTCAAATACTCTTTTGGCTTGTTTCCATTATCAACACTGGCTGTTTAATAGCAACTCTCGCTTTGTACATCTATGTAGTAGTGAAGATACGTAACCAATCAGCCCTGTTGCCAAACCGTCCCAAGCCAACAGGCAAGGTCCTCTGTATGGTTATCATCAATACCGCTGTTTTCTTCATTCTGAACTCACTGAACATTGCAGCTGCAATTATTGTCATTGTCTCAAGGACAAGTGTGCCTTCCCAGAGTATTGAATTGATACAACTTTCAGAAAAGGCAAACACAGTGGCACTGGGTGCAATAATCATGCAACTTATCAATTGCTCAATCAATTCCCTGGTTTACAGTGCCACAAATGCTGAATATCGTGAAGCTGTAGTCAAGGCTTTCTCATTCCTGAAACTGTGCTGTCGTTGCTGCCCAAGACGGAATCCCAGCCGACCATCGCAGTCTGGGAAGCAGATTGAGCTTCGTGTGATTCCACAGGCAGAAAATGACCAAGAGCACCGTGCTGCCAGGCCAAGCAGCAGCAAGCCACCAAGCCAAGGGCATGCACAACACATAGATAGTCAGCAGTCACTGGACAGCTGTAAAAAACAATGTTCCAGGCAAAGCAGCAGCAAGGCATTTGTGCACAGTCAGCAGCATGTTCAAGTGCATGTTGAGGTACATGCAGAACCAGCAGGGACCTCAGCGCTTGCAAGTTCTCATCAGGAACAATGCTCTAGTCTGACTGACTGCAAGCCATCCATGCAAGGGGAGCAGTGTGTACATCCAGAACCAGCAGAGAGCCAGCAGTCACTTGCAAGTACTCAGGAACAATGTCCTGGGCTGACTGGCACCGAGCCATCAGCACAAGGGCAGCAGTATGCACATCCAGAGCCAGAAGGGAGTCAATCGTTGGAAAGTGGTCAAGAGCAAAGTTCTCTGGTAATTGAGTGTGAGACGTCCAAGTGAGGGGAGCACATGTGTGCTTTTGAACTGCTCTGGAATGTTCAAACTGTAGAGCAGTTTTAAGGCCTTTTCATACCTGTACTGTACACTTTCTTCATTGGAAAGCCAAATAGATTTGACGTCGAGAAACATTAACAGCATAATATGGTGGAGTTGAAATGTGTTTTACTTTAGTGGATTGCAATACATGAACCCACCATGACATCATTAATGTGCAGGCCCAGAGCAGATTGCAACCAACTATCACTAAAGGGAATAGCTGGAACTCATCCAATGTATGTATGCAAGTGGTTCAGAAATTACAAATCGCATTACGTTAATTGCTAGTTGAATGAGGATTTTGTGTGTTTCTAAATGAGCAAGTTTGTTTGTTTTCTGTGAGAACAAAAAACATAAACATGTATTGGCACTGGATAACCATGACATTTTCCACTTTAAAAATATTGTTTTAAATGCCTTTGAAACAGATTTTGAGGTTTATATTTTGGGACGTGCACCTCTTAATAAGTTCCAGGATGTTTCAGGCTTTTAAATATTTTCATGACAGTGCCAAGTTGCATATTCATGAGCAATACAGCGATGTCATGAGCTGGAACTTCAGTGTCACTGCTGTTTGACGACAAAAAGTTACAAAAGTGTTTTGGTTGAGGTTGACTGTATAGCACAGGGTCATAATGCACAAAGTGCTATGTGTGCATGCACAATGCAAAGAATTTTTGGTTCATAAATTTCACAGAAAATCCCAAAGCTGTACAGTGAAAATACCTATATTGACATCACAGCAACATAAGAAACAATTGTGAAAGTGCACAGGCCTTGTAAAAAGGTATGCAGTTGTTTACCAGTTTATGATTATTTCCATGTTTCAGGGAAATTCATTCCATAGCCCTTTAATTCGGTTAATCTATTTTAAAGGAGCCTGAAAGACAAATGAACAGATAAAAGACCAACTCCTATTAGAGAAGAAAATAGACTGATTTGCTATCTTTTTGTTAGCATTAGGTATTTTTAAGTCTAATATGAGCTTGCAAGTGAGATGTCTATGGCTACTGTCTAGGTCTTCACCCATTACAATTACATGGGAACAATCTGACAATAGCCGTAGCCATAGCTCTAGCAGCCTGTTTCAGACACAGCCTAAGTAGCAGACAAAACAAGTTGCAAGTTATACATTAGGAGCATCTGATTCCAAATACATTACCAAACTTTAGGCATACAATTAGAACGACGTGGAAAATGGGCTTTATTCACGAGTCGGCCATACTAAATTGAAAGCGAGGTAAATTGGAACTTGCGAAGAGAAATGAAAGCAATGACATAAACTAAATTACAAATTAAAACCAGTCTGCTGTGATTTAAAATTTGAGATTAAAAAATAAACATACCCTAATGTTTTAAGCCACATTTAAAGAAAAAGACAAAAGTGAGGATAGAATGCACAAATAGTCTGGCACCATCCCACTCAACAGTTCACAATTAGAACAAATACATGTACATGCAGGGAACACGACCAAAATGGCTTCCTCATGAAAAAAAGTCCATATAGTCTCAAGACCAAATTAAGTGCAGACCTTTCGTTCAAAGTTTTTAAAAATTTGTTTTAGCGAGGAAAAATCTATTAATGATGTGGGTTTTTTTTTCAGCAGAGCACAGACATATTGTAGGCTTTAAATGTACAGTATGGGATTTAATCTGCTTTCTTCATAGCTACTACATTCAGCTGGAAAAAATGTAGTTGATAGTTTAAGTCAGCAATTTGTACTCCACTTCTGTCGATAGAGCATGGCACCATGTATTATTGGAGCTACAACGTGTGTAACATCCTATTTGTGTGCATTTATTTTGTGTCCTGACTAGGTTTATCCAGTCAATGGCAATGAATGGGTTCTGAAAAAGAAAAGAATCATTCCAATTTACCAACACATTCAAAATATTGCCCATTGATTAGGTCTGTACCATAATCAATTGAAAAAATGTTGACTTCCGTTCAATCGATTACACAGACAACTATTGGGCAAATTCAAACACGGAAATCTGTGACTAGACTAGTCAGTGTTTAGTGCCAAGTTCACATGAAAAGTGAATGTGATCTGACAAGACTTGCACGCTCTAGAATTGTACATAAACTGTGTAGCACCAGTAGTCTGTTGTATTACATTCATGAGCTCCGTGTCTGTATGATGTTTAAATGCAAAGCAATATTTTACAATTCTTTCAGATGGACTCAAGTTTACTTAAAATTTGGACAATTGAAAAATCAATGCTATAAAATATGAATGTCTTTGTACAGTTAGCACAGACAAGGTTGTATATACTTGTATCTTAATTTGGACAGTATCCAAGGAATTGCTGCTTTCTACACGTTCATTAAAGCTGCTATTTCCTTGTGTAATTTAACACACTAAACACAAATAATACAGCAATGTACTATCAGCAATTCGGTGTTAGAGCTCTTACATCTTTCTGATACCCAGTAATATTTGATTGTTGGTTTTGTTGGCTGGCAGCAGGATGCAAACCATGTTTCTAAAAGTCACATCCTTTTATAGGACAAACAAATTTGCTTGTAAAAGCAAGATCAGTGATAAATTAAATGTGCATGTACACTAGCAACATTTAATGAAGCAGTGATTTTTCTCAATTTTGTAACCTCAATCTTGGTTGTAATTGTTAAAAAATCCCTATTAAGTAAAAGTGCTTGCTGGTCAATGTTGAAAGTACAAATACACAATCTTAATATTCATGCCACAAAAGTAAACCAACATATTGTTTAGAAAAGGGATTTTTCCTGACGAGGGCTAAAATATTTTGTGGCTTGTTTCATTCTTTTCAATAATTAAATCCTGACAGATAGATTAGACAATGCCCAATATGTACATCTGTCAATATTTCTGTATGCTGCACTCTTATTGGATGGTAACTTATCAAGTCCTTCGTGCGTAATAAATCAGCGTTATCTACTAATAGGCCACACCCCTCGACAGCCGATCCAATCAAAAATAAAAGCTGATCTACATCTTTTGCAAAAAGGAAACTTCAGAGGAAATACTTACCTTCGTAAGCACCAAGCCGGAAACCAACAGTGTTATCTGTCAATGAAAATAATAAGACATGAAACTAAAACGTTTGCACAACTTATCCAGGGCCAAGTTTCATGAAGACCTAACAAAAATTAGGGGAATAACTGAAAAAATCCTAAAACTTTCTGTTGCGATATTCAAAAGAGGCTCATTATATGCACTTGTACATGTATGCACAATTAATGTGCATTTAACATAATAATATAGTGCCAGGAGCACCAATAGTTGTGGACTGAACTCACTGGTGTGCTTCAATAACAAAAATGTGAAAAGAAACGATTTGAAATTTTATTTCATTGAACCAGTTCGCGCCGGTTGACGTGTTTGTATACATCCAAAGGTTTTGCGGGATTCGGAATGGATGACGGACAAACACGCTGACATATCTGTCAGCGACCTGCTCACAGCGAGCGAGGCCGGAAATATGAGTGTGCTGCCCGAGGGTGATGGCTTCAACCCGCCTGGCTTGAGGTTGAGTGAAAATAAATCCTGCGCCTCGATCCGTTCTTGTCAAAATATTCCTGGTTGAATTAGTTACGAGTCCCTAGGGTTGCTCTTTGCTTCTCTCAGAACTACAATCATTTTTCCCCAACACACATGATGATCGCATTGTCAAAACATGGGATGGCCGTGAGACCCAGTTTGCCAGTAAGTCCAGGGACAGTTGGTCTCAATCTGCCCCTGAATAAGAGAGTTTCTATAAGCAGGGGGTTGGGGTTCACATCCCACCAATGACACTTCAGAGTTGCCCAGAAATCATCCAATCCAAAGAATGCAGAACAAGAAAAATGAAGAGGTTGGATGAATAAAAATGAATGCCAGTTTCACTCACCGATGCCATCTACACTCTTGCCGATGGTAAACTCACACTTGTTGCGATAACTCTCTAATACTGGCTGTGATTTGGCACACAAGCAACGAAAATTTAAGGAACAAATGAGCCATCTCCAATGTCAGGAATATTTATCCCACAAAAGCTTCACACACTGTAACGTTTATCTAACAAGAAATCCAGGTTGAAATATTAATTCAAAGTAAAAGTAAGGTGACTCATCTATCTACCCAAGTTCACACCAGTCAAGCTAACCTAGCACTAACTATGTGAAAAAGTAAACTAACGTTGATATTATAATTCATAGAATCATTCAAAATACTACAGATAAATTTACATAAAAATCATGTCTTTGTTGGTGGTCAAGTGGTTAAAACATTTGCACCAGGAAGCAGAGGGTTGCTGGTGCGAGTCCCACTCAAGCAGTTTGTGAATTGATTAGGTTTGGGTTGAGGTTTTTCCAATGTTTTTGTTTTTTTCTTTTAATTCTTTGTGAGTTTTGTGTGCGGGGAAGAGAGCTTATTTCAGAAAATTGGACACAAACTTTGGTGATGAATTTTTACTGATTCTAACATTTTCTGGAGCTTTAACAAATGTTCAGGGCAGCTATACATGTAAGTCCACTTGCCAGAAAAAGTTGTCTGAAAACAGTTTTTGTCAAAGGAATTTACATTTCCATTCTGGCCCACAACCATCCTGTGTCTTTGGTGAGTAGCTCACCTTTGTTGCTTCAGCCAGGGAGACATCTCCCCAATATTCCGTCGCACCATCTTGGATAAATTCCTCAAAAACTCCCTGGTGTTGGTCTGTTTGGTGGATAGCTGGTCCTCATACGGCTGGTTCCATGGTGGAGTCACTGTGTTGTTTAACCTGCAGATTGGGAAAGGAGGCAAAAACTGCACTCAGTCAGAGTCTTGAAAATTGTCATTATCGTGAATAGTTCAACTGCTATTAGCCTTTTCGAGATAAGGCAGACACAATATCAAGGTGCTTGTGGGTTTGGGTAAATTTGGGGTCAATACAAAATACCTGACCCAAACCAAATAGCACCAATATCCATGATATCCGAGTTTAGAACTGCCGTAAATTTTTAATGAACGGTGGTTCGAATCCAGCCCAACCCTGCATTCTATCACAATGTCTTCACCTCTCTTCTACTGGTAAGCTGTCCTCCTCCTTCCTCCTCTTAGCTTCTTGGGTGTTTCCATCAGTTTCCTCTTGACTTCTCTTCAGAGCAAGGCTCTTAGTGTACGGGTCCTCAACTGGCTTGGCGAGCTACAGGAAAAAGTCAGTGTGGGAATGTGAACCCATAACCACAGCAATAGCAGCCACTAGACCCCTTGCACTGGTAGCCAATGCTGAGACAGTTTTTAGTAATTGAAATTCAATGACTAGTGCCAACAGAAGCAAGTGCCAATAGTAAAACCACAATAAGCACTTTCACGGTCATTGAGCCATCTTGCTTACGGGGCAAATTTACCAGTGTTGCTGTGTAATCATTGTCAATCAAAAACTTTCACGCTTTCAAGTCATGCGTTCCAAAATGTGCTTGCGTCTAGCAAATGAACAAGATGACGCATATACCGTGAAAGTGCTTATTGACTTTGTGAATACCTTGGTTCTCAGCACTTGTCCTTTCGTGTGTCCGTTGAGTAGTTTCAAGGCCTCCTCCTTATCTTCTTGGCAGCTGAGAGATAAAAATATTGATAGACAGTCGGTAATCACTTTGATTATTATCGATCAATCCATCACAAGCCACTGAGTATAACAGGAAAGGAGATCACTATCTGTACATTTGAATGTTTGTGTCAGGGGTGGGAGTGTACTTAAAGTTGCATGCAGGCCCCATGCTTTTTTTGAGTTTCATACCAAAAAAATAAATTTCTTTTTTAAATTGCTATTTTGCAAGCAATAAATAAGTTATTCCTTTTTGAATGAGACATTAAAAAATGACACAGTTTTAGCTTAGCATCTTTTCAAATATGGACACTCGACTGGGTGTAGATGCCTACTTAATTTTACAAGCAACAACTGATGACCTTGGAAGCAAAAATCAATAGAGAGTTAACATTCTTTACCTGAATGTCACAAAAGCATAGGTTGCCTTGTTGACTGCCTTGACTTTCTCGGGTTTCAGTTGAAGACCAGTCAACATCTTCAGTTGCTGTAAAAAAACAAAATTGCCAAATTGCCAATTGAGCTTGAGTCTTGCCAGTTCATGGTAACTTTTTATGGGAATGTCTTGGAAACAAACACTGATTAGTCTGGCCTCTGACCCAAACCTTTGAAATATAATAAGTTAACAATAAAAAAACGCACTAAATGTTGGAGACATTGAGATGTGCACCTTTATTGTGTTTATTTCTTGAGACCTAATTGGGTTTAAAGAACAGTGTGCACTATCTTGAGGGAAACACACACACAAACTTAAAAACGCATGTACCGAGCAGAAACAAAAAGTGGAAAATTCATGCCAATGACAATATAGTGTAAAAGTGTTGACTGTTTTGGTTACACTGCTGTCAAAATAATGGACAAAATTATCCTTGAATATCTTATAGATAAAGGCAAAGCTGGGAGAAAATATGAAGAAGCTTTTAGTTTCAATTTCAAATTGCTCGATGTCTTATATACTCGGTTAGTATAAAACCTGAGTCATCTTGAAATAGGACAGACTACATGTACCAATAATCTATCCGTATGGAATGTTGCAAATAGTTACACTGTACATGAACTATGGGTGATGGCTACCAAGACAGCTCCACTCCAACAACTGAAGTACAAAAGCATCTTGAGAACTTTAGCAAGAGTCTAGATAGAAGTGAACAAATAATATGGTTGAGTATTAAAATCATTGCAACAATCGGCCTCCTCATCAACTTTGTCTTTCTCTTCACAGTCATTCGAGTGAAGTCCATGCGTACAATCATCAACATCTACTTATCCAATCTGGCTGTGGCTGACTCACTCTACCTTATGAATGACTTTCAAGTTGCATTGTTTTCACATATAGAGTTCAGCATCCTTGTCCTAAATGCAGTCCAAGCTTTACGATACATGTTCCCAGCTGCTTCTAATTTCTTTGTGGTTACCATAGCAGCTGAGAGATTCTCTGCAGTGCGCAATCCTCTGACATTCAAAGAAAAAGCCTCTAAATCTCGAGCAGCAAAGATATCAGCAGGACTCTGGGTGCCAACCATTATCGTTGGTGTGATTCTGATATTCTTACCAATAGAGTACGTCTTCACTGACATCATCTTTTGGATGAATTTCATCATCAACACTGTCTGTTTAATAGCAACTCTTGCTTTGTATATCTATGTAGTAGTGAAAGTGCGCAAGCAATCAGCCCTGTTGCCAAACCGTCCCAAGCTAGCAGGCAAGGTCCTCCGTATGGTTATAATCAATACTGCTGTTTTCTTCATTCTGAACTCACTGGCCATTGCAGCTTCAAATATTCTCATTGTGGAAATGACTTATTCTATGAGTGTGCCTTCCCAGGCTGTTGAAAATCTCAAACTTGGAGAAAAACTACATATTGTGGTTACGTGCACAACAATCATGTATCTTATCAATGGCTAAATCAATTCCCTGGTCTACAGTGCCACAAATGCTGAGTATCGTGAAGCTGTAGTCGAGGCTTTCTCATTCCTGAAACTGTGCTGTAATTGCTGCCCAAGACGGAATCCCAGCCGATCATCGCAGCCAGGGAAGCAGATTGAGCTTCGTGTGATTCCACAGGCAGAAAACGACCAAGAGCACCGTGCTGCTAGGCCAAGCAGCAGCAAGCCACCAAGCCAAGGGCATGCACAACACACAGAGAGTCAGCAGTCACTGAACAGCTGTCAAGAACAATGTTCCAGGCAAAGCAGCAGCAAGGCATTCATGCACAGTCAGCAGCATGTTCAAGTGCATGTTGAGGTACATGCAGAGCCAGCAGGGACCCCAGCGCTTGCAAATGATTCTCATCAGAAACAATGCCCTAGTCTGACTGACTGCAAGCCATCCATGCAAGGGGAACAGTGTGTACATCCAGAACCCACAGAGAGCCAGCAGTCACTTGCAAGTACTCAGGAACAATGGCCTGGGCTGACTGGCACAGAGCCATCAGCACAAGGGCAGCAGTATGCACATCCAGAGCCAGAAGGGAGTCAATCGTTGGAAAGATGTCAAGAGCAAAGTTCTCTGGTAATTGAGTGTGAAACGTCCAAGTGATCAGGGAGCACATGTGTGCTTTTGAACTGCTCTGGGATGTTCTAACTGTAGA
Source organism: Patiria miniata (assembly GCF_015706575.1). Lineage (NCBI taxonomy): Eukaryota > Metazoa > Echinodermata > Asteroidea > Valvatida > Asterinidae > Patiria > Patiria miniata. The sequence continues at coordinate 16,230,354 of NW_024037061.1, forward strand.
GCAGTTTTAGGCCTTTTCATACCTGTACTGTACATTTTTTTCATTGGAAAGCCAAATAGATTTGAGGTCGAGAAACATTAACAGCATAATATGGTGGAGTTGAAATGTGTTTTACTTTAGTGGATCATGCCAATAACTGTACATGTACCTGCCATGACATCATTAATGTGCAGCCCCAGAGCAGATTGCCACCAACTATCAGTGAAGGGACCAGCTGGAACTCATTCAATGTATGTATGCAAGTGGTTCAGAAATTACAAATTGCATTACGTTCATTGCTAATTGAATGAGGATTTTGTGTGTGCCTTAATGAGTAAGTTTGTTTGTTTTCTGTGAGAACAAAATACGTAAACATGTATTGGCACTGGATAACTATGACATTTTCCACTTTTAACATATTTTTTTAAGTGCCTTTGAAACAGATTTGGAGGTTTTTATTTTGGGACATGCACCTCTTAATAAGCTTTGAGGATGTTTCAGGCTTTTAAATATTTTCATGAAAGTGCCAAGTACCATATTCATGAGCAATACAGTGATGTCATGAGCTGGAACTTCAGTGTCACTTGCTGTTTGACGACAAAAAGTTACAAAAGTGTTTTGGTCGAGGTTGACTGTATTTAGCATGATCATAGCACAGGGTCATAATGCACGAAGTGCTATGTGTGCATGCACAATGCAATGAATTTTTGGTTCATAAATTTCACAGAAAATCCCTAAGCTGTACAGTGTAAACTACCTATATTGACATCACAGCAACATAAGAAAGAATTGTGAAAGTGCACAGGCCTTGCAAAAAGTATGCAGCTGTTTACCATTATATGATTATTTTCATGTTTCGTGGAAATTCATTCCACGGCCCATTTAATTTGGTTAATCTATTTTAAAAGAGCCTGAAAAATCCCAACCATGGTTGGCAATATGAACTCTTAAAAAGGGCAAACTGTATGATTATCGTTATCGAGGGTTCAATGTTAAGAGAGAAAACTCACCGCAAATCAAAAATGTCTTGGGAGGTTTGGGATCTCAATCTTGAAGATCTCTGAGGTGAAGTGCTGTTGCATCAGATCGTGATAAGGATCTGTTGTGGGACAAGACCTGATATGCAAATGAACAGATTATAAAAAGACCAACTCCAATTAGAGAAGAAAATAGACTGAATTTTTAGCTTTAGGTATGTTTAAGTGAAATACAAATGTATGAGCTTGCAAGTGAGATGTCTATGGCTATTGTCTGGGTCTTCACCCATTACAATTACATGGGAACAATAGCCATAGCCATAGCTCTAGAAGCCCGTTTCAGACAGTCTAAGTATTAGACAACACAAGTTGCAAGTTATGGATAAGGAGCGTCTGATTCCAAATACATTGTAGCAATCTTTGTGAATACATGTAGCACAACATGGAACATATTTTTTGAAGACCAAATTAAGTGCAGACCTTACGTTCAAAGTTTCTTGAAAAAATATTTTTGAGGATAAATCTATTACATATATGGTTTTTTGTGCAGAGCACAGACAAATGTTGACCTCTACTTCCGTTCAATCTATTATGCAGACAACTATTGGGTAAATTCAGTTTTTAGTAACAAGAAGTTCACATAAAAAGTGAATGTGATCTGGCGAGACTTGCACGCTCTAGAATTGTACATAAACTGTGTAGCATCAGTATTATGAGCTCCATCTTTTTATGATGTTTAAATGTAAAGCAATATTCTAATATTTCTTTAAGATTGACTCAAGTCAAGGGTACTAAAAATTTGGACAATTGAAAAATTAATGCTATAAAATATGAAGGTCTTTGTACAGTTGTTTTTGCATCAGACAAGATTGTATATGTACCTTAATTTGGACAGTATCTAAGGAATTGCTGCTTTCTACATGTTCATTAAAGCTGCTAATTCCTTGTGTAATTTCACACTCTAAACACACCTAATACAGCAATGTACTATCACCCAATGGGTATTTGAGCTTGTATGTCTTTCTGATATCTAGTAATATTTGATTGTTCGTTTTGTTGGCCGGCAGCAGGATGCAAACCATGTTTCTAAAAGTCACATCCTTTTATAAGACAAACAAATTTGCTTGTAAAAGCAAGATCAGTGATAAATTAAATGTGCATGTACATTGTACACTAGCAACATTTAATGAAGCAGTGATTTTTCTCAATTTTGTAACCTCAATCTTGGTTGTAATTGTTGAAAAATCCCTATTGAGTAATAGAGCTGGCTGGTCAATGTTGAAAGTACAAATGTATACCCTCAATATTCATGCCACAAAAGTAAGCCAACATTGGTTAGGAAAGGGGATGACAGTGGTTAAAGTCTTTTGTAGCTTGTTTCTTTCTTTTTAATAATTAAATCCTGACAGATAGATTAGACAATGCACAATATGTACATCTGTCAATCTTCTGTGTACTGCATTCTGATTGGTAGGTAACTAATCAAGTCCTTCGTGCGTCATCTACTTATAGGCCATGCCCCTCAACAGCCCGTCCAATCAAACATGAAAGCTGATCTACGTCTTTTACAAAAAGGAAACTCAAGTGGAAATACGTACATGTAACTTCGTAAGCACCAAGCCGGAAACCAACAGTGTTATCTGTCAATGAAAATAATAAGACATGAAACTGAAATGTTTGCACAATTTATCCAGGGCCAAGTTTCATGAAGACCCGATCTTAAATGACAAGAAATTAGGGGAATAACTAAGAAAATTCCTGAAACTTTCTCTTGCGGTGTTCATAAATGGCACATCACATGCACATCTCACATGTGTACACACTGCATGTCCATTCTAGGCAATGTGCACTTTTTGCCTAGAGCACCAATACCAGAGGCTAGGGTGCTCTAGCTGATCTTTAAAAAAAAAGGAACAAAACAGAAAAGTAACGCTATGATTTCCATTGAAGAGTGCCCCCTATGATTGCTCTTTGCTTCTCTCAGAACTACTTCAACGTCATGTTCACAGAATTTAATGATCAGCATTTTTTGTCAACACGTGATGATCCCATTGCAAATCCCTCCCCCCCCCCACGTACCTCTTGTCAAAACACGCAAGGAGGCGGAATAAATCCCCCACCTGGGGCATGCCGTGATTTTGGATTCTAGGTGCTCTGTGGTGCAATCTGAGGCAATTTTTGACCATTTATGTTTCTGAGCAAAAGATCATAATTTAAACATCATTTACGAGTTTGGAGTAATTGAATCAGCTATTCTGAGCTATAGAATCATATGTAGGCTACAAAAAGTGGGGAGGGGAGCAAACGATATGATATCCCCCCACTTTAAAAGGTGGGGGGATTTGTCCTCCCCCCCCCCACCACTCCCCCTTCCTCCAACGATTGACGAGATTGGAACCAGCCAGCCAGCCCCAGCAAGCTTGTTTGTCAAGTGGTTAAGACATCTGCACTAGGAAGCAGAAGGTTGCAGTCCCACTTGGGTAACTTGGGTAACTTGTGAGTTTAAAATTTTAGTTTTTCATTGGGGGGGGGGGGTTGCTTTATTCTGTTTTCCTTTTTTTTTCAAAAACCTTTGGGAATTTCGCGTGCGTGTGGACTATACTTCAGAAGATTTGATAATTTTTTTTTGTTAATCTTAAATAATTCTTAAGAAAGATAGGCAACATTTTCTGGAGCTTTAACAAGTTTTTCTGGGCAACCGCACATGTTAGTCGGCTGTGTCTGGAAGCAGTTTGTCAAGGAAGATCACATTTCCATTCTGGCCCGTAACCATCCCGTGTCTTTGGTGAGTAGCTCACCTTTGTTGCTTCAGCCAGGGAGACATCTCCCCAATGTTCCGTTGCAGCATCTTGGATAAATTCCTCAGAAACTCCCTGGTGTCGGTCTGTTTGGTGGATAGCTGGTCCTCATACGGCTGGTTCCACAGTGGAGTCACTGTGTTGTTTAACCTGCAGATTGGAGAAGGATGAAAACATTGCTCTTACTCAAGAGTCTTGAGAAACGTCATAATCGTGAACAGTTCAACTGCTATTAGCCTGTAAGTTCCTGACGTGTTTCATGTGTGGGACACTTCATGCATGCAACCGTTTCTCCTGCATGAAATATACATTTACACAAGTAATTATTTCAATTGAATTGAGCGCAAAGCCATATTGTATGTGCAACTGACAGAAATTACTATCTACTGTACAATACCTTCATGGCTTTTAAAGATATACAGTCTAAACTGTTTTCAAGGTTCAATAAAGAATATAGATTCATTGTTTAACTGTGATTTTTCCAGCAATACAAGAGTTATTCGCTTTTGAGACATCAAACAAAGAATCAATTCTTATTATTTAGTTTTTCGCATGGTAGACTGTTTCCCAATCCTATCACAATATGACATGTAGGGGAATGGGCCAGGAACCAGACCACTCACTCACCAGCAGGATCTCATTGTGTGCAAATGCAAGTGAATAAGTTTTTTTTTCAGAGGGTTGCAGAGAAGACCAAAATATCCAAAAAAGTAGGAGTTTTTCTCAAAATAAAACATAAAACGTGAAATAGGCCTATTCATCAGTAAAAAAAAAAACCATGAAATTCTTGATGAGGACAGGCAGCATGGATTTTTAATAATGAAAGTTGTCTTTTTGTTAACATAGGTCTACATGTACAATGTTAAGTTGGTGATTAATGAAAGAAGTTTTGAGTGAATGTTACTTTGCATAATCAGTAACTTTAACAATGTAAAAAGAATTCTGGAGCAAATACACGTCATAAAAACTGAAACAAACTTAATTCTGCGCGTTCATGTCAATTGCCCGAGTACAAAACTGAGTTGTCTACTTTGGTTACAGCTACTACTGTCATGTGCATTACATTATGTCTAGAGAATAGGAAGAAAATATGAAGAAACTTTCTGTTTCAACTACACATTTCTCATGATCTTATATTCCCTGTTAGTATAAAACTGGAGTGATCTTGAAATAAGACAGAACACTCCTTGCTGCATCTGAACAAAATGTTGGATATGGAGATCAATGCTACACTGTACATGAACTATGGGTGATGGCTACCAAAACAGCTCAACTCAATCAATTGAAGTACAAAAGCATCTTGAGAACTATTACAAGAGTGAAGACAGAAATCAACAAATACTATGGTTAAGTGCTGAAATCATTGCACCAATCGGCCTCCTCATTAACTTTGTCTTTCTCTTCATAGTCATTCGAGTGAAGTCCATGCGTACAATCATCAACATCTACCTATCCAATCTGGCAGTGGCTGACTCACTCTTCCTTACGACTCAATTTATATTTGCATTGTTTATTTCACCAATAGAATACAACATCTTTGTCCAAAAGGCAATCAGAGTTTTACGATGCATGTTCCTAGCTGCTTCTAATTTCTTTGTGGTTACCATAGCAGCTGAGAGATTCTCCGCAGTGCACAATCCTCTGACATTCAAAGCAAAAGCCTCTAAATCTCGAGCAGCAAAGATATCAGCAGGACTCTGGGTGCCAACAATTATTGTTGGTGTGATTCTAGTATTCTTACCAATAACACGGGACGTCTTCACTGACATCATCTTTTGGATTCCTTCCATTATCAACATTGTCTGTTTAATAGCAACTATTGCTTTGTACATCTATGTAGTATTGAAAGTACGCAAGCAATCAGCCCTGATGCCAAACTGTCCCAAACAAGCAGGCAAGGTCCTCTGTATGGTCATCATCAATACTGCTGTTTTTTTCATTCTGAACTCATTGGACACTGCAGTTGTAATTATTGTCATTGTGGCAGGGACTTATTTTACAAGTGTGCCTTCCCAGGCTGTTGAATTTCTAAAACTTGGAGAAAAAATAATTATTCTGAGAATATGCCTAGTAATCTTCCAACTGATCAATAGCTCCATCAATTCCCTGGTCTACAGTGCCACAAATGCTGACTATCGTGAAGCTGTAGTCGAGACTTTTTCATTCCTCAAACTGTGCTGTCGTTGCTGTCCAAGACAGAATCCTAGCCAACGATCGCAGCCAGGGAAGCAGATTGAGCTTCGTGTGATTCCACAGGCAGAAAATGAGCAAGAGCACCGTGCTGCCAGGCCAAGCAGCAGCAAGCCACCAAGCCAAGGGCATGCACAATACACAGAGAGTCAGCAGTCACTGGGCAGATGTCAAGAACAATGTTCCAGGCAAAGCAGCAGCAAGGCATCCATGCACAGTCAGCAGCATTTTCAAGTGCATGTTGAGGTACATGCAGAACCAGCGGGGACCCCAGCGCTTGCAAGTTCTCATCAGGAACAATGCTCTAGTCTGACTGACTGCAAGCCATCCATGCAAGGGGAACAGTGTGTACATCCAGAACCAGCAGAGAGCCAGCAGTCACTTGCAAGTACTCAGGAACAATGTCCTGGGCTGACTGGCACCGAGCCATCAGCACAAGGGCAGCAGCATGCACATCCAGAACCAGAAGGGAGTCAATCGTTGGAAAGGTGTCAAGAACAATGTTCCCAGGTAACTGATGAGTGCAAGCCATCCATGTAAAGGAAGCAGTGTGAACAGTCAGTGTGCTTTTGAACTTGCTGTGTAGTGTTCAAACCGACGAGCAATTTTAAGGCTTTTTCATACATCTTCTTCATTTGAATGCCAAGTGGATTTGATGTCGAGAAACATTAATTAACAGTTATCATGCTGGAGTTGAAATGTGTTTTACTTGAGCGGATTTCCAATACATGTATGCACCATGACATCATTAATGTGCAGGCCCAGAGCAGATTGCAACCAACTCTCAGTAAAGGGAACAGCTGGAACTCATTCCATGTATGCAAATGGATCAGAAATTACAACTTCTATTCATTTTAATTGTTAATTGAATGAGATTTGTGTGTGTGTTTCTATGAGCAAGTTTGTTACTTTTCATGTGAAAATATACATGTATTGGCACTAACATACAGATAACCCCGACATTTTTCCACTGTAAGTATACTTTTTTAAGTGCCTAATTGAAACAGATTTTGAGGTTTTTATTTTGGGAAATGCACCTCTGTATATTAAGTCATAGGATGCTTCAGGCTTTTAAATATTTTCATATAAGAGCCAAGTTGTATATTCATGAGCAATACAGTGATGTCATGAGCTGGAACTTTAGTGCCACTGCTGTTTGAAGACAAAAAGTTACAAAAGTGTTTTGGCCGAGTTCGATTATTTTTGTTCATTTAGCACATGGCAGGCAGGCATACTTTAACGTACAAACTGCTATGTGTGCATTTATGTACAATGCAATGAATTTTAGGTTCACAAATTACATAGAAAATCCCAAAGCTGTAAACTGTCAAATACATGTACATATACCTATATCGACATCACAGCAGCATACAAACAATTGTGAACGAGGTTTGGATATTGTAAAAATGCAAAAATGCACTTGACAAAAAAAGGATGTACATGTAGTTCTTACTTTCATAAAACAGGAGGCTTGGCTATTAAAGGGAATATACAACATTTGCAAACATCGAAAAATAAAACTACCAAGTTTTTGCGAAATACCTTAATAGGATGTTGGTAAATGACAGTCTAAAGCATCCTGTAAAATTATGGCACCTGGTATACTGTCATTTTCAAGAAAAGTGGTATTTTTGTATCAATTTCCAACGCTGATCGGCCGATCAGCGTTGGAAACAACTGGCTTTTTTTTCAAATACTGGCCCCAATTGACCATTGCACTTGTTTGCAATCGATTACAAACCTATGAACGGGTACGAGCCAGCTAGACTGGTTCCCTGACCTTACAATTCCCCAATGTATGTAAACTGCTCTGTTTCTTCTTATATGGAGTCAGGGGACCAGACTACAGGAAAATGATCGTTTTTCTTGGTTTTTATAGCATTTTCGAACCCAAAACCTCCAAAAAGTCAGTGTAACTATATTTGCTTTATATTTCCAACCCCCCAATTCCATCCATTTCTGAAAATTACAGCAAAAGCAAATGATGTATATTCCCTTTAAGGGCTGTGGAATGAATTTCACTAAAATACATGTATTACTAATACATGTATTTTAGTGAAATTCATTCCACAGCCCTTTAGTTTTGTTATATTATTAAAAGACCTTAAGACCCCCCAAAAAAGTCTCTGGTTTCTGGTATGGAGCTTGCCCCAAAAGTAGTGCGGCGACGCGGCTTTTTTTCCCTTCTCTTATGTCGGCTGATGACTGCAAATGGTGCCAGACTAAAGTTAGTGCAAAATATGGGAGTCCAGAGAGGCTTATACTCGATCATAACCCCATCTAAAAACACGTTAAAATTGTGCAGCAGCAGGATTCCAGTCAGACCAGTGAGTTTGGCAGTTTTTAGACATAGGCCTATCACCTTACATTGAAAAACTATCTTTTTCATTTTGCCATGGTGACCGTTTCAGCCGATTTTCGGCTAACTTTGACTTAATTTTTTGTTAAAGAAAACGAGTTTGACAGAAAATTTGACAGAATGGATTTTTTAGCAGATTTCTGGCAGAATTCTGCAAAAATGGTTATTAGACAGAAAAACATAGAAAATTTGAAAAAAAAGGGTACACTTGTTTAAAAAAGCTTCAATCTTTTCAAACACACCCTTCCATAATGGGACAGGTTTGCTGGTCTAGGTGCTGAGGTTCACTGGGAACCGGACTTCGTCGTGATGCAACCGCATTTTGCCTGAAATTTACGCAATTTCATAACATCTGCATGTGACTATAGATTGCCTATATTTGTAATTTGAGCCTTAATTTAGGCAATACTACAACATCTGCATGTGATATTTAGTGTTTGTAGTGTATTTTGAGTAACTATGGGGAATTTGGCAGATTTTTGATAAATCTGACAGCCGGATTTTTGAAGTGCATTTAGCAGAATTTGGCCATGACCTTACGGTCACCCTGCATTTTGCTGACAGGCATGGCTACAGCGATGCGCGCACATACCAGAAACTTAATTTTTTTGGCCTAAGACATTTGAAGTCCAACCATGGTTGGCAATGGCAACTCTTCAAAGAGCACAAACTGTATGATTATCATTATTGGGGGTTCAATGTTTAGGGAGCAAACTCACCGCAAATCCAAAATGTCTTTGGGAGGTTTTGGATCTCAATCTTGAAGATCTCCGAGGTGAAATGATGTCACGTCAGATAGTGATAATATGATCTGTTATACATCAATGGTGCTGGTGGAATGGTTATCTCGTGAGTCAAGACCTGATAGACAAATGAACACATTAAGAAAATAGATTGAATTGTTCTTTTTTTTAGCATTAAATATATTTGTAAGTTTAAATATGAGTTTTCAAGTAAGCAATGCACAACAAAATAATCCCACAGACACAAGCAGATCAATAAACTTCAAACTTTGAATTAGAAGCATTCCAAAGTTCAAAAGTCTTAATATGTACCCATGAACTTGAGATTGACTCAGGCGTATTTACATTTGGATAAGTGAAACATCAATGCTATAAAATATGTCTTTGTGAACTTAGCAGACAAGGTTGTACATATGTATCTCAATTTGAATGTTTACCCAGAATTTACCTTCTTTCTTAAGAACGAGCGCGCATTCATAAGAATGAACACGCTATCTGAAAATTGAGCACTCATTCTTACGATTGCGTAGGAATATCACGTGCGCAATCTATGGATTTTGCACAATCTTAACAACATTGCACGGCATAATTGTTAAATGAAATGTATAGCGGTTAAAGGGGAAATAATTCATATAGCGAGGAAAGAAAATGATCTATGCTTCTGTATACTAGTACAACTACGATAATTTGAATCAAATTTAACCTGCCTTATTGCTTTTTTTTCTGCCCACATATGGGAAGTTTTGTAATAACGGAGGACTGGGAACTAGTCAGGTTTGCATAGGCCGTGCTAGACAAGTTACAAGTCCCTGTATGTATCATATGCATGCTGAGAGAACACATGAGGAACACGTTATACATTCCAGTAAGCAATGTTTTATAATATGACTCTGACAAGGAGAATGGGAACATATTGTCATTGTAGTACGTTTAAGTGGTTTTGTAGGTTAATAATAATAGGTATATAGTACAAATTAAAAATATTTTACGGTTTCTAAAAACGTCATTCATGTGCGCGTGTAACCGTGAAAAATGACAGACTTGGGGATTCAACTCGACACAAATAATTTAATACAAGACCAGGATCTAAGAACAAGTCGCGAACTATTTTATTAAGAAAAGGATTTTAAAATGAAACAAACTTGAGACCAAAAACAACCAAGTTAAAACTACAAAAACTGAGATAAAACACTAAAACCAAAAACCAACAGTAAAACCAACTTAAAAACCAACTTAAAACCAACTCAAACCCAAAACCAACACAGAGCGTCAAAATAGTGAACTTTAAATGCACTCTGACTGAAACCAGGTGACTTGAGCAGATAAACACACAGGGCAGGCGCTCCCAAGGAAAGGAGAAAGAGAGCAACTCGCCAATAAAACAACTCTCTTCTATGCCGCTGGTCCGCTAAGTGAGGGGCTTTGGACTTACAGGGTGGCAGAGCACATGGTCTTATCAAAGGGGCCATTGTTCTAAGGGATAACTGGGGAAGAGGGAAAAGTTAATCAGGGGTATACACTTCTATGAAAGGGTAGGGGACATCTAATAAAAAGGGGTGATTTATGCAGGGGAGCTACACCTATACTTCAACACTAAAAGCAATACAGTAAAAACTACAAGTTAAATTTGGCCCTGCCACACGCGCACACCACCAAAGTGGGTCAGCGTGCATACGCGGCACCTACCATTCATAATGCGGGGTTTTAGTTAATTACATCCGTCAAGCAATTCGTGAAGATTGTGTGTCAGGTAGTGTTTGGTCAGGGTAAATTAGTGTTTAATCACATTTTGGGCTAAATTGTACACTTTCCCGTCCTTGTATCCATGTTCTTTCATTTACTCAAACCAATCTCTCAATTTCACTTTCACACCCACGGCAACTCACCCAGCTACACGAACTACATGTACGTGGCCGGCGCCATGCGCATAGGCAAAGTGCAGCACTGCCAGCAGAAGAAACTACATTATAACAGCTACCTTAAGCTTCGGGGTGGGTGGTGGCATGCCCCCCCCCCTCCCCCCCCCCCCCCCCCCAGGCCCTCCGCCCGGCCCCTGGGCATTACCATGATCCACTGGAACTGAGAGAGCCAACCTCTGACACTCTGAAGGTCATTTTTTTTTCTCGCGGTTAATCCTTGACCCCCACAAAATGTAATCAGAATTCCAGAAAATCCTATTTAACCTACATTTTCACGCAAAAAAAACCGATGTCCAGAAGCTGCCAAAATTGCTCATTTGACTAGACAGAATCCAGCTCTGCGGCGTAATGGTGGGGGTGTGAACAATTAATTGGAGGCAAGGTGGCAAATACTACGCTATGGGATGTCACAGTTTTTATTCTCATTCTTCACATTCTTCATTTTTAGGTTCCCCCCCCCCACCCCCACCCCGCTTTTGTTATCCCAAAAATCAGAATTCTTTCTTTGTCATGTCTATTATTTTTTTCCCGGTCCCCCGAATACGTGTAGTCGTGTTCCCTAATGTGGCACACTTCGAAGCTTACCCAACTTTCCTCGTGTAGTGTTGCCAAAGCTCTTTGTTGACAAACCTCAAATTCATGCAGTTAAATACTGGTACTTTTACCTTATTAATGCTTGCTATTTAACCCCTGTGAACAATTTCGGTTTCATAAAATTAAGGCCGAAATTTAAAAAAACGGTGGCGTCCGGAAATTGGGCACAAATTGGCGGAGTGTTCTCTAACGTGGCGCACTTAAATAAATCTCGGAAAATTCCAAATTAACATTTAAGAATTTTTGTAAACTTGATAAATTCTGATAAATCATTATTATCTCTACTTACATACCCAGCCAGATGTTTGTCAGAAAATTATTTTCTTATTTTTCGGGGCATTTTCAAAGGGTTCACTTTGCACTTGAAAATAAAATCGGAAAATCACGCCAAAATACATTTTTCTTTTAACTTTGTAGCAGGTAAATTTACCCGCGATTTATGAACGGGAGTGTTTCGAACTTGATGAAATTTCACTTTCGGTGAAATTTCAGTTAAAACTTTTGCTCTAGCTAGGCGCTACAGGCGAAAAATCAAAGTGCGCCACATTTAGGGGCCACGCCACGTTAGGGTACATCAACAATGTATACTTTCATATCCACTCTACTTTTCATCGTTAAGTCTTTATCTAGGTAAGTGACCTTGTGTTCCAAAAGTATAATTATTAAGAATCAGTGAACGAGGATGCACTTGCCAAGCGCAGCCGGTGCTCGGCATCGACAAGCCTGTTATCTTGTTCCGCATTCTTAAGAATGTGCGCTCAATCTGGAAGATTTTTTCTTCGAAGATTGCACAAGGATCCAGTTGCACAATTATAAGAATGCGCATTCTTATGTGATAGCACAAATCACAACGGAAAGCCACAACAGGGTCATCCCTACCCGGACTAGATAAAACTTAAAACAAAACAGCTCTGATGGAGAAAAATCCATACTGGGCCACCACTCATATTCCTTAATGACCTGAAAAGTACCAAAAGTTGTAAATCTGATGAAGAAACACTGTTTAAGGAGTACAAACATTCTTTGATAATATAGTAAATGTTCTGTCACTGTCAGTGTCATGGCCCATAGACTTTGTGCAGGGAGCAATCTGTGGTGGCCCAGTAGTATGGATTTTTTTCCCCGTTAGTTCTATCTATCATTTTAAACAAATCTCTTTACTGACTTTATTTATAGCAGCAGTGCCGACTGTGATCAATTCGGTGTTTCTAGCCAACAACGCGGTCATATCGCGATGTATATGACTGATGACAGTTTGACCGCTGGTACAGTCATGACAGTTGACTGACAAAAAGCCACGTGTTTATGTTTTCATTATGCTGCCCTCATGCGTCGCTCGAAAGGCATTTGAGAACTTTCCAAAGCTCGGCTTCGTTCCAGCTGAGCTTCATCACTGGCATCACTCAATTTCCACACAAAATTTATATAAATGACTGTAATCTCTAAAAAGCCACACCGCAAACCAAGCTGACGTTTTGCAAATGGTGTACAAAAGTTGAGTTCAAACATTTTCGTGAAGGGGTGGTTTGGAAGAGAGAAATGCATTTTCCACCAAATGACAATGATTTATATGTCAGAAATATGAACCAAATATTAAGTGGCTTTAAATTATGAAATGGGAGGAATATTATCGCTCGGTAAAATCTGGACTTTTCCAGTTCACTCGGCTTCGCCTCGTGAAATGGAAAACTCCAGATTTTACCTTGCGATTATATTCCTCCCATTTCATAATTTAAAGCCACTCAATGTTTATGTACCATGTGACTCGCTATCGGCCAATCAAGACATAGAATGTGTGGGCGAGTGGTTATAATATTTCCCATTCCCCATGGGCGAATGGGACGTTTTGACCCCCGGCGTGAATGGGAGCAATAACGAATGCCACGTGATGTGAGTTCCACCAATCAAATGACAAGGATCTGTCTGTCGGTTATATAAATACAACTATAATAATTTCTAATTCTCGTGGTAGGCTTCTGCTTCATGTTTTGTTTCACATTGGCGGTGGACAGTGCACGCGCACGCATTATGCATTATAATTCTACGGTTCATAATTCCCCCCCCCCCCAAAAAAAAAAACCCCCCCAAATTTTGACAATGTGTAAGGCTATGAACTGAGACTTTTGTCTTCTCTATTGTCTTCTGTATGGTTAGTCGCATTTTGTAATGGTTCGCCACGATATACATTGTTTTTTACCGTCTACGTGTACAGGCACATCCTGGCTTTTGTATCCTGTCGCACGTAGGCCCAAATGTTCATTCTTACCCGAAAAGGAAATAAATGTTCCAAATTCACTTTAGATTAAAACCAAACGGCATCCGTTGATACAATTTTGCCAGGAACGATGCAACCAAAACATCCGGTGGATTTCTTAAAAAGCCCAGGTTTAATAGGACTTCGACAGAAACACGTCACCAGTTAAAAAATTCCAAAAATATTTGGGTTGCAAAGCTGTAAATTATAGTCATTCTCATGCCAGGCTAAATACTTTAAACGCAAGCCATTCCAAAACAATGAATACAATTAATGTTTGAAACGATTTAGTTGATTGGTATACAATATGCTGGTATCCCGTTACGGTATAACAATATTGACATTTGGAGGATTTCTAATTAAAAGTAGAAAATGTCCCGTCAAGCTTGCAGCACCCTTCGTGTACTAATTAAACGCGCAGCGCTCGTTCTATATACGTGTTATTAACTTAGACTTGAATTCCAGCCATCTCAAAACACGACTGGTGGACGCTGAGGGAAATAATAACCGGTACGATAATGTTGCGACTGAATGCAAAAAGTTCAGACTGGATGTGAAGTCTATAGCGAGAAACTGAGTGGTGGTATTCCGGGTAATATTGGATTAGTACTGGTACCGAACGTTGTTTGGGGAACATTATCATCATCATCGCATTACTGTCAACTCGGATATCATAAACTTGCCATTGGAGCAGATTCGGGCGGAAACGGTGTTGCCGGTTCTATGATGTTAAAATTGGCCATTTTGTTCATAATAGTGGGTTTTGTGGCCAAGCTTAACTGCGACCCAGCGCGATATGATGGGTGAGTATCTTCGTTGTTCTAAAATGTTGACGAGCAGTTGTCAGTCGGATTAGTAAACCAAACATATGTTTGATACTAATTTAAGTCCTCTGTGTAATCTTTATCAATAACATCTGCGGAGCTTCAGGAGCGGATCTAGCTTTCAGATAAGTCGATTTGAGTGAAGGCGTGCCGAAAGCACGGTCCAGTCCGGGGCATCCCCAACCGGAAAATTTCTGAAATCTACGATGCTTTCTCCTGCATTCTAAGGCAATTTTAGAATAACTTTAGAATGTTTTTCGTTTTCAATGTATCATAACATCAGTAAGCGGCAGTGAACGGTGGGGGGGGGGGGGGGGGGGGGGTGCAACCCCCATCTTCTCTTCACATGAATTTAAAAATAAAACGACAAAACCCAAATATTATGTAGTAGTATGTACCAGATAACAGACAGACAAAGCAGTAATATGCACACGAAGCAATCGAAGTGAAACAAAAACAAAACTCCTAAAAAAACAACAATCCGGTTTCAGTTACTACAATTAACATATACACAGGGTGCAGATTACACCAAATCCCTTAAGAAATCATTATGAAAACAAATTGCCATCACATGGGGAAAAAGTGATTTCAGACATCCACCAATGCAATCACTAATGCGGTCATCCATAGAGGAACCCATACGAACTGTGATAACTATTGTTTTGACAATTTTTTGTTGTTGCTTATATTCTTACCATGTAGTCTTTTTTGCCATGTAAAATACTGTACCTATACTTCGGGTAATTCCATTGGACACACTTCCGCATTGCAATAAAAAAAACATAACGCACTTCTTCATTGAAATAAACATATAACACACTTTGTTGCTAGAATTGGTCGATATTTAATACTGTGTGACGGAATACAGGGTTAGTCAGAAAGATATAGGTACCTGTAAAAAGGATTTAATTTTTTCGTCAACTTAAAGAAAAGCAATTTAAAGAAAAAACACAAACTACAAGGTTTTAACAATCATCTGTTTTTTTGTTTCATCAGTTTTGCTTTTGTCGGGTTCGAGAGACACAGAGTTCACCCCCCCCCCCCTCCCAAAAAAACCCGTAAAATAATGAAAATCAATTTTGTCCACTCGGATCATTGAATCAGGCGGGGGAAAAAAGCCGCGCACTTTAAACCTTACACATGAAGGGAATGGCTATTGATTGAGTCAATCCCTGCGGTATGTTTCTGATTATTGCAGAGCTGATAGATTACAAACATTTGTCACGAATGCAGCTTTCTGAAACCACTTTCGTCTCCTTTTCGTTTTCCTTTCACATGACCGAGAATGATTAAGGATCACATGTAACTATGTGCGTATGTCATTCATGCCTAGTCTGGAGTAAAACCGACACGTCTTTCTGTGGACAACTTTGTTTTTCCCCTATTAGGATTTCGAAACTTGTAAATTTCAGAAATTGTGTCGCATCGTATTATCCATTTCACCAGATGACAGCTAATTAATAGGGGTTTCCTATGATGTACTATTTTCAATCGCATGTCTACAAAAAATGTTTCAAATATTTTTTTTTTTGAAATCGGGTAGGCCTATCCATCTTTCACAAAACTACATGCATGCAGTTTTGTGAATGTCCTTTCTGTTACATAATTATTATGTTAAGTTCGACGAGACAAGGTGCCTTTCTTGGTTAGTTACAGTATAACGTCCTTTTTCAAACCCTTTTTCTCCATAGAGACGTTTCTTCTAGCTTTGTAAAAAAAAAATGCACAAGCGCACAACATTGTAACCAAATATCCTAGAGAAGTCCATGCTCAAAAAGATTAGCCACAACATACTCATTTTTGCAGAGCGGGTCCAGTGGCGTCGCCAAGGGGGGGCCAGGGGGGGCACGTGCCCCCCCTGGAAAACCTAGTGCCCCCCCCCCCCCCCGAGTGCCCCCCATCTGAGATTTGGGTTGGTAAAAAAATATATGTATATTTTGTTATATTCAACTCCCATCATTTGAGTTGGTTAACTTAATAGCAATTTCTGGAGATATCTTCAGATCGAATTTAGCATCAAATGTGGCACCATTTTGCATCTAGCCCATCCTCCGTATGCGAAAATTTTCCAAAGGGGAGGGGGGCACCCCCTCCCCTTAGACCCCTCCCCCAGGACGGCGATCCGTATCCACCTAAGTGCCCCCCATCAAATGCTGGTGTCCCCCCTGTGCCCCCCCAGACTGAAAAGTCTGGTGACGCCACTGAGCGGGTCACAATGTCATATAGGATTTAGATTTCAAAAAATGATAGGAGTTTGAAATGTGATTACCACGTAACGTCAATTAATGAATGGGCTAAATCCAGAAAAAAATTCGAGTGAAAAATATTTCTCAATCCCCCCTCCCTCTCCCCTCTCATTCCCCTGTCTCATCAGCTACAAGCTTCTCAGGGTGCATACCCGTCATAGGAGGGACCTGGAGGCAGTGAAGAGGATCCACGATGCGGCGGATGAAAGAGTGCGTATAGCTTTGAACTACGGTCATTTCATAAATTCGGGGTCCATTTGTGTTTCGTGTATATGTTACATCTGCCATTAGATTTTGTAAATGCAAGACACATTCTTTAATGCTTTCTATCTCCAAGAGTGATTATGCAAAGCAAAACACATAAAACATGTTGGAAGTCAATTTTAATGATACTTGTATGGCAACTAACACAGGTCAGGTGTAACATAATATACACACACAAAAAGTCACACTTTTGGACCCCACAGTATGGTAAAGCACTAAGGAAGCTAGTACATGCATTTGGTAAAGGAGAACTTGTATTCAGTTGCATTTATACCAAAGTGCACAAAATGTGCACTCAAAACGCCCATCATTTCCTCTCAAACCGAGCTTGATGGACATCGTTTCAGTAACGGATTCTAAGTTTGAATAAAGACACGTTGAAACCATTTTAACTACACCCCATTCCCGGCTTAGTCTAAGGATCAGACATTCGCGTGATATGCAGAGCCACACGAACTAACGTCTGATAGCATGTACATTTTACGCGACCCCGCGAACCAGCCAGTCGGAGTCGACTTTAGAAACTGTTTAGTCATTCCGATCAGAAATGTGGACCAAGCTGTTGATTGGTCAGTTTAGCTGCCATGTTTCTGTAACACAACAACGGGTTACGGATAACTTATAGAATTAGAAGGCGACAGCTGAATGGTCAGAATCTCGAGGTCAAGGCGCAGTTCAGATACCGTGACATCTTTCGATCAGAAACGTGAACTAAGCTGTTGATTGCAGGGTGACCGTTTTAGCCGATTTTCGGCTAACTTTGACAGAATTTTTGTTAAAAAATAAGTTTGACAGAAAATTTGACAGGATGGATATTTTTTGGCAGATTTCTGGCAGAATTCTGCAAAAATGGTTAATTGACAGAAAAACAGCAAATTTGAACAAAAAAGTGTACATTTGTTTAAAAACGCTTCAATCCTTTCAAACAAACCCTTGCATAATGGGACACGAATGGCTGGTCTAGGTGCGTGCTGAGGTTCACTGGGAAACAGACTTGATCGTGGCCTGATCTGCGTTTTGCCCGAAATTTAGCAATAATTTCACATCTTTATGTGACTAGTAGATTGTTTATTATGTAATTTGAATCTAAAATTAAGGCAATACTACCTACATGTGATTTTATGTGGTTATAGTGTATTTCGAGTAATTCTGGGGAATTTGGCAGATTTTTGATAAATCTGACAGATTTTTGATTTGCATTTAGCAGAATTTTGCTCTGACCTTACGGTCACCCTGGTTGATTGGTCAATTTGGCTGCCGTGTTTTTGTAATACAACAACGGGTTTACAGAAAATCAGACAGAAGGCGCCCGCTGAATGGTCAGAATCTCGAGGTCAAGACGCAGACTTGTTTTGCATAAGTTATCGCCGATTCTGCTCGCAGTATCATAGACCCTTGCTGTGCAAGAGGATATTCGATAGACTATTCCCGGCTATGGTATCCTCGATACTGGAAGTGCCTTATTCCTCCGTGTTTTGGCCTTACTAAAATGCACGAAATGCGGTTTACTCCTCAAACACTGCTATGTGGTCCATAGGCATAATCATTACTCTAACGTATATATGCCAATATTAGCGGAAACAAAACTGTTATTTACATCCACCACAGGTTCAGTAAAATTGTGGATATTAAGGACGTGCATATACGGCGCCCACAGATGCTGACAAATAGGCAAACAAGTTTTATATAAACAGGGTATGGATATTTTTCACGAGGTGGCCAAAATGTCTTAATATTATTCAAGTACTTATGAGCGTGCCTTAATTCACTAATGCGCAAAGTTGCCATACAAATATGTGACGATGGTAGTGCTCATCTCGCATCCAAATTATTATTTTACTCTCGAAATGATAAAATGATATATTTTTTTCATCCATAATGACAATTATTCGTCAGGGCACAAACTCGTGGTCCTATGATATACGGTGTTGGACCAATGGTAAATGGGTTCGAACCTTGACGGGGAACACGGTGCTATAGTGTCCTTGGGAAAGACACTTTACTACAATTGCATCTCTCCACCCAGGAGTATAAATGGGTACTTCTGATACCAGATTGCGCTGATCGCTGCTGCAAAAAAAGTGGTCTCATGGCCCAATGAACAGAGTTAATAATCCTGAAGTGCTTTAGGACCTACCTTTGGTATAAAGCGCTATATATAAGCACCACACATTATCTCACTCATAGAGGAATTTCGAATTGGAACTGAAGCCGATGGCCTTAGTGTTGTCTTTTGTTGAGGGGATTTTCTTTTTTTTAAATGTCCTCAATTCATACAGTGGTTTAGCACTGAGAGCCTCTCTTTCAGAGCTAAGTTTGGGATTCGTCTGTTATCATCCGTTTTTATAACATATTCCTAGCTCCATGTACTCACGTTGGGTGGGTTTTTTTTGGGGGGGGGTGAAAATTATTTTACAACTTGCGGTTATTTTCTTTATTTTAAATGAGGCCATTCAGTATTGGGTTAATATACGTGACTGTTCAAGTTTACTTGGGTGTCTAAACAGACCGAACCCTCACAGCCCCCTCTTTTTCACAGCTTTAGAAAAATACCTCGCAACTATCGAAACATATCTGGAGAGTGCAGTTCATGAGCTTTTCACCCAACGAAACAATCTTTCCAATCAGGTAAATACTTATTGATTTATGACGAATTCAAAACAAGTGCCGATTTTTCAATCTGTCCATCCACGGTCTCAATTGTCATTTATTAGGAATGTAATAGATTTGGGGTGAGGGTAGTTTTGCTTTCTTTAATGTTTAAATTTATTGTCTTTCTTTATTTCGTTGTTTTTTTTTATGTCTTACTATTTGTTAACAATAGTCAATATCCTTTTGGAAATAATGGTAGTCCTGAAAAGGACTGTTTGGTTATTTTTCTTAGATGTTTTACTGTGCTGCTCTGTCGCTACCCCCAACTTGGTATAGCCTTTTTTACAAATGCAAGTTTCGGACTTTTTTTTTGTTGTTGCGGCATGCAAAATATCAGTCGTCGTGGACAAAACGAAAAAGCGGTACTTGTATTCAATTGATCATAACTCAATAAATAGTTACCCGATTGGAAAGATTTTTCTGTGTTGAAAAGCTAATGAATTATACTCGCTAAATGTAAATCAATATTTGCGATGCATTTTTTGAAAGATGTGAAAAAGAGGGGGCTTTGAGGGGTCGTTTTTCTTTTGTGTGGGACACCCTATATTTTATGATTTTTAGTTGGATTTTTGGCGGGAGCCGAGGTCGGTGCACGGGGATGTGGACATCATGGTCTCTGCCGAGCACCAAGACTACCTCAGCGACCTCCTCCAAGATGGCGGCCTGGAAGCTAAGACGATCATAGAGGACATACAGGAAGCCTTTGAGGAGCAGAGCGCGATCAACACCGAGGAGGAGAAAGAGTTCTTTGGAAGTTACCAAAATCTCTCCCAGGTATGGATCGTTTCAAACTCTTCTTGCGAAATTTGAATCACCAAAGTGGGTGGACTTAGAATTTGGAAGGATTTTCGAAGTACACAGATATACATTTTCTACTCGAATAAATCTAATTCATTTCTGATATGATTAGAAACAAATTTGCTACATCTGCATTAAAAAAAAGAAGGTTACATTACATGTATATACCAGTGAGGGTTTGTGGATATCTGCATGGAATAATATGTTTTGAGAAGATGTGTAGTTCTGAAAAGAACCGGTTGAGAGATTCGTCCACATGATGTTGCCGCAAACCCTCATTAGTTTACACCACCGCCATGCAAGGTTTCAAATCTTATTTATATTATATACCAACAGTTATATTTTGTAAATATAAATTAAACAAGAAAATGCAAGCCTAGTAAGCTGGTCCCAAAGCTCACAAAATGTTATTGGATCGTTTCAAAATGTCTATTCGCTGCATGGGAGTCTTTTCAAGCATCTTGTTTACACAATGGGTCGGATTTAGTCTGGCCCCTCTTCACCAGCCAACATCCAGTTTGTCACGAGTGGTAGTCAGTAAGTGAGTCCGGGAGCCAGTCGGGTAAAAAGTGGTTTATAATAGGCTGTCCCCTCTGGTACTAGCAACAATAAATACATATAATAACAAATTAGACCCACTTTTACTATGACGGAAATTAAAGTGCATGTATCCGTACAAATCCATTTTAAATCAGTTTATATACATAAATTTGACATCATAACTAAACTCTGCTCAAGGCTTTTATAAAGAGAGATCGTTGAAGAAAAAAGGTTCAACTCGTTTCTAGATGTTTAATTTCCATGTTGATTTTGTTCTTTGGCTCATAAGATCAACGAATGGATGTTCACGTTGGGCGCCGATTATCCTGACATCGTAACAGTTTACGAGATAGCGACGTCGTACGAAGGGCGACCCATACACTGCCTAAAGGTATGTGATACATCCATCATCCAAATTACGATATTTTTAGGCACAGATTGGAACGCGTGTTGAAGTGTATAACTTGTCGCGCTTCTGGAAAGATACTAAGTGGTTTAAATTTTTGTAGATACGACTAGAGCATTCCGACTTGAGTCAAGTCTTAGTAAGGAGAAGACAACGTGAAGAAATTGCAGTTTAAGACGTGATGGGGGAAAACCCCAGAAGAATAGTCTGAGGAAAACCCATCAGGCAGGGTCTAAGAACCAATCCATGCACACATTGGCCTAGGCTCGACTACAACAACACTGGTATATGAAGATACTATCCCCATTGGTTGACCCGGGTAGGAGCAGAGTAATTTTTCCATCCACTTTGTTTTCAGAAAGAAAATGAAACCCGAAAATATTGGCCCCTAAAATGTAAGTTGCTCGTACACAGTCATGTACTAAGAGTTTAACAACCCACATTCCGCCGATTCTGCATCCTACCCCAAACGAATGATGTCACACCACGGAGGGGTGATATTACAACAAATCTGTCGACAGACCGCCATGCTAACAGACCCCCGCGATAAAAGGTAGACATGATTTTTTTCCCGGTGAAAAACCCAGCCTCCATAAAATCGAAACACGGAAGGGGGGTATAGGCTATAGACACCATCTTTCTATAGGGTGCGATGTTCAAATCGGACGGTCGTGTGCCAAACTGATCAGCAATTAACATGTGTTAGAATGATCAGCAGCACTTTCAGTTCCTTAATTTCAGTTTCTTATTTACTTTGCGACTCCATCTTCTGCAAGATGTCTTTTTGAGGTTTACATATCGCGTGCGGGCATAACCCCATGACGTTGAGGAAGTTAAGGAAAACTGTAGCTTGTTCTCAACCTCATGGTAACAGTGCAAGACCTGCTGATGTCGTGCTGGCTTTGACTAATTTACCAAACGCAATATCAACTTCAGACGAACTAGACAAGCCGCTGTGAATGAAACAGCGAAGTCGCACCTGATTGGTTAATTCGTCACTGATGCATGACGTGGGCAGGTTGACGCGACGCATGATTGGCCGGCTTATTAGAGTTACTGCGCATGTTAAAACAAGCGTATCACGATGTAGGTTTTTCAAAACGCATTGAAAAACACATGATATTTACATTACAAGATATAATTTGTAGAATAAAGATTGAGTAAGCGTACTTGAACTCATTTTTGTTCGTCTTATAAAGGCGTCGCCCAGCATGGCTTTTTGGCCATTAGAGTAATCCATACTTTCTGTGAAGACAAAATTCTTCTTTTTTTTGGCAAATTCTTTTTGCAAAATACATATTCTAATAAAGGTTAATTTTTCAAGTCAAATAATACCACTGCAAACTGTTTTTCAATTGGAGTGCACTTATTGTACCAAAATAATAATCATTTTTAAAGGCCTTTAAGGTATCATGACATGAATTTTACTTAGGACACATTTTTGCAACTTTCCAATCCCTAAAATTTGTGAATACTATTTGACGTACCTTTTTTGGTACAATGGCTTTATTTTGTTTTAAAAAGTGCACTCCCTTAAACATTAAAAACGGTCCATGCTTTCCTGAGGGCGCTCTTGCCGCGTACGGCACACTTTTCAGTTGAGGGTTTTCTGTTCAAATTGTGAACACGAAAAAAAATGCTCATTGAAAACATTAAATTGTGAGAATCCGTTTGCTCATTGACTTACTGTTATGTATTAAAACAACAACAAATCACAAAAAACAGAAAATATCCAAAATTCTGGCAAATTTTGGTGCTGTAATAGGCCCTAGCTACAATGAGGTTTCTACATAAGTGGCATCTCACTTTTTATCATGAATAATGGCAATTCACACTTATCATAGAAACCAAAAAGGCACCAAAATACCCTTGAAAAAACAAGTCAACTCTTTTTTCTTTTTTTTGAATTATTGATGGCGATTTTTGTCCGTCTTTTCCCTTAGTTTGGTTCATTCATGGAGGTGGGAAAACGTCCATGTTTCATTGTATGTTTGTATTTAATGGGAACTCATCAGTTCAAAGAACGGTAAATGACTCGGTGGTTGACAGCTGAATTTTGTTATCTTTTTTGGCATAACTACAGAGCTGCCAACTTTGCATCAATCAGGGAGATTTTGTACAACAATCAGGGAGATACTTAGAATTATGAATATGATACAAGGGGAAAAGTTCCATTATCAGGGAGATTTTCAAATTGTGTTCATCAGAACATGGAAAGATTAGTTTATTTTCAGGGAACTTTCTGCAGAATCAGGGAGAATTGGCAGTTCTGTAACTAGTACGCAAATTACATTAAACTTTCAGAGTAATGCCCCCCCCCCCCGAAAAAAATAGTTCTACCCTACCTCCCCTATGTTGACAGCCCCTACCCTAATTTCTTTTGGGGAATATGATGGAAAGAACCAAAACCATCAATTACTAACTTTTACTCTTACTACACGCAGACACCTCACACCTCCATGAGCTTGTACACAAAAAGAATCCCCCCCCCCCCGAAAAAAATCCCTACCTATCTATACCCTATTTTCAAATGGGAAGCAGAACTATTTTTTGGTCATACTGGTCAATATTACGTACTTTGTCCCTACGTTAATTATATGAAATGGAGCGAGCCAGATATACCTTTGTTTAATATTTGTTTTTCTAATTCGGTCACTTTCTTTATTGACTCACATAGGCCTATGGCTCAATATTGGTGCCAGTGCAAGTTTGACCATAGGGAACAGGTGTTTAAAATGAGTCCGTGTATAAACAATATTCGTAGTTACTATAAGACATATATTATATTATTTCTGTCATGAAAACTCGGCCATGATGGATTGGGGGTGGACGTCATAAACCCAATCAACCAATCATCCGTTCATCCCTTAAAGGGAATATACATCATTTGCTTTTGCTGTAATTTTCAGAAATGGATGGAACTGGGGGGTTGGAAATATAAAGCAAATATAGTTACACTGACTTTTTGGAGGTTTTGGGTTCGAAAATGCTATAAAAAACAAGAAAAACGATCATTTTCCTGTAGTCTGGTTCCCTGACTCCATATAAGAAGAAACAGAGCAGTTTACATACATTGGGGAATTGTAAGGTCACGGAACCAGTCTAGCTGGCTCGTACCCGTTCATAGGTTTGTAATCGATTGCAAACAAGTGCAATGGTCAATTGGGGCCAGTATTTGAAAAAAAAGCCAGTTGTTTCCAACGCTGATCGGCCGATCAGCGTTGGAAATTGATACAAAAATACCACTTTTCTTGAAAATGACAGTATACCAGGTGCCATAATTTTACAGGATGCTTTAGACTGTCATTTACCAACATCCTATTAAGGTATTTCGCAAAAACTTGGTAGTTTTATTTTTCGATTTTTGCAAATGTTGTATATTCCCTTTAATAATGATTTACAAAGTGACGCAAAGCCTTAAACTGCATGCTTGGATGCGGATACATAAAACATGCACGCAGAAAATATCACAGACACAGCAGACACGTTATCGCGGCTCACATGCATTTCTTTACAATCAAATTACCAAACTGTGCTTCCAATATATTGTTTTCCGGATCCATTGGCTGGAGTAGGCCTATGTGTTAAATAATAACTGAGTTACATTTTCCGCGAGGTTGCTATATTAAGCACAAATACACACAAAAATGCTTATTAAAAAATGGTCACCATGCAAACGGTGACCATTTTTTTTGGCAGGCCAATTATACATATATGACTGTTTTTCCACTTCAACTAAGCCTAAATTACTTGGGCTTGGCAGTAAATGTTCAGACCAGCTGAAAAAGCCTGTTTCCTTACAGAAACTACAACTAAGGCAAAAACACATTTTGTGCGACTCCCGAGCGCCAGCCAATCGGAGCTGCCTTTAGAAGTTGTGACGTCATTTCGAGCGCAAATTCGGCCAAAGCTGTTGATTGGTCAATAGCTGCAATGTTTTTTCTCATACAACACCGGGTTACCGAAGACAAGATAGAAGACGCCCGCTGAATGGTCAGAGTTTGAAGGCCAAGCGTCCATTTCATAGAATAGAGGTCAGGGGAGGGGGAGAATCCCAGTACATACCGTTATTTCGTTTGACCGTTTGGGTTTTCCTCAAAAACAAAAACAGTAAAACAACCATTGACCGTTTTGTCGTTTTACAGTTTTGTAAAACCGTCAAACGGGGACAAATACGGTTATTCCGTTTTATCAGTTCAGTAAAATTCATTACAGAACAGGCCCTAACGATTTTTGTTTTACAGTTTTTCGCAAATAACTTTGAAAAACAGCAAAACGGTCAGTATTGAATGCTGACTTTTTCTGCTTTTAAAACATCTTGGTTTGGAATATACTTTGATGACAGTAACATCTGTAGTTCTGCAGATATCGAAGCAGCATGATTCAGGAACCACAATTTTGAAAGGCCATGGTGCGTTTTACTTCTACGCGAACAATGCTGTAACGTTGCCAGTCGTTGGCAACGTTTGCGCAAGTGGGGCAGACTGGTCAGTGCTACCGTAACGTTCGGGGACGTTAGATACCAACGCGAACGGTCTTACTATAAGTCGTTCGCTACTTTTGTTTTTCCAAAATGGTTGACACACACAATTAACGTCATGACTCTTTCGGGGCTGAACATTTCCCGTTTTCTACACCCCAAGTCATTTCATAAAAATACTGGCACCATTTCACCTCCAGTCACAATTAATTTTCGAGGAGTATAGAACAGTGACAAACTGTACTATGACTATGATTGGCATACAGGGCGCCACCATTTTTGACAACAGTTGTTTGCGTTGACATGATCGTTCCAGTTGAGGTTGGCACGTTCGCATGGGCCGAGCTAACGAACGCAAACAGGTTTCTGAAACGCACATGACTGAAACGCACGTGTTTGGAACTATAACACAACCAAGGAGGTCGGTTAAGCACCCAGGCCCGTCCTGTGCACACAACTCCAATGATTTAAAAATAAAAAGATTATAATTCTGTTTTACACTATAAGGTGTCCGATCCGTACCAAGCCGCAGAGAGCACGAAGCCAGCCATCTTCATCATGGGAGGGATCCATTCCAGAGAATGGCTGTCACCGGCTACCGTCATGTTCATAACCAATGAGGTAAAACCGGTAAAATGAGGTCATGCACGGTCATGGTATCATAATCACTGTTCTCCATGCAAAAAAAATCTGGATAGCCCATTGACTGTTAGAAGTGAATTCACCGTCCGCCATATTGCTGCTCCAAAAAAACAATAGATTTGTTTGCAAACATTATGCAAAGAAAGATATCTTATTAAATTGACATATTACAATGTACACTTTTTTGCCCAGCGTATTATTTTTTATTGACAAATGTATAAATGACAACTGCGTAATATGTTTTATATGCAGTTTCTGTTTAAAAAAAAAAGTTTGTAAACTTTAAGACAAGTCTATTTTTAGGTGTTTTTTTTATCGATGGGTGTGGTTGAGACTGGTTCCCTCCACATATTCGAATGACGGGATCGGGAACCAGCGCGTACCTTTAATTCTTTGAACAAATGGCCAACGAGCAATCCAGACTTTTTACATGGAGATCAGTCGCATCATTATAACTGCTCGAGATAGCTTAAATCATTGCTTATAGTACGTGTATTCACTAAGCAGGCAATCAGCTGGGGACCAGCTATATGCAATAGGCAGCCTGTGATATTTCACTTGTGACCTGTTTTGCTAAGCAGATACTTTCTGTACTTAGCAAATTTCTGTGATTAACAGCTGCATGACTTTGGCCCTCTGATTCTTTTGAGCTGCACAGCAAAAAAAAATTGCAACGCGAATTTTCGGTAGTCGATCGTGTAGTATAGCGCCATGGTGTATACTTTAGGACCCCGGTCCATAAGAGAACAAAAAGATACTTTTATGTTTTGGGACTTAATACCTAAACATTTGGCTGTGATACAAGCAGGAAAAGTAACTTTAGGTGTTTGAATCATCTACAATAGTTCGCTAAGATATCATATTGAAAATCAGCTACCTTAATTTTGTGGAAGGAGGGCAGGGTTTTGAACGGAACTTGTAAAACATACGAGGTGTTCTAACTACACGACTACCAAATGTTCGTACAAATATCAGGAACAGTATAGGGTGTTGCCTCAATTTTTTTTCTGGAAACCAAGAATTCTTCTTATGAAATCTATGATGTTCAGTAATTATTAAAAGCTCTCGTAATATCCGTACACAGTTAGTGGAAAACTACGGCATTGATTCTGAGATCAAGGAACTGCTGGAAGGATTGGATTGGTACATCGTGCCCGTCTTCAACGTGGATGGATATGTCTTCAGTTGGGAGAAGGTGATTTATTTCCGAATGCACTCTATGTGGATTGATTGTCCACTCTGTCACTCGATTGGTGCCGTGTAGACTGAACATGGCCTCAGTAATGAGACAGATGACGGCTAGTCTTAGTTCAAGTCTGGATTTTTGTTGGTTTTTTTTGTTCACGGGTCCTTGGCAAGCGCAGTCGCTAAGGGGGGAGGGGGTCCAGTGGGGCCGGGACCCCGGCGAGCAACTGGCCCCCATCGGCAAAAACCATAAGCGTAAAAATTGTTTGCAATTGTGTTTTGCTCTTGTGGTGTGCCCCCCCCCCCCAATGCCAGGAGCTGGCGACGCCGCTGGGTAGAGGGCGCTATTCCAGTCTTTGGAACTTCGGCAACGCTACCCAAAATGAACTTAACAGTATTTCGTGCCGCGTCCGCGCCTATATTATATTAGCAAATCACAATATTTATTTTCCAGTTTGCTGATTACTTGTGGCTTGATTGTCAAACATTGTTTTTCGTCCCTATGCAGTACAGATTTTGGAGGAAGACGCGATCGGAGTACGATCACAATCGATGCAAAGGGGCCGATCCGAACAGAAACTGGGACTTCGAATGGGGAGGTCGGTAAATGAAATCAACAAACAAAAAGACAATTCAACTTATTTCCATATTTTATTTCATCACAATTACAAAACTTTAACGGTGAAATTCATCGTCCCTATAATGTGCACATAAAACAGTACACTTAATTGAAACACATAAGAATTTACATTAGGCGAAAAAAACCCAATTTTTCAGAAATTTGACAGAAATAAACCTTTTATATACGACACAAGTTCATTTTAAACATTATAGATCTAGAAGGTATGAATCACTTATAACAGGATGGGCGAAAATCCCGCAAA
Organism: Patiria miniata; assembly: GCF_015706575.1. Lineage (NCBI taxonomy): Eukaryota > Metazoa > Echinodermata > Asteroidea > Valvatida > Asterinidae > Patiria > Patiria miniata. Next base: position 16,259,088 of record NW_024037061.1, read on the forward strand.
AACCCTTTCGGGAAAAACACGGGGAAATTCCCGATCCGGCTCCACCAGTTGCAACCAATTTTATAACTCCGTAGATCAGCGCATTTTTGAACTAGCGTGACACCTTTGTACATGACGGATGACTGACTGACTGATTGTCACGTGTTAGCCGGGCAGTGCTGTCATACATGATTACCCCGCAACGCCAACTGAATGTGGTAAATCCGGCCCAATGCGTGACAAGACTTCCAGTGAATAGCCAATATGAATCAAATGAGTATAAAATATTCTGTGCCCTGGATGGAACCGGCTTTACTAGGGCTACGTGGAGTGTCATGGCCTAGCGGTTAAGAGCACCGGACTCATGCTCTGGTGTTTCAGAGGCAACAGTGGCGTGGGTTCGAGCCCGGGCCCGGACACTTGTGCCCTTAAGCAAGGCACTTAACCATGATTGCTTCGTCCTTCGGATGGGACGTCAAGCCGGAGGTCCCGTGTGTTGTATATGGCCTAACGCACGTAAAAGAACCAAGTAACACTCCCTTGTGGAAGTCCTTATACTCCCTTGTGGAAGTCCTTAGGAGAAGAACCAACCAAGTATACATTGTCTTGTTATCGCCTCACAGTCAGCGGCGTGAGTGACATGAGCTGTGACGACACCTACGCGGGACCCTTCGCCTTCTCGGAGACCGAGGTCCGTCAGATAGCCGACTACCTGACGGATCTGAACGCCAGGCAACCCATCAACGGCTTCATCGACTTCCATGCCTACAGCCAGCTGTGGATGACACCATACGGCTATGACACGGTGCTACCTGACAACTACCAAGAACAGGTGATTGTGAAAGTTCTGCTTAAAGCTGTCTACGCTATATAATTAGGAGTCCTCTTTTATGCAACTTTTGTACGGATTGTTTTTTTTTATTATTAATTGAAAATAAAACAAATAAAAAGAGAGGGACGTTTTGTAATTACCCGGAAACGATTTAACGAGGAAACTCTCGCTCAAAGTGAAGATAGGGCTGGTACTAAATACTCTTTTAAATTATTCCACTTGAAGTGTCTTTTTTTTAACGTACATTTTTACCATCATGATAGTTATTTTTTTTATTCTTATTATCTTCATTGTTAATTGTTAATTTTATTATTTTATCATTTTAATTGCTGTTTTTTTCTCTTTTTTAAATGTTTTTATTTCTTATCACAGGACCATAATGTAAAATAGCCTTTGAGCTGATATTTTGTATCCTGTATAAAGATTTTGAAATAAATAAATAAATAAATAAGTGGTATCAATTGGAAGAAACTCAGTGCACACGGGCACCGATTTTTAAGTGCGTTTGCAGCGAATCAGTTATACGAGCCACATAATTGTGTACGCAGGCTACAGTATCAACTGAGCTGAGAATTCAACAACTTAGTAGTTATTCACACTTTTTAAAGCTATAGTCCATCATTTGCAGCCATCCGAAAAGTAACTGGCGTAATTATTGTTGAAAAACAAACTTGGTTGAAAGATAGTAAGGGAACTAAACTCCCTGTGAAATTATTCTTTCTGGGAAGCTGTCATTTTGAAGTAATCAACGAAAGAAGGCATTTCCAACGGTGATTCTTAAGAAGCACCGTAGGAAAATTTAAATTAGTAGTTCGTTTGTTATGCAGCGCAGCGCGCACAAGTATTGGAACGACGCACACGCGCGCGCGGTTGTTATAATTCGTCGGATCAGTGCGCTACGTCGCGTATAGCTGCAATTCAAAACAATTCAAAACATGATTCAGTAACTTTTGATTTGAAATTGAGATCTTAGAATGCTGTTTTTCTCGGAAAGTACAACTGAAACTTAGCTGAAACTTCATCAGGTTAGTTGTTCAGTATCCTTCATTAGATTTTGAACTCTTTTGTTGCTTCAAACGAACAAAATGCACAAATTACAAATGATGGACTATAGCTTTAAGTATTTGAACACACTTCTACGCGCGAGATCGAAATGCGTCAGTCCACAATTATCATATTGCGGCCGTCTTGATTTTTCCCATTCAAATCAACGTAACCAAAGCGAGGCTGGAAGGAAAAATAGTCTTGTTCCTTTTTGCACCAAAAACATTATCATTCAGTACTGTTATTGGATAAAGAGCACGTCATGGTGGCAGCGTGATAAAGTGCATGACGCAGCTAAGTCCTAATTTGAAATTAAGTTCTTCTCAATTAGTCTGTTCGTTATTTTTTTCTGATATTTCTTTCGTTTATTATTCACAGTATAACTTAGCAAAGGACGCAACAGACGCCTTGAGGAAAGTCAACGGAACAGACTACACCGTCGGCAACATTGCAGACGTTATATGTAAGTCCTTCAAGTATTTTGATAAATCTCTACAGAAGTATTTCCATTTTGGCATTTCTGATGGCAACTGCTGTTCTAACATCTTCAGTGGGTAAAACTTGTTATATCACAACTTCAGTTTGTCTTAGCGAGAAGGTCCAGTGCGGTCACAGAGGAAAGAGGTCATGGCCAAACGGATGTGGGCATGTTATTAATTTTAAAATATCGCAATGGCAATAATTACTATTATTCAAATGCAAAGTCTGCTTACTTTTAATTAATATGCGTTTAATTAATGGTTTTATCAATTCAAATAAAGTAATTCTATATCCCTTTATTTGCTTTATTGTACAGACAAGGCATCTGGCAACAGCGTAGACTGGGCCCGCGGAAAGCTCCGTGTCCCTTACACCTACGCAGTCGAGTTACCAGACAAGGGACGGTACGGCTTCCTGATGCCTCCCCGCTACATCATCCCGACTGGAGAGGAGACTATGGAAGCCATCAGGGTCATAGGTCAAGGGGTCATGGCGTATAAGGGGTCGGCATCCAAGTTGGACGCTGGTTTACCGACGGCTTGATTTGCCTACGTGTGCTTTAGAGTGCTTCGTGAAGTGATCCCTGTGTGACGTCATCTGGTTATACCCGCAATAAATGCTGCACTTTTAACTAAATTATGCAAAATAAGTTCGCAATTCACATCCCGACCGCACAAAATGTACTTACAAAGTATAAGTGTAAATACATGTGTAGGTACATGTAAATACAACAGGATTATGTATTGTTTGTTGAGCTTTTGAGAAATTATTTTGAAAGGTGCATTATAGGCCCTATAGGCCAATAAGTTTAAACACGTACAATTTCACAACCGTTTCTGCACTCATGATCTTGCCAATATAATTTTATTATCCAAATGCCACAAAATTAATGACTTCAATCGGAATTCATTAATTAACCCATTATTTAAAGGAATTCATGTTTGAAACCAAATCAAATCAATCCACCTTTAATAGCGGCGCAAGGCCGACTTGTGGTTGGATGTTTGGAAAACGATAATTAGATCTTAGCTAAAGTCTCAAATCTCGCGAGAGTATCTCCCAAAGTCCCAGATTACGTCACACACACTCACTTCTAAATAAATCAGGCTTGTTTCTTTCCTTCTTACACTCCAGTTAGTAACGAGCGTTAGGGGGACTTGAACAAGTCGAATACGAAGCACTTTAGTGCGCGTGGCGGCAAATAACGCAGCCGATAAACGAATCTATTATACAAGTCGTAGTTTTGTGGACGAATGGAAAAAGCAGTAAAACAATGGCCTTAATTCGTCGACCACAAAAATACAACTGGCAACGCCGCACCCGCATACCCACCGCAATAATTTAATTATTAGACTGATGAAACTGAAGATTAGTTGCAAGTTAAGTGCGATATTAACAGGGCTGTAAATATCGCCACCACGGATATAAGCCTTATATACGAGTCGGCCATCTCAAATTGAAAGTGAGGTTAAACCTTCCTTTTTTGGGACTTGCGGAAGAAATGGAAGCAATGAAATAAAGGTAATTACTAATAATACCAGTCTGCTCTGATTAATACTTTAAAATTGTGATTAAACATTGCCTACCCTAATGTTTTAGGCCACAATTTAACAAAAACTGAAAGTGAGGATTGGAATGCTTAGATAGTTCACAATTTATAAACTATATTCAGGAAAAACAATCAGAATGGCTTCCTCGTGCATAAGGTTTATATAGGGCCTATTATTGTTAAACTTTAGGCTGTCTGAATACGGGCTTCCAGCGCTATGGCTACGGCTACTGCCAGCTTGTGCCCACGGTAGTTGTAATGGGCGAAGACCGTGTATAAAATCTAGACATTACCTTTTGCTAATCAACGTCAACCTCCACCTCAGAGTCTACCTCATCAAGCAGAGAGCGGACTTGATTATTGTACATGTGTAGTAATTGTGGAACTCGTACTCGTACATTTTTTTTTTATCATGCCTTCGTGTTCGCACTGCTCTAAAGGCTATTCTCGTACTCGAGCTCACACACGCATTCGTATTCGTTCTCATGACAAGGTACCGTAGCCACATGGCAAAGTACTCGTACCCGTACTATATACCCGAACTCGTACTTGTACTCGTACCCGCTAATACCCGTACTCGTACCCATAAACAGTCGTACCCGTATTCGTACTTACGGAAATGCATTCGACTACGTCAGTGTCATACTGTGTAATGAGTTTGGAATACGAGGCACGAGCCTTATTATGTATACTATTATGTTTCCCGGCTATTAAAAACATTTTTCGTTCGAATTCACCGATGCTCATATTCAAATTCGTTCGGCAACATTGATTTTGTGCGCCCCCAGTGTTTAATTTCGTCTTTTGTGTCAGACAATTTCAAATTTAGTTCAACAATGAGCACACGCTTTTGACCCGGAGTTTTCGATTACCTTCAGAGGCATATCTAATAATTTAATATAAGAATAAGTCTTTACTTTTTTCTTTCCGTATTTCTTTATTACTCCTTGTGGTTTATCTTCTTCACTAATGTTACAGACTCAAATAGGCATTTTGCACATGGATATATGGGTTATCGATTTTGTGGCTTTTTACATTTCCTTTTTTTCATTGTAAGGCTTTTAATTCTTTTCTTTCGTTTGTTTTTAATAACGTTGTATTTCAGTGCTCTGCTTTGGTCCGAAAAAATCACGCGAACGAATGTGCCAATTGTGCTTGGGGACACAAGGAAAGTGCTTTAGAACACACCAGACTAATGCACCTTTTACAAGTTTTAAATTGATTGAGAAAATAGTAAAAGAGCGATGTGCTCTCTGAATGCTGTCATTCTGCAACAGCCTAGACAACTTTGATCTGTAATGACGAATATTCTCGACCCGGAAACTAAAGAGGGTGACCAAACTTTGAAATTGAATGGTACATGACTAAATTGGTTTTGTTAAAAGCGTGTGGATTTTTTTCTCGGACGAAATGGAATATTATAGAGTTGGTGAATTTGCATGAGTATGTTTCAAAATAGCCGGGAAAATATATTTTAAGAAAATGCATGTTACCTGTCATTAGAGAAAAACAATTCACTTTTTCAAGTTTTCTTGAGGTATGGTAACTTGAATTACACCGCAATGTCGTGTTAATGGTCTTCTACTTAGTATAAATGAAGAAATCCTTGTAACACTGAAATCACCTTGTAATACTGTCTGTATTTAATAGGCCAAAAAAGTCTCCAGTTTCTGGTATGGAGCTTGCCCAAAAAGTGGTGCAGCGACGCGGCTTTTTTTTTCTTTTTTACCTGATTTTTTTGCTTCAAATGTCGGCTGATGACTGCAAAAATGGTGCCCGACTAAACTTAGTGCAAATATATGGGAGTCCAGAGAGGCCACATAAAGCTTATTCTCGACCACAACCCAGTCTAAAAACACGTTAAAATTGTGCAGCAGCAGGATTCCAGTCAAACCAGTGAGTTTGGCGGTTTTGAGACATCATCTTTCATTGAAAAAAAAACTTTTTCATTTTGCTGACGCGCATGGCTACGGCGACGCGCACGCATACCAGAAACCGGAGACTTTTTGGGGGGCCTTAATTATACGATCTCTGTTCTTTCTCATCTCTAACTGAAATCTCAACTATATACAGTCTGTACCATGCAAGATCTGTATTATATAATCTTGAATAGTCTATAAGACAACTCCATACAGCCGTAGGCCTACGTATGTGTGCAATTAAACTTAATTATGAAATGCAAACGCTATAGCTTCTGGAATTTTTTGTTGCAGGCATAGAGAAATTTTGTTTGCAAGAGTATTGTGTGCATTTCTTGCGACACACAATTATTTGAAATAATTTTGTGAGTAAACCATCAAAATAATCATTTTTGTTAGGCCAACAAAAAATATACTCGGTCTCTGGTCAGCGCGCGCGTCGATTTTAATCATGGGCGTCAACCTTTTTTTTCTTCAAATTGACACGGAAGCTACAACAGCCGCACCTCCTCAAATTTTTGAACCAAGGAGCACCAAAGAATGGGGAAATTGCACCAAGGCAAATGATAAAGGGGAACAAGGCAAATTATGGAGGACACCAATGTATAATGAGGACACAAAAAAGCAAAATAAAGTACCCACCTTGTCTGTACAATTCAAGCTTGAAAAAAAAAGCCACCAACCCCCCCCCCCCAAAAAAAACCGCGTCACTGCATCAATTCCGGAACTGCGGTCTGACCAGAGACCGATTGTTTTGGGGTTTTTTTTTTTGGCCTTACTCCGGACTATAACGCGCACATGGTGGTGCATGCCTACCTCATGATTCCTCGCCGAACCGGCCCCTGGCTATAGCTTCGATTCGGCCCAACCCACTAGCGTCCAGCTAATGCCGGCCTCAGCCTCATATAAGCTGTGTTTTAAAAGATTATCACATGATTTCGTTGCATGATGGTCTACCTAACTAAGTGTTTTGATCAGATTCTAGTCGAGTGCACCAAAACTGCAATTTAGTACATAATTAATAGCGCACCGTGCAAAGGCGTGTGGTTAAAATCCAGCGCACAAGGCACGTGGCTAAAGTAATTGCAGTCACCAATTGAGGGCGCCCTTCCAGCCTACTCATCATTGTTTACTTCCGGGGTAGTTTTTGATCATCGTTCATGTGTCACACACGAGTCATTTATTCGCGGGACTGAATCCAGGTTGCAGTCATACATTGTTTGGGGTCCTACTAAAGCGCGTCAACAAGCGTCAACAAGCGTCAACAAGTTTTAGTAGTCGTTAAGTGCGCGTCAACAAATTTTGTATAGGCCTTTGAACAATAAAAACAGCTTTATATGGTAGAAAAAGCAATAATGAACATCTTCTGCATATCAATTAAAGTTAAAATTACTTAAAAAGTGGTTTTCCAGCGCGAAATCTACGACGGGTTTTTCGGTTTAGTATTGGCCGCCATCTTGTTTGAGATCTACATACTACGCATGCGTGGAGTGTACCATTCACGCATAGGGGTTTCTTTGCAGGGAATTTCTTAAAATAGCACTAAAATGTCTCTGTACTTACCACAAGTAGCAGTAATCATGACTATCATATCAGACATTGAACTTTCTTGAGCTTCTGAATGTTGTCCTCAGAACAGCTGGCAGTCCAATTAGCCCTCTGTTGCCGAAAATATTCAATTCTAGAAATTAGGAAAACTATTTATTTTTTTCAATTATAAATTATGCAAAACTTGGTCACGGTACTTGGCTAATTATTTGAAAAATATGCCGACTGACACTGTTCACAATGTCTGCCAAAAAATCCCAATGCAAAAACCAAACGAGGTTTCGCAAAGCGTATAGTATAAAGAAACCCCTATGTGTGAATGGTACACTCCACGCATGCGTAGTATGTAGATCTCAAACAAGATGGCGGCCAATACAAAACCGAAAAACCCGTCGTAGATTTCGCGCTGGAAAACCACTTTTTAAGTAATTTTAACTTTAATTGATATGCAGAAGATGTTCATTATTGCTTTTTCTACCATATAAAGCTGTTTTTATTGTTCAAAGGCCTATACAAAATTTGTTGACGCGCACTTAACGACTACTAAAACTTGTTGACGCTTGTTGACGCTTGTTGACGCTTGTTGACGCGCTTTAGTAGGACCGATTGTTTGCAACCATTTTGAGATTTAGATGAAGCACAATGGGTGCTAAAGAATCCCATCAAAGACATGAAGCAGGCAAGGGATCGCGGGAGAACAACAGTCAATTGAACCACTTCTTTGCGGTAAGTCACAACGGGTTAATATGGATCAGAAATTTCACTAAAGTTGTCGTTTTATCATTTTTATGGAGAAATAAAACTTATGAGTGACTTGCACTTTATTGCAGTAAAGTTCTTCAGCATTACATCCGTCTTTGAAATGCATGCTTTTGTGCCACAGGGATATGCATAAGGTGACTCATTCTCATATTACTAGTGGCCGTAGAAACCTACCATTCTTCAAATTAGGTTTTGCCCTTCACCGAAGTACAAACAATGTATACTCATTGTTTGTACGTCAGTGAAGGGCAAAACCTAATTTGATTTACATCACCCTGACGCAAAATTCCATCTACATACCATTCTTTTTGTTTTAAGTATGGAAAATTTGATTAGAGTCCAAACTGATCCATCTAAAATCACCTGACAACAGTTGATTGATTATATCAAATAAAGTCATGGTAGGGGCAAGTTCTCAGGAATAACTCTTCAATCTCGTCATCTTTCCTTTCCTCCAGGTTGTTTCACATAGTGACAGAGTAAGCAGAGACGATTTCATTGTAAGTAACATTGAGCAAACCAACCAATTTTGAATTTTAAAAAAATGAACAAACAAACTCTGATGGTGACAGAACCTTCACAGTCACTGCAGCAAAGAATATGCTGCCCTCGTCAATTAAACATGCAAAACTGTTGAGCAATTTAACTACGCAGTGGCTATCGTTACGGCAGCCGTTGCTTAGCGCCCTCTACGATACTTTTTTGATACGCACGCAGGTATATAATTATTTGTTTCCCCACGTTTTAGCGAGCAGTGCGACAGCAATGGCCAAGTTCGGGCAAGGACCATTAGTCGACTAGTGGTTGATTTGTGACGTACCTTACGCCTGCGCACTAATAGCAAAGTGCGAACGTCTCTAGTCGAACGCTGGTCAAAATGTCATCGCAAAACGTCTGGATCCTGGCTCCCTGCTGTACGTTATGAACGCGCGCGGCTATGGTTACCAGCGAAGCAACCAACCCCAGTAGGTTGGTTCCAAATAGTCGACTAGCGTAGTTAACCATCGTCGACTAGACAGAGTTCGGGCAAGCGTTAGTCGACCAATGGTTAACTATAGTCCTTGCGCGAACTTGCCCTCAGTCGATAGAGGGTAGGATTTTGCACCGCGAGGTTGCGGGTTCGCATCTCAGTTTTGCACTTGAATTTTTTTCCTTTCTAACCTGAGGCTTTGGAGGATTTTTTTTAAAAGGGAAATAAAGTCCGAATTTCATAACGTTCAAATTCAATTTTTTTCCTTCTAATTTTATATTTTCTTCTCATGCTTTTATAAAAGTTGCAGTACTACTGTAACGATAGAAAATGGGAAATGCGTTACGGCTGCCGTAACGATAGCCTAGCCACTGCAATTTAACTACATGTATTGAATTCAATCCAATTTTTTTTCAAAGTAAGGCAGTTCTTTTTCTTCTGTGAGTTTTCTTTTTGTGGTTATCAAATTTTTGATTATTAATTTAATTTTAATTACTTGTTTCATTTCATCACATAATCATTTAGGTTTTGAAGACACTGTTTTCCTAATAAGATATATTTAAATCCATATTATTTTTATTATTACCATTGTTTTTGTTTTAGTAAGCTACTCTATATGAAAATCGATCAATGAATCTTTGTATTATGTAGCAAAGTAAATAAAGCAAACACCTCGTCCTTGCCTGCTTAATTTTTTCCTGCCTGCCTCCTTTTTAATTGTTTTTTAAATTCATACATTTGCAGTGTATTTTGCAAATATATTGTCAATAAAGTGTCTTTTTCTGTGTTTCCAACAAAATTGCTGCTATGTAGAAAGGATAACGGCTCCTTTGGACACAATTTTATATCAGTAAAAATCAAGAAAATGGAAGAATTCATCTGCAATAATGGAAAACCCGACATCTTAGAGGGAAAAAAATAGAAAAACACAAGCTCCCACCTCCTACATTTTTCCAAAAAGCCAGGACGAGAAACTGTTTTATTTTTTACTCGGCCTAAGGCCAATTATACAAAGTTTAGTTTCCCTTTTTGAGAATAGCAAGGAGGAGGCCCTTTTTTATTCCTCAAGATAGCAGATATTTCAAGATGGCAAATGGATTCTTCGATTTTGTCGACTCCAAAGAACACAGCCCTTTCTATCCGATAACTTGCATACCTGGCTCAAAGTTTGCTGGAAACAAATACAAAATAGATATTGCAAATGTATGATTAAAAAAAAGTGGAGGGAGGCTCATTTTTTTGATTTGGCATAAATTATTTAAATAAAAGTACTTTTTTTTTGTATTTTCAGAATTATTTCCCGGAGGTTGGTCGACCACTCGCAGGGAGACTGTTCACACGGATAAGTCCTTCAGACTCTGAATGCACAAAACTGAAATGCACCGAACCGTTATCCCAGATCCTCTCTGTAGCCACAACGTCGGCACAGAATAGCTTGTATATTGCTGTTTTCAGTGGTATAAGTCTCAAACTTCAAGGTGAGATCAATGGTTTGTTTGGCCAAGAGAAAAATACATATGTTTTCTGTTATCCCATCCAACCTAGAAAATTATGCAGAACCTGAAGGCACCATATGTTCGTGCAGATTCAGAAAAAAAGAAGTCACGCATGCTTTGCACCGTATGAGCGCGCAACAGTACGCTCATGTGGGGAGTCCCTCCCATTGGGGCTTTCGAAACTAGTTACAAAGTGTCGTCTACCATATGCGCACAGAGTTCGGAAGTGGGATTAAAGTCTCAAAATTATATCACTGACATTGTAGATGTGACCAACCTTCTGGAAACGGCCCTCATGTTCTTCCTCAACAATGCCGGGGTTCCGGCGCGGCGCAGCGGTGCGGACGACACAGCCATTCAGGCACTAGCGAAGGTGCTGACTTCCAAAGGCATGGTAACGACGGCGGCCGAATGGATGGATGCTATCTGCCCGGAGCTCTTCACCGAGATGCACAGGTGCCTCGTGGGATGGCTGCGGGGAGAGGAGGTAGGGCATTAGTCGATGGTACTTGTGTGGATCATAAGTCATTGCAAGTAAATCATAAGTCATTCAGTCCCAAGTCAACTCACAAGCTATGCAGTCGAACTCTGACAAATAGAGACATTCTAGCTACTCCATGTGACAAATAAGTGAACATTTGCCTGCTAGGCTCATTTCATTGGATCCGGTCACATGTGTGTTGAGCTTACAACATTGGGGTGTCAGTTTATAATAATAATAATAATGTGGGGCTTATTCATAAAGTGCTTTATACCAAAGGTGTCAAAACGCTTCACAAAAAAGTACCCTTGTTAATCAGGCCATGAGACCAGTTTTTGCAGCAGCTCGAGATCAGTGCATTCTGGTCTCTACCTTCACAGGTACCCATTTATACTCCTGGGTGGAGAGAAGCAATTGTAGTAAAGTGTCTTGCCCAAAAACACAAGCACCATGTTCCTCGTCACGTACCACGGCACGAGTCGAACACTGTGACCATTGGACCACAGCGCTCCAGGTTTGGGAGTCAGGTTGGCGTAGCAGTACTTTCCTCCTTCCACTGCTGTGACCCGGGTTCCATTCCTGCCTGGGCCATTTTATGGATTGGGTTTTCAGTCCCTACTTGATTCTGTGGGTTTTCCCCAGAATGTTCTTCTGGGGTTCTCCTCCCACCTCTAAAACTGTTATTTCTTCACATTGTCTTCTCTCTGTGGGTTTCTTCAGGTACAGTGCCTGTGGCGGTTCTGAGGAATCCTGGGTTTCATTACCAGAAATAAATATTGATAATTAATAATAATGACATATTTGTCAAAGAGGAACCTCTTACAGGATTCATTTAATTCTTGCATCTTGAGCAGAAGCCTTCTGATGTTTCCGGTGTTGAGGATGAATTCTCGGGACGGTTGCTATGCAGAGCCTGGTGGTGGATTCTCCAGTCATCTCTCTCAAGTGTCTTCACTAAGAAGAGCAAGGCTAGGTCAGCTCAACAGTCTGAGGAGGCTGCAGAAGTAAGTTAATTTTAACATTTTTTTGCCGGACAAGAAGGGCAAGCCTGTTGCCCCCTGACTGACTGAGTCACTGACTGACTCCCTCTTACCCCCCAGTACTTCCCCAGGACTACCCTGCTAAATCCAACAGAGTCTGATGGTTACTCATATGAGTTTCCTGCTCAATCCAACACAGTCCCACGCAAACGCTCTTGTTTTACTTTACTCCCGAGGACAATGCTTTGTGTTTTCCTTTGTCCCTGTAATATAACAAACTCCCATAGACTAAGCCCACAAACCTACCACAGAGGATTGTTTTGAACAACAGACCCAACTCCCAAGGACTGAAAGGATCTGTTGTTCTCCCTTTGTGTGTTTGTCCTCGGGGGTTATGTAGAACAAGTACAACCCAACTTGCCAAGTTGTTGGGTACCTGAAAATATCAAATGACTGGCATGCTCAATCCAACAGAATCCAACTGTCCCTTATTTTTCTGTTTGCTGCTGGATCCAACAGAGTCCAACTTGGCGTTATTTACCAGTACCCAACAGAATCCGACTCTGAATGTTTTCAGTTGCTTGCTGAATCCAACAGATTTCAACAGGAATACATACAAGGGTTTACTGCTCAATCCAACACGACCCAGCAGGTATGTCAGATAGTTGGATCCTGTTGGATTGAGCAGGTTTAAGGAATGCATCCAAATTATAAAATCTAAGATGTCAGATGTAACAGGGACAGAAAATTCTTTTTTAGAATGACCGACATCTTAATCATTGAACACATTCTCTAGAGTACTGAATCCATTAAACAGGTGCTACTCACCATTGTACATGTATGTCATCTATTCCTAGGAGTCAGCTTTGGACAGTGTATGGGATCTTCTCTACAGCAGCTCGGACCACGGCCTGAGCACCAATCGTCTACAGCACCACGTGTTCGGCTACCGGGGGCCGACGCTCATGATACTGAGCTGTGACCAGGGGGACGTGTACGCGGTGGCAGTGGACACAGAGTGGAGGTACGCATATGGGAACCGGTTGAATCGGGAACCGGGGTAGTGAGTGCAATTGCAGCTGTAGGCTCAGGCTTTCCGAATAAAATTTTTTTTTTGAAAAAGACAAATATGTATTTGCAGGAATTTGAGCGACATTGTGTGATGTGCCCCTTTGCGTGTAATGGTTAGCGCTTACAAATGTGGAGCGTGCATGGCCAGGGATGTGTTCTAATCATGCTTACATGTTAAATAATCATACAGGATTTCTATAGCACCATTCCATCTAGATCATGGCGCTTAGAGCAACAACAACCAATGATAAAGGGAAAAGAACCACGAATTGGCTGCAGTGTAAAAGATCTATTGCAAACAATGTTTTGCATTATGGACAGTGTTGTAGTACTCGTACTCGGTACTCAAGTACTACTCGAGTACTTTTTTGGAGTACTCGTACTCGAATGTCAGAGTACTCTTACTCGAAATGACGGTACTCGTACTCGGGCAGCAAAGTACTCGTCATGTCAAAACTGCTTGATCATCAAAGTACTTGTACTCAAATAGCAGTACTCGGGGGGGGGGGGGGGGGAATGGTAAAGCTTGACTTACCACGGCCTTATTTTATCAGTACTTTCAGTTTGAAATGGTTGATTGGCTTGTGGAGAAATTACAGTTTCCTGATTTTCCTCTGGGCACGTCGGGTCTGTATATCGGTCTGACTGGGCCTGGGCCAATTAGGCACAAACCATTTGCCGTATGGCTGTATTTGGAAGTACAAGTACTCGTACTCGTACTCGGAAGTACGAGTACTCGTACTCGTACTCGTACTCGGAAGTACAAGTACTCGTCCTCTGAGACCTGTTCTTGTAGTCGGAGGTACAAGTACTTGTACTCCGTAACCTAAGTACTCGGCAGTACTTGGTACTCGGAAAAAGTACTTGACTTCATCACTGATTATGGAGTTCAGCAAATTTTACGGTAGAATTTAAATTTTGCTTCCGCTCATAATCCTCTTTTTCAGGGAAGGAACGCAGTCTTGGGGAGGCAGTAGTTGCTGTGTCATGAGGCTAATGCCAGATCTGCAGAAACTTGAAGGTAAGCAAGGCTCAATAGACCTGATACATAATGACATCACGTTGTGTTTACATGTGCGCTTCCTATGGAAGCCAGGTGGGCACGAGAGCCCACAAGGTCCCATAGGAAAGCGTAAAGAAAGCGTGATGTAAGTAACCAGGGAACTGCAATCCGTTCTCTCCAGTTTCTTTAATAATAATAGTGGGTAATTATAAAGCGCACATATCCACCAGGACTGGTGCTCAAGGCGCTAGATCATTATTACCCTGCTCATCATTGGGCCCATGAAACATTCCAAATACCATCTCAGCTCCCTGGGGAGTATACAGCTCGATGCAGCCTGTTAGGCGCAGGGAAGCTAATTCAATCTCAATAGCCATCTCTGCCCTCACAGGTACCCATTTACTCCTGGGTGGAGAGAAGCAATGAGTGACAAAGTGACTTGCCCAAAGCTGGACTCGAACCCACAACCTGCAGCTTTAACTGCAGACCACGAATCCAATGCCCTTAACCACGAGGCCACAGCACTCCATTTTAACCCTTAGCATATGATAAAGCCAACTTATATCGGCTCAAAATTACACTGACTTGAGACGGAAAGTTACAGTGCCAGTTACAGTGTCACAGGGCATCGTTTGAATTCCTAATTTTGTCCTAAAGAAATTAATTCCGTAGTCAAAAGAGTTTGCGAAAGCGAACTGCTTGGCATCAACTTGGTACCACAATCAATAACAGATGACAGAAATATAAAATCTTTTACAATTTTACAATGTTATAGAATTAAAATGTATTATTATCGACAATGTTGTCATGGAATTTCTTAAATGTACTTTTTTTCCCTTAGAGGGTGAAAACATGATTTTTTTCAACGATCGATCACGCAACATGCCCCGTGGTATAAGTATCGGACGGAACCCCAAAAAGAAGATTTTGACTTTCAAGGAAGGAATGGAAGTTGTTGAACACAACCACAGGAGTGAATCAGTGCGTACGCTGGAGGTGAGTTTGATTCAGTAGATTACCAAAACATGTCCAGTCAAATCTAGCCCCATATAGACCGTTATCATGCTGCCACCATTTCAGTCATGTTCCCTGTCTCCAATAACAGTACTGAATGATAATGTTTTTTGTTCAAAAAGGAACCAGACTATTTTTCCTTCCAGCCTCGCTTTGGTTACGTTGATTGAATGGGAAAAATCCAACTGGCCGCAACATGATAATGGTCTGTTGTGTCTCCAGTACTGGATGTCCTCCAGATTAAGAGCCATAGAGCAATACATGCTCAATTTTCTGAAAGTTGCGCACGTGAATTTGAAATAGAGACTGTATTTTCACTTGATATTCGCTACATACCCAGTAAATAATCAGGGAAAAATCAACAGATTAAAGGTCCATGACCTCGAGAAAAGTCCAGCAGTCATTTCAGACTCTCTCGGTACTTCCCCTGAAAATTACAGGATAATGTTTAGAGGTACAGAATTCAATTTTACGTAGTCGCTAACATGGTCAGTAGCTTGCATAGCAAATATTAAGTAAAAATGAAGTACAGACTTTGAATTCAGGAAACACAACTTTTTTCAGGAAATTCAGTATGCATCACTGTGTGGCTCTAAATACGGAGGACAACTGAGACACATTTATTGGGCTTAGTTAAAACCAGAGGTCATTAGTTGAATTCATGCTGCTTTTCTTTGGGGACCCATACACAGTCCTGATATTGCATCTTATATGTTATTTAATTCTTATATCTTATTTTCACTGGGTAGCCCATTCAGTGGAATCCACTGGTCTCCAGTAAAGAGAAGACTAGTATACCAATGCAGATATAAAAACTGTGTACAATTATAGTTGATATACATTACAGCGTTCATGAAGAGATATTTAACTTGTTTGCTGTTTTTGTTCCATATGGTGTTTAGATTTGGGGTTGTGGCGACTCTGGAACAAGAACAGCCCAAGCTAAACTGAAAAAGATGGAAATGAAGGATGCTGAGAGAGCAGCAAAGGTAAGTTGGCAGAATACTACAAGATGGACTTTTCTTTTTGATAAAGATAATGAATTTTTGATAATGAAGATTGCAAAGTTCAAAGCAAAAGTTCCTGTCATGTGAAAGTTACCGTTACTGTCATGTGATGTGAAAGTTACTGTGATGTGAGAGTTACTGTCATGTACCAAATTTAAGTGTCATGCGAAAGTTAGTGTCATGTGAAAGTTGCCATCATGTTAAAGTTGCTTTCATGTGAAAGTTGCTGTCATGTGAAAGTTGCTGTCATGAATGTGAAAGTTGCTGTCATGTGAAAAGGTACTGTCATTTGAGAGGTTCTGTCATGTGAAAGGTACTGTCATGTGAAAGGTACTGTCATGTGAAAGGTACTGTCATGTGAAAGGTACTGTCATGTGAAAGGTACTGTCATGTGAAAGGTACTGTCATGTGAAAGTTACCGTCATGTGAAAGTTAATGTCATGTGAAAGGTACTGTCATGTGAAAGTTACCGTCATGTGAAAGTTACCGTCATGTGAAAAGTAGTCATGTAAAAGTTAATGTCATGTGAAAATAATACCTTGTAGCTCAATGGGCTGAAATTTTGGTAATTTGTAGAAATTGTGGGGCCCACTTCAAGCCAGGTAATTGCTAAGCTTGTATCTGTGAGTAGGACACTGCTTAGAACTGCTTGGAATCTTTCCTACCAGAAAAAGATCCCAAGTTAGGGCTGTGGTGGCTGTGGGTTTTGTAAGTCAAAACTTGTAGTTAGAATTGTATGCTCTTTACTTTCGAGAGATTACTCATTAGGTTTAAGTACATGACTGATTGGCTTAATTGCTGTAGGGATAATAGTGAAACATCTTCAACACCACATCCTAGGCCAAGTTCGGGCGCAGGTATATTAGTCGACTAGTGATTGATTTGTGACGTACCTTACGCCTGCGCACAAATAGCAACGTGCGAACGTCTTCTAGTCAAACGCTGGTCAAAATGTCATCGCAAAACTTCAGGATCCTGGCTCTCTGCTAGCGTTATGAATGCGCAAGGCTATTGGTTACCAGCAATGCAACCAGCCCCAGTAGGTTGGTTCCAAATAGTTGACTAGCGTAGTCAACCACCGTCGACTAGACAGAGTTCGGGCAAGCGTTAGTTAACCATTGGTCAACTATAGTCCTTGCGCGAACTTGGCCCTATTTGAGTATGTGGGTATATTTAATTGCACTGGTGTACGAATTGAGCGAATTGTGGCAATGATTGGGTATATACCTTGTTAGCATTCTGCCTTTCTCCCACCTATTGCTAATGCCTGTCCATATTTGATTGCTATTTGCCATTTCCTTTTTTCTATCACGTAGGTGAAGTTGCCTGGTCAGTGGGAGGACAGTCCCGACAGGATGTTACTGGAGATGGGGGGAGTCAAAGTCAACCACGCTGAGCAATTTACCAGGGATTGAAAACAATCTGATATCAATTGATAACCAAGCTGAATGTGGTTGAAATCTCAGCAATGTACACCAAAAGCAATGGACTATGGGCAGGACACACTGCTTCCGCACACTGGTTCATGCGCATGGCAGGAAATGGTGTGACATTTATATTCTGAATATGTATTTATATATAGGATGGCTTTGAGGGGGATACAAGAATATATTGCTCGAGCTATTTTGGCATGAGTCGAAAACGAGTTCAGTTTGTATCTCCCCCCAAAAAATCCTATATTATTATTATTATTTATATCAGGCTGCAGGCTGCAGGCATGCAACTGGGAAGTCACAAAAAAAGAGGAAATTCAAATCTTTCCAAGACTTTGTACAGTGTTTTTCTATTTTCAATGGCACACATGGGAAGTAAAAAAAGAGGAAATCAGCAGATCCGAGGAAAAGTTACATGCCTGAGGCTGACTTGATCCGCAAGAAAGAAATTTCAGGACAGTGTCTTCATTTCTCAAATTTTGTCGAATATTTGTCGCTTACCAAAATATATTTCGCGCCGCTCGAAGCTGCCATTGTGGTTGACAACAGTACGTGTACACCCTACAGCGTGTTGCATCTGCGTGTGAAGGTACCGCACCGCGTGCTACGCTCTGTTGACTGGTTGACGACCGTGAGTTTCTACTTTCTTGATTGTGCGGGAACCAGCGAAATGCATTAAAATGCACAGGTGCTGACAATATCAAAAATAATATCGTCCTCATCCAGGTACTTTTACTGACATATTATTGCAGTCGTCCGGGTACTATTTACAACAGCACACAATACGCTGATATATTTTCACCACTGGAAACCTGATATCACAGCAGTCAACAATTGTTTTGTTATATCATGCCAATAAATCAAAAAGATAAATGGTTGTAACTTACTATGCACAAAATAAATTAAATCACTGCAGTGTAATCTTTTGGTTACTGTGAGCTTTCCTGCCAGACCTGAGGATTGAAAGGTTGTAGTTCTCTGTTGCAAGGTGCCTGGGTCCTACACACGCACCCAATTTAGGTAGTGTAAATGATGTAATTTATAATTATGCAACACGGTGTATATGAGGTAATTTACATGCAACACAGTGTATGTGAAGTAAACAGTCATTATTATAGACCAATGAAATTACAATATCCAAGACACGATATAACAAACTTTGATGTTGAATATACATGTACAGTTGAGTCTCGTAACAAACTCGTTCGGACCTAGCCAAATTGTTTGTTATATCAGAATTTTGTATTAAGAGGAACATCAGTCCCATTCATTGTGCACATGAATGCACAGTCGGGACTAAGGCTTTATGTTTGTTATAACCAGAATTTTGTATTAACAGAGTGTGTACTAAGGAGAGTCAACTGTACATTCCGTGTTCAAAGTTTTTTACTCTTGGAGAAGATCTTGGTACCTGTAATCTGATAATGAAAAATCATGAAATGGACAAAAACGATAGTGAACTAGTGCAATGCTGCAACGGATGAAATTGAACTTCAGTGATTGGATTAGCATTTTGTCATAATAATATTACAACACCTCGCCCACAGGTTCTGATATCATGATTGGCCGAGAGTGAGTCACATGGTATTCGCTATTTTTGCTATCTTGCTGTGCACGGCCGAACAGTACTCTGCACATAACAACAAAAATACTATATGCATAGCAAAAGCACAAGGGCGTTCGTGTTGCGCGTATCGTTCCCAAGTACTAGCGCTACAGAGCTGGGTTCAAACAGTTTGTGAAGGAGTGGTTTGGAAAATGTTCAAGTGAATTTTCAACCAATTTCTTATTGAAATAGAAATACATTTTAATTGCATTTAAATTAATTAACTATCGCTTAAAATCAACAGAATCTGTGAGCGAGGTGCTATGAAGCAAATATTGACTGCTTTAACTTGTGGTATGGTAAAACTCGGTGATCCATGGAAAATTCTATTTCAGAAGGTAGATAGAACACTCCAAGGATCAGGTCCGGTTTTACTAAACTACTCGAAAGCAGTCAATATTTCTATAATACACTCAACCAAAAAAGGAAGTCCCCCTTCCAATACTTTTTTGTCTAACTCAAAAACTACTGGGCACATCTTGCTCAAATTACGACTGATCAGTACAGAAATTCCTTAGCAATCCAGCCATACTCTTTGTTTGGCCCAAAACAGTAATAATGTGTACGAATTTATGTAATTTATGACAAATGATACCGAAAACAGTTGCACTTTTGTATACGTGCATGTTGCGGTTCACACTCACCTTGCAAGTGTGTACAAAAGTGCAACTTTTGTTTCGGTACCACTTGTCATAAATTGCATCATTTTGTACACATTATCACTGTTTTCGGCCAAACAAAGAGTATGGCTGGATTGCTAAGGAATTTTTGTACTGATCAGTCGTAGTTTGGGCAAGATGTGCCCAGTAGTTTTTGAGTTAAGACACAAAAGGATTAAGGCCAAAAAAAAAAGTCTCTGGTTTCTGGTTTGGAGGTTGCCCAAAAAGTGGTGCGGCGACGCTGCTTTTTTTTTTTTACCTGATTTTTTTGCTTCAAATGTCGGCTGATGACTGCAAATGGTGCCCAACTAAACTTAGTGCAAATATATAGGAGTCCAGAGAGGCCACATAAACCTTATTCTCGACCATAACCCAATCTAAAAACACGTTAAAATTGTGCAGCAGCAGGATTCCAGTCAAACCAGTGAGTTTGGCGGTTTTGAGACATCATCTTTCATTGAAAAAAAAACTTTTTCATTTTGCCGACGCGCATGGCTACGGCGACGCGCGCGCATACCAGAAACCGGATACTTTTTTTTTTGGCCTAAGGGGGGACTTTCTGTTTTGGTTGAGTGTAGCTGTGTATGTCATTTGTAGTGCAGCTTTTGGCAAGGTGAAGTCCCAGGGAGCAAAAAACTGAAAATTGTGCAATGTTGTAATGCAAAAAGAGTTCATATTGGAAGTAAAGTGCATGTATTTTATAAAAAAAAATAATGGTTTGATGATAAGGGAATAAATGTGTGCTCCGGAGGTTTTATCACTCGTTTAATACCGCTTAGAGTCTGGGTGCTGATAATTACCCGAGCCGGAGGCGAGGGTAATTATCAGCACCCAGACTCTAAGCGGTATTAAACAGAGTGATAAATACCGACCGAGCACATATTTATTCCCATTCATAAATACCTTATCCATAAAAAAATATCAAATAATTCGTTCAAAAAATCCCGATTTTGTTCAACAAGTTCACTTCATGCTTTTTGAAACATCCCTCTAGCAAAATAATGGAGTGTTCAGCTGGCGAGTAAGATGTAAACAACCCTTTTATGGAGATTGACGCGCGCGTAACATGTTCTGCGCGATGTCACGCAGAACGCACCTGGGGCGTTGCGTTTTGAATTTAGAACTATAAAATTCTGACTCGCTTGTAGTGTTGCGCATGCCTACGTGAGGATTGTGAACGTTCAACCAATGAAACGGTAAGAGGCACTGGATTTTTTAGGAGTCCACATTTTATTGTGACACTGGAAAAGTGTTTAAGACCAGCTAGTCATGTCTTTATCATCCGTTTAAGACCGGCCACGTGACGGGCTCTCGACCAATAGGAATAGCTAAACTGTCTGAGGTATTTATGAATATTAAATAAAACTGCCAAGTGACAACACATAGCTTCCACGGTGGTATTTATTTCGAAATGGTACAGAAGCGTGACTCTTTATTTAAACGCACAAAACAGTGTAAGTTTTGGAGACCTTTTTCCATGTAGGGAATTTCAAGTTTGTGGAAGTCAAATTGGAATTATTTTTTTAACAAAATGTTAAGGTGAAAAAGGCCTGTTTAAGTTGACAACTATAGGTTGTTAACAGGGATGCCAGTGGGTTTTGCTCCAAGGTCTGAAAAATTTGACATGCAAAAGATGAGCAAATGCACAAAACGATTGCAATACACCATAAACACATTGCAATACCACGCACGTGTACATATACATGTGTGTGTCTGTAGACATTAGGGAGGTTTCGCAAGCCAACAGATACGCTTACACTTACGCTTAGCTATCCGTATCCGTTTTTTACTTACGTGTAGCGAGCGAGATATGCGTGTCGTCTGCACGTTTAGCGGATAGTGAGTGGCGTATGACGTCATACGTGCAGACGACACGCATATCTCGCTCGCTACACGTAAGTAAGAAACGGATACGGATAGCTAAACGTAAGTGTAAGCGTATCCGTTTGCTTGCAAAACCTCCCTATTGAACTTACAATTCATACTGTTAGTTATCCCACGAGCGCGAGTAGAACACGGAATAATGTAGCGCGTCTGTGGCCCACATCTGGCCGGATAGTCTGTGGGACACAGACGCACTACATTTTCCATGTTTCATGAGCGGGAATGCGTTAACGAATTTATCTTTAAGCAAACGTGACGCGAAGCGGGCACGGTCAAGTTGGAACTAGCACACTTTACACCGAACACATGCAGCTGGAATGTCGCTCGCATCTTGGAATAGCGCAATAAGCAGAGTATGGTACAGACTGTGCGATTAGGTATATCACACTGTTGCCATGGATCCACCAATCAGGATCAAGTGGTCAAGTGTTCTTGAAGATAAATTCGTGTATCGAGCTAGCATGGGGATTGCCATGGGGCATCGCATGCGCAATATTTTTTCTGTGCGTGTTACACATGATTTTTCCAGCCTGCAAAGGGATGGAATGCCTGAGTTTGTTTTTCCAAAACATGAAAAAGCCTGAATTCAGGCTATGGGCTCCGTGCGCCAACAAAAAAGGGTGCCCTTCTACCTAGCAACGACGTCCCATGGGTGGGACAATACATTTTGCTGGTTGACCCGCGCGCACTGTTCCTTGTGTGTGACGCACACGTACACCAGGGGATTTGTACTATGTACACGCAGTGGCTGTGCTTCGCAGCAAAATATTGCAGTCAGGCAAGATGGCGTCGATCGGTCACCCCCAACTGTACTTTCTTTGCCGGTGAGGGGGTACTTGTGAACAGAGCAGATAGCCTGACAACTGGCATCCCTGTGTTCATTCATTCCTAAGGAGTATCTTTTTTGTTTTTTTCACAGAGCAAAACACGTCCATCAAAAGTGGGCCAGAATTAGCAAGCAGCTCTTTTGCCAAATCTAATTCCCAACAGAGAGAGGTTTGCAAAGTTTGAATTGGCATACGGCAATTCAAGTCTTGCAAATGAAATGCCTGCAACAAAACACATAATTGTACAAACGACTTCCCATTGACAGCTTGTCGTTCCTTTCGTCTTACAGCTCAACTTAAATAGAAAAACACAATGAAATGTAACAGCTTTAAAGTGCTTTTTTCTATCATATGTATCGTGATAAAGTATAAAGAACAAATAACATGCAAATCATAACATTGTTATTTAGGCTCTGAAGTTTAACAAAACTAGAACAAAACAAAAGTTAAAAGAACAAAATAATAAGTGATGAAGGTTTTCAAATACATGTACAAGACTGTTACGTGTAAATATTATCTTCTGAATAACATTTGATGTGAATACAACAGAAATAGAGCAACTTGCTTTTTACCTGCAAATAGTGAAATCAAATTTAATAGCTGTTTCTGTTCAGTATTTCGAAGCGACGGTGATGGCAAAAAAGAGTAATGGTTGTAAGATTAAAGATACCATCTTTTAAGGTAGAAGCACTATCAGGGTGATGTCATTAGGTGATGCTTTATCAGGTGATGCTGTATCAGGTGATGCCACATCAGTTGATACCATAATCAGGTGACTCCAAATCAAGTGACAGTATCAGGTGAATCCACATCAGGTGATACGGTATCACATGATGCAGTATCAGGTGATAACCCTATTAGGTGATGCAGTATCAGGTGGTGCTGTATCAAGTGATGCCACATCAGTTGATACCATAATCAGAAGACTCCAAATCAAGTGATGCAGTATCAGGTGATACAGTATCAGGTGAATCCACATCAGGTGATACGGTATCACATGATGCAGTATCAGGTGATATCCTATTAGATGATGGAGTATCAGGTGGTGCCATTTCAGGTAATGCTTTATCGGTTGATGTAGCATCAGGAAATGCAGTATCAGGTAATGAGTACCAGGTGATGCCATATCAGGTGATGTATCAGGTGATGCCTTGTCAGGTGATATATGGTTTAGGCTGCAGCCAAGGTCCTGATGTCCATGATCAGCTTCTTGGATTGTTCCTTGACGTCGATGGGCTTGACACTCATGCATGTGCACTTCAGACGAGCCTCCTCCTATGGTGAGTTTAATCAAACCAAATGATTCAGAACTTGGAGCCATTTCAACATACTTTCTGACCTTTGAGTATGTTTAACTCCATTACCCAGAATATACATGTTATTACAATCGCAAAGAGGTTTGTAAAAGTAGCATTTCGTTCACATCAACACGTCTTGTCAGTGCAACAAGGTCGTAACTCGGATTTCACTCATCTGGAATAATTCCCATGTTAAGCCCGGTTCATACTTCACACAGAAGTGAAATTTGTGACATCAACAATACGTTAGAAGCGTGTCTACTGTAGTTGACGACATGTCAACACTTGCTTTTGTGTGAAGTATGAACCCGACTTTAAACTCTTGTGGTACCATGTGAATTTTTCTTGCTGTGAATAATGTACAATAGTCTACGTTTCATATCAAAGAAACATTTACGTTGTGCCACAAAACTTGAAAATGGGAAATATTCCAGACGAGTGAAATCCGAGTTGCGACCTTGTTGCACTGGCAAAATGTTCAGATTGCAGATGACCCAAGTAAGCATCAAACTAATACCCCATTGTGCTTAGCAATGCCAGTGTCTTAACTTATCAATGTGGCAGCTATTGGCAATTTATGGACTATTTTATTGCCATCTTGGTGATAGGATGGGGACAAATTATCACCTACAGAAAAAGTCAGTTGCACCAGCGCAAATCATGTGATTGGTTCTCTAAAAAGAAAAAAGAAAAATTGTATTGACTTTTTATTTTCAGGGTCTTTTCACAACTATTTTGTGTGTGAACTTCAAAGTTTCTTGTTTCCTCAATCATCTTTCCAATAAAACTCACATTATAAGACTCCATCTTGATGCGCATGCGGAAGACGTAGGATTCAAAGCTGGCCTTCTCGAAGACGTGATTGAAGGCTTGCTCGTCCTAATGGTACAAATCACAAAATGACAAAAACGAGTGCAGCTGACAAAAATGTCTGATTGCTAGTGCATGAAAAATTACACTATCTCATGTATTTCTTTCTTTAAGCACGTTTAACCAGTTTTTGTTCCCGGGTCTAAACTGACCTCCAACTTGAGACGTCCCAATTCGTCTGCCTTCATGCCCAGGATGGTTTCTGCTGTCTCCTGGAAGCAAGTTGTCCACTGGGTGTCGGTGGGATCAGCAACGTTGGCCTGATGATGGAAAGCATGTAATGCATACCACATGAAAGGTTTCCAGACAGATATCACAAGAAGCAATTACAGGATTCGTTAAAGCCCAACACCAAGTGTGTCCCAAACTCATGGACTCTGAACGATATGAAAGGGCTATTCCAGCGTTATGTAAAGCCATTGACAGAGCTTTTAAAGAGGTTGTGGAATGCTCGAAGTCATTTCTGTCATTTTTCGGGTATATGTAGCCTCAGGTGTGATGAAATAAAAACGACTATTGTTTCTGTCATGAAATGAGTACAAAAGGTACTTTTGAGAGCTGTTTTCCAGGTCCTGTTTCGACCTGAACGTGCAATTTGTGTAAAAGTCGTCGGGGGGGGGGGGGGGGGGGGGGGCAGCAAACAAAACATAGTAAATCGTGACGTAATAAACAGGATTCTCGATGCAGCGTAGTATACGAGTCCTGTTTATTACATAACGATTTTCTATATTTTGTTTGCTGCCCCCAAAGACAACTTAACACAAATTGCACATTCGGGTCAAAACAGGACCTGAAAAACAGCTCTCAAAAGTACCTTTTGTACTCATTTCATGACAGACAAAATAGTCGTTTTTATTTCATCACACCTTATGCTACATATACCCGAAAAATGACGGAAATGTCTTCGAGCATTCCACAACCTCTTTAAAAGCAGTTATGCACGCAAGGGGGGGGGGGGGGGCTCCCCTCCCCCCAAGAGGTTGTCCATTTTTTCAAAAGTAAAACCTAAGTAAAGTAAAGTAAAACCTATATTTTTGCCTTAGAAATATTTCCTGACATAAAGTTGGCTGATGAAAACAGAAAAATTGAATTATTCAAATACAGCGAATACTCACTGAAAGCAGAAGTCTGTACTGGAAGTCAGGGTAGTCCTTGCCACATTTCTCACAGTGGTACGATCCATCCCCGTTATCGCTGACTTTCTTGTTGCATTCTGAAGACGGGCAGGCCTGATGAAGCAAGGAAACATTTGATTAGATTTAAAATTGCATATTGCTTTGAACTGGCACATTTTATGTCTTACTCTACTACTCGTGTGATTCTTAAAATCGATCAATGTGTTGAGCAGTAACATAAACAATAGGTCTCGTTCAAATGACATCATTTCCTACAGACCATCCACGTGCATCGGCATTTAGAGCGTCAACTTGCATAACGCTGCGTCGTGTTTCGAACGCATTTGGAGCAACAAGCGTGTGTGTTTGGAACATTTTCAACTCTGCGCAATGCGTGCTTGATTGCGTAAAATACGCAGTTGCAGTTCTCCTACTGAGATGGCCATCATTGAATGAGCCCTATACATACATGTAAGGACCTTAATTTGGCGAAGCGAGTGAATATGTTTAACGGATATGACAAAGCTAAAGACAGGGTTGTCAATAATGACAAGATTTACGTACCATGTACATGCTGTTTTCCTTTCTCATGAATATAATTGTTCCCTTGGTGGTAAAGTAGTCAGGCTGTAAAGTGGAAACCAAAACAACACTGAAAGAACATTGTCACATACAGTGGAAGTCGCTATAACGAACATCGTGGTATCCACAGAAATTGTTCGTAATAGCGATCGTTCGGTATAGCGATTTTCACAATTGTTCGCGCCCTCTTTTGATGATTGAGTCGCCAAACTTGTCCATTACTATTTTCAATTCCGCAGCAGAACTTCACCAAGTTCGCCCTGGTAGTTACTGAAAGACGACTTCGAACACATGCGACTATTGAATCATGTAATTACACAGTTTTTAATAATAGCCATTTGTCGCTCTTCTGTTGACATTTCCAACAACAATGTTCAGTACTTTTGAACACAAAAATTGGGAGCCAAGGATGATGTTTGGTATAGCCGAATGTTCGGTATAGCGGTGTTCGGTATAGCGACGTTCCACTGTATTTGGTCAAAAATTACGTTGTCAGACCACAAAATGGTGCATCATAGATAGCTATCACCAAGAAGTGAAGCACAAAGTTCATAGAAGATCCATCACTTCAAGTGTGAAACACCATGTTTTCAACCCCGCACCAACCCCGAGATTTGTCGAGTGTGAAATGCCTAATAGTAGTTTAAAATTGGACTTTTTGAACCATTGGATCTTGTTTTTCTGAACAGGCTTCTCACTTGGGCAGGGTTTAAAGACAAAATGTACCCTGGATGCTCTTCTACCCATCCCCATCATTCCTACCTTCTCTCCCTGGCCTAGATTCTGTGAGTAGACCTCTTCCAGTGTCAGCCAGTTGGAGTTGGCCCCAGCCCCGGCTCCCATTCTCTGCTCCGAGATGGACTGGGCATCTTGCGTGTGGCCAACAGTATCGTACCTTTATCAAACAGCAAAACAACAACAAAACTTTAGATAAACAGATTCATATTTCACAGTCCACCGACCTCCAATTTGCAAATGAGTTTTTTTTTACAGATGCAACTGCGCTGCCTGGGATATCCTGGGAGAGGTGATCTTAATGGTAGAGTATATCATTTGTCCTTCTTTTTTTTTTTTCGTTTGGAGCAACAAAAGTGCTCAAAACCTAAAGAAGGGTGCTTAACAACTAACCTGATAAAGTGTTTGCCAGGGGTGTGAGTGACCACTGATAAAAAATAGCTGAAAACAGCTTTAAAATGTGTAAAAAAGCTGAACTTTGGAAATATCCTATACTTTTGTACACAGCAAGTGAGGGAAAAAAAGCGGAAATCCAAAACAAAAAAAGCTGAAATCAGCTTTAAAGCTGAAATTTCACACCCCTGGTTTGCTCAGTGAATGCTGTATATTTAGAGAAAACAATATTCTAGGATCTCGATTCAATTCAAATTGCAAAGTCATGTTTTGAATTGTGGTCGAAATCAGCATCCGGGACACGTTCTCAATCAGCCGATTACTGCTACATGATGTCACGCACTAAACCAAGGAATAATAGCGACCACACACGTATGCATCATGTCAACGCTTGCACGCACCCATTCACGGCTTCGCTGAATTAAAAAGGATGCATCTTTAGATGCATCTTTGGAAATAACATTCTTTTATTGCTTTCTTCAAAATGACAGCATGCCAGAAAGAATAATTTCACAGGGAGTTTAGTGCCATTACTATCTTTAAACCAAGTATGATTTTCAATGAAACAATAATTTCGTCAGTTACTTTTTGGATAGCTGCAAATGATATACTCTACCTTTAAGTTGAATTCATCAGTATTTGATGAATCAAGCAGTTGCTAATGAATTTTTTTCCCCAACACGTCCGGGACAAATGCAGAGCTTCTTCCAGACAAAAGGAATGATTTTACCAGCAACCTGTCCGGAACTCGTCCCGGATATGAAATGAGACGGGCCCTAAGCAACAGCTTACCAGCCTTTCAGGTGATGTGCCCTGGGTATGTCTGGGTTGATCATCAGGGTACTGGACATCAGAACAGACAGGGAGCGGCCACCAAAGTCCGACAGTCTAGCGCCCTTGACTGCAATGACTGGGTTGCTGGTCCCGTCAAACTTTTCAGCCTGCCAACAGGTCAGAATGTACAAACACATCAGAGTTCTCCAACTTTGAAAATTAAAGGTCGGTGCGCCGTCAAAAAGCGGATGTTAGGGGCGCAGTCATACATTTCTTTATGCTAGGGGGCGTTATTTGCAGATGAACATGTAACTTATGTATGGATAACACATCTTAGGCCATTTCTAACACAGTAACACTATAACTCTAACAGTTAAGTACAATACTGGCTCAGCATCATCTTTTTTAACACATCAGTGACCAGGGACTCTGAGGCAGTTTGGCCTTGAGACTTTTGATCTGAGGGACTGCTACAATGGGCAGGCTTGTCAGTTTGACAAGTGTTGCATGTTTGACAAGTGTTGCAAACTTTTGGCAGAGTTTCTGGCCAAAATATACCATGGAGGGAAAGGGTAGTCCCACTTGTTTGCCTTTTTTATTATTTTTTCCTTTTCTTAAAGCATCTCAGCAGCTTTTGAAGCATGGCGGGTGCCTCGGAAAGCTTGGTTATTTTTACAGGTTGGAGAACAATGAGTTATAGAAATACATTTTGAGGTAGGGGTGTACATTTACAGGTAGTACGGGAATTGGGGACCCGATTGAAAAACAAAACAAAAAACATGGGTACATGTTAAAGAAACCCAAGCCCAAAATTTAAATCTCGGAAATCGCTGTACAGATTAACCATAAAGGTCCGCACGATAGTACTACCGCATCAGTGCGTCGATACAGCAAGATACAAGTGTGTACAGTGAGCTCAATAGGCCAACATGTAGCTTTTAGGTGTAAATTGCAACATTGTTTTTTCACGTAGCCTGGTTTTCATTTTGAAAATTCCCCACAAATTTTATTCACAACCTTTCGTTTTCACCGTCTGAGAAGTTTCTATTAAAGTAGTATGTAAAGTTGTTTACGGGTACTCGATTCCATAATCTGGAACCGGTTCCCGACATCAGCGGTCGGGTACTCAGGTACCCGGTTCCGATGCACAGCCCTATTCTAGAATGCTTGCTTCAATAACAACAATAATTTAAAGGATCTGTTTCGGGGCACAAAAGTAACCCGAAATAGATTCACATGCCCAAATTAGCAAAAAACAAAAGGATTTTTTTGGGGGGGGGGGGGGTTAAAATAAACCACAGAGTGAACAAAAGTTAGCAGCAGAAAAAAAATTATCAAATTTGTTGCAGAGCACGGGATGACCAACTCAAATTTAAAAATAAAAGGTCTTTCAAATGAACAAGAAGTCCAAGATAAAACTTTTGTTTTACCTCATTCCCCCAGAGTGTGAGCGTGACCACCTTACTGCTGTCATCAATGATGTGCAGTTCTCTCTTTGTCAGTTCCCGGTTTGTCGTCTTTGTGGTGATCGTCGTCACGTCGCTAGCACTCTTGACAACACCAATGACGTCTGAAATATCAATCCAAAGTCAACGTGATGAATGGCAACAACTTCTTTATCTGAGGCAAACGGGAACAACATTTCAGTGCCCTGCTTCTGACTGTGTTGCGGTCGATTCCACCACAATTCCTTGACAAAAGTCTTAAAAAATCATCCAGTCCCTTGTCAAGTCACAATAGGGCTCTCTCAAAGACGACCATCTCTGTAGAACAACTGCAACTGCGTATTTTACGCAATCAAGCCTGCATTGGCAGTGTTGAAAATGTTCCAAACACGCGCGCTTGTTGCTCGAAATGTGTTCGAAATACAACGCAGCCGATGCGCATTATGCAAGTTGATGCTCAAAATGCCGATACACGTGGATGGTCTGTAGGAAATGACGATTTGAGAGAGACCTATAGGGCTGTCCATTTTTGAATAATTTGGTATTCCATTATTCGAAACAGCGTTTGACCGAATATTCAAACATTGGAAAATCGGCGGTCATAAAGTTTACACATGCCAGCTGCAACTGCATGCCGCACACGTCAAAAGTTGCACGCAACGCACGCTGGTGATCAATGTGATGGGCCATATGAGTGCTTTGCAGTAAGTATTATATAACTGTCAAGGGTTTTAAGCTGCTAAACGGATAGAACCATGAACCGCCGTCGACAAAAAAAGTTACTGTCAACATAAAGTGGCATCTGACAATAAAGTGCAGCAAGTTTACGATTAAATTAACATCAGTCGTATGTGTGCATGCGTAGTTTTTTTATCTTTCGAATATTTGAACCAGCAAAAAGCTACTGGAATATTTGGTTGATGATCCACAATTCAGGACAGCCCTATCAAGTCACAAGCTATTAAATGCACAATGACAAAGTCATTGTTTTGGTTTTGCAGCTATCCAAAAGGTAACGGACGTAATTATTGTTGAAAAGTTTACTTGGTTTATAGATAGTAATGGGACTAAATGCCCCGTGAAATGATTCTTTCTTGCAAGCTGTCACTTTGAAGAATTCAATGCAAGAAGGTCTTTGAAAGTTCCCTTAGTAGTTCATTTTTTTATTCTATTTGGCAAAGCATGCATGCGCAAGCGTTGACAGTCACACTTGCGCACTCGATTGCTATAATTCGTAAGTTCAGTGCGCGACATCGCGCAGCTGCAATCGATTCAGTGAGAACGTGTCTTGGACGCTGAATTCAGGCCCAATTCAAAAAATGACTCGGCAACTTTTGATTTGAATCAAGATCCTAGAATGTTGTTTTTCTCGAAATATACAGCTAAAGCTGAGCTGAAACTTCATCAGGTTAGTTGTTCAGCAACCTTCTTTAGATTTTGAGCACTTTTGTTGCTTCAAATGAACATAATGCACAAATTACAAATGATGGACGCTACCTTTAAAAAAGTGGTCAATCAGACTTAGAACAAAAAGAAAGCAGTTGAGGTATTTTCTTGTGATATACTCATGACATTTTAATTGTACAATCAAATCCACTATGCACTTTAATGCATGCATACAGTCCAGTAAAAATCAAATTCCTCCTTTTTTTTCTCTCAATAATGTAATAATAATTTCTGGATACGTTTGTTACTTGTCAAGAACTAATCTATGTGTTCATAGGTAATATGAATTCCAATGATTGTATGAGTTTCAATATCTGTAGCAGGGATCACACAAGACAAGATCACTTTTGGGGCTGCACAGTACGCATATGAAATGTTCCCCTTAATTCATTGGCTCCCTCCATTATTTTTAAGTCTAAGCAAGAAGCAAATTATTATTTTGTTTACAGCAGTTGCAGCAAAAGTTAGAAGCTAGGGTGGCAGCACCCCTTAATGACTTCAGGCAATAAACTACATACCTAATAGGCTTGGGCGGTATATCAAATTTGAGATTCCACGGTATACCGTCACAAAAATACTGATATTCGGTATTACCGGGTACTTTTCTGGGTAGACTATTATGTCATTGAAATACAATAAGACAACATGATGATAGGTAAACTGCCAACAGGCAGCATGGGCAAAACTTCAAAGGACAACTGGATGACTTGTAAGCACAATTTTCATCCTATCTAGACACCGCGATCACAAGGAATTTAAACAATAATGGCCTATACAAATTACAAGGAAGTGCAGATTTGGTCCAGTTGTCTCTGTCGCTCATTTCTTTTTCTTTCAAAGGGCTTATACCCACATCAGGTCAAATTTAAGAGGGAAAATGGAAGTAATGAAATTACTCTCCGAGATTGTTGGTGTTTCGGTATTTTGACATTGTTCGGTATTTTGACATCATTTGGTACTGTATGGTATCAATAAACATATTGGTAAAATACAGTATTATTGAAATATACAATGTAGTTCAAGCCTAATATCTACATGTACTTTTCTTGTCCAGTGTTAGAAACCAGCGAAGCAGATCAGAGTAAAAGGGGCACTAGGTCCTGGAATCCCCGAAAATTTCATGTTTTGGATTGTTTATTTATCATCTTTCAAACATCTGGTTGAAAGGAAACCAACCTAATGTCTTACCATTCCCGAGAAAAGACAAAAAACCTGGTTGTTTATATCGGAGTATCGGAGTACGATTGCATTTTTTCCTGTCGATATCAGTCAATGTACGATACACGTTGTGTGTGTCTATACAGCACCGTGCTCGCGAACAGCGGTGACCAATCACCATGTGCACAAAATATGGTTTCTTACACGTCCGCAAACAGTGAACACTTTATGGATGAAATCACAAACTAGCACCCAAACAGCTCGACTTTTTGGGGTCACAAAAGTGGACGCCGAAAGTCGTTCTCACATACATCATGCAGGAATAACACAAAAACGCCCAGTTTTTAAAGGATAGTTGTGTGGATCGTTATATTCTTCTTTTAAATGTTCTTTTCCAGTAACATCATTTTGTTCAAAATCGCGTTTCGTAGCCCAATTTGGCTGTTCCAGGACGCAGTGTCCCTTTTACACTTAAAGGAACATGAGAATTTAATGGACAATTTAAAATATTCAAACAGAATGTTTACAACGGCCACAAACTGCTGCCATAGGCACATGTGAACAGCAGTTTTTGAACATACTTTCGATAATGCAGATTTAACGCTTCCAATAGTTACAATAAAGACTCCTGACAGAAAAAGTCTCACTGATTTCATTTCAAGATTATTTGTTGTAAATGAACAGCAAACTTAAACATCACATCCTTTACATAAAAATGAACAGATTTTGTTTTTATTATTCATACTATAAACTCAACAACTGAACATTTTAAAAGTAATACTTCTCACGCAATTTTATTTTCTATGACTGATGCATGCTGAGGTACAATAGTTGCAGTAATGGTTACCCTCAACGACTGATGCCACAATCACTTGAAACTTGACTTTACTTACCGACCATTTTTTTCTTTGATATGTATGTTTTAAATCTGTCTATCACAAAAGCCTGACATTAGTCATATTATAGACTGATATTTATATTCTAACAAATTAAAGCATTGTACCGTATTTTATTTCAATAAAAAAAATTTGGTCAAAGTTTATTTTACTCAAAATTAACAAATACCATAATAACATGTAGGGTAAAAGATATTATACTCAGCGAATTATTGTCCCATTTTTGCGGCAGTGTCTTTAATAAATGAACAAATTTATTCCAGCTTCGGCACTATGCATGTACAAACAAACCTTTCAACATGGCCGCTATTACAACTTTTAACAGACGGGCGGGCAAGTGGTCGGCACGGCGCGGCCTTTACTTCCATAAAGTAAGGTCGCGCAATGGCGTCTTTCCTTCAAGGGTGTAAGTTTGAGTCTGTGGTTAATGAACTGCAGCTCTACAATATTAATTCATTCACAGAATTTTGCATATGGATAAAAAGCATACATACTTACAAGCATACATTGCTTCGACAACCAAGTGAAAAAAATGAAAAAAAAAAAAATTCCAGCATTAAGGCCAAAAAATAAAAGTCTCCGGTTTCTGGTATGCGCGCGCGTCGCCGTAGCCATGCGCGTCGGCAAAATGAAAAAGGTTTTTTTTCAATAAAAGATGATGTCTCAAAACCGCCAAACGCACTGGTTTGACTGGAATCCTTCTGCTGCACAGTTTTAACGTGTTTTTAGATGGGGTTATGATCGAGAATAAGCTTTATGTGGCCTCTCTGCACTCCCATATATTTGCACTAAGTTTAGTCGGGCACCATTTGCGGTCATCAGCCGACATTTGAAGCAAAAAAAAACAGGTAAAAAAACAAAAAAAACCGTGTCGCGCACCACTTTTTGGGCAAGCTCCATACCAGGAACCGGAGACTTTTTTGGGGGGCCTAAACTTCACTGCTGACTTTGATCTTATGAGGATTCTTTCACTTTTTAGGATCCGTTTTTGGCTCATGCTGCTTCCAATGCTTTCTATCGCGCCCCCTTCGACTATCCGGCCGTCCTTGTCTGTACTCTCTCCGATTTGGATTTTGCCTAGTTCCCTGTCTCCCTTGTATGCTGCTCAGTCCATGTACAGGTGACAAACTCCGACCTTCACCTGACTTCTGCGCCATGCCAGGCTTTTTACCCTTGAAGTCCCCACTAGGTTCTTTGGAGCATTCAGTTTTTACTAAGTGTTGCACTTGATGTGTTGAAGCATCAGGAGGCATTTCTGGACTTGGTGCGGCCGGCTCGGGGGGCCAACCACCTTGTGCCAAGGTATCAGCGGTTCCTTGAGACGCTATAGAACCTTCTGGTGTGGACCAATCCTGGACGCCTGAATGCAAACTATCATGCTGATGTGATGATGTTCGCGTCCTACCCACAACTGTCCACTCATCTCCCGAGTCTTCGGGAATTTCTTCATCCGAGTTGAATGTACCTCCACCTACAGCACCTTCTCCAGGGATGTTTGTGTCTTCAACAGGCCATGCCCCTTGTGGTTCGACTTCCAAAAAGCTCTGCTGCTGCATGTACTCATTAGCACTTCCTTCAGCTGTCTCGTAGGACATTGGGAAGCCATACCCCTGGAGAGAGAGATTGACGGACATCTGGAGAGTCTGACTGATCTCCTGCAAGCTCTGAAGAACCATCTTGGAGTCCTCACCGCGCTGCTCCTCTCCTTGGAGGCGGTGGCGTTCGACTTGGAGACGTTCTCGATTGACCTCGAGATGGTCCCGCTCCAGATCAAGACGGTTTCTATCCAGTTCAAGTTGGTCTCGCTGTAGCCTCACCTGTTCCTGCAGGGCCTCCAGTCTTTCCCGCTCAGTCTGAAAACGATCTTGCTCGATCTGCAGTCTCTCTTCTTTGAGCAGGAGATTCTGCCGTTCGCAGTCTAGACGGTGGCGGTCAAGAGCAAGCTGCTTGCGCTCCAATTTGAGATGATCTCTTTGCAGTTCAGCATTATTATCCTGTTGACTGTGCTGTTCTGAAGATGGAGTCAATAATGGCTCAACTTGTGGGCCTTGTGATGGTCTTTGAGTCAAAGTCGCACCTACTGGGTCTAGTTGAGAGCTAGGGACTCCATCAGTGTCCTTAGTGGATACATTTTTAGACACAGCACTTGTCTTTTTGTTTGATTTTGCTTTAGGTTTTATGCTTTTCTGTGAAACATCACCAGACTCTAAACTCTTAGTTATTTCTAAGATTTCAACAGTTGCTTCAGACTGTGTATCTATGGATGATGTCACATTGGGAGCCAAGACAGCTGTATCTGATCCAGGACCACATTCAGAGGCCTGTCGTTTTTCATTATCTGAGCTGTGATTTATGCCCAGCTCAGGTTTGATTTCAACACTGGTGTTTCCATCTTGAATGGTTTCCTGAATTGGCACAATGGCAGCTGTTTCTTCCAGGTCGTTTTCCTTTGAAGGATGAGCAATTGGATCAGATTGAGACCTGCTTCCAGAAGGTTCCTCAGAACTGGCCGGTGGATCTACTTGGGCATCAGGAGCATGATTAGAGCCAGGGGCCAAGGCTTCCTGTTTTTTAGTAATGCTAGTTGTGAGCTGTTTAGTTGAGTGCTCAATTGATACATGGTCCCCACTAGCTTCAGGTGATGACTGTTGTCTAACATTTGAATCTGTCATTTGTTCAGTGTTTGAAGCAGCGGCACTGTCTTTGAGTGCATTGCTAGGTTGAGAGCTGAGCTGGGTACAGACTGTGTTTTCAGCAAAGGAGGGTGAGATGGACCTATCAACAATGGGACAGGCTGGTTCAGGGCTAGCCCTTGAGTTTTCATCAAGAGTTTTTACCTCTTCACTATCAGATTCTGAGCTGGTACCATCATCTGAAGCACATGCAGGATTTTCTTCATCAACAGGTTTGGAGCTGGGTACCAACTTGGTATCAACTTCTGGCTGAGTCTTGTCTCCCAGTATGGACTCTTCCTTTTCTGGATCAGAGTTGGTCTTGGCATCTTTGACAGAAGATTCCGAAATACTGTTCTGCTGGGATTCATCAGGGATTTGCAATTGTTGCTTGCCTCGCTTGCGCCGTTTACGTCGTCGATTAGAATCGTTGCTGCTGCTGCTAATCTCTGAAGCTTCAGCATCAGGTGCAGGTAAGTCAGTGGATTCAGGTTCCTTGGCACTTTGAGAGTCTGTTGCAGCGTCATCTGCTTGATGGGTCTTGCTCTTGGCCTTAATTTCCTTCCTTCTGGCACTGCTGGCCTCGGCAGCCTCTCTCCGCTGCCTCTCTCTGGGATCCAGGGGTACTCCCCTACTGCCTGGTTTGATGGTCTTAACGTCAGCTGAGATGTTTCGGATACGTTGTGCCAACTCAGCCAGTTCTGGCTTGTCATCTGGCTTGTCATCTTGTGGTCCTGACGTCCTTTGGGGGAGGACTTGACTCTGACCTGATGTTGTTTGCTGGGCTCCTTGAGGAGATGGTGTTGCTGCTGCTGCAGCCGATGCCGCAGATGCCACTGCTGCTGCAACTGGAGCTGGTACTACAGGTGGATTTGGGGACTGTGTTGAGATGCGAGTTCTGGTGGGTGGAGCTGGCGTGGATTGTGCTGTAGTGGCTGGTGTTGGGGTTCTAAACACTGGCTGTCCATCGTGGGCATGGGAGCATCTGTGGACCCCTGGTGGGGGAGGGGGCCCATCCTGAACTAAACGAATCACAGGTTGTGGGGGGTATCCAGGACGATGATGGAAATGGATATGAAATGCCTGACCCGGGCCAGCTACAGTGGATGTGGTGGTTGTTTCCGATGCAGTGCCAGTCACGGACGATGGTGTCGTGGGTGTACCTGGAGGTGGTGGTGGACCCCTCGGGCCCGGCATGCCGGGGTGATGGTGGACAAAACGTATCACCGGGGGGGCAGATCCACGGAATGCAAACGTCTGTTGGAACACACCCGGTCCAGGGGCCCGTTGTGAGGTGAAAACAGGATACCCAGGGAGCATTTGCTGATTTGGGCCGACCCCCTCAGACATGGGTCTGATGAAAGCCACCTGGTGGGCTTGGACTTGTGGTTGCATCTGAGGACCTGGTGTCCGGCTTGAGGTTGTTGGTGTTAAGACAGCAACGGGGGTAGCTGGGTTTGAGGTTGCTGGTGCTAGAACAGCGACAGGGGTTACCGTTGCAGTTGGCTTAGCAGTAGTAGTTGAGGGATTAGCAACTGTGTCTTGGTCTGTTGAATCTGCAAGAAAATGTGAAAAGCCTTGTTACTCATCAAGTTTTGCCATCCATTTCTTAATGCAGGCATTTTTATTGCATTAAAGTATATTATCGTGAATAATAATTATTAAAATAATATATAAACAAAATACAAACGTTTAATTTATGAATGTAAAAAAATTTTTTCTTAATACTCATGAAAAAATTATCAAAATTAAAACCATCTCAAGAAAATTCCAATATGGGGGATGGAATGCTAGAATTTCAAGCAATTAACTACCATGCATCCCGCCACATAAAAACAATATTACCCCAACGTTTCCAAAATTTCTACAAAAAACTACTTCTTATTTTGGTCTGAATAGGGGGTTAATACTCCTCGTCGTATAGTTTGAAAGAAAATGTTTGATATTCAAGTTGGGTTCCTTATCACCAACAGATCTAAAGATCCAAATGGACATTTTTTTGAACATTCGACAACATCAAGTCCTGTGACAGTTCATCTTCTCCTACAGCAAATTTGGTGAGCTCAGAGAAATTGTGAAAACTTTGGGTGAATTCTGACACTTTTTTTTCAAAAATCAAGAGGGTAAAAAAAATAATATGGTTCATACCTTGTCCTGGAGAATATTGCATCGTGAGAAACAATTCATCAGCTTCTTAATTAAGAAGTTGTGGCATCTGTTACAGACTTGATCCACACAGTGCAAAGGGTGTGCAAACCAAGCAGGATTTAAGAGTTTCGGCAGGTTTTGAAACTTCGCGCCTAAATCGCGTTTCCTTATCAATTTGTTGTGTAATGTAATATCACGTTTGCATTTTTCTTATACATAACGTAGGACAGTGGTATGAAAAGTACACAAGAAAGCTTGTAAGCCGTCTGACGTAAAGCATCATGCACGCATTCTCGTCATTGAATTCTCATTAGATTTCTGCCGAAGTTAACCCTTTGTTCTATTTTATGATGTACAAGATATCTGAAGTTGAGTGTACATTTTGTAAGATGTACTGCAAATTCCAAGCATTTTGTTGTGTGACAGGATGTTCACACGTGGCATGTACTTTGGACATGTTATATAGGCTCAACAGCAATATGTGTACGTAGAAGCGCAATGCAAGACCTGGAAAGTTTAACTCGACATTAGGGGTGTGCATTTGCGGGTAGTACGGGAACCGGGTACCAGATTGGGAAAAAAAACAGGGGTACCCATTAAAGAAACCCAACCCCAAAATTCAAATCTTGCAAGTTGCTGTACAGATTGTCCATAAAGGTCCGCATGACAATACTACCACATTGGTGCATCAGTGCAGCAAAGATATAAGTGTGTAGCTTTCTGGTGAAAACTGCAACTACCGCAAGCGTCATGAACATGAAACCTGCTTTGTTTTTCTATGTAGCCTGGTTTTTCATTTTGAAAATTCCCCACAAATGACATTCAAAACCTTTTTCTTTCATTGTCTGATAAGCTACTGAGTAATTTGTACAGTTACTTATAGGTACTTGATTCCATAATCTGGAACCGGTTCCAGACATCAGCAGTCGGGTACTTGGGAACCCGGTTCCGATGCACAGCCCTCCTCGACATTGAGTATGCTATATGTATTGGTCAAACGAGTATGTGACATATGTTTCTTAGTATTTAAAGGGAATGTGCTTTTGCTGCAATTTTCAGAAATAAATGGATTTAGAGGATTAGTATGTTGTAGTAAATACTGTTAAACTGACTTGTTTCACGTTTTGGGCTTGTTTATGCTGGAAAAACCAAGAAAACCAATCATTTTCTTGTCAGCTCAAAGAATCACTCTAGCAGGTTTGTACCCCTTCACAGGTGTGTAATCTATTGCAAATAAAATGCAGAATAACTAAATATGAAAAAATAGGAACAATTTTTGAAAAAAAGCCAGTTTTTTCCAACGCTGGTCGGCCGACTAGCGTTGGAAAAATACTGTTTTTCTTGAAAATGTCAACACACCAGGAGCCACGATTTTACAGGATGCTTTAGACTGTCAATCCCTAACAATTCTGTAAGGTATTTCGTGATAATTTGATCATTTCGTTTTTTGATGTTTGCAAATGTTGTATCTTCCCTTTAAAGGGTCTATTGTTGCAATTTTGTGGCTTTGTTTTATCTAAGTTTTTAAATATTGTGGAACTTCCTGCTACAAGGACACTTTTAATCCATTCTCAAAACTTATACTCAATAATGCTGTCAGAACACCACTGAGTACACAATATACATCCCTTTATGCATTTGGCAAATTATATACAACAGTTATGGGCACGTTTCAGGGTAAATAGAAGCAAAGTATTAAAGAATGAATAAATAGACTTCAATTCTAACCACTGCGTGTTTACAAAGTCTGTATTTTGTTACACTTAAAACACCAGCATTTCATCCCCATATTGGTTTTTGTGTGCTGACACATTTCAACTCACCCAAAATGGCGTCTTTGTTCATGTCTTCCAGCTGGCCGATGGTCCGGAAGTCAAACTGCATTGTGGGAATGGAGTCGTCTTCCTCCTCGCAAGGAACCATCGTTGTGTCGTTGTTGAAGGTCATCTCGTAGTCGTTGGTGATGGACGTGTACTGGCGGTTGGCTGTCTTCAGGGTGCCGCGGGAAATGAAGTAAACCTGATGATATACAATGGGATGGATTGGTTATTGAAAGGTAGAATATGTCATTTATCATTTGTGCATTTTTTTCGGTTGAAGCAACAAAAGTGCTCAAAATCTAAAGGATGCTTAACAACTAACCTGATGACGTTTAAGCTCAATGAATGCTGCTTAGGCCAAAAAATAAAAGTCTCCGGTTTCTGGTATGCGCGCGCGTCGCCGTAGCCATGCGCGTCGGCAAAATGAAAAAGTTATTTTTTTCAATAAAAGATGATGTCTCAAAACCGCCCAACTCACTGGTTTGACTGGAATACTGCTGCTGCACAATTTTAACGTGTTTTTAGATGGGGTTATGATCGAGAATAAGCTTTATGTGGCCTCTCCGGACTCCCATATATTTGCACTAGGTTTAGTCGGGCACCATTTGCAGTCATCAGCCGACATTTGAAGCAAAAAAAACAGGTAAAAAAAAAAAAAAGCCGCGTCGCCGCACCACTTTTTGGGCAAGCTCCATACCAGAAACCGGAGACTTTTTTGGGGGGCCTTATTCTGACAAAACAATATTCTAGGATCTCTAGTTCAATTCAAAAGTTGCCCCCGAAATCAACGTCCAAGACGCGTTCTCATTCAGCCAATGTCAGCTACACGATGTCACGCATTAAACCAACAAATTAAAACCACGCACGCGTCGTGTCAAGGCTTGCGCACATCCATTCACGGCTTTGCCAAATTAAAAACGAACTACTAACAAAAATTCCCAAAAAATTTGTCTTTAAATGCATCTTTGGAAATGACCTTCTTTTGTTTTCTATAAAATGACAGCATGCCAGAAAAAATCATTTCAAAGGGAGTTTAGGGCCATTTGTATCTTTAAACCAAGTATGCTTTTCAACAATAATTTCATCAGTTACTTTTTGGATAGCTGCAAATGATCTACTCTACCTTTAAAATGAGTAACACCCGTTTGAGACTAGTGTTCCAAAGAAATGCCAAACCAAATATATTGAGAGTGATTCAATTCAACCCGATTGAATATGGTTTTATTTACTAAAGGTTTAGTCGGGCACCATTTGCAGTCATCAGCCGACATTTGAAGCAAAAAAAACAGGTAAAAAAAAAAAAAAGCCGCGTCGCCGCACCACTTTTTGGGCAAGCTCCATACCAGAAACCGGAGACTTTTTTGGGGGCCTTATTCTGACAAAACAATATTCTAGGATCTCTAGTTCAATTCAAAAGTTGCCCCCGAAATCAACGTCCAAGACGCGTTCTCATTCAGCCAATGTCAGCTACACGATGTCACGCATTAAACCAACAAATTAAAACCACGCACGCGTCGTGTCAAGGCTTGCGCACATCCATTCACGGCTTTGCCAAATTAAAAACGAACTACTAACAAAAATTCCCAAAAAATTTGTCTTTAAATGCATCTTTGGAAATGACCTTCTTTTGTTTTCTATAAAATGACAGCATGCCAGAAAAAATCATTTCAAAGGGAGTTTAGGGCCATTTGTATCTTTAAACCAAGTATGCTTTTCAACAATAATTTCATCAGTTACTTTTTGGATAGCTGCAAATGATCTACTCTACCTTTAAAATGAGTAACACCCGTTTGAGACTAGTGTTCCAAAGAAATGCCAAACCAAATATATTGAGAGTGATTCAATTCAACCCGATTGAATATGGTTTTATTTACTAAATTTCCATTGACTTAACCCTGGAGTAATTTTGCATCAATGCAACAGTCATTTTTTATGTGCAATCACAACTATGTTACGAACGACAAACTTAGTTCTAAACTTTGGAATTACGTCCGGTGCAAATCTAGAAAGCTAACACCACACCTTTCCGACTTCAATCAAGTCGTAGAACTTGTCGCACTGTTCCTTGAAGGCCGTGGCTCGGATCTCGCCGGACTGATCGCACAGGTCCATGGAGAACAGCTTGCCCTCGCCGCGGGAGTTGCTCCAGGTGCGGACGGAGGATTTGTTGGAAACGCGAGCCTTGATGGTCCATCTACCAAAACAATGCAATTCAGTTTTAAAATCGTCAAATATTTGATTGAGCTTGCAATATTCATGGTTTTCGACAACTCAAACATGGGAATGATTCTTCCCTTCTTTCCTTGAAAGAATTTGACAATCGAAAGATTAAGCTCTTTAAATTTTTTAAAAATTCCCATTAGTGATCAAGCCAGGCCGTGATTTCAAACTACATCTAAGTGAATTTAATGATTTTGCAAACCTCTCCCTGCAATGACCGACTGTTATGAAATTTGGTATGCTTTTTGGGACATTCGTGGTTAGTACCCCTCAGGGGGAGTGTGTGGCCTAGTGGTTAGGGTTCGTGACTCCTGATAAGAGTGTCACGGGTTCGATTCCAGCTGCTGGCCATGCGTTGTGTCCTTGGGCAAGCCACTTCATCCCCACTTGCCTCTCCCCACCCAGGAGTACAAATGGGTACCGGCATTAGCTGGGGAGAAACTTGCGATGGACTAGCATCCCATCCAGGGTGAGTAGAAATATTCTCAGTCGTTTCATGCTACTATACTGATACCAGAGTTAAACGCTGGCCTGATGGGCCACATTGGCTTGTGACAGACTTTACTTCTTCTTTTTTTACCCCTCAGTACCCCTAGTCATAAATATTTTGGGGGCAAACACACCCATCCCCCACCCCACACCCACCTGTTCTGATATGGCGTCAGGCTGCTGATTGGCTGGGCTTGTTTGGGCGGGCTCATCATGCCAGTGGAAGGCCCCGCGCCTCCATAGTTACCCTGCTTGTTGAAGCTACCACCGGCGCCGGGGAAACTGTTGGCCTTGGCAACCCCCATTGGTGATGCTGTAAACATCAAACACAGATGACAAATAAAATTCAGTTAACTCTAATCTTCTATGGCATTTGGGATTTAAACCCTGCTTAGTGAACATCTCCAAAGTCGGAACGTTTGGATTGTTTCAACGGGGAACATTGCCTGTTCCAATTGGGAACATGTGTTGTTCCCCCAGGAACGCCAGGTCTATGAGCGTTGGTCTATGCACATGCGCGCTTACGTTCTTTCCCACAACTGCCAGTGAAATGTATCACTTACGTTCTCTTTGCCATCCTCAACTTCATCATCGTGATTTAGCATTGCGTTTTGTTCAAATAAATCTGAAACCTCCGAAAATCGCGCAACATGTAGATTTTATTGCAGTCGAACTCCATGTGCAACAGCAATGAGGCTCTGTACATAGCTAGTCATGTAATGTGTTAATGCTTAAACTCATTTCCAGCCGTAAATTACTTCAATCCGAGCTTACTTATGTGCATCTACCATTACAATCTGTGCACTGACGACTGGTAGAACAGATTATAATTGCACTCGCAATACAAATGTTGCGGCGCCGTTTTCATCAAATTCTTTGGAATTCAATTTTAAAAATCAGACTTTGCAAGGAAAAGATCGTCAGAAAAATTGGAAGTTTGGAAATAAAGTTTCATCACAAGTATTGAAGCCTTTATAGATTTTAGTCTAGTAAAATTTGATGTGTATGAGTCCGAGCATCAGAACAGAAACAGAACTCGAGTTTAGAGGCATTTTGGATCATTTGCTTTCATGCATTTTTGTTTCGTTTCCAATAGTAACATACCTCAAATTAAAAGAGTTCTGAAATTTCAGCTCAGTGGCACTGGATATCACACTTTGAGAAAACAGTGAAAATTCATCCACAATCTATGATCACGAAATACGATTTTGTCAACAGAACTCTTTATTTCTAACAATCAGTCAACTAACTAAACAACAGCAAGCCGGACGGAAAAATTTCACGGGGTGTTTAGTACAAGTGCGATCTTTAATCCGAGCAAGCCTATTGATAATAAGTTGCCATGTTACTTTGGGATAAATGCAAATGATCCCATGTGCCTTGAAGGTAAGGGTACAACACTGGTCGATGAAAAACTCAGACTACTGCACAATTGATTTTGAAGCTCGAGTTTTTGTTTTACTTTAGTGAGTGGGCAATTAAACCACCGTTAGCAAATAAGCTTTATTTTGTTACACCCCGCAGCCCCTACCTCCAGCTCTCATTGGTTGCTGTGGTGTGTGCTGCAGC
Organism: Patiria miniata; assembly: GCF_015706575.1. Lineage (NCBI taxonomy): Eukaryota > Metazoa > Echinodermata > Asteroidea > Valvatida > Asterinidae > Patiria > Patiria miniata. The sequence goes on from NW_024037061.1 coordinate 16,303,262, forward strand.
GCCGGTGCTTGCTGCCCGTTGCTGCCGCCCCCACCCCCCAGGGGGAGGGCGATGGGATTGCCGATCTTCCCACCAACCTGGCTTCCCGGTGCTACGACAGTCAGCTCCAGGATGATCACCACACGTCTGAATGGAAAAATCAGCTTGTGTAAGGCCACGTCCGAATTACTTGGCTTCGGCTGGAAATAGCATACGGGTCTATGGGAAGTGGCTGCACCAGCTTCCATAGGTCTATGGGAAGTGGCTGCACCAGCTTCCATAGGTCTATGGGAAGTGGCTGCACCAGCTTCCATAGATCTATGGGAAGTGGCTGCACCAGCTTCCATAGATCTATGGGAAGTGGCTGCACCAGCTTCCATAGGGCGTGTGTAATCTGCAGCCATAGCCAGGTAATTCAGACACGGCTTTAACAGTGATGTAGTCAATGTGCATGTGTTGGATCACAAGTACATCTGGGGATGTACATCGGAGCCGGGTACCCGAGTACCCGACTGCTGATGTCGGGAACCAGTTCCAGATTAAGCTTCATAAATTGTATTGAGCTCTCTGTACACACTTATATTGCTGTATTGACGCACCGATGTGGTAGTATTATCGTGCGGACCTTTATTAACAATCTGTACACAGCAACGTCTGCGATTAACATTTTGGGGTTGGGTTTCTTTAACGGGTACCTGGCTTTCTTTCACTCTGAAGAGATCCAAAAAAAGAATTTTTGAAAGAAAGAGAAAAATGCAATGATGTTTCTCACCTGTTTCCGGCTAGCTTGTTGCAGACATAACGGTCCAGACAGATCACCGTGTTTGGCTCTAGCTGACCGTCGGCCACCATCTGATTCAGCTGTACGGCCAACATGGCTGCAGGCAGAGACAAGACAGAAAACGATTAAAAACTTCCTCATAACGTGGTTGCGGCTCGCCCAAAATACCTAGTTCCGAACAAGCTCCGCTTAAGATACATGAACATGAACAAATCCTAGGCACTTCAGTTCGGTTTGTTCTGGTGCATATCGTGAAGATCATCAAAGACTAGCCCAGATCTGTCTAGCCACGCCCTGGAGTAATATTTTTGTGTGTCATTCAATACGTTTATTATCCATGGTACAGGGCCAGCATTGGGTTCAATGCTTTATGCCTCGTGGCCGCAAACGACTCAGCCAAGCGGTTTGTCTCAGACGCTCCGCCATTGTTTTGACTAGCCGGAATGAATGTCCCTGGCCTTCATGCGATTGAATACCTTGTTATGGAGCCAATCATGGCTCTTGGCTTTGTGCACAGAGAATGGGTAATTTACTCAGGAACTGATTCTTTTGGCGCTGGAACTGAGCATAGCGGGTACCCGGTTCCTGAGAAGATTGGACTCGCGGTTCCGGTTCTCAGACTCATATTAGGACTGGATAGAACCAGGGAATTGCCGGAACTGTCAGAAGCAATCAATAACTTTGCCTCTAGTGTGCAGCTTTCTGTAATTAAGAAAATTACTGACCACATTATCGGAATGTTGTGGGAGACCAACTGCCACATGTCATCCGTGTTCAGCAACAGTCAAGGCAGCGAAATATAAATGGAATGTTCACAGCATTTTCACTCGGGTTACTGTGGGAAGAGCAGTCACAATACGTACCTGTGTTGTTATGGACGCCGTCTGACAGCATTATTCTGTAGCGGTCAACAGTAGTGTTGGTGGAAGCAGCAGGGTTCAGCTTCTTCAGCGCCTAAGAAATGAAGACAATACGTTATGAATGCTAAAGTAGGTGCTATGTGTTAAACATGCAAATGTTACCAATCTGCAAAATTGTGGGAGCATGCGGTGTAGTGTTGTGCAATCCCGACCTGAAACTGACCCGACCCGAAACCGCCTTTGGGTCGGTTGGTTTGTCCATCATTTCAGTCAGGTCAGGTCAGTTCCGGTTTTGCGTTTGCGAATTTCGGGTTGGGTCCGTTAAGCCATTTTGGAAAAACCCCACATAAACCGAAATAAACCGGGAAAAAAGTGAAACAGTTGAGAAATTCACATGGTGTAAGTTTATTGAAGATTCACTGTGCTCGGTACGACCAAAATCAGTCCTCCTGATTTGAAAATCACAGGCGTGTGGAAAAAGGCACACCTGGATTTTTCTAGGCGTGTGTTTTTTCTAGGTGTGTGATTTTCTAGGTGTGTGATCTGTGGTCCAGGGAAATTCAGGTGTGCAATTACATGTATTCACACTTCTCATTAAGCTTTTAGGTGTGCGATGGTGTGGGGGTGTGCACGCCTCAAATCAGAAGGACTGAAAATGGTTTGTGGTCTGCCACGCATGGTCTATAACATATAGGCCCACCAGTAGGTCACGTTGTGAGTGCTGTACGGTATGATTCAGTTACTGAGAGACGACAGTTTTCATGGGATGAGGGTAAGTTCAGGCACAAAAAGTGCACACAGTTTCCCAAGCCAGAAATTCGGGGGGGGGGGGGGGGAGTTTCCGGGCGGTTCGGTTTCGGGTCGGTTTCCTTGAAGTTTTGGCCGGTCAGGTCGGTTTGAGGAATTCAGATCGGTTTCGGTTCGGATTCGTTTTAACTCTATAATGTTTCGGGTCAGTTTGTCATGGTCAACCCAACCCGATGCAGAACACTAATGCGGTGCAGGGTGGCGAGCTGTTTTCTGCTTGATGCCCTCCCCCCTTTCTTAGAATTTGGGAAAGGCAAAATGCTATTTCTTGTTCAAAAATCAAAGCCATGAAGTGTATGAAAAGGCTTTATAGCTGTTATGTAAAGTGTCAAGGTTGACATGTTTTAGTCTTCTGTCATGGAGACTGCCCTAAAGGTTCTTTCTATAATGCTGTTTTTCTATAAACCTGGCCAAAATAAGTTCGCAGTGTTCATCGTTACCACCTACCAAAAGCTGAAACACTGGCTTGTCAATCTGCTGTCCGTCATTTATTGCCTGCGTGTAAAAAAACAACAACAATAAAGCATAGAATTTCAGGTAGGCCCTACCAATCAATGTTCAAGCTGAGATCATCTTCTATAAATTGATCAATCACTAGAATCACAATCAATCCCAGATTGGAGAAATAATGTAGCTTTAGAAACCTAAACTGGGAGTGAATGTTGCATCCCGACGCCACTTTTTTAATCACATAGGCCCTATCAATGAAGGTCAGTCATTGCAAAAGTGTTGAAAAGACATGAATCTGGGACTGGGAAACATTTCCAATTTTGTTAGATTAGAAAATACTTTGAAAATGCACTCAATTCTCCACAGACATTGGGAAAAAATTCCATGCATGGGCATCACTCATTTTTCCATGCAGTGACCTATCATCCATCAGAAAGCGAGAACATGTCCTAAAAGTCAAATTTAGCAGGGAATATATTGAAGTATTTACTAAGAATATTTCAGACCAGTCTCATAGTTTGTGCACAGGGTGTCAAGTATGTCCAGGCATGGAAATCTTTCCAGACTTTGTACACAACCAAAGAAGTGGTGTCTGGATGCGAGGCCTCCATTCTAAACATTGAGAAGACACAATAAAAGAGCTGACGCAAGATACCAAAAATGAGTGACATAATCATGGAGAAAGGAATAACATCAACGATATATAAACTGGTAACACTTAACAAATAACAATCATGACAGTCACAGATTATCTTGGGTTAATCACAACTTCCCCACTTGTTTGCGTACAAAGCATCAAAACGTCAACTCAAGCTCCATGACCTAAGTTTGGGGAAAAGGCATTATTCTAGAATGTTGCAACCATACGCCACTTTTCTTCTTCATATATCCTCGATTTCCGGTTTTCGAGGGTGTAAGGATTTATTTCAAGCAAGAGAAAAACACCGACATAGCCTTCTGTTTCCAAATTTTTGGGGCTGGTGGTAGAACACGTACTGCACATGACACACAACAAATCAACTGGTTGTGTGTAGCTCTACTGAGTGGAGCGTTGAAGACTACGGTACCCTCCGAACTAACGCTCCACCGATTTGGCATACTTTCATGACTTTGGTGACATGTACACGGTATGCATTTTGTGCATATCCTCGCGAGGGCCTTTTGTCCTCGCGAGGGCATGCACAAAATGCATACCGTGTACCTGTCACAAAAGTATGCCAAATCGGTCACCGTGGAGCGTTAGTACGGAGGGTACCGTAGTTCAATGCGTGTTCAAATCTGCGCATGTGCTTCGCTACACAACCATGACAACTTCAACAAAATCAAGCCTCGAAAACCGGTACACGGACAATATCATCTCAACGAAGGTCAGTCATTGCAAAAATGATAAGACGTGAATATATATGGGGCTGAGAAACATTTCCTGAAAGATTCCCATATCTGGACATCACTTGTCACCCTGTCACCGCCTAGTGCACAAACCCTTGAGTCTGGTCTGATAATAGTTTTCTCAGTAAACCCTAGGGCCTACTTCATTTTTATTTTCCCTGTTAAATTTGACTTTTTTAGGACATTATCACTTTCTGATATACTGAGTGATCAAGGAAAAAATAGTGATGGTCAGATTAATAATGGGCAAGATGCCATTGATGGGAATCTTTCCACATTTCCAATTTTGTTAGGAAATACTTTCTTGACTCTTGTTACTGTTACTTTAGTGTTAGGAATATTTTCTTGACTCTCCATACTATTACTAGTTGTACACAACCGCTGAAGTGGCATCAGGTTGCAACATTCAGTCTTTCCCCGTTAGGTTACTTGAGTTTGCACAGAGCTAGCTAGAGAAGAGACAGTCATCGACCAAGTCGACGCCCGACAGGAAAAAAATATGATTTGTTTTCCCAAACTTGACACTCACACTCACAGCTAGCTCTACTGAGTGGAGCGTTGAATTACGGGTACCCCTCCATACAAACGCTCCACCGATTTGCCATACTTTGGTAGCACCATACACGGTCGTCATGACGGTATGCATTTTGTGCATGCGCTCGCGAGGACAAGGCCCAAAAAAAACGATAAAGAAAATACAAATGAGGAAGACAGTAACCCTGGATAGATCCACACATTCATGACATTCCATAAGACCCCTCAAATTGTTTCAAACAACCGGTAATTTTGAAAAAAGAACACAATAGTCTGAACTTACCGCTCACAATTAAATGTGTCTGCCGAGTTGCACAGTCTATTTCACTGACATGACTGATGCATAATTCATTGCGCGCGTGTGTGACGTCACTATTGAAGAAAAACAAGTCGCGCTTAATCAATAGCTGTTTCATGTAGTCATATGTGCCCCGCGCCGTCTGACTGTGGGTTTTTGGTGCGGGGCACATATCAGTACATGAAACAGTCATTGATTAAGCGCGACTTGTTTTTCTTCAATAGTGACGTCACACACGCGCGCAATGAATTATGCATCAGTCATGTCAGTGAAATAGACTGTGCAACTCGGCAGACACATTTAATTGTGAGCGGTAAGTTCAGACTTTTGTGTTCTTTTTTCAAAATTACCGGTTGTTTGAAACAATTTGAGGGGTCTTATGGAATGTCATGAATGTGTGGATCTATCCAGGGTTACTGTCTTCCTCATTTGTATTTTCTTTATCGGTTTTTTGGGGCCTTGTCCTCGCGAGGGCATGCACAAAATGCATACCGTCATGACGACCGTGTATGGTGCTACCAAAGTATGGCAAATCGGTGGAGCGTTTGTATGGAGGGGTACCCGTAATTCAACGCTCCACTCAGTAGAGCTAACTCACAGCATGCATCATTTTTTGCATGTCACACACACACTCACAACCATGACATTCAATCTTCAGAAGAAAAAGTTTTCCTACCTCTAAGGCTCCAGACGATAGCTGTGTGCTCATTTTGCCAAGGAGAAGTTTGAACGAATAATGACGAAAAGATGGTAACAAATACCGGGCAAGTACGAACACGAATGAGTTCGTATTGACTCCTATTGCTCAACGCAATCTCCCGCCATTACCACGGTATAAAAATTAGCAATGGCGCGCTATCGTTCAACAAGAACGTAATTGCGCATGCGCAATAGAATCTAAAAAAAATCGCGGAAAATGGGGATTCGACGACTATTTCATGTATTCATTTGTTTGGTTAAAGTCTGTGTTCACAATAATCTTCATTCTCAGGATACGGGCACTCTGCGGGGTAGTTCACAGTTTCAAAAAGTTCTTAATGAAGAGCGGGGCACAATGAACGCCACGAGTCGAGTGGGTGACTCGTACCCCCCTCAATTTACGTCATCATTGATAGTATATACCAAAATAGGGTGGTCATCTCACTTCCCTTCATTGTGTATGTGTCAGTGGCGTAAATCTGTGCCGGCGAGTGGGGGCCGGGATGGGGATGACCACAATCTAAACATTGCCCGGCCGTGGACATTTGAAAAGCGGGGGAGGGGGGGGGGGGCACATTACACTAGGTTGCACTCTTCAGGATATAGATGTATATCAATATAGACGTATACTCTCGATCACATCAAAAAGGCTTTGTACTTTGTTTCTCCACTTTTCAGTGCTATTAAATACATTTTTGTTATTCTAAAAATACCTCGAAATCTGCATTTTTTTCTAAAAACGAAAACGTTGGGGGGGGGGGGGGGGATGATTTGATAGGCCCCCCCCCCGGTCAAAAGTGTGGGGGGATATTCACCCCCCCCCCCCCCAGTATTTACGCCCCTGGCGTGGGTCAAGGTTAATGAATTGATTCTCTGGAAGAGAATCGACAAAATCATTGAGGCAGAAATGTCCAGGTCGGACCTATGGCGTCAACGCAGTTTGTGAAAAAAATGCCAATTCCATACCAATGGCATGGACGAGGGCCGGGACGAGCAAAATCTGAAACAAACAAAACGTACAAAATTCCATAATGGTTGGCTAAAGGGCGTGGCTAACTCGCAAACACGTGTGCGCGCTGTGCATACAACACGAAGGGCTACCTAGATATTGAATTTCTTGTTTTTAATTAATTGCTCTGTGAGACACAATTATTATACGCATATGTGAACGTGTTTCAAACGGACTGTGTCTTAAACGGACACCTTCGAGCAGAGTGCAAACGTTTGGGCTATACACTGCGTTTCTCACGAAATGATAACAGCTGGAACGCACGGTTTCTTCAAACACATAATGTTGCTTCATTTTGTGTTGCCATTATTGTGGTATTAATACGGTGTGTTCCAACAGCAAGTTGTCACTTCTTCGCATATTATAAAATGACGTTCAAGGGCGGATCCAGGGGGGGGGGGCAAAGGGGGCCATGCCCCCCCCCCCCAAAAAAAAAAACGAAACCAATTTGTTTTTGTTTTTATGTGACATCGCAATAAAGGCAGGCAATGCCAATGAGTACACCACCATCTTTTCCTCAAAAAAACATTGGTTAAAGTGCTCAGAAATTGCCTCAGATCGCACCACAGAGCATCTAGAATCCAAACAATTTTCGGGGCCCTTAAGCGGGCCCCGAACCCCACGCCGTAATTTTTTGACCCACTTTTTGGGGGGACCAAATTTTTTTTTGGCCCCCCAAAAAATTGTGTTCTGGATCCGCCCTTGATGACGTTAGCCTGATTTTCAGGCTTTGGCTCATAATTCGATGATATTATTTTAACAATTTCAATATTTTCGTATATAGCTTAAATATTCTCGAAATATGGTATAATCATAAAGAGAAATTCATTCTGAACTATACATCTCCGGTTGAATGTCTACCTTTAATCAGGCAAAAATAGGTAAAAACGTAGGCCTCTTTCACAATGGGCCTACGGAAGCGAGAGGCGAAACGTATTGTCGTGATACCATGGTGATACCAATGTAGGGCCGTCTCATTGTCTGGCACGCTCTCTTCGGAGATGCAGCCAGGCGCCAATTGGCGCATTGATATTCTTCTCCTAGTTACAATGCTGATGAACCACTGTTCCGTGCCTTTAATTTTTTCTTCATCTGCAGATCGCATTTTTGAATTTGAACACTCTCACATCTCTCCTCAGTGAAGTACCGGGAATTATGTTGCTGATAACTCTCATACTTGTCTGCCCCTGCATGGGGGCAGCTGTTGTCGGAGAGAAGTGCGATGGGATCCGTGGTACTTTCGAGTATTTTCCAGTCGAAGGTCGCACTCTTTCCGGCAGCGTATACCGGAGGTTTCGGCCCGTCAGCTCGGCCACTTGCGGGCAGAGATGTCACTTTTCTCCGGAGTGCGCGTCCTTCAACTACTGTCCGCGGAGCCGAAGATGCGATCTCAACAACAGCACGAGAGCTTCACGGGAGTTGATTCAAGATGAATTTTGTATCTACTACGATGCTAATAAGGTACCCTGAACAACAACCATATGCCTTCTGTTCGTGTAAGAACAAATATTTATTAGCCTTTTTGAAATAATGGTCTTGAGCACAATTGGAAGGAGAAATATTAGTTTTGGAATACTAATTCTATACATTCCATTTTACTAAAATCAAATAGCATTCTCCCATCGTGGCCGCTTTATTATCTAACTAAAAGGCTAACGGTGATATGATGCCATTGATGTCTTGCTGAGGTACTCTGTTTCAACAGTTTTCTAACTCTACACCCCTTGCAAAGTGCGTTGGGCAGAATCGCTTTTATGGGCTGCAATTTCTGAACAGATACTGGGGAAAGGGCTAAGGCCCGTAGGCCTATACCACCCGAGCACCATACTGTTGAAGGGTTCCGGGTCCAAGTTTTTGACGATAGTGCATAATGGATCCATCATGGCATCTATGACCATGCGCGCCAAGTTTCCATTGTGGCCGTCAGTGCCAATGTGGGTGCTATACTGTGGCCAATAATATTATGTTGCCCGCCACCTCTCCTATAAATTCCTGGAGACGCTCCCATCCCGAAAACTTGTGAGCGAAAGGTGACGTTTGTCTCTTGTTATCTGGGCCCTAGCAAGCTAATATAATAACTGCACTTTGAATTTGTCGAAAGTAGTATTATTAAAATCACTATTTCAAATTCATTTTCTTCTAATTCTCTCGACAGACAACAGCATTTTATTCATACATCCCTGGCCCTGGGCCGACAGTCATGCCACATGTCGTAACAACGCCAGGTAAATTAAAAGATTTCTGATTATACCGGTAGTGATGCACATTGAATAGAAGCATGAGGGGACGTGATTGTGGGTCTTAACTTTTAGTACCTCAATCCTTACTTGGAAAATCTAATAATTCTTTCTCTGATTTCAGTGTCGTGTTCTTATGTGACCACACCAATGACACCTTACGAGTACACGTACGTGCTGCCGCACGTGAATTTGGGAACGAATTTCCGTGTGAATTTCTCATTGCGTGCCCCTCGGAATGGTAACATCGCGCTGTCATCACTGCCAAACGACTCAGGAGTATTCTACGAAATAAGTAAGTGTGACTCTTCATCTTTAACTTTTCTATTACAGCGATGGTTTAATTCGCTGCTGGGGCGAGGCATATATATTAAATAGCTGCAGGGTTTTCCCAACACATTGTGTGAACTTCTTAGAGACCCAGACCTTGAAAGGGTTAGTACAACAATCGAAGCAATCCGTTTATGAACGGTGTACCTTTTACAAGCTGATAAGTTTGAGTTATTGTTTCATGGGATATCTTGAAATGTTGTGAATTTCGGGGCGAGGATTGGATGCTCAAAGCAGCCAGGGGCGTGGCAAACGGAGGGGGTGTGGCCCTTTAAAAATCGTACTCTGTTTTTTTTTAACGACTGAATGGAAATAGAATTATCATTTGTTAATATAGAACCAGGGATTTGGAACGTTCATTCTATTTCACACGAAAACGATTGCTTCTTTTACAAATTCATGTACACATTTTCCAAAATTGTCCAGGAAAACCTATAATAAGATTCGATAAAACTACATGTATATTAAAACGGCGAACCATAGTTTCAATCTTTGTCTCATTCATGAAACAGTTATCGGTGGTTACACGAACACGAAGAGCGCCATCCGTACGTGCAAGGCGTGTGATGCTGGTCAGCTACAGATTACTACCAACGGAATCCTTTCAGATGCGGAGGATCGTCTTTTCTGGATCGAGTACAATGATGGGAATGTGCAGGTTGGGACGGGAGGAAATTCTCCCTCCCCGATGATGAGTAAGAATTGGTACGGTGGGCAGCGTCCAAGTACGGTTTACGTGGGCGTGTCCACGTGGCAAGACGCAAGCGGTCACTGGTTCTTTCTGGACTTTTGTGAATGAAAGGCATATTGGGGCAGATATTAGGCCAAAAAAAAAAATAAGTCGGTCTCTGGTCAGCGCGCGCGTCGATTTTAATCATGCGCGTCGATCTTTTTTTTTCCCCCAAAATGTTCCGTGGTAGCTCCAACAGCGCCCTCTATTTCCGCACCACCTCATTTTTTTTTTAGCAAAGAGCACCAAGGAATGGGAAATTGCACCAAGGCAAATGATCGAAAGCACCAAGGCAAATTATGGAGGACACCAATGTACATGAGGACACCAAAAAAGCAAAATAGTACCCCATCTTGTCTGTACAATCAAAGCTTGAAGAAAAAAAAAAGCAAAAAAAAAAAAAAAAAAGCCTCGTCGCCGCGTCATTTCCGGAACTTTGGTCTGACCAGAGACCGAATATTTTTTTTTGGCCTTATAGGGGAAATATTTGGGGGAATAGTGCATTGGCAAAGCTTGGCAGTTGGCACACAGTCAGGGTATGTCTTAAGAAAGATCTTTGACTATGGCCATCGCAGATTTGTCCTCTGCAAAAATTATAGTTGGAGTAGCAAGCAATTTTCGACATTTCCAAAATGGCTGCCATTGCTTGTTATTCTACCTTTATTTTTTTCAAAGGACCAATCTGCGATGGTCCTGTAGCCAAATATCTTTCTCATGACATACTCTGACCGTGTGCCACATTCCATACTTGTATCATCAAAGGCACAATTCTATCACCTATCTGCCGTACAATTACAGGATCATTTGCTTTTTTATCCATTTTGTTAGTTTCCAACAATAACACCACTCAAAATCCAAAGAAGAATGTTCATATAACCTAATCTGTTGAACTTTTAGCTCAGTGGATATAACACTTTTCGAGAAAATAGTACTTGAAAAACAAGGCAAAACATGCGCAGCCTTTTGATCTCGAAAAAAGATTTCGTCTATGCACATATTAGCACTCTATGTTTTAAAAAATCAGTAAATTGACTAATCGGTGAGCTCCATGGTGAAAGTCCCCTTAAAGCTACAGTCCATCATTTGTAATTTGTGCATTTTGTTCGTTTGAAGCAACAAAAGAGTTCAAAATCTAATGAAGGATACTGAGCAACTAACCTGATGAAGTTTCAGCTAAGCTTCAGCTGTACATTCCGAGAAAAACAGCATTCTAAGATCTCAATTTCAAATCAAAAGTTGCTGAATCATGTTTTGAATTGTTTTGAATTGCAACTATACGCAACGTCGCGCGCTGATCCGACGAATTATAACAACCGCGCGCGCGTGTGCGTCGTTCGAATACTTGTGCGCGCTTCGCTGAATAACAAAACGAACTACTAATTTAAATTTTCCTACGGTGCTTCTTAAGAATCACCGTTGGAAATGCCTTCTTTCGTTGATTACTTCAAAATGACAGCTTCCCAGAAAGAATAATTTCACAGGGAGTTTAGTCCCCTTACTATCTTTCAACCAAGTTAGTTTTTCATCAATAATTACGCCAGTTACTTTTCGGATGGCTGCAAATGATGGACTCTACCTTTAATTATCTTGATTTTTTTCTAAATGACAGCAAGCCAGATGGAATAATTTAACGGGGTGTTTAGTACCAGTATACAAATATTGAATGCTTCGAGTGGTGTAGTAAAACTATCCTCCCGAGGTGATCCATGGATATTCTATTTTCCCGAGGCGAAGCCGAGGGAAAATAGAATGCTCCATGGATCACCGAGGGAGGCTACTTTATCTTCATCACGAGATAAAGCATTCAATATTTGTTTTATAACACTTCACCCACAGATTCTGCTTGATTTTAATATTTTACATTATTTAAATCTGAACACAGTTGAAATAAACTTCAATTTCAATACAAAATTGGTGGAAAATGTATTTCTCTCTTAAAAACTAACCCTTCACGAAATGTTTGAACCCAAGTCTGCGGCGCGCTCTCTTTGGAATAATACGCGCTACGCACAACGCGCAACGCGCACACCAGCATGCATTTGCACACAAATACCGCGCCGTGGAAATAGACCGCTTGCAGACGCGTTCGATAAGCAACGCGCGAAGGCGCGCGACGCCATGTTGTGGGACAGGCGTATATCTATCCACGCACACTTTGTCCCATAACATGGAGCGTTTTCGAATCCCTGTTCTTGACAACACTCGGGTTAACCCGACACGAGAACAGCGGTCTTGAACGTGACGAACAGACCCGAGAGGGCGTTCGCGGATCGATTTTTTCACTCCCCGGTTGATGGAGGGTTCGGCGAGGTGCAGCTTGAACAAAATGGCGGACTGTGCAGATTCGAAAGTTGTTTTGTGGTTTTTTGTGTGTGCTAATACCCTAATGATTGGAATAAGAATACCATTATAGTGCAGGTCTGCAATTTTGGTCTGTTTCACATTCATCTTCAGATTCGTCCTCGTTCATTTGGAATAGGCCCAAGTACAAATTCAGACGATTGTCGGCCATTTTGCATTGCTTTATATCGATGCGACACGCACCCGCGCGTTCGTAACAACCAGCTCGAGAACACGTTCTCGTGCTACACGCGCGTTGTCAAGAACAAGGATTCGAAAACGCCCATGGCGTCGCTTACCTTAGCGCGTCAATTATCGAACGCGTCTGCAAGCGGTCTATAGTACTTTGGTTGCTAATGGTATAGTACTTTGGTTACTATGCGCATAGTACTTTTGGCCGTGCACAGAAAGATAGCAAAATTAGAAAGTAACATGTGACTCGCTCTCGGCCAATCAAGACACAGAATCTGTGGGTGAGGTGTTTTAATACGATCTATAATCCAAGTAAGCTTTTTAGTAATAATTCGGAATGTTACTGTTGGCATTTATGCAAATGATCCAAATCTGAGTGAGGCAGGGGGCGAATATGGTGGGGCAGATCAATGCAGGTTTGTGGGATGGGTCACGTGGCCAGTGCATGCTGCCCGGAATAAAAAAAAACCCTAATTTTAGATGCTTTCTCCTTCATTCTGAAGGCATCGTTTGTTTGAAGGGTTTTTGTTAAGAGAATTTAGCAATTATATATTATAGAGGTCGTACAGTTGAGGTACTGAAAACAACATTTAGGACGGCAGTCACGTGACGACAGTCACGTGACTGCAAGACATACAATCTTTGAGAGCAAAACGAATATACAGCTCTAGAATGAAACAGGGACAAACTGGAATATATCAAAAACAAGACGTAAAATCGTTACCTATAATACAATCAAATAAACCAACAATGCACTCAACTTGTGTTTTTATAGTAGATATCTTATGTTAAAAAAAAAATACTACTTTTGCTTTATAAATAATAAAGAACTCTAAAGCGAAGCTAATTTAATAGCCAGGCCGGTTTGTCCTTTAAATTTTATTAAAATTGGCATTTGAAACCCACACGTGGATAACCTTTCCAGCGGCAAGGACGTACGTCAATTACTCATTTGCTAAAAATTAATATCTGTTCGTCTGTTTCTCAGGTTTGTGACATTGACCACACTACCACAGGACTTTCCACACGCCAATCGATGAGGCAAGTGAGCGTTATAAATGTATCGAGATAGTTACACGTAAATGACCACGGTACAAAAACACACCTTTTTATTAAAGGACACTTCGACATTTCTCCTGGTTTTTTTTTTTAGCTCATAATTATTTATTTCATTGAAATTTGCTTGTACAAGCGTTTGGGTGCATTCAGGCATGATAACAGAACTGTCTTTAATAGAATAATTCAATAAACTAGCAAATTAACATTATTATATTCCCAAATAAATTAACAGAAATTCATAAGTATGCTTATTTTGTTAGCGATATTTCTGCAACGAGCAACAGCACAAAAAGGATGGGGGAAATCAAATTGCCGAAAGTGCATACAAATAAACCTGTTGTAATAGTAAAATTGCAATTATTTCGCATCTTTTGACATAACATTTAACTAAAATTTGATAATTAATAACACATATTCCTATATTTTTTTTCAACTGGACACAACCTATCCGATTTACGAAAACACCAACACCCAATATAAGGGGACAAAGACAGAAAAATTACCATTTGTAAAATACATAAAATACATCGTTGGGGCGTTTACGATTACTTAATGAGCTACATATACTCCATTGTTTAAGCTTACAGCTGGCATAGTCCCACAACTTGAAACATAACCTCTTAATAATAAAAATTAAAACTCATTTCTTACTAAATGCTTATGACGATAAAACCATTGTTAAACAACTTAATTGTTTATCACTCACATACTTTATTTTGGAATTACAATTGGGTATTTCCACAAAATGGTATCACCAACACTCGAAAGTACAGCTAAAGTATGTTAATAAGCAGAACTAGATCACATAGACGCAAGGGATCCAAACGTTAATTTTTATTTAAGCAACCATTTTTTTTATTTAGAATCCTACAATCAGATTTTTTTTAAAAATATAACCAAAGAATGTATAAACTGCACTCGTTTGTTGTCGAAAGAACTAATGATATGACAAAAGACGATTTCGCCAAACTCGCACATGAACCCATGCACTTGTTAAACTGATTTACATGTACAGTTCAGTTTGGAGTTTTTGATCGATATTGCATCACTGATGAACCAGTATACATGATGAATTGTGATCTTAGTGAGAAATACACCTTTTACATTGCAGGTATCTACATTGTACGAGGGTGTCCCTTGTTATTTCAATTTAGTAACGATGAATGCAACAGGTTTTTCTCATGCCTATTCAAATCTATGCAAATTTGCTCTCTGATTCTGCATAAAGGTCTGTTATGGGCCTATGGTTGACTTTTGTTATTTGCTGATTAACAAAGTTAAAACCCAAACCCAAGTGGATGGAAACAAAGAGAGCTTATGACCATCAGATAACAAATACCATGAATAAAATGGTTGCTTTGGGAATTGGCCCGTTAACAAAAATTATGTTAAAACAGCATTTCACAATCAGTTAAGAAAAAAGCCAATCTTGATCTGATGACACACATTTTCAACTTAATTATTTTTTTTTGGAGGGGGGGGGGCTCATCAGATGAAAGTGCCCCCCAATTTAAATTTCTTTATACTCTCTTAAAAGGGAGTATTAAGCTGCTATGCAAGCAGTAAGCACTAAAATTGCTTTAAAAAGTATTCTGTGATGTATGTTGCTTGTGTCAAGTTACTAGTCGTTTCAGCTTAGCAAGATTATAAATGATAGTTGCAGCACAGCTCGATGAAATTGAGTCCCTTATGGGTTCTCTGTGAATAAATTTTACTGGATATTTTTCAAGGAAATCACGTATTGCTTGCTTGATACAATTCCACAAACATCTAAATTTCTGTTCAAATAATTGGCTCTAGAACCTGCATTGTGATACCTTTCTCTGGACATTTCATTCGCTTCGGCTAAAAACGCTATATGATCACAACCTGGTATGTGGTAGTTTACAATTTTCCTGATAACAACTACTTGAAAATAATAAAAGATGAGTATTGATGTCTGTTTTGGTTATCATATATCATTTCACTTCAATAATCGCACCATCAAAAAGAAAGCTCAGGACAATAATCAAAATTTGACATTTACTTTGAAAGAAAATAAATGATTTTCGCAAGAATTGCAAAGCAATCACAACCAAAGTGTTGAAAGGAAATATTACACGACCTGAAAACAAAACTGAACACTGATATTATAAAACTGCTGAAATGACACAAGAAAAGCGATTTTTAAGAGAACCAATATTTTTAAACTAAAGTCAGATACAAATACATATGAAATGTATTAACTACACAAAAAATTCAAGAAATTAAATGCACGTGCAGGCCTTTGTCCCCTTTTGAAAACTTAAAATGCTTAACTACTTAACTTAACACTAGCAGGAAGTGAAATCGAAATGATTCAGGGACGCTCAAGAAGTGATTTTAGTTGTTTGCATCAAACACATCAATGCATGAATGGATGCCTGTTTTTCTTTTATAACATAGTTATTATTTACTGCAGTCAAGAAGTTACGCGGATTACCAATTTGTTTAATAAGTAGTGGGAGTACTGCAGTGTGGTAGAATTTCTCAATAAAAAAACACAATGTGTAGTAGGGCTGTGCATCGGAACCGGGTACCCGAGTACCCAACCGTTGATGTCCGAAACCGGTTCCAGATTATGGAATCGGGTACAGATCCGGTACCTGTAACCAACTTCACAACTTACTTAGTAACTTCTCGGACAATGAAAAAGCAAGGTTTTGAATGTTATTTGTGGGAAATGTTCAAAATGAAAACCATGCTATATGGGAAAACAAAACATAATTCATGTTCATGACTCTCGCATAAGTTGCAGTAACACCGTAAAGCTACAAAGCTCACTCTACACACTTGTATCTTTCTGTATTGAAACACCTACATGTGGTAGTGAATATCGTGCGGACCTTTACAAACAATCTGAACAGCAAATTCTGAGGATTGAATTTTGGGGTTGAGTTTCTTTAACGGGTAACCGGGTATTCTTTCAATCCGTACCCGATTCCTGTACTGCCCGTAAATGCACACCCCTGATCTGTAGCTGGCTATAAGCCAGGATATTGGGATAAAGTGCAGTCGGTATAAAAGAAAGATTGAACTGATTCAGTGTCAAGGAGGAAGTGTAAGTCTGAAGAAGCTTGTATCATGACATTTATGCTTGCTGGTGAACAACAACCCTTGCGCAAACTTAAGTTATCGTGAAATCAAATCGTGTAAACAGGCAATAGGGCTGATGCAGAACTTAGAATATTTATCACAAAACTGTCTAACGAAGAAAAATCTTAAAAGCTTTTAATGTAATCTACTGTGCTTGTGCAGTTAAGCTGATTGCAAAATGTAAACCAAAAACTACTACTAACCAAAATACGCATTTTCAATAAAGAAAATAATAAGCACCGCTGTTTGGTTAAGCATGTATTATTAGACAATGTATATTGTTGCGGCAACTTCCAACAGGATTGAAATGTGGTGATATATAGTACAGTACTAACTTTTAAGATAAACCATTTATATATTTTATGAAAATATTAAACTTAATTAATATAATGTTCAAGTTTATTTGCTATTTTTTTTAGACCCACAATTAAAAATAATTTTAAACCAATGAAAAAGGAAGTGCAATCTGCATGAAAAAGTTATTTTCACGAGACATACACCGAACACTTTATTGTTGCAGAGAAAACCTTATATTGAAAAACACACATAAATAATTTATTTTTTATTAACTTCAACTGCAAACCCATTCAAGAAGAAGTATTTGTTCAATCTGCCAGAACAGATTAAGTCGAGAAGTTGTAATAGAAATCATTTTTAATGCTAACAACGACTGAAAATTGATCAAGAACCAGGGTACTATAAACCTTTTTTTTTTTGCTTGTAATTTTCACACTGTTAGGCAGGTTTCATCACTCGCCGAGCATAGTTCAGTATTATGATAGGGGTGTGCTGAATGCACCAAATATTTGGATATTTGATCATCCACCGAAACTCTGAATAGCATTTTATCAATTCAAACATTCGTAAAATGTGAGCAATCTCAAGGAGGTGATGAAATATGTCCATAATGTTATCTGTTAAGCAGCATGCTTTTTACTGTTTGTCGTTTGTCATAGGTGCACACAAATCCCAAGCAGTGATAAATTTGATTGATGAGCGCATTTTGAAATTGAATATATTCAAATATTTCATGAAGTCCAACTTAGAATAATCAAATAATACTAAATCATTTGCACAGCCCTAGACAACACACAGGAGGCCTGTTATGCTTGTATTTTCATTTGTATACACTTAAATCACACTTAGAGCTAATAATTCAAAATGGGGAAGAAAAAAACATTTCTGTGTAAAAACTTCACAGTGGGAAATGGTTGGAGAGAAAATGCATTACAGGGTGAGTCAGAATGATCTGGACCCAAGTTCACCATTTTTTTGTGTGGCAAAACTGAGTGTTTCATATGAATGGTTATCACCTTGGCTTCCACAGGAATTTTGAATATTTTCAAATTAGTGGCTGTGGTGAGGAGTTATGCCATTTTCATTGAAGTGGCTCATTTTCCAGTCTACAAACGGAATTGGTTTTGCCTTTTTTAAATGTGTCAATAACTTCAAGTGAGTCAGTCACCATGACTAGCTTTCTATTTGTTATTACACTGCTTCACATCAGTACACGATTTCAATAAATTTGTTGAACCATGGAACCGTGGTCAGAGTGTTTTTAGCGTGTGTTCTTTGCTAGCGCTTTTCTTCAAAATGGTGCAATGGATGTACATGAAACTTTCACCAAATATGTCCAAAATACCAGCCTAATAATGTATCTCATTTGAACTTAGTTTTGATAATTGCTACATATTTTTATATATTCTTGGGTCCAGATCATTTTGACTCACCCCGTACATCAGGTTCAGCAGACAGATGCGGTTCTTTTTGTACCTTGGTCATGCATGTTTCATGAACTCTGCTTACTATTATCACACAAAGCACAGAAGCCCCTTTTACAAAGAGCAAAAATCTGGCACTAAGGGTGAGCATGTTTCCAGGGTTAGCAAGGAATTTCGGCTTGTGTGCATGCCTATATCAGGTAACTTAAGATTCTGTGCTTACCAGCCTAGCGCTTACAGCGAAAATACTGTACATGTACTAGCAATGCTGCCAAAGAATGGTGATCTGTAGTTAGTAGAGCAATGAAATGTCTCAGTTTGATAAAATTATTCCCCATAAGGGATTTCAAAAGGAAGAATTAACTCATACGCTGATGAGAAAGGCTTTACATATTGTTAGTTGTGCTGTAGATGCTGTGTACAGTGTGTGTAAATAATGTATTGTTTGTGATTCACTTCAAAAGCAAATTCCAGTTGTTTTTTTTAGAAGTTTTCTGCTCAAAGTATGATTGATATGTTCTATCGTTTGTTAAATGAAGTATTTTTTTAAAAACTCACATTGGTAGAATACGTACACAAAACAATTATGTAAAATGTGGCAATGGAGACAAATCTAACTTCAAATGTGAAACCTACATTAAAACTGGAGTCGATTAAGTGTGAAGTGAATGCGTGATCCGTGTTTTGGTAATTTAGCGAAAAAGAAACCATATCTCGGAGTATTAAACAAAGGTTAAACAAAAAGCAAACTTAAGAATTTGTCAGGTTGCGCACTAGATAATACTTAAAGAAAGATAGTGTTAAAAGTAAGCTTTATAATTTAATTTATATATTTATCCCTTCACTGGCAAAATCAGGTACACAATCACAGCAGTCAAAATCACGCAAGTGACTGTTTTTAACAGTTAAAAATTCCCTTCTAAATTTCAAATAGCCATGCTTTGACTGGAGGTGATGATATGCCAACTGTACCTACCAGTTACCTTGTTTGTCTGTTGATGGAATTTGACTAGTCAAAGTGTTAACACGAATGTGATCTGACTGGTTTTTTTTAAATGCATGGCAGAGGAAGTTGAAGTAATTTTTGACTGTCTGTGACTGGTTAAACAATAGGAGGGTTGTGTTTTAAATTTTCAACAGTCAATATTTAATTGCTAATTACAATTCCACGTAGTTAAAGCTTTTTTTTTCCTGCTATCATTTACAATTTATATATTTTGACAGCTGCACATTAAACAAAACCAAAAAAAGGAAAGAAAACACGTTTATATGTGGGTCATTAATATGTTTCCGATTGTTTTCACACATTTTGATATTTATCTTTAAAAGCTAAAATGAACCTTACTGAAAGAAAATATTTGCAAGCAATCACTTATTTACATATGGATGTTGTTCAACCAGTGTATGGTGTTCTTTCAAAACTTTAAAACAGTTCTGACAATATACTCAAAAAGAGGCGTGGTTTTTAACCCTAGCAGTGCCCTGTATGATGAACGTAAGCATGCAAAAGCAACCATTAATGCCTTTGGTGAATAAATTTGTTACGTCACTTTTGTCAGTTATACTTTCCTCTGCACTTGAGGAAAGGCAACGTCAAACTTTAAGGAATAAGTCACGATCGACTAAATTTTGTTAGGTTCTGATTGAGTAGCATACACGTGTCCAGTCGAGGTTGAATAATCATTTTTCCTTGTGGACAATAGAGGCGCTTTGAGCTGATTTGATCAGCGCTAGACACTGCTTAGGTACGTTTTAAGGGCTACATTTGCTCGTACCCCCCGCCCTAAAAACAGGGTGCTAGGAGGGGCTGATGAGCTTCACAGAATCTTGTGAAGGAAGTACAAATTGCATTATTGGTAATTTATCTTGACCTTCGCATGCAGCTAGCGCGCGCTTTGTATGTTAAACAGCGACAGTGCTGCATGTACATCACAGCTCACGCAAAATCTATCCAATGAGAGCTAGAAGAGATCAGCCGTTCCCAACGTCCTGTTTGCAGGATGGGGGGTACGAGCGAAGGGCTACATGTATCTCAGTGCATGACCAGTAGGTGGCGCTTGTTAGACACTCCTGGGAGCTCCACATACGGGACACATTGTGTGTGTATACTGGTTTGTGAGCTCATATCACCAAGTACACACGATTACAGAGGTGAGATTGATGGGAAAACTGAAAATCCACAAAATAATCAGCAGAGGGTTTGAGGATCGCCAGGGGGCTCCAGAGCAACGTCCATGGTTGAGTTTGTATTCGCCTAAACCCCTAAACACACCCATTTCTTTTGTTTTATATAAACTTTTATGTAAAAACACCTTGATGGTAAAACCTCAGGATTCCAGATTTCAATAACGGATTCCTTTAAAAAAATCCTGAAAATCCGAAAAATCCTGACAATGAAATCCTGAAATCAGGAAAATCCTGACTAATCTCCCCCTTAATGCCCTCAAATCTCACATCCAAATGTCCACAAGCTTCAGCGTCTCTGTGTTAGCGCCAACCGTACTGAGCAAATAAATGCATTTAAGAGTCCTGCCCAACTCTCTCTTTCTAACCAAGAGAGGGCGCACGCACTTGTGCTTGGAATCCATTTTTCAAACTCTTCCCAATGTCAGATCTACCGAATAGGCAGACTGCCAGTATTTACCAGCTATTCTGTCAAACACAGCACTGCTTGAGTAAAGAGGGTGTGTGTTGGCAACGGCAAAAGTTTGACAAAGGCACATCCAGTGACAGACAAGTAGAACACTGGCCTTGGGAATTTGTCATTTTGGCTGTGAATATTTCACCATTTCACACAAGCATAATATTGTAACTGCTTTCAACTTTAAAAAACACTGTATTCAAAGCAAGCACCAAATTTGAAGTGCCACAACACAAAGAAATTTGTAATGTATTATACAAAAGAATTGGTTTTATTTTAATTTTTTTTTTGTATTATATTGTTGTGTATGCCGAGTACATATTTTTATAAAATCTTTTTTTTTTCTGTCATATTTAGTGGGGTTTTTTTAAAACAAATTTGGGGGAGTTCTTCAACAGACTGGTTTAAATGAGCAATTGCTGCTCTTCCTGTTAGTTTTAATTTTATGAAGATACTCGAGAGAGAAAGATCCTCACCTTCCACCTAATTCCTCAACAGTCTGTGAGCTGCTGTTTTGTGTGGCCGAGGGTAGTCAGAAATGAGCTGGTAGACAATGCTGTCATCACAGTCTGTTGTGCAGACCGATCTACGGATGGTGGCGCACGAAACAGCCGCTGACTGGGGTCGAGGTATCCTACTCTATGACAAGAACTTTATTCTGCCTGATCTCCGTCTGGGTCTTGCGCCATTCTGTGGATTAAATGTTGTCAATTAAAGGAAAAATAACAACGAACTACTCTTGTAACTATAGAAGTCTCACTGAAAGGAAACACGACAAAGCAAGCCAAATAAAGCTTGTACCAGCGCATATAGATTCTGATCAAATTGATTCAGAATGGCTGGAAGTCTTTTCATGTATCTGGGTGCGAATCAGTAAATAGGCCCAAAGTTTCCTTCACGGGCCAAATCACATTTGTATACCCACATTTTTTTGCTATTGGAATATTTTGTGGGCCATGAACTTGATGGTTCGTAAAAAAAATGGGTGGAAGCCGTGCACAGGACTGTGAGCTCGTATTTCTGTGGAAATTTGGATGAAATTTTGCCCTAAAATTGCTCTATTTTGCATATTACAAAATGGCGATGGGCGACAGGACTGCTTTTAGTGGTGATTATCTTTGGAGATTTTTTTCTCCCAAGACTTTTCGGATTACCACCCAAAAATTGAACAAAAAATGAAAGATGATGAAATAAGCTTTAATTTGATGGATGCCTCAAACACCTTGGAGAGTTGTGAGTATGTTTTAATAATTTTTGGAATTACGCGTTATGATCACTGACGTCTATGGGAGTCGATTTTACTGGTCTGCACCCATCTGGGCTGGATTTAGCCCATTCCATGGTGTTACGGGCTAATCCTATAAGATAGCACTACCAAGCTCACAAGTGAAAATGAATGAGCGAGTGAGTCAGTCAGTCAGTGAATCAGTCAGTGAGATACGTGCAAAGAGGATACTAAGCCGGCCCCATGATACCAGCAGAAATAGGGTATTACTTTTCCATCATTAACCGGTACCACTGGGCAATTTTGTAAAGAACCTTCCTGAATCCACCAAATCCACCGTTGTTTGGAAACCCTACATCAAATTGACCTATCGTCGTTTGTGAGTTAGCCACGTCCCTTACACAACCCTATGGAATTTTGTACATTATATTTTGTTTGCGTCCATTTGTACATGTAACTGGACAATATTTCACAAGCTGCGTTGACGCGATTCTACCCTGATAGGTTAACTCTGTTCAAATTTACATAACAGCTGGGCTCTACTTTCCTAGATCCTCCAAAACCCTCCAAAGCCCGCTGGTGGATTTTGAAGGATCAGCACGATCACGGAATAAATTTAACGTTTGAAGATTACAGTTGTAGCTTTAGGATTCCAATTACGGGTACTGGTCCTAGTTTTTATTTTTCCTAAAGTGTGTCTGCAAAATAACACTTCTGTAAGACTCTGCTGTTTTTGCTGAGTCTTAATATGTCTTAAGTGTTAATATGCAAACCGCAAATTACCTGCAAGTAGCATTCCTGCCACCTCTAAGTGGTTGAAATCTCCCATGTTGTCATCCTTCCCCTCCAAGGCTGCTTTGATACCCCAGGCACCGTCAAACTTGCCGAAGCTAACGCCCAAGGTCGTTGCGGAATCACCTCCTGCTGCATCATCCATTTTGACAGCGGTGGACTGACTGGAGTCTTGACTCATGAAGGATCTCTCTAGTTCAGCACAGCTCAGACCTGGTGGCGTTGGAAGCTGCCCCGATGCTGGGATTTTAGACAGGAGCTCTTTCACAGGACTTCCCCGTTTGGCAGCTGAGCTCTCCTCACGCAAGATCTCATAACCAACCTTGCGAACAATCACCGAACCAAAGGTGATGTCAAAGTTGTCCTGTGGTTCCAAGTCGAAGACGGGATGAGGTTTGGAGGTGGAAGAGCCAACGGAAGGGGTAGGAGAGGAGGTGACGTTTCTCTCGAGAGTGGATGGAAGGGCAACTTGAGCTGCTCTTGGTTGTAAATTGGTGGGCTGATCAACAGGCTTAAAGTCTGCGGAAGAGTCGAAATGGCTACTGGCTGGTTTGGCGACATGAGCGATTCCTCTACTGAGGTCATTTTGGGTTGGTGTTTTCGTGCTGAGTACAATACTAGCTTTGCTGGTAATAAGCACTTCCTTGTCATTTGGTTTGAGTCTCTGTGGTTGCGATTTCAGATCTTTGAGGCCTGCAACGTGTACCTTCTGTGCATCAGAGGTCGGCGGCTGCGGGTTAGTTACAGCAGCTTTGGAGATAGCAGGGCGTTGGCCTTTCAAACGACCTGCGTATGTCAAGTCTAAATATTGCACACTGGCCTCGGGGCCTTGTGGGGTTGTTGTACGTCTAATAGAGTTATCATCAAATGACACTTTCTTTGTCGCTCCACTGTTGTCTACTGAACTACTTCTCTGGAAGCTCCTGGCTTGTCCTACCTTACTGCTATCGTCTGGTTGCTTCACTGCCCGAGAGACACTGTAATGGTTCTCAGGTCTAATATTGTTTTTCATAAACTGTTCTTTTGCAGAGTGTGCAGTGATCAATTCACTTTTATCTGATCCACTCGCATCGTTCTTATCTAGTACTGATGTTCCTGAAGGCACGGCCTTGGACTCCATGGCCGCTGGTTTATTTCCAGTCACAGAATCAGACGAGTTTTCGCTGCTGGCTGGGTTTTCTGAATGCTCATCATCTCCGTAGTCCAAAAGCACCTGTGGATTGAGCTTTGGTGGAAGTGAAGAGGTTTTCATATTGGACTTCACTTTGCTTGCATATGAAAATTCAGATCGTGGTACTGTGGTGGTTTCCGTTGGCACAGAGGATGTTAGATTCACGTCCGTCTTGGTAGGATTGTCTGAAAGATATTTTGGCTTGGTTTTGTTTTCTATGTCTTCACCATCCTTGTCACCTAGTTCGGACATTCCGGTGGGCTCGCTACTCGATTTTCGCAAGCCAGCGGAAGGCATGTTCCTGTTTCGGAAATAATCTCTCTCCCTGTCCATGTACCTCGCTGATGGGTGAACAAACCTGTGATCATCCATTGCGCCGACAGTACGCTTCTTGGCGGTGCGCAGGGAACGCTTGGACTCCACTTTGATGAAATCGCGGTTGTCGTCATTGTCAGCAGAGGCGTCTGCGCTAGCTGTTGGCTCGCTCAAACTGTGTGGTTTGCCAGCAGTAACTGGTCGTTCATATGTCGCTTTCAGTTCCACGTGTACCTTGGTATCGTTCTTGTCACTGTCAGAATCGCTTGGATCGCTTTTGACAGTAAGACCTGGACTAGGTTGCACAGCTTGACCTTCTGAAAGAAACTGATTGCAAGGCTGAATATCAGCTTTAATATGTACATCAGCCTCTGGGGTAGTGTTGGCAGGTTCAAGCTCTGTCGACAGACTTTCCTGGATATCAACATCCTTTGTGCTATTTAAGTCAGTTTTACCTGCGCCCCTGTCCCCTACGGCATTGTTGTTGCTTTGTGGAGTTTGACTGGTATTGTCGGCGGAGTCAACAGCATCTTTTCTTGCTGAGGCTGCATGTTGTTGGCTGTTGACATCGTTCATGCATGTGCCTCCATCCGTAGACGACTCCCCACTAGAAGTCACACTGTCTGACGACACCATCGGTGGGTGTCTAGAGTTTTCACTGGCAGACGTGGTGGTTAGTTTTGAGGTGGTATGCCAGTCTTTTGGCTGGAGTTTGTTGCGTAGCTCTGGGGGCGACTGCGGTAAGGGAGGGGCGCCGACGGGTAACTTCACACTGTTAATGTTTGTGGTTTCAAAACCAGATCCTGTGGGGGTAACCAGACAAGTTTTCAATGAGAAAATTACATCTAAGTACCTTTCTCAAACTCTGCCATGTTTGCTGAAACACACAAATACCAGCACTGATAACTGTCATATTCAAGAAATGATTGCAAGTAAATGGTCTTATGGTTATATGAACATTCAGGTTATATAATGACGTTATAAAGCAGACTGTTCACCATGTGTTCACCCTCTTAATCCTGCCAAAATTCAACCAGCATTTCACTCGATTTCGCAGAATACAGAACTGTACAGCCCAGCCTTCATCAATAGACCCCTCTCATACGACGCATATTACTACTACGTATTCAACTGAAAATTACATACTGCGTGTGCAAAATGTTCTAAACGCGCGCATGTTGCTAAAAATTTCTTCAAAATACAGCCAGGCACAGCCGATGCGCGTCACGAAAATACTGATGCACGTGCCAATCTGTAGACAGTGAGGTCATTTGAGAGAGACCTATAGAAATCAGGTTTGATATCACCACGACATTATTGACCTAGTATGTGTACATGTACAAAGAACGGCGGGTTACAACAAGCATTTATCAGAGACACTTTGGGGTTAGTTCCGGTTCACCTTTTAGTAACCACACTTTTCTCAAGATAAAGCTCATTCATTAAGAACCTTGCATTGCAAATTAGGATCCTGCTATATCACCATGTCATGAATTGTGAGTTCTTAAAGCGCAAATGACAACTGACCTGCTCCTTTCTTTTTCTTGTTTTTCTTTTTCTTCTTCTTGGCGGCATTCCACTGGCTCTCAATGCTTTTTGGCTGCTCCTCCAAGTTACTGTCAAATTCATCCTTGTCCAGTGGAGCACAAGGCTCCTCTTTCAAAGGACTGACATGTGTGGCTAATGTATTTACAGGAGAAGGCACTTCTGGAGTACTGAAAGAATTAGTATTAACACGAGTCAAGTCCTCCGGTGTGTAATCAGGCAACTGGTGATTGGCGAGTGCATCTAATTTGGGTCGAGTTGTCTTTTCCTCTCGGTGAGTATCATCGTCACTGACCACACTATTCGCACAGGTATCTAAGACCGGGACTGTGCCATATTTTGCAGCCATGCTACCATCGGATGAATTGGGATATGCGAGTCTTGCTGTTGTGGTGGACAAAAACCGTGGCGGTGGACAAGTAGTGTTCTTTGGCTGTTCACTGTTTGTGAGGAGTTCTCCAACTGAATGGCCGATGTCCTCCAGGGACTTAAACGGTGGCGAGTCAGGAACTGGCGGCGACTTTGGTATCAGGGCAGCCCTCTCCTCCTCTGTGTAGTCTCCCAATTCACAGTGGCTATCACAAAAAGAGTTTCCACATTGGAACACTGAATTGGGAATTTTAGCAATTTGTTCAGCCTTACACAATTCAATATCGGAAACTGTTTGAGGTGGTTTGGATTTTATACAGTGTTTATCCTTATCAGTAAATTGAGGAGTTCTGCTCTTCACACTTTCAGCGGCTCCATTCATAAGGACCTGCTGTTGGTCTTGGGCATTGGTTGCGGGGTTCTTCGGCAGAGACAGCTTTTTGTGCTGTTTGACACTAGTAGTCCGTGCCTTCTGCACTTTGTTATGTGCAGTGGCAGACGCCATGGTGCTCCATTGATTTGGGTCTAGGTTTGAATTCTTGTCCCTGGCTGCCGGCGAGTGGTCAGAGGTGCAGTCAGCTCCAGGGATTGCTTTCTGGTCCAGTGATTGTTCAGAGGCTGGAGGAAGCCGGTGTTGCCTAACGTAAGAAGCACCGGTTTGGCTTTCAGCATCCACTCTTGAATAAACTCTGGCTTCCTCCTGGTGACTTACTGGGTCCTGCCTCTGTGAGACACTGTCTTGGTCATCAAGACTAGTCCGACTTGTCTGTGCATGGGCATTCAGACGCTGATTCAGCAAAGCTCCTGACTTGGACTGAAATTTCCCGTGAGGCAGATGGTCGGGTTGTTCAGTCTCTGATGTCCTCAGGTGGAGACCGTCAGTGATGCGCCTACTGGCAAAACGGCCCAGAGATCCAACACCTGGAGATGAAGAAAGGGCAGCTTCACTCTCCTCCTGTGCAGCTTTCAGTTCCAGGAGAGTTTCTCTAGGTAGGTCGGACAATTCCCGAGCTCTGTCTTTGATACCTTCCACCTGAAATAAAAATAGAATTTGTATCTAATCAAGATCATACTTAAAGAAAAGTCGGTGTATCCCTCAAATATAATCCTGTAACAAAATAGGTGCTCCATTTACCAGTACAGATATGAACTAGAAAGTAAGTTTTGGACAGATACTTTGACCGAATTTATGAAAACATCCAAAAAACAATGACACCAACTGAAAACAAAAGTGCAGAGCAATTTCCAAGCATCCTTTGCAATGCATCATAACAATGAAATGTTTCAGGAAAACAAGGTTGCACACTCCACAACGTACCCCTGCATAGCATACATGCATATATTACATCACATACAGTGTACACGTACTTGCACCTGGTAATGAGTGTTGGTGATGCCATCAGGTTTAAAACTCTGTCTCTGGCACTTAATAAGCTATCACAGTGTGCTACTCAAGCATCCCCCCCTTCCCCCCCCCCCCCCCCCCCCCCCAGTGAAGAGTACTCTCACTAGTTTTCAAAGTTGCATGTATTGCTGGTGCCCTTATCAACAACGAAAGCTTGCACTTTTGGCTAATGCTTTCCCCAAAGTCCCTGTCCACAACTATAATTATTAATTTATGTAAATCACAAAGCCACATGCCATTCACAAGTTTGCTGTGTAGACAAGCGACATACTACCTGTGCATGTACATGTGAATTTAATGTGTCAAACAAATTTACACATGAAACTACACATTAACATCAATGTATTACATGTACATGTATAATAACTTTGTGCACCAAAATTAAAATGTACATGTTCGTCATACATGGACATTAAAGTCTCAGTGTCATATTTATATACATAAGTTCTAATTTAGATTGGGGAGCAAAAGTGCAACGTCAAATAATGCTTTCCACACTTATTGAACCATTGCTCAATCCTTTTTGAAGAATGGCGAACAAAATAAGGTGCTACATGTATTTGTAATGATACCGAGTGACACCATACCAAGATATATCTACTCTGTAGACACATTTCACTCTGAAATTGTCCCTAAAATGAAACTGCATTTGTCAACAGTAAGCAAGTTATTTATCAGAGCCACTTTCGATTTCAGTGGACCACTGCTTACAATAGGTGTGTTCATTCATCGTGTACACACAGTACACAATGACTGCACACGCCACGTATGTGTACATGTACATGTACATTGTACAACACTGTATTAGTACATGTACATGTGCATGTTGTACATGTACATGTATGTCAGTCTGTATTTGGTTCCTGTTATCTACATGTTAATGTTGGTGGCTCTAGTATGCTTTCGAACAAAGCATGCAAAGGGCAACCATCCACCAATGAAGTTGGTTGCAGATTACATGCATCTTTTTTTTCAATACAAACTTACACAGCTATATCAAAATTTGAAAATCTAGAAGGGAGACATTTTAAGGCTTTTTCAATAACAGCTGATCTGGTTTATTACTTGATTGAGACCTCATATGATTAAGCAAATAAAACCTTTCAAAAAGTATGCTGAAGAACTTGTTTTTTTGCTTGGATTCATTGAGTTTGGAATTTATGCTGATCAAAGGGAATATGCATCATTTGATCTTACTGTAATTTTCAGAAATGGATGGATTTTGGGGGTTGGTAATACATGTATATCGGAAATCTTGTTACACTGACTTTTTTGACGTTTTTCGTAGATGCTACTGTATAAAACTAAGGAAAACAATCATTTTTCTGTAGTCTGGTTCCCTGACTCCATTTTAAGATAAAACGGAGCAATTTACAGACATTGGGGAATTGTAAGGTCAGGGAACCAGTCTAGCTTGCTTGTACCAATTCATAGATGTGTGTAATCGATTGCAAGCAAATGAGGGTCAACTGGGGCCAGTATTTGTGACTAGCGTTGAAAATTGATACAAAATAACCACTTTTCTTGAAAATGACAACCTACCAGGTGATGGATTTTACAGGATGCTTTAGACTGTCATTTAATAACAGTCCAGCAAGGTATTTCAAAATAACTTGGTAGTTATACTTTTTAATGTTTGCAAATGTTGTATTTTCCCTTTAACTCACACTGGATCCACAACCACATTTTGAACAAGAACACAGAAAGTGACTTTGGGACTCTGTACAACATTGGGATTTTGAGAATTCAGGTTCCTAGCAAAACAAATGTAACGAATGAATATGAATGAATTACCTCGTCTGTTACAACATGGAGGAAAACAGGCCAGGCGGGGACGAGACAATTTTTACCTGGCCTAAAATTGTGTTTATTTAGTTTTTTTTACCCAGGCATTAAACATGGATTATAATTTTTGTGCAAAGATTAATTAATGTGCATGTACATGTGTTTTCTGTGCATTTATAACACTATTTATAGGTGAAATATAACAATTAATGGATATTACGTACATATGCAATGCATAGGCCTAAACATATGTTTGCATATATATGGTAAATGCCATGCAAATTAACAAGTATAATGTACATTGAGCAAGCATATTATATTCCATACATGCATGATGCATTTATCATATGCCAGAACTTGCTGGTCTACAGTTAGCCCAAGAGGGCCACTGTTGAAAACAGTCCCTTGATTGATTTTGACTGAAACTGGTGAAGGACAAGTTGGGACAGAATGTTTAATACTAAAAAATCAGATTTTTAAAGCTGTAGGCCTAAATCGAAGGCTACATGTTGCAAATAAAATACACTTTCATTTCATACTCATCCTGTTCAACCATCTTATTCATGCCAGCTCACCATGCTCAATGCTACTCAATTTGTACTGTGTACATGTAGGCCTACGTCACGTGCTAGTTATTTTGTGGTATAGATGACGAGGCCCTGTGAATGCATTGTATGTAATTCCAACATGTTGTCTTTTCAAGTTTCAAACATGTCCACCCATGGGCGTCGCCAGGATTTTTTCTAGAGGGGGACAAAACATATTTTTCCAAAAAAATTCCTGTATTTCTCAACATATTCTCGATTTCTCAGTTTTAGAGGGGGGGCAGGGACATTTGTTCCCCCCTCCCCCCCATTAAATTTACACCACTATGACTTCGCGCCTCTCTTTCTTTTCTTTTTTTCTCTTTTTTTTCTTCTTCTTTTTTTTTTTGCTTTTCCAGGGGGGGGGGGGGGGGGGTCAAGCACCCCCTCTTCCCCCCCTCGCGACGTCCATGTGTCCACCATTAGCTTTAAATTTCCACTAGGCTCTTGACATGGGGAGATTTGCCAGAGAATCTCCCCATGTTGCATGTGTTTGTCATGAGCCTAGAGTAAGCAGGACATTTCGGCGATCGTGTATCTACAGGCCCGGTTCTAGTAATAGTAGTAGGGAACAAAATCCACTTATAAATTATTTGACCAACCAAACTAGCATGACTAGTCATGCTAGTTGGCAACATTAAAAACATGCAGGTAGGGCTTAAAGGGCAGGGTTTTGAATTTTGAGGGAAATTTGGGGGTAAAAAGACAATGTCAATGACAAAAAGCAACACAAAAATAAAGATGGCGATCGCTGTGCGATGTGACATGGGCATGCAAGTCGCGCTACACGGCAATTAAACCGGCCCGTACACCGTGTAGGAAAATCATAATTTCTACCCCAAGAAACTGTTCAAAAATTACAAAAAAGGTGTCATTACATTGCGCGAATTCTGCTTTAGGTTGACAATGTCATTTTTTAGTTGTAAAAAATTCTTGATTCAAATTTGATCGAAACAAAATAGGGGCCTTAGCTTAGGCCTGCACGATCTCCGAATTTTCAACCCCCACCATCCAATGATGATTGCCATCATGACCATCCATGCACAGTGATGCATATGTCCACTGTTTGCAAGGAAGTTACCAAATTAAAATGCGCTAAATTTGCATTGGCAATTCAACTGTTTATTTAACTAATTTTGAACATAGAAAATGTATATTTGAGGCGGATACACCATCTATTGATTGGTATTAAAATGGACGCAAAACTAAAGCCCACGATAATTGATACTGCTGCTGCCGTTCGACTGCTGCCCTTTTGGACAGCCAAAAACCTCTCTCCAAAACTCCCATTTTCTCACCTCAAAACCCGAGAGTGATTTCGGAACAATGTGATCATATACTTCTAGAAACCTTTCTGCGTCTTCTTCTTGTAAAGCAAGGGCCAAAAGTATCGCCAAAAGCTCAAAATTTGGATCCAATTTCAGCCCATCGCCGTCTCGTTCAAGCCTACTCGCTGCCATTTTAGGTGAAACATTGCGATGTGTTGTTATGGCCGACTGCGCATGCTCAGACCAATATCGAAAGAGGTTCCCGAGTGCATTGAATGAATATGCGGCACAGGTTCTGCACAGCCCGCAGTGAAAAAAACAACACGAACTACCACCAAAATAAATTGATTTCTACCCTTAAACTTGACCCAAACCTAAATTAAACCACAATATCACAAAGGAACACTCACCTGCTATAAGAAAACGTTATTTTGATGTGAATATCAGGGAATAACGGGTGATGGGCGTGCCGCTGGTATTTTTGGGTGATAGTGTCCGTAGCGAATGAGGGTGGTGTGTGGAAGTCATGTGAAAGCCTGAACTCTCTCGCAATATGGCGAGCGTGTACAAAATAATGGACATATTTTTTTCGACAGGCAAAGCGCCTGGCCTGCATGCAGAATACGTTACGTGCGGATTGAGGGCGCTTCGGGATGACGGTCAAAGGTTGCTTTGCATGCTTTTTACTTCCAGATCTTGCAGGGCAAAATAATGTGCTTCACTTTTTCCGTGCTGTAACCTTTTTTTCTCCTGAAATGGAGTAACCGCATGGTTTTAAGCGCCCGTAATATCTTTTCTAATTGTGTCCAATGATTTTTGTTTTGAAGCTGTTTTCTCACAAGCTGAGCGTTCTCCTGGTGTCGACGGAGCAGGCTCTCAATACAATTACAAATGTACTATAAAGTAAGCCCTGGGGACGAACTTCCGAAGTTGGTTTTCTCATAGTCACGGCCACCGTCAGGAGAAGGATGGCACCGGTTCCACACTAATTATGTTCCTTGACAATGTGTTTTGAAAGAGATTAGTCTTATCCGCACCCAGTGGCCCGCAAGGGCGGATCCAGGGGGGGGGGGGGGGGGCCAAAGGGGGCCATGGCCCCCCCCCCCCAAAACGAAACCAATTTTTTTTTTTTAATGTGACATCGCAATAAAGGCAGGCAATGAGTTCACCACCATCTTTTCCTCCAAAAAAATTGGTTAAAGTGGTCAGAAATTGCCTCAGATCGCACCACAGAGCATCTAGAATCCAAAAAATTTTCGGGGCCCTAGCGGGCCCCGAACCCCACGCCGTAATTTTTTAGACCCACTTTTTGGGGGGACCAAAATTTTTTTTGGCCCCCCAAAAAATTGTGTTCTGGATCCGCCCTTGGTGGCCCGAAGTTGGAGGATTAGTTTAGCGGAGTATGAGCTAGATCTGCCGCGAGTCGCTGGGTTGGATGCAGCCGCTCTGGCGAAACGAAAGTTATATTTGGGTGGGGCCAAATTAGGGTGTGGCTCTCTGTATGTTGCTCTCTGAACAAACAGGTGATGGGGAGTTGGTGATGTTTTGAAAGGGTATGACTGTATATACTATGATGGTTTCGAATCGTGTTTTAGCCTTGATCTCAACACCACTCCCCCCCCCCCAATTTTGTTGCACGTAATTGAGATCCAAAGTTAATTCGAAATGCAAGTGCCATCTTAGATGAACTTCCATGCTATACAAGGGTTTGTTATATCTAGATTAAATTTGTTCGATTGGCACACCCGTGCATCGGGAAAGGGAAGATCATCTTTGCGTGTGTGTCAATCAAGCCGCATGGAATAACTTGGGTTCCAATTTGTTGGCGGGGGGGGGGGGGGGCTGGGGCTGGGGGGGGGGGGCAATTAGTCCGTATCATCCGTTGGTCAACGAAGCCCGCACGCTCCGCAACAAAATCTGACCATGGTCTGATAGTGATTTATGTGTGCATGCAAATTTTATGCGACCCTGGGCGTCAGCCAACCAAGTCGACTTTGAAGAATTATTACGTCATTTCGAGCAGAAATTCGGCCTGAGCTGTTGATTGGTCAATTTGCTGCCACCGTGTTTGTAATACAACAATAAACAGGTTACCGAAGACCCGATAGAAGGCGCACCCGTCAAAAGCTGTAGGTCAAGACACAGTGTTGTTTTGACGCATTGTTGTTTCAGTTAAATGGGGAGGGGGGGGGGGGGCAATAAGGAAACAGGCCGGTGTCCCTCACCCTCCCCCCCCCCATGCTCCTCCCTCTCCTTCCCTGCACCAAGGGCGGATCCAGAACACAATTTCTTTGGGGCGGGGGCGAAAAACATTGGTCCCCCAAAAAGTGGGTCCAAAAAATTACGGCGAGGGGTAAACTTTTTGGAATC
This sequence comes from Patiria miniata, assembly GCF_015706575.1. Classification (NCBI taxonomy): domain Eukaryota; kingdom Metazoa; phylum Echinodermata; class Asteroidea; order Valvatida; family Asterinidae; genus Patiria; species Patiria miniata. The sequence continues at coordinate 16,337,261 of NW_024037061.1, forward strand.
TAGATGCTCTGTGGTGCGATCTGAGGCAATTTCTAACCACGTTAAACATTTTTTTGAGGAAAAGATGGTGTTGTACGCAGTGCCTGCCTTTATTGCGACGTCACTTTAAATTGTTTTTTTTCTTGTAATTTTTTTTTGGGGGGGGGGGGCATGGCCCCCGTTGGCCCCCCCATGGATGTCCCCCTTCTCCTGTCTAGATGACATTTCTGACCTATATGCCGTGATCATTGGCATGGTTACCTCTTAAAGGGGCACGATCACTGACTGATTATTTCTTAAAGGGCCGGTAGACCACATGGACGGTCGCTCAGAAGAAAAAAAATGCAATGACGTTTGGACCACAATGTAAAACATGAAACATTTTGAGATAACTCTCACCGTCATATAGAAACAAATTAAAAGTGGCATGTGTGAAAACAACTTTTATTATGCCATTATATTATAATATGTTTACAACAAGAATGCAGAGCCCTTTAAGATAATCGCGACCGTCCCAACTGTCCGCGGGGGAAAGAAAGTAACGACGCACATCCGCGTTTTCACTCAGCAGGCCATGACCTCTATCCATGCTGTATGCGCTGTGCATGGCGCGATCCTTGCGATGTATCATCACTGATGTTAATGTTCCACGTTAGGCCGTGATTTTCAAGTTAGTTTGGTGTTAAAAGTCGGTCAAGGGATCTCCTGCTAGCTGAGGTTGCCCGCACATTCAAGTCTGATTGAGGAGCGGCGTCTACAAAAACACGGTGAGTGAAAGTTTTGTCCTCATAAAATCAAGCTCCAGTGATTATTGTTTATAAACTCTTCGTCTGCACGCCTGCATGTTGGTTGAGACAGTCATGGGTGACAAATCTTCGTCTGGGACCCCTTCATGGGACAGTTTTAGGCGGGAACTGACATTAGATGTTCGGAATTTCACTGTGCTTCTTGGGTTTTGGTATTTTGAATGCCGAGGGACAAACTTGCCGGGCTGAAACTTTTCGAGGTTGGCCCGAAAGTGAGTGCAAACTTGCCGGGAACAAAACCCAGACACCAATAGGAGGAAATACACATGCAGAGGAAATGGCGCTATCGCGGCCGCCGGGTGCCATGTTTAAAACAAAAGGTCAACCGAAGAATGTGTGTACACCACAAACACGACGCATGCCGCAGTCAGCCACGTGTGACATCCTAATTGGCCGGGCGGTGACATGAATAATTATGATCCATCGTATTGATATTGGAATCGAGTTGGTCTAGTTTTCGTGGCATTATTATTAGTGCAATATTTCATTCACGATTTTCAGATTCTTGTATCAAACTCATTTCGTTTTCAAGCTTGGAAAAAAATTACAGCCGCGATCAGAATATGTGGTAATATTATTTTCTTTCAAAAACGGAATCAATTCTTAAAAAATAATTTGTAAAAGCTAATATTCATAACGGTCACTCTATTCTGCGATATGTTAACTGATGCCATCGGACAGTTTTTTCTCGTTAGGTTCTTGCAAGTGCAACCTGTAGTTTCTATCTATCTAATTTCTTTTTTTTTCAGAACAAAACTTTCGGCAAGATTGTCTCATCCAATCATACAACCGGCAATTACCTTTTGTGCAATTAGACCAGATCAGTGTCGACAAAACTGCAACATAATCCATCTACGAGGAAAACAAAAACAGATCTGAAACGACACAGGCCCTGGACGCGGGGAACTCTACTCAAGAATTAACAAGTCTTTTAGAAGTACGTCGGGAAACTGGCAAAGATGATATTAGCAATTTGCCCCAAATAAGAACATTCGGGAAGAGGACACGGTCATGGGACCGCACTGCTTGTACGTGTGCCGTGGAGGCAGAAGCAAGGCCCGGGGAGTGTGGGCCGTGCATCCCATCGAATCAGGGGTGCGATTCGGACCTCTTGAAGGGAAGATCATCCCTCTCGACAGGTGCACCGAGAAGACCAATCCATGGCCGTTTACAAATACTTGGGAGGTAAACATTATTTTGCATGACTTATTAGTTGTTCTTCATTCCTTTCCCGGTATTGGGTTACAGTATTGTGCTAGTCAAGGCATATATAGGATCAAACTACCAAATTATGAAATACCCTACTTGATTGTTATAGTAAACAATAGAATCAAGCATTCTGTGAAATCGTTGTGCTTAAGTTTGGTTTACTGTCATTTTCAAAAAAAGAGATGTAATTATCATCATTTCCTCGCGACGGTTGTGCTGTCAACAGAAAACCTTTGCATTGCGTCGAGAAAAATGAAGATGTCTTTTCGAGGTTTCCTCAAAAAGTGTAATGCACTGAGCTGAAAGTTCAACAGGTTAGGTTTTTAACTTTTGATTTTGATTGGTGTTATTATTGGAAACGAACAAAATGCCGCTAGTGAACACCAAATGATCCTGTATGCCTTTAAGAGCTTGTGTATTTAGAACCATTATAATTTCCACACGTAAGATCTCAGTCAAATTTGTTAACTTCAGTGATAATCCGTGCTATTTCCGTGTTTCATTTCCAGTCATTTTTCTAGCAATAAAAATGCTAGTCACTTTGAATGAGACTTATTTATTGAATGAGTTTATTTATTTTACAAATTCGAATTATCTGCAACCCGAAAAAAATTCAGTTCTCGCAGGGTACAGACTGGTTCCCGTCGGGTAGACTGGTTCCCGTCATCAATTCGCCATTATTAATGTTCTTAAGGCTGCTCGAGTTATTAATGACCTTTCCCCCAATAACACAGATATATTGCGGCGGCAAGTGTTGCCATCTGCACAGCTTTTGCGACGGCTCCAGGACCGACTGGCTACGTCACGTGACCTCTACCTATGCGTCGTGGTCAGAAGTCAACATGGCAGCCTACCAATGCAGGGGGAATATCTTTTACGTCACCACCAAGGTCATAGGTCAAGACGAGGAGTTGGTTCTGGGGTTGAATCGTACAGAGTTTGAACCATCATGGATAGAGAAAGAGAAATTAAACGGTATACATTTTTTTTTTTACATTACGATGTAAATAAAAACAGATAAGAAAGGTTTTGATTTTCACACTAGACTGACATAATATTGGTTTGCCCTTTGAAACCTTTGGACGTTATGCTTTATGCAGCATATTTATATTTATAAGACAGTATCGTATAATTTATACAGAGTTTCCATGCTCGTCCTTTTTTTTTTGGCTTTCAAACTAGTTGAACACCATCACGTGCACGGAGAAACATGCGGATTTCTTCCGATTATTTGTCCCCGACAAACTTGTGTAGAGTGTTGTGTTTGTTCTTGCTTTTCAGATCTTAATATCAGCAAAACATGCATCGTATGCAAACGCCAGCACGTGGAAACACCTTTGGTAGCCCGGCGCAGTGATTGGCGGAGCCAAGCAGAAAACCCAGATGTTCAATTCGACGACCGTTTGCCTATCCTGAAACTCTCGTCTTCTGAAGTGCTCAAGTGGCAATTGAAGTGTGTCAATCGCAAGGAAGATCCTGCCGCAAACAGCCGTAGAGGATTCCACCGTCGGGTTTTCTTCTGCCGCCTGTGTGGTTGGAGGTTCAGGACGTTCAGGCGCTACGCATCACACAAACTCAGCCACCAGTTGCGGTATCTCAAGTTCAGACTTCCGCCCCGTGATGAGACAGGCACAAAGTCGCTGGTTAAGCACCGTGGAGAGGACTTTCCTTCACGCAATGGGCATATCAAGAAAGAATTTGCACCTAAGATGGAGAAAGAGGAAACAGAGGAGGTTTCCACAAAGAATCCTTGTGAAGAAATAGTCAATGGACATAAAGATGCAGAGTTTTCGACACTATCTGAAGGAGAGCAAGTGACAGTCTTTACCAATAATCACATCAGCGAAAAGGACGCCGAAAAGAGAGCGAGTGGAAAGTTCAAAAAGCTGCCCGAGAAGACCCGCGGCCGCGGTCGGCCCCGCCGGCAACGTCAGAGAAAACCGGTGGCTAAATTTCAAATGATGTCACATCGACAATGGAAATTGCGCTCACAGGAAGCTAAAGGGACAAAACAGAAGAGGGCGTCCAAAACTAGCGATCGTTTAGCGATGGTAAACGGCAGCAGAAAGTCTGACAGATTTACGTGCGAAAGGTGCGAGAAGACTTTCACTAGTAGCGCTAATCTGGAGAAACACGTGCGCGTTCACACGGGAGAAAAGCCCTACGCTTGTAGTCACTGCGACAAACGCTTCGCGGAAGCAAGTAATCTCAAAACACATCTCCGCGTTCACACGGGCCACAACCCCTACAAATGCGAGCCCTGCAACAAGCAGTTCAAGTACTTGAAGGGGTTTAAACTTCACATGAGCCACCACGCAAGGGTGCCCGTTACGTACAAGTGCAACTTCTGCGACCGCGAGTTCAACCAGAAGGGGCCTTGCAAAACGCACGAGAAAAGCCACCAGCGCGACAGGCCGTTCAAGTGCAAGGTCTGCAAGATGAAATTCAAAAGAGAGGGCGGGCTGCAAATGCACGTGGATAAAATGCACCCGTCCTCGACACCGAGTAAAAAGCGCGGGAAAGTGAGAGGCGGTATACAGCAGAGCGAGGGTGTCAAAGATGGCCACCGTCACCAATGTCAAGAATGCGGGAAGGGGTTCAGGTTCAATTACTCGCTCAAGCAGCACATGCGCATCCACACTGGGGAGAAACCCTTCAAATGCAGCGAGTGCGACGCGGCGTTCTCTCAGAGCTCCAACCTGACCAGCCACAGGCGCATACACACGGGCGAGGCGCCCTACAAATGCCGCCACTGCAAGAAGACGTTCACGTGCGCGCAGAATCTCCGCAGTCACCTGCGAGTGCACACGGGGGAGCGGCCGTACCAATGCCCGCAGTGCGGGGCGAGGTTTGCCTACAGCAGCTACCTCAAGACACACTCACTCGTTCATTCCGACAGAAAGCCCCTGAAATGCAAGATGTGCGGTAAAGAATACCGACACCCAACGAGTTTTAAAATCCACTGTCGGACGCATTTGGACAAGCAGAATTCAAGCGATTCCGGTAGTCAATGAAAAAAGACACAACCTACACAGGGCCTTCACAAAATGTGTCGGGACACGACCCGATTTTCCCTATCAAATACCTACCGTAGTTGTGGATCTGCATGCTTGCGTAGTTGCCATTGTCTGGAACGATTACTCATCCAATCCATTGTCGATGTAACCCGTTTACCACAAATAAGTCTGCAAACTTGACCGTCGGTCAACAAACAGTCGGGTGACGTGTGTGGCATTATGAAAATTCTTCTAACCACGTTCGTCTCTGGTATCCGTGACAAAAGCGCGGGAAAAAGCTCGAGACACTGCGCAAAGGTTACATTATGAAGAGCGAAGAGCGACCTCTAGCGACTGACGGTGACTAATAAATGCCGCAGCTGCATCTTCATTGGTTGAATTTTCACTCGTGTTACATGTATTTAATTTGTTCGCTGAAATGCATTTCTCGTAAAATTCACTGCTTGCTAAAACTCTTCAAAAATTGCATTACGTGCTGTTAAATACACTGCTTGCAAAATACAATATACAGGCTAATTTTATCAACTAAAATGAAATTTAAAAAAACCTTCCTTATGAATAGGTTCATGAACTGGACTACACATTTAATATAACTGATATTAAATCCACTCCGCTTTTTGGATGAATAATTACATGTAAGATTTTTATTGTCTCTTTTCAAACTGGCTTGCATCTAGAATAACATTATTTCTTGTTCCTCTCTCGTATGATAACTACATGGAAGTCTGGAGGGGGAAAAAAACATACCAGCATCTCAACCATTATAGTACACATGCTAATGATGAATACGGAAGGGGGTACCAGCACCTTTATGTGTGAAAAAACCTATCTAAATGTAACTGGTAGTCACAACACCTTGAACATTAAGGCCTACAGAGCGAAAAAAAATTAATATTCAGAGTTCAGACATTCTATGTTTACATGTGTGCTTTCCAATGGCATAATAATTATTTGCCCTTATACCCACCTGGCTCCTATGAGTAAGTGCACATGTTAACCAAACAAAAACCAAAAAAGTTAACCTACATGTATATCCCTTGTTTTCAATTAATTTTGCCCTTAAAAAGTGTAGGGATATTGCTGTATTTCCTTTTCAAGGACCCTGTTTTATAACTCAACCAAATACCACATGTATATGGGAGACAGTTTGCATGGAACTGCATTATAAACTTTTTTCACGAGTTTGCCATTTTAAATTGAAAGCAAGGTAAATTCCTCATTTTTTGAACTTGCGAGTACATTTCAAATGAAAGCAACGAATACAATTTCATTTCAATTTAATACCAGTCTGCTCGGATGAATAATTTAAAATTTGTGATTAAACATACCCTAATGTTTTAAGCCACATTTAAAGAAAAAACTGAAAGTGAGGCTTGGCACGCCCTCCGATCATAAAATAGTCTGGCACTATTCCATTGAACAGTATACAATCTGTTAAATAGATTCAGGGAACATGATAAAAAATGGCTGCCTCGTGAATACCGTCTATTAAATTGTTAATCCAGTTCCATTCATATATAGCAGATAGATCTCCATCAATGAAATAAGCCCAAGTTAAAGGGAATATACAACATTTGCAAACATCGAAAAATAAAACTACCAAGTTTTTACGAAATACCTTAATAGGATGTTGGTAAATGACAGTCTAAAGCATCCTGTAAAATTATGGCACCAGGTGTGAAGTCATTTTCAAGAAAAGGGTATTTTTGTAAAAATTTCCAGCGGTGGTCGGCCGACCCCCGTTGGAAAAACCTAACTATTTTTTTACTACTGTTTCAAATTTACCATTTATTCAGTCCAAATTTTGTGTTCTATTGGTTACATGTTCATGAACGGGTGTAGGCCAGCTAGGCTGGTACCCTTACCTTACAAGTTTCCGGCATCTGTAAATTGATCCATTTTATATTTAGTGGAGTCAGGGAGCCAGACTACTTGAACATTTTTGTTTTTCATGGTTTTTCCAGCATTTTCGAACACAAAACTTCAAACATGTCAGTGTAACAATGTTTGATCTATTATACCAACCCCACCAAATAGTTCATTTCTAAAAATTACAGCAAAAGCCAATGATGTATATTCCCTTTAAACATGATTGTTATGACATCTGTTCATACTCAAGTAAAACACACAAATAAATAAATTTAAAAAAAAAAGGAAAACCCCTTAAATCATCAAGAAGGATGACTTCTATTATTACAGTTGATATGATTCTAAGTAAATGTAGATAAACGATACATTTCCATTATTTCAGGACATAAACACAGCAAAATGCACAGCAGGCTTAATAAAAGATGGAAAATCTGGCAAATAAAATGGCAAAACTGTAAAGATAGTTTCATGAACTTTTCAATTTTTGTTGATGCTGTATAGTCTAGAAATTCCTTGATTGTGCAGAAGATATATTTTATATAGAATAGTTGTTTTTAGATAGAATAGTTTTGATAATGTAAATATTATTTTTCCTGATTTAAAAAAAATATTTCTATATCAACCATTACCAGAAGAAAAACATTTCCTTTTGTATACAGGCGAGTCAAAAAAGAGGAAACCCAAATGGCAGGACCAATTTTTTTTATGAAGTTCTGCATGTAGCACTATCAAAATCTAGGATATGAAAGCCCAATTAATAAGCTTTCTTTCAGTACAAGAATCATTCAAATCACTCATGTACTTTCAAGTTACGGAATTGTAAACACAACCACCATTTAGTTCTGTCCACAGATCACAAAAAAAAGGTAAGCGTTCTTGGAGCAAAACGAAAACATTTCACATAGGGATGTGTGTGAATTGTTTTTGTAATTTTCCCGGACCCCACGCCGCATGGGCCTTGTGCTCGTAGGTTCAGCTATTTTCAGCTATTTTTTTAGAGCTCCACTCACACCCCTGTTAAAAAACGGTGGTTGTGTTTAAAATTCTGTAACTTGAAAAGTACCTGAGTGATTTGAATGAGTCTTGTACTGAAAGAAAGCTTATGAATTGGGCTTTCATATCCTAGATTTTGCAAGTGCTACATGCAGAACTTCACTCAAACAATGATCGCAACATTTGGGTTTCGTTTTTTTCTGACTTGCCCTGTAGAGTAACCTAAGCAACTATAACTTAAATCAATCTACATAATTGTGAAATATTATTTGCAGCTCTACTTCGTGCTTTTCTTTGTTATCAAATAAAATGGGGGAGGGGGGAGTGGAGGATTGGCAAGCACATTTGTATCTATACATTTGTTGACACGTTTTTTAGATCCCTTCAGCAGTTTCTAAGTTTACTTTCAATTCACATTAAAATTCTTTCTATTTTTATTGCCTTTTTGCCATGAAATGGGACGGCACCTGCTCCTGACAAAGCACAACGTCTCATTTGGAATCAACTGCACCTACATGTAACTAGAACAGAAGCTACTCCACAATCACTGTATTACTGAGCACATGCTTGTGTCCAAACACTTGTTCTCTTCTCATAATTTGAAACATACATCTTTGTATGATACACACATCATGACCAGGGGCGGATCCAGAACACAATTTGGGGGGGGGGGCCCAAAAAAATTTTTTGGTCCCCCCAAAAAGTGGGTCAAAAAAATTACGGCGTGGGGTTCGGGGCCCGCTTAAGGGCCCCGAAATTTTTTTGGATTCTAGATGCTCTGTGGTGCGATCTGAGGCAATTTCTGACCACTTTAACCAATGTTTTTTTGAGGAAAAGATGGTGGTGTACTCATTGCCTGCCTTTATTGCAATGTCACATAAAAAAAAAAAAAAATGGTTTCGTTTTTTTTGGGGGGGGGGGGGGGGCCATGGCCCCCTTTGGCCCCCCCCCCCCCCGGATCCGCCCTTGATCATGACGCATGTTACGTGTACATGCCTGTTGAACCAACTTAGATTGCACTAGATTTTACAGATAGCCCTCACCCTGTTCCGTACATAGTTTTATCAGATATTGCTATACAATTAAATGACTTTGGTTAAGCTTATCAGCGTTTTTTCTCTCAGATACTGTCTTTGACGGGATGTTCTTATTGTAAATTTTAAAAAATAGTGTTTAAGATGGGCATTCGTGGCAATACATCAGTAAACAGTTTCAGCTTCAATATTTAATGGGTTTTGCTCTTCACCAACAAAATTTTTACAAACACTTTATACTTAATGCTGTTCGTGTGCTAGTGAGAAGAAAAAAAAATCACATACTAGTTTGGTTGCAGTACCTGCTGCTATATTAGATTCGAACCCCCACCCTCGTTGGTCGAGTGACGAGTGGTAAGACATCTGCACTAGTAAGCAGGAGGTTATGGGTTCGAGTCCCAATTAAGTTGTTTGTAAATTGTTTTCTTACTAGAACTCGAGAACAACACTAAGTATACAGCGTTTGTAAAAACTAAGAAGCCTGTGAAGACAAAAACCCAATATTGAATTTACATCAACCTGATACAAATCCCATCCTATGAATAGTTTCAGCTCCTTTATTATTATTTTAAAATGAAACACAGCAGCAGAGAAATGAAACTATGTGAAAACAAAGAGTTATATTATTAGAAAAAAACCAAGAGCTATTAAAGAAAATATGAAGACAACTGCGACTGAAAAGATGAAAAAGTAATTTCTCCGATGTATACCACATAAGAACGTTTGGAAATGGGAAACAGGACACCTTGATGTTATCATGAACATTAAAACTTTGGGCAGTTTCACATTTTGTGGGTTTCTTGTCTCTTTCAAGAGATTCGATTTTCTTTTAATAATGCAGACACAGAAACTCAACACTCCAAGCCAAGCAGACTTATCTGAAAGTGTACAATGCACTCGTGATTAAGATTATTTTCTGTGGGGAAAATGTTTGAAGCTTTTTAATTATTTTCCAATATCTTTAAAACAATACTACTTGAAAAGGCGACGATGCAGAAGTTGAGGTCGATGGGTGGACAAGGGGATGGAAAGGAATTACCTAAGAAATGTCACCTTCACACGTGTATACAATCATGAAGACAGCAGCCAGGTTTTATAGCATTGATCTTTTTTTCGGCCAGACTTGTAATGAGCCAATCACAAGTCCATCACAAGCTCATCACCAGTCAATCACAAGTCAATCTTAAGTCAAATCACAAGTCCAATCACAAGTCAATCACAAGTCAATCAAAGTCAATCACAAGTCAAATCACAAGTCAAATCACTAGTCAATCACAAGTCGATCACAAGTCAATCACAAGTCAATTTGCAAGCAAGGTCACAAGTAACAAAGGATAAACAATAAGAAACGAATGACTTAGTCACTGCTCATTTGAATAGCCTCTGACTTGATTTGAGGCTGCATGACTCTATGGATGACTTGTGAAGTTGTGATGACTTGTGATGACTTAAGCTTACTTGTGACGACTTATGATGACTAATGATGACTTGTGACGACTTGTGAGGACTTGTGACGACTTGTGATGACTTATACTTACTTGTGATGACTTGTGATGACTTGTCATGGCTTGCGATGACTTGTGATGGCTTGCGATGACTTGTGATGACTTGTGACAACTTGTGATGACTTGTGATGGCTTGTGATGACTTGATTACAACTCTGTCTTTTTCTCCCTTCTTTGCTGTCTGTGGAGGACTTGACACGCTAGTGAAGATTCCCTCTCTCGGCCTGGTCCTGCTCAATGGCCTCAAACAAGGACTTGAAATTCCCTGCGCCAAAACCCTGCAAAATCCAAACCAAGCTGATTTTAGTATCATGGCAGAAGTACACGTCAGGAAGCTAATGTCAAGACATTTTCTAAGCACAGGAGACGTTGATTACCAGAAACAGGTTATAAGTTTGGCAGGGTTATGGGTGAGTGTACACACGTAGACAGGGGTGATATTGTCAATTTTAAAGAAAAACTGAAAATTGGATGAAAGATCTGAGAGTTGCATTTCTTTCCGACTAAAAAAGTCTGATTTCAGACCAAAATCTCAAGCCTGGTGGAAGATCGAGACTTAAATTTTGTTTCTGTATTTCAACACTTGATCGAGGCCCTATTTTAACCCCTCTCTTTTCATTTCTTCTATCAACATTTCATAAAAAAACACCAAACCAAAACAATAAAAGGCATCTTTTACTAGGCATGCAACTGGGAAGTCACAAAAAAAGAGGAAATTCAAATCTTTCCAAGACTTTGTACAGTTTTTTTCTATTTTCAATGGCACACATTGGAAGTGAAAAAAGAGGAAATCATTTGATCCAAGGAAAAGTTACATGCCTGTTTTACATGTTGGAAAGGAGTCCATGATTCTCAACCCCCCCCCCCCCCCCGATCCACCAGATGGGAAAGTGCATGTGTGTGTATGTGAGGGGGGGGGGGGGGCTGTGCCTTCCCCACCCTATGCCAATGTTCTTACTTCGTGGTTGTGGCGTTGGATAACCTCCAGGAAGACAGTGGGGCGATCCTGGATGGGCTTGGTGAATATCTGCAGCAGGTAACCGTTCTCATCAAAATCAATCAGGATGTTCAACTTCTCAATCTGAAAAAAACCCATAAAACCAACAGGAGAATTCAATCATCAAAGGGAACTAGTGCTTTGCAATTTATGGAAAGAAAATGCACTAGGGGAGGACTTGAACCCCGACCTGCTTACTACTGCAGATGTTTACACTCAACCAAATGTAAGGGCAGAGATGAAACTGCATATGGGAAAAAAAATCAGAAAATAGGCCGAACAAAAATATGTGTCTGAAACCTGGGCCGCTCTGCAGTTACACATGTACATGTACACACATGTATGTACAATACACTTCATACCCAATTTCCGGACACCGCCTCATGTAACTTTGACAATGAGAAAAATCTTCAGGGTTTTCATAAAATTAACAAGCTTAAATTACTGTCAGAGCAATGAAGTGATCTACAAAGTAGTGCACTTCTTACTTGAAAAAGTTGAGAAAAAAGTTTGAAAGACAAGGGCACCATTGATGACACCATTCAATCATGTCCACGATATTTCTTCAAAATTATGGTTTAAATAAAATCACATATTATGGAAAAATCGCTAAAAACTCAAATTTTGTGGGATAAATTACACAAAAATCAGAAAGTTCATTGGAAAAGTCAAAAAGTCGGTTTTCCGATTAAAATGGTAAGGGGTAGAGTGCCAAGTGAGGCACTACACTTATTTTTTGACTATAACAGCACCTAATGGAGTTTACCAAGTCTCATCATTACGCAATCGCCGTTTTAATAAACACATACTGACAGGCTTTATTCAGTCAGTAGTGCACATCTATCCCCTTTCGTGCCTTTGAGTGACCATAGAAGGGTCCTACTTTCCTTGACACATAACCTCTGGCCATAGGACCCTCCTGCAAGTGGTCAGTCCCTGAGGGTGCATAGGCATGCAGTAGTGACCCCATTGCCAGTCAATATGTGTACATTATGACATTAGCGGGTGTGACATTATGGGTGGTCAGTTCCTGAGGGTGCATAGGCATGCACTAGTGACCCCATTGCCAGTCAATATGTGTACATTATGACATCAGCGGGTGTGACATTATGGGTGATCAGTCCCTGAGGGTGCATAGGCATGCACTAGTGACCCCATTGCCAGTCAATATGTGTACATTATGACATCAGCGGGTGTGACATTACGGGTGGTCAGTCCCTGAGGGTGCATAGGCATGCACTAGTGACCCCATTGCCAGTCAATATGTGTACATTATGACATCAGCGGGTGTGACATTATGGGTGATCAGTCCCTGAGGGTGCATAGGCATGCACTGGTGACCCCATTGCCAGTCAATATGTGTACATTATGACATCAGCGGGTGTGACATTACGGGTGGTCAGTTCCTGAGGGTGCATAGGCGTGCACTAGTGACCTTATTGCCAGTCAATAATACATTATGACATTAGCGGGTGTGACATTACCATATCGAGGTTCTCGGTAATGCTGATCTTGGCAGTCTTGAGCCTCTCCCGTAGATTCTTGTAATACGTGGAGGGGATGGTCAAGAAGTTCTGGCCCCTGGCCTTGAGGTTGCCCACCGCCTCGATGATGTTGTCCGTGTTCATCGCAATGTGCTGGACCCCTGCGGTGCCATAGTAATCGACGTACTCCTGCAAGAGAAATTTGTTATATAGGGCTCGCTCAATGACGGCCATCTGCAACTGCGTATTTATCGCAATCAAGCACGCATGGCGCAGTGTTGTAAATGTTCAAAACACGCGCGCTTGTTGCTCGAAATGTGTTGGAAATACGACCCAGCCGATGCGCGTTATGCAAGTTGACGCTCAAAATGCCGATGCACGTGGATGGTCCGTAGGAAATGACGTCATTTGAACGAGACCTATTCATATTTTTACAACACCAACACCTTACTACCAGGTCCCACTCCTCATATTAAAAAAACCAAAAATCATGATGATCTTCTCTGGATTTCCATATTTGAGCAGTTCATTACATAGTCTATGGAATGTCCCCTTGCACAGCAAAGGTCTATGATATGTGAGCAGATTCGGCGTTATATGCAATTAGCGTCTTGACCCCAAGATTCTGACCAATCGGCTAGCGGGCAACCCAGACAGAGGCAAACTATCTCGCAGACGACCGGCAAGGTTGAACCCGTGCCGACAGTTCCGCACACTGTCTGCGCAGTCTGCATTAACGTCGATATGGAAACTAAGCTTTACTGTTAATCCCGTGTTACTTACGCCTGGACACGTGAATGGACTTGTGATTTACTCGTGATCATACTTGCGATGTGCTTCTGATCCTTCACAAGTGTCTAGACTACAGGGTTCAACCTTAACTTTTTTTTCACTAGCCAACCGGGCTACTGAAACAGACTCTTAACTAGCCCGCGAGCATTTTCACTAGTCCACATGTTGTTGTTGGCTATTTTTTTAGCTCAAATACAAAATGGCGTACTTTCAGGTTCAATTCTGTTACAATTTTGTCAGTGTTTTTAATAAACAGATTTAATAATTTAACCCTTTAAAACAGTTGATAAAATTAGACACAAATTGATGCAGGTTTGCTTTCTGAATTTAATGATATATTTCTTCCTGTCCTTTCATCTTTGCCGTATCCCAATATTTTTTGACTCGCCAGCCGGGCTACTTAAGGAATAGTTTGACTGGCCCGCGGCTGTTTTGACTAGCATTTGGCTAGCAAGGTACCGTTATTTTCAAACCCTGGAATATAACACTGTCTTGAACCCCTCAAACTACCTGGATCTGGCTCTTCCGTTTGCCGTTTGCCGGTTCGTTGATGGGCATCTTGATTGTCTCCTCATAATTGGTGACGACAATGGAACGCAGTGCGCTGTACTCCGTGTGAATCTGTAATGAAACCAACAGAACACTGCTCAAACTAATCCAGAAAAGAAACTCTCTTTTTTAAGGTAAATTTGTGACTGTCTTGAAAGGACCAGTTTAGAATACAAAAAATGAATGTTTATGAGTACAATGGTAAGAATAATTTCATGAGGTGACACATTTCATCTGTCACCGAATGAAAATATTCTTACCATTGCACGAATGTGGAACACTCATTATTTGTTTTATACAACACCTGAATAAATCCTCGTCATCTGATATAGTTTGCCGCGTTTTCTCTTCTCAGTCCTGAGTAAGATCTCGACAAGAACTTGTTCAGTTGTGAATCAGTATAATGCTTCAACAGATGTTCCTGTATGTTTTGCAGATTTGTCTAATCGTTTGGCAGCATAATTTTATTTGCTTCTTTGTGTTAGCAGCATCAGCATCACCTACAAGTTTTGATATTTCATCTTCTGTTGACCTAGACCTAGCTCTAGACAACTGATTCGGATGCAGCCAAAGTTCTATACATCATGCAACAGAACTTCCATTGTTGGGACGAATAATTCAATGACATGTGATCAGCGATCAACCAATCAGATGACGGGGAATTATTCAGGTGTTGTATAAAAACTATTATTCAATATTGGGTTTTGCCCTTCACTGACTTATTTTATAAAAACTGTATACTCAGTTTTGTCCAGAGAGATTGTGAGAAAAATTCACAAACTATATGGGTGGGACTCGAACCCACGACCTCCTGCTTACTACTGCAGACGTCTTACCACTCGACCAGCGAGCTTACTGGGGTCAGCTGGCTTGTTGGAATCTGATATAGCAGCGGGTACTGCAACCAAACTATTCATAACAGAAGATATTAATAAACTTGAACCTCACCTGTTTATCGTCCACCGACCAGAAGCGATGGAACATAAGGTTTTTTTCGTACCTGCAGAGAAACAATGATGACATTGTTTGGTGAGTAACGTTGATCAAAGTAAACGTGAATATGCCACGAATTAACAAATTGCCACAGGTTATTACTATTATTATTGTTATTATTATTTTTTTTGGGGGGGGGGGGGTGCTAATCGTCCTTACTTGCAGCAGATGCTGAATTGCAAAGGACGTAGCTACAACGTGATCGAGTCAGAGGCACGTAATAATCGTGAACCAATGGTTTGGAATGACTTACCATTCAGCAATTGTCTCCATTTCTTCGTCAGGTTGGTTCCCAACAACGTGGTCCACGAAGTTCAGTCTCCCAGGAGGCCTGTCAATATTGTATGGTTTTATGGATTTAGAGGAGAAAATCCAGTGTAGTGCAATGCAATACAAGTGTGAACGGGTTGAACTGTAGCAAGCTTTCCTATGTATCACTTACTTGAGGACTCAGAACAAATATGACAATGTATTTAGATGCAAGAATATATCGAACATTCAAATATTCGATCATCAACCGAATATTCAAATAGCTTTTTTGCCGGTTTGAATATTCAAAACAAAATAAAAACCACGCGCGTACACACATGGCTGTGATGTTTTTTTAATCGTGAAGTTGCAGTGCTTTGTCAGATGCCACTTTTTTGTCGACGGTAAGTTTTCAGTCAATGACAGTTCATTGTTCCCATCCAGCAGCCCATAATATCGACACAGAACACAAATTTTAACTGGCGCGTTTTGCTTACAAGTTTGACCAGCACAGCACTCTGCTGCAGCTGGCAAATGTCAAACTTGATCAGCGGTTTCAAATATACAAATATTCAGTCAAATGCAGTTTCAAATAATCAAATTCTAATTTATTCGGAAAGAGACAGCCCTAATTTACTTTGCTACAGCATATAACACGCGGGTCTATGGGAAGAGGCTGCAGCGGCTTCCATAGGCACGTGTGCAACTTCCAGTCGTAGCCAAGTAATTTGGACACAGCCATACTTACAGGATTTTTGTCAGTGGATCCTGAAACATTGGTGCTTTGTATCCCGGCAGGAATAGACCCTTGAAATCGCGCCTCTCCACAAATGTGTGAGTAGTGTCCCCATACTACAAAGAGAGAAGAAGCTGTCAATGAACTTTATTGTTTTTCCATGCCATCAAATAAAACAACAATTTTACTCCTAATCTTGAAGTTTTGCAAAATCACTTTTACCCATTGAGGTTAGCGCCCACACTTCAAATTCCTTTGAGGTAATCTTCTGTGGAGTGTGGATAACACTTCAAATCCCTGCACAATTCTTTTGTGTGGTTAAGGGTGCAGACCAGTAAATCAGTCCGAAATTGCCTTCGCTGGCTAAATCAAGATTTGCATGCCCTCAAATTCTTCGGTATTTTAGCATATTGTGGGCCATGAACTTGGGGGTTTGTACAAAATATGGGTGGAAGCCGTGCAGAGAACTGCGAGCTCGTATTAGTGTGAAATGTGGACGATGATTAGGCCCTAAAATGGCTGTATTTTGCACTGGAGAGTAGGCGTCCTTTTTAAAAATGGCGATGGGCTTCAGGACTGCTTTTAGGGGTGATCCTCTTTGGATGGAATTTTCTCCCAAAAGTCATTGGTTAACCCCCCCCCTCTCCAGAAAATTGAACAGAAAATGAAAGATGATGAAATAAGCTTTAATTTGATGTACGTCTTGAACACCTCAGAGAGTTGTGAGTATTTTTCCTGAATTTCTGAAGTGGGGGCATTTATCATTGGGATCTATGGAAACTTATTTACTGGTCTACAACCATAAGCTCAGGGCAAGCAGGCAGATTCAGTCACGCTTCACTGCTCTCCACAGTGCCGTTTTTGTGTGCAGTGACTCTCTGTGTGACACAGTTAATACTTACTTCATATCCTTTCACCTTAAACTGACCTGCAGGGTTTTAAAGGTTTTTTTACATATTGCTCTGAATACTGACTTCCTATGAGGAGTGTTAATAAATCGGTCGATTTCTAGCCCTAGCCAAGACATTCGGATGCGGTGAACAATTTTTTGAACCTACCGTTTGGATCTGAGCAAACGTGACGGAGCCACCTTCGTCATCAACCTCCTCCCAAGGTTCCTTGACAACGGTTGCGCCTCGCTCGCGAGCTTTCTGTTGTAGTTGGGGGATAAAGATACAATTTCATTGTTACTTACCCTTGCAATAAATATGGCAACAATCCACATGTAAAATTTTATGAAATGTGAAATGTCAACATTTACATGGTGTGTTCATGTATCAGAGGTGGTATTGAGTCACTCGCAAGTCAAATCACAGTTCAGGTTACAATGAGGGCATGAATAGTATTAAAGGTATGCCTTTGCTATATTTCATTTGAATAGATTGCGGCTTGACTCGGCTATAATAGCTTTGGCACATGCAGGAAGTGGTGCGTACTTCACACGTGAACCAGTACAGTCCAGTACGGGTATGCGGTGTGTCCTGTCCACGGGCTCTAAAAAGAGGTAAAAAAGCGCCCTCTTTTGTTGGCGCACGGAGCCCATTGCATAGGATTATCCCACAATGCCAATGAATGGGCTAAATCTGGCCCATTGTGCAGACCAGATGCATGACAAGACTTCCAGTGAATAGCCATGCTGAATCAATTGAATAGAATTGTGTGTGCGCTCTGAGACCAGACTTAGTAGGCTTGACTAGCCAGTAATTAGCTGATTTAAAGGGAAGATACAACATTTGCAAACATCAAAAACGAAATTTATCACGTATTACCTTACTGGATTGTTAGGGAATGACAGTCTAAAGCATCCTGTACATTCATGGCTCCTGGTGTGCTGACATTTTCAAGAAAAATTGTACTTTTCCAACGGTGGATGGCCGACCAGCGTTAGAGAAAACTGGCTTTTTTCAAAAACTGTCTTAATTTGTCATATTTAGTTATTCTGCATTTACTTGCAATTGATTACGCACCTGTGAAGCAGTACAAGCCTGCTAGACTGATTTTCTGACCTTAACATTTCCCAAAGTCTATAAATTGCTTTGTTATATCTGAAGTGGGGTCAGGGAACCAGACTACAAGAACATGAATGGTTTTCTTGGTTTTCCCAGCATCTACGAGCCCAAAACGTCAAACAAGTCATTTTAACAATATTTGCTATAACATACTAATCCTCCAAATCCATTTATTTCTGAAAATTGCAGCAAAAGCAAATGTTGTACATTCCCTTTAAGAGCGTTTTGAGTGGCATATTTAAACAGTCACGAGTCATTTCAGTCTTCACAAACTGTATTAAAATAAATTTAAATTTACCTTAAAAATGGACATGATGTCTTCCACTGCGAATGCAATGTCTTTAACACCATCGCCGTGGAAAGTCTGGTGCCTTCCCATCTCTGTCAATAGATTAAGGGTGTTATTGCATTACATGAGGTTGGCAACCAGGCACAATTTCAGGAAAAGAGAACTGAAGTTTTGCAGACTAAACTTGCCCACACCGGCCAAAGCACAATTTGTACACTGTCAAATTCTCTCTTAACAGCAAATTTTGTGCATTAAAGTGTGCAACTTTCTACTCCTCTTAAATGTACGGAATACTATTTGATATTTTGTGGGTGTTAATTTTATTGAAAAGTGCACTTCTCTAAACATTTGAAAGTTTTCCATGCTTTTCTGGACAACTGAGGGCGCTGTTGCTGTGATGTCATTTCAGGAAGACACTGTTCAGTTAAATAGGGATTTTCTGTTCAAATTTTGAACCCCAAAACGTGCTCATTGAAAACATTTATGAGAATAGTTCACTCATTTGGTTACTGCCATGTACTGACAAAACAACGAATCGCAAAAGAAAAGAAAATTTACGACAGCAAAATATCCAAAATTCCGGCAACTTCTGGTGCTGAAATAGCTTAGAAATTTGCATTAACATGAAAACCAAAAAGGCACAAATACCTTTGAAATGACAAAACGAAAATTGGAAATAAGGTTTAATGGGACACAAAGGTGCATTTTCAAAGATTGCATTAAACAAAATTACATTGCATGGGCTCTTTAAATAAATCTTGTTTAGAACTTTCCTCCTAAACAAGATTAAACAGGCATTTTAAAATTGTTTATTTCACATTGATAGGAACAAACAGATTTCAAGGGGAAAACATTTTTTATTGGCAAACAACTTCATAATGGGCCAAACTAGGTTAAAAAAATGCATGCAAAGATTTTTATGAGTTAAATGTATTCAAACCAATTTCAATAGATCAAATTAGGTTTTGCCCTTCACCGACATATAAACAATGTATGCTCAGTGTGTTACCTCCCGAGTGAAAGTTGGAAAAATCACTCAGGTGGGACTCGAACCCACAGCCTCGTGCTTTCTAGTGCAGATGTCTTACCACTCGACCACCGAGCTTACGGGATCGGTTGGCTGGTTCGAATCTGATGTACATTGCAGCGGGTACCGCATTTAACTATTCAAAAGATGGAATTTTGCATCGGGGTGATGTAAATCAAATTAGGTTTTGCCCTGAGTATACAGTGTTTATACGTCGGTGAAGGACAAAACCTAATTTGATTTACATCACCCCGATGCAAACTTCCATCTTATGGACAATTTCAATAGGCTGAATTGTACAAAACTCAAAAATTTGAGTCACAGAGCCCACACTTAAATGGGTTAACAGTAATGTATACTGAGGGGTTCACCTGGGTGTTATAGCTTAGGGCAGAATATGTATACAGCTGTATCTCACCTTCTGTTATTTTGCCAGTCGGGTTCAACGGAGATTGGAAGACAAAAATAATCTGTTGAGATTAACAGAAATGTTTTTAAAGAGATTTAATGAAGTCACATCAGACATACAATGAAAACTTCTATTGCATTATTTTGACATCAACTTTCTTCTGGTTTCTTCAAGTATTTCCAATAGCTTATGCCTGGGTAATATCTGAAGGTATCAGACCATTTCAGCTTGAAGGTTTGATAGATAGCACTGGGACAATTTTTTTCGGCACTTGGGCAGTGAAAGAATGGAAGCTTTTGAGAGGACCAAAAGTTGGAGAAATTGTGTTTAAAGGTAGGGTAGATCATTTGTCATTTGTGCATTTTTATCGTTTGAAGCAACAAAAATGCTCAAAATCTAAAGACAGGTACTAACTCACCTGATTAACTTTTATTCTAGGATCTTGGCTTCAATTCAAAAGTTGCCGAGCGCGTGCACCAATTCACCGTATTTGCCGAATTACAAACCAACTACAAACAGAAAATTTCCAAAAATGTGTCACTTGACGCATCTTTGGAAATGGCCTGTTATTGCTTTCTTAAATATGACAGCATGCCAGAAAAAATAAATTCACAGGGAGTTTATTGCCATCACTGTCTTTAAACCAAGTTAGCTTTTCAGCAATTTGGTCAGTTACTTTTTGGATAGCTGCAAATGATCTACTCTACCTTTAACATCTAAAAAGAGGTTTTACTTGAGTTTCTTTAGTGGTGTATGTCGGAAGATGCAGGTACCAGCGCCACTACTAACAAACATGACACGAACGTAATACACAGCATGAATAAACTACAAATGTTAAGGGTTTTTTAAAGACAAAAGAGATCAGCACTCTAAGACATTAGTATTTTCCGTGAATAAATCCATGTCTGAAAATGTTAAATTTTGGATTTTTACAGGCATTGAAAATCAGCATAGCCCTAAAATGAGCACGCTCACATGAAGGGACAAGGTAGCCATGATGCAACTACATTATAGAAGAAAAAAAATCTTCATAGAAGGAAAACAATTATAAGCCTTACACGTATGTTATGGTGTAGACAAATGTAGGCAACCTCAACCATGGCAGATATCTGTCAGCCATTGTACTAGGCAATTGGGCCCTAAAGTACCATTTTCAGTTCATTCATACATATGTGGATTTTGTGGTCCAAAGTTCTGTCTGGCTCGTCAGACATTTAATCTTTTTATTAATTGCATGACATTTTGTTACTGTGCTTGACTTTTAAAAATGTGTTGAATTTTATACTTAATTCGTCTAAAGATCACATCTGCCGTTGTAGGTCATCCTTAAAAAATTTGCATTACAAGCCCCTCCCCCTATGACATACCCTTTCAGCTTTACATATATCTTGCAACGATGTACCACCATTTGGGATCAATTGCTATACAGTAAATTATTTACTGGTACTGGTTATACTTCAGGCCAAAAAAACCCCTAGTTCTGCTTCCAGTTACCCTGCAGGTCTACCCTATTTTGACAGCCCCTACCTTAATTTCGTTTTGGCAAAAATGAGGGGAAAAACCCCCGAAAACCATCAATTTCTACCTTTTACCCTTGACTACACACAGACACCTCCATATGATCGTGCACAACAAAAAATTTCCCAATTTTTTTAAAAATTCTCTACCTACATACCCTATTTTTAAATGCCAACTAATCGGAAGCAGAACTATATTTTTTTTTGCCTAAGGGTTCAAAATGTATTCTGTGTATTTGTCCGTAACAAGTAGTGTACACTTTAATGCACACAGCTGTTGCTGATTCGTCATGTTTTTTGTTTGTGATTCCAAAGCATGCCATTAATCTACATGTAAGTGCTGAATAACGGAAGTTAACGATTAATCATTAATTCCCAAAATTGAAATTTACAGGCAATATCTTTTTATCAATTACAAAGTTCACTACTGATAAAAAAAATGGTATGACGGTAATCATGTTGTGTGAGAGAGTCAAAAAGTAAAAAAAACTCCAATGAGACCAATTTACCGCGTTGAAAGATTTTGGCAAAATTGTAAAAGTCAAAAGCAGATAAGAAGGGACAGACAGGAGAAGTGTTGAGTTACAAGTAAATTCATAGTTTCTGTAATTTTAATCCCCCTTGTTTTACTGAGTTGGTTTCATTACCTTTTTTTGACAAGCACGGTGGTTTTGTCATAGTAAATTATTTTTGTTTTCGTTATCAGGCCAATGAAGCTGTGAGTTTTGTTACTGTTTGTTTGCTTCTCACTTCAATTTAGTTAGGCCTTATCGTATCTATTTTCCCATAATTATCAATAAATGGAATTTGGAAACAGTAAATAACAGTGGAGGTTATCTTTCAACTAAGCCAGAGAATGTGGCAAGCGAGCACACACATGTATAACTACGCAAACTAAAACAAAACAAAGCAAAAGTTAATTCAAATTTAGCAAATAATTAAAAAATCAATTGAACAAAAAGATGGTACACGAAAATGGACATTCAATTTACAGCCTGTATCACAAGCTTGCTAGCACATTTTTTTCTTGGCTCAACAAAAATATATTTATTTATTAAATAAAGTGAATTATATTATCAGGTAAATTGGGATTCGCCTGGTAGTGTTTTTACTTCAGACTTGCATGTATAGTACTCATCGATTTACCCTAACCTCCCTAACTCCATCAAAATCCATCCCCTCATTTTGGTGGATTTTGGGGGACTTGGTCCAACAGGCCTGGTGTGACCAAATATTGATGGAGTATGATGGACATGGGCCTGGAGGCCCAAAGCAAAGCATGCATTGGAAGCAGTGGGATTGATGGATTTGGGGGAACTTGGTCCTGCAGGCCTGGTGTGACCAAATATTGATGGAGTATGATGGACTTGGGCCTGGAGGCCTAAAGCAAAGCATGCATTGGAAGCAGTGTGATTGATGGATTTGGGGGGACTTGGTCCAGTAATAATAATAATTATAATTTGGGAGGCTAATTATCCTTACTCGCAGCTGGTATGCTGAATTGCGAAGGACGCGGCTACAATGTGGTCGGGCCGCTGGCACGTAAAGGCGCCTATGGCTGCCGGCCACATCGACCCATATATGACCACGGAGCACAGCCTGAGATCGAAAGTGTTTGATTTTTCTGGAGGGAGGAAAACCGGAGGGCCCGGAGAAAAACCCTCGTGGCACAGGAGAGAACTAACGCACAACTCTACTCACATGTGATCCGCAGCCAGGATTCGAACCGTGGTCACCTTGGTGAGAGGCAAGCGCTTTACGCACAAGCCACCCATGCCACCCAGTACTTAGTAAAAGCCAGTAGGGAGTTCAGACGAAATTGATAGTTAACTCAAGTCTTATTCAGTGACTTAAGTAATTAGCTCATGCACTCTCTAAAACTAAAACACTTCTATGTAGGTATAGTTAATCGCTTAAAATGTACAAGACAAAAGCTTTGCGTTTTTTTGGTTAGGATAGGTAGACGGTTAGCCTACGTTCAAGTCTGAACATTCCTGCACCTACCTTGTCCTGCTTGACTGCATGTGATACCACCTCTCTACTCCCCGTTTCCAAGCCTTTGTAGGCATAGGGTTCAAATCCCATACGAGCGCAATAGTACGAGGCTGCCTGCAAAATTATAACAATGGTTAAATCTAAAGGCTGCTTACAAGATTTTAAAATAAATGCACCCCCCCCCCAAAAAATAAACCCAGCAAAGTTGAGTTTATTTCCCATTAGAAAATAAGAAGAAATCCACAGTGAAGAAAGTCAAATATTTGACCCCTAATTCCTAGATAATGTTCAGTGTTTGTTTAGTATTGATACTTTTTATTTGTAACCTCAGTGATGGGCAATCATTTTATTTATCAATATGAGTTTCAAAATAATTTTAGACTGAGAAAGGTCTTAAATTCCGAATTTGATCATTAATTACCAGAACTTCCCCACTGACCAAATTTTCCAAAAACCACTAAAGTAGCTTCAGAATTAGTTTGAAAATTTGGGACTCACTGGGATTGAGTGCTGAAAATCATGCAAAACGAAATCAGGCCAACTTTACTCATCATTTAGCCAGCAAAATTCTCCAAAATGTTCACTGGGCAAAGAAAGGGTCTTCCGTATTTCACCAAAAAGTTGAAGACTCAATTCAATTTGTAAAGGAGACATTTCTTCCATATTTTGCACATGAGATGGAAGTCAAGTGATTTCAAAATGGGGCTAAAGACTAGACTGGTGCATGTCCAACCATGGTCAACTATTTGAAAAGACTGACCTCTTAATTCGTTGTCATCAGTCTGGTGTCTGACTATGGAGAAATGTGTAGAAATAGAGACTAGTACCAGACATGCCAGTTGTTTCTTTTTGGCACAGTTGATTGATGAAGTACTGCATGGTTGGTGGACTGGTTGTTTCAGGTGCCAGTCTATTTTCTTGTATTGCATGTTTTCAATACCTTAAGTTTTGGGACTCTGATCATAAACAGTATTGAGAGTCCCAAAGTTTCGGACTAGTGTATGAGAGTAGTAGGCCCTACTGCATCAATCAACTGTGTCAAAAGAAACATCTGGTAACCTGTTTGTATTCTACCTAGTCCCAATAGTCATACAGGGCGTTGTGTCATGGAGAAGTCATGCCACCAGACTACTGAATGGTCAATCATTTCAAAAACTTGGACATGTACCAGTCTAGTCTTAGGCTTTGAATTGAAATCACTTCACTCTCAGCTACATACACATTAGTCATAAAGGTGCAAAATGTTGAAGAAAAGTTCGCCTTTAAAAATTGGATTGAGACCTCAAACTTGGCTGGTGGGATACTGATGACCTTGTCTTTGCCTCATGAAAATGTTGGAGAATCTTGTCTGCTGACTAAAAGAGCAAGTACAACTAAGGCCAAGTTCGGGCAAGGACCATTAGTCGACTAGTGGTTGATTTGTGACGTACCTTACGCCTGCGCACTAATAGCAAAGTGCGAACGTCTCTAGTCGAACGCTGGTCAAAATGTCATTGCAAAACGTCTGGATCCTGGCTCCCTGCTGTACGTTATGAATGCTCGTGGCTATGGTTACCAGCGAAGCAACCAACCCCAGTAGGTTGGTTCCAAATAGTCGACTAGCGTAGTGAACCATCGTCGACTAGACAGAGTTCGGGCAAGCGTTAGTCAACCAATGGTTAACTATAGTCCTTGCGCGAACTTGCCCTAGGTTGGCCTGATTTTGTTGTGCATATGTTTTTCTGCACTCAAGGTCCCAGTCTGCTTCAGAATATTACAAATAAAATACTTTTCATTTTTCCCCAATGAAATTTAAGCAAAAATCACTTTCTGTAAAAATAAGGGGTTTTTTTACTCCTTACTAACAAGAACTAGGGTCTACTTAACTAAAAAAAACCTATCATTCAACGGTTCAATGAGACTGCAGCAAGCCTACAAACACACCTCCAAAATTGACCAATCACAGCGCAGTATGCCGGTCCAGCCATCATGGCTGCACGGACACATCACGCGGCGCTGATGATAGCATTTTTCACCGACAGAAACCCCGCAAATCCCCGATATTTTATGACATACCTGCTTGGCATTTCCGACCCAGAATGTCAGATGATCAAACGCGATGAAACGTCCTTTCTCGGGCTGAAAAAAAATGACGAAGTTAAGAAATCATAGACCTTCCCTTTACAATCGTGCCAATGTCTGAATATTGTTGACATGATTTTAATGGTCTGCGCATGGAGGAAGGAAAATTTCACAATTTTTTTTACAAACCTTTTGGCCCTTGTCCGTGTATGTAGTCTGAAATAAAAGAGACAAAACATATCTTCAGATTAGTGTGAATATTTCAAGTATATTTAAAAATCAAGTGAAGTTGAAAAATGTAACATTTTGTTTACCATTTTCAATTTCTGGTCGGCGTGACTGATGCAGTGTACGTGTGTAGCTAGCCGGACGTCGTGTGTACGTGCGAGATAAAAATTCATGAGGCGGCTCGCTCACGCGCCTACACACCATCGCCGCGGCCGGCCTTATTACGTCATTGAATAATTACATATATTGAGCTATTGAGGGCGCTATTCAATATTATCGGTGATCAGAAAATTCTGAAAAAAAATCTCAAGGCTATTGCTTTGGCTTAATTCTGGCAGCCCTTGTCGTTTCTGGATCTGTGATGTTGGCAGAGTAGACATATACGACAGAGACTTGGTATAACTATGGCGGAATTAAGGTGAGTAGCCTATTAAATAACACAGAAAAGCTAACCTGCTTTGGGGTCATGTTGCGTCACTAGTCCGAAAATTTGGGACTCTCAATACTGTGTCACCCCCCTGGTCACAATAAGTTAGGCCATAGCCTAGGCCTAATTTCTATAAAATAAAATAAAAATGCACTTCCAGTTCCAGTGGGGGTAACATGATGACACTTTCTGCTATAAAACGAAATGATCAAATTATCATGAAATACCTTGCTGGATTGTTAGGGAGTGACAGTCTAAAGCATCCTGTAAAATTGTGGCTCCTGGTCACTTGCTGGTGTGCTGATATTTTCAAGAAAAATGGTATTTTTCCAACGCTGGTCAGCCGACCAGCGTTGGAGAAAACTGGCTTATTTACAAAAACTGCTCCTAATTTCATATTTAGTTATTCTGCATTTTCTTTGCAATTGATTACACACACCTGCGAAGAGGCACAAGCCTGCCAGACTGATTCTCTGACCTTACAACTTTTACAAGTTACAATTCCCCAAAGTCTACAAATTGCTCCGTTTCATCTTAAGTGGGGTCAGGGAACTAGACTAGTACAAGAACATGATTGGTTTTCTTGGTTTTTCCAGCATCTACAAGCCCAAAACGTGAAACAAGTCAGTTTAACAATATTTGCTATAACATACCGGTACTAATATCCTCCTAATCCATTTATTTCTGAAAATTGCAGCAAAAGCAAATGTTGTACATTCCCTTTAAAGTGTTGTAATTTCTATAAAAATGGCACTTCCAGTTCCAGTGGGGGTAACATGATGATACTTTTTGTTAAGTGTAAAGAAACCAGAAAAAAAAGTATAATGTGTGCTCTTAAGGTCTAGTTCTGTCTCTGACCTGGATCACCTTGCCTTATTTATCACAATTTGTCACATACATGTACATGTAGCCTAGCCCTACATGCATTTTCATAATCCTTAACAAGTGGGGTGCTAGCCTAGGGCCTATAGGCTATAGTATAGGCGGATCGACACAACTTTGCATGACCTCTGGTCAATGCGAGGTGAATACAAACGCTTGAACGTACAGCTTTGCACGACGATAATGCGTTCACCTCAGAGCATTTCCACCTCACTAGCCGGAAGTGACGCGCAAGTTGTGTCCTCCTATTAACTATTTGTGGGCACAACTAGAGAGATCTTTAAAAAAAATCCTAGTTCTGGTGAGCCCAGATGCTTTTACGTTTTATGTGTTTTTCTGACCACAAAACGCTGCATCTTCTGCTTCTGCTTCTGCTCATATACTGTACACAACGCCCTGTTGGACTATCTCGGTACAGTGGTCAAATGTGGCATGCGAGCTTAGATTCTGAAGTGGGCGCGGCCAACAGAAGTAACCTAGTATAACTGCCATATTACACAAGTGCTCACCTTGATCGTAACTAATGTACATCACGCAATCCTGGCCTTCTGTATTTGATGCACCCATGAACTGCATTCAAATTTTAAAACAAATTCAGGCTTTTGTTAGGTCCAGGTTTTTATAAGACGTTGTAGATGGGCACGACAATAATTTATAAAACAAGCCTTGTTTTCATCCTTGGCAACCTCGCAGTATTGTGGTGTGCACCTATAACGTAGCCACATTGGATCCACCTAAGGAACTCTTGAATGACCTCATCTGGCTGCACACTAGCGAGGCTCCGGACCTCTATGCCGTGGGCCTTCAAGAGGTCAGCTCCAAACCTCACGAGGTCATCCAGAGCACCCTCAGCGATGATCCCTGGACCGAGGCCATCTCGACATGCGTGTGTGAGAAGGGATACGTTATGGTGGGTACAATTCCATTGGCACTTTTTTTGTTGAGTCCACCACAAGTCCGGTCATTGGGCCAATAACATTCCAAAGACCATCTACAGTAAACTCCCTGGGGAGTATACAGCTGGATGCTGCCCTATTAGCACAACTTGGTAATTCAAACACATCTTTGCCCTCTTGGGTACTCATGTACTCCTGGGTAGAGAGAAGTAATGAGTGACAAAGTGCCTTGCCCAAGGACACACGCACCATACCCCCAGACTGGACTCGAACCCACAACCTGTGGAATTACCCACAGGATCATGAGTTCAAATCGCCAGACCGTGAGGCCAGGGCACTCTTTTCTGTGCAGAGAGTAATAATTTATTAATTATCTGGGGGTTTTTTTCTAGGTGAGTTCCATCCGACTTCAAGGTATCGTCCAGCTCTTGTTCGCTCGCATGGTTCACTTGCCGTTCCTGCGAGACATACAGACAGACTTCACACGGACGGGCCTGGGAGGCACTTGGGTAAGAAATGGCCTGGCATGGCATGGCACCTCTTGAGGGCTCAGTGTTTCTCATTTGAGACATTAACCCTCCTAGTGGGAAGTCCGCATTTTAGAGCAATACATGTATGTAAAACCCTTTCAAATCCTGCAGGTCAGTTTCAGGTGAAGGGATAAGAAGTAGGTATTTAGCACACATAGTCACTGCACAAAAACAGTACTGTGGGCAGCAGTGAAGCTTGACCAAATCTGCCAACTTGCGTAGTCTAGGGGCTAGACGTTGCATGGTTTGATACGCGACAACCCGCCGCTGCGATAACCCACCTCAAGAGGGCGCTATCATGACCAACCAATATCGCCCGCGGACTTGTCAGTAGCAACATCTAGGGTATCTCCTGAAATCTCCTCCCAGGCAATTACGGTCCATTTTCAGTCCCACACATACTACTCACAACAAAAGAGCTGACCAGTGAAGTTGCACAAAGGTTTGCTGCATCTTTTATTGTACTTTAAGAAATTTGAGAGTTTGCTTTGGAGCTACCATGAATTTTTAGAATTGCGCGCTGCATATATTAGGCCAAACAGGTGCGCGCGCATTACACAACCAATAGGAGATGTCCTAGACGTTGCTACTGACAAGTGCGTGGGCGATGTTGGTTGGTCGTGATAGCGCCCTCTCACGGCAGCGGGTTATCACGTATCAAACCATACAACGTCTAGCCCCTAGACTAAACTTGCCCTGAGCTTTACCAAACAAAAGAATTGTGCAGGGATGTGGAGGCTTATACGCCGAGCCTTAAAGAATAAAAATGAGATCAAATGTGTATTAAATGTACTGGTATAAAATAAGATCTGTTGCTGAAACGAATTATCAATTGTTACCTGAGGCAAATCATTTTTTTCAACGAACAGTGGAAGCACATCCGACGAACAGATACCGAGGTTCGCTACCGAGCGCTGGCTGGCCGGCCAGCCGTGCGTGGGCAAACTCTTTCGTTGGAATCCGATGTGATTGCATGCGTGCCCCGGTCATGCATGCAACACGCACGCTGTATGATCAGACCAAACCATTTTTTTGGTAATAAAGGGGTGTATTGTCTTGGAAACAATCATTATCAATATTTTCGCAGAAGAAAAGACCAACTAATACTTTTTATGGAGTCCGAAACATTTCTTTATACGACAGTCAGTTGTTCAACGTCACAATATATATTTTTTCTGGAAATGTATTCAAGAAACGACGTAAAACGCAAAACTGGTGCTAAATCACCCCTTACGAAATGAATGGATTCGTCCGTGCATCGTGCTGTTTTTGAAGAAAGTACGATCGTACACTTGATTTTTTGACGTTACTACTCGTTAGTTATCACAACAATTTGATAAGTTTTGTTGTAAAAAAAGGACTTATTTATTCTTAGGACAAAACAAATCAGCATCTGTTGCCACAAAGCAGGATTTGTAGCGCTCCAGACAGACTCCACATGGGTAGGTTGCATACTCTCTCAAGTGCTGCGGGAAAATATTGTCATTCGCCGGCACAGGCTGCCGGGCCATGCGCTAACTTGCCGGCAGCAATTCCCGGTGTTTATTTCTCATCATCAATGTTCATATTTCTCGCCAATCATAATCATCTTAGTCGCGCTTTAAATTGTGTTTCTTCATGTTTCCACCACTTTTTGCAATTTTCCTGTGGTACCTGATATCATTATCAGTAATGAAAAACAATGAAAACTTGAGACCTACATTTTTCCTTATGGAAAAGGACGTTGTATATAAACAGTTCTCTTATTAAAGGGAATATACAACATTTGCAAACATCGAAAAATAAAACTACCAAGTTTTTGCGAAATACCTTAATAGGATGTTGGTAAATGACAGTCTAAAGCATCCTGTAAAATTATGGCACCTGGTATACTGTCATTTTCAAGAAAAGTGGTATTTTTGTATCAATTTCCAACGCTGATCGGCCGATCAGCGTTGGAAACAACTGGCATTTTTTCAAATACTGGCCCCAATTGACCATTGCACTTGTTTGCAATCGATTACAAACCTATGAACGGGTACGAGCCAGCTAGACTGGTTCCCTGACCTTACAATTCCCCAATGTATGTAAACTGCTCTGTTTCTTCTTATATGGAGTCAGGGAACCAGACTACAGGAAAATGATCGTTTTTCTTGGTTTTTATAGCATTTTCGAACCCAAAACCTCCAAAAAGTCAGTGTAACTATATTTGCTTTATATTTCCAACCCCCCAATTCCATCCATTTCTGAAAATTACAGCAAAAGCAAATGATGTATATTCCCTTTAATCACTATTATCAGGGTTTGACTATAATGGCAAAGATTTCATGAAAAGGTAAACTTGGCGTAATGAATACTTTTTGAAAGACATCTAATGCTGACTACTTGTGTTGCATTTGTTTTACTTGTAAATGGAAATAATATTTATTTTTTTTTAAATAAAAAATCCAACAGGCCCACTTTCTGCAGCATACTGTTAGGGTTTTTTGCTCTTTTTCCAATCATGAATTATGCTTCCAAATGGCCTTAGATTGCACCACAGAGCATCTACAATGTCAAAATTTATCGGGGCCCTTGAGCGCGCCCCGGACCCCACCGCCGTAAGGGCTTCGCGCTTCGTGCTCGCAAGATCCATTCTTCGCATGCCCCTATCCTTTAATTTCATCCTGGCTAGAACCCTGAATGATCGTAATGTCATTTATTTACTGTGCAAATCAAAAAGTAGTGGTGGGATTTAAATCCGGATTTAAATGTGATTTGAATTCCACTTCGAATTCGGCTTTGGTTTTCGAAACTGGAGATTTGAAACCAGCCCTTAAAAAAAAATTAAGCCTTCCATTTTCTTTTTTTTTACACAGGCTTAAGAGAACTCTGGTATACATTGTAATCCCTTAATTTACTCCATGGTCTAGATAGCCTGCTCATTTGACCTATTAGTGACTAATATTTTAATTGTAGTGCTGGTAATGTTTTTACAGGGAAACAAAGGTGCTGTGACTATTCGACTGGACTGCTACGAACGCTCGCTGTGCCTCATCAACACACACCTAGCCGCTCACATGGAGAACTGGGCCGACAGAGACAAAGAATATCACACCATTGTCACTAGTCAAACCTTCTCACATCCAAAGACTCCAACAGTTCTAGATCACGAGTAAGTGACACCCAAAAACAGAAGCAAGGTTTTCTTTCGGTTTTTGTTTGGCAAGCCTACAGTGTTGAAGTTGAGTCCATCACAAGTCCATCACCAGTCCGGTCACAAGTCAATCACAAGTCCAGTCATAAGTCTGGTCACCTGATCACCTGGGGATAGAAATAACAGTGGAAAGCCTTTGTTTATTTGAATAGTGAGTCTTGGGGCAATACGTTGTTGGAGATACATGATAACCCAACGTCGCGAGATCGAGAGGGCATTATCAAGACGAACTGCTATGAGCCACTAACCGCCAGAAACAACGTCTTCAGAATAGTTTAGCAGATGTACAATGCGCGTGCACCTGGTTTGCCTTATATATACAGTGCGCATTAAAATCTTGTTGAAGATACATGATAACCCACCATCGCAAGAGGGTGCTATCACGACAAACTGCTATGAGCCACGAACCACCAGAAACAACGTCTTCGGAATCCTTTAGCAGATGTACAATGCGCGTGCACCTGTTTTGCCTAATATATGCAGCGCGCATTCAAAACATTTCATATGAGTTTCGAGTAAGACTGTTGTGCAACTTCACTGGTCAGCTCTTTTGTGGTGTGTAGTATGCGTGGGACTGAAAATGGACTGTAGTTGCCTGCAGAAGTAGCGCATACGCGCTAGTTTCCCCAGTTTTTCAGGGGGGACATTTTACAAGATTCCCAAGACAGTGTAACTGGCGGTTCATGGGTGATGGCGGTTCGTCGTGATAATGCTCTCTTGCGGTGGCCAGTTATCGCGGTGGCCGGTTATCGCTGTGACGGGTTATCAGTTATTATCGCAGCAGCAAGTTATCAAGTAACAACAACGTCTTTCTCCAAGACAATTGAATAGCTTGTGTCTTGACTGGATGACATGTAATGGACTCGTGTGGACTTGAGATGGACTCAAATACAACACCGTAAGCCTGGCTCATCAAAAGAACTTCTGATGTTGCCTGACGGGATTGTGAAAATAATAATAATAATAACAGAGCAAAAGTGCCTCTTTGTAGCTATATTTTCTTACAAAACTTATTTAGAGATACATAGGATCATTTGCTTTTTGTGCAGTTTTCTTTTTCATTTGAGCAACAAAATTGTTCAAAATCTAAAGTAGGGTGCATAACAACTAACCTGCAGTAGTTTGAGCTCAGTACAGTGGCAACTGGGGCCAATTGCTTTGCACCAAAAGTCTGGCTTATAAAAGCAGGTTGCCAGCCAAAACTCCACATGATGTATATTGCTCGTGATTAGTATTCAGCTGTTGTTTGCTTAGCATGAAAATCGCATGGAGTTTTGGCTGATAATTTGCTTTTATAAGCCAGACTTCTTTTGTGCTAAGCAAATTTTTTGTGCTTAGCAGCGCCGTGAAATTGGGCCCTGCAGTTCATTTTGAGAAAACGGAGGAAAACATTCGCACATTTGTTCAAGTCTCGTAACTGGATTCTGTTGCCGAATTGGGTAATAGTGATGTAGCCCCTTTGAGTACCAATGTAGGTGGATATGTGCAAAATAGGCATTATTATTGTTATTATTTATACTTACTATTGACCGGTAACTCTGTTTGACCCCCAGCTATATCATCTGGTTTGGCGACCTCAACTACCGCATCGAGGATCTCTCGGTTGATGTCGTCAAGTTTCTCAGTACACCCAAGAAACTCCACGTTCTCCTTGAGAAGGACCAGCTGAAGCTGTCCATGAGGAGGGGGCAGTCCTTCGAGGGGTTCCGCGAAGGCCCTGTAGCGTTCATCCCAACCTACAAATTTGATTTTCAAACGGACGACTTCGATACCAGGTAAGTTGGCATCAGCATTTGTGATAATCTGATTATCTGATTATCTCTGTCTTTGTATGTGTTGTATTCAAGTCCATCACAAGTCAGCACCCGATTTCACGAAACTCATTCTAACTTACGATGCATCGCAGTGCTGCGACGTGTCGTATCCCTACGATGCGACGCGTCCTTCAATCCATTTCACAAAACACGTCGTAAGTGCGACGCGTCGTATGTGTATTTATAGCACAATATGGTGACTGTTGCGTGTATTTATTCAGTATACAGTAAATAGCCGTCTGACAGTCAACAAACAGTCCTCGGATCTCCGCTCCAAAAGTTTTTAAAACGAAAAACAAAATGGTGAACGTGTGTTGCAGTTTTAACGAAAACAAGCTCATGGTGGACTGATAGCTCCTTTGGAATTTAAACTGCAATATTCCATGCTAGTTCATAATTATTCAATGCATTTTCCTTTTGCAACTTTACACACATTGTCTCGGTATTATAGTCTTGTTTATGTAATTTTTATGGCATAAAACTGGCTAAGAAAAGGATGCTTCTTATTTTGCGATGACCATCAGTCATGCCGTAACTTGCGATGTGTTTTAAGCCGTTGTCAAGGAATTTAAGATGCATTCAACACA
This sequence comes from Patiria miniata, assembly GCF_015706575.1. Lineage (NCBI taxonomy): Eukaryota > Metazoa > Echinodermata > Asteroidea > Valvatida > Asterinidae > Patiria > Patiria miniata. Next base: position 16,371,319 of record NW_024037061.1, read on the forward strand.
TCGCAAGTTTGGTGAAATGGATCGTACAATGCGTCGCGAGTTGCTACGTGTTACACGTCGTAACTCGGGTTGCGACGCGTCCTAGCGTTTTGTGAAATCGGGCCCTAGTTACAACTAACAGAGGATGAACAGTAACAAAGGACTGCCTTTGTTAAGGATCTTTTGAGTAGCTTGTGAGTTGACTTGAGACTGGATGACCTGTGATGTACTTGTAATGGACGTGTGATACACTGAGCTTTGTTATACCACAGTAATAGATTGTTAATATCTATTGGTCCATTGTCGATCACGTGTCATGCCACAAACACGCATGTACAGCGATGTATGCCGCGCGCGCTTGGTAGATGAGTGATGTTCCCCATGGGGTACATTACCTTTTTCTTTCCCGCTGTTGAAAATGTCGTTTCCACCGCGTTGTGGCTCCCATTTTTAATTCAAAATTTGCCGAGTCATGTTTTGAATTGCTCCCAAAATCAGCGTCCGGGGCATGTTCTCATTCAGCCAATTGCAGCTGCGCGCGTGCTGAATTGACGCATTATAGCAACCGCGCACACGGGTGTGTCGTGTCAACACTTGTCCGCATCCATTCACAGATGCGCCGAATTACAACACCAACCACTAACGGAAATTTCCAACGATGCGTCAAGTGGAAATGGCCTTCTATCATTGTTTTCTTCAAAATGACAGCATGCCAGAAAGAATAATTTCACAGAGAGTTTAGTGTCGTTACTATCTTTAAACCAAGTAAGCTTTTCAACAAAAATTTCGTCAGTTAATTTTTGGATAGCTGCAAATGATATACTCTACCTTTAAATAGGTTGACTCTGTTCATGTGCGTGCTTGGACTCTCACACCAAGAAATTTATTTTGTTTCAGTGCCAAGCAGCGGCCGCCAGCCTGGACAGACCGTGTCCTGTGGAAGGTCCACCCTAAGCATGCCGGGGAGGAGACGGACTTCTGCGTGACGCAAATGGCTTACCGTTCCCATGGAAACGTCAAGTGGAGCGACCATAAACCAGTCAGCGCTGAGTTCAGATTAGGGGTAAGTATGTGGCTGTTGAAATGTTTGGCTACTTTTGATAGTCCAATGTAAATTTCGATGTAACTTGTGTGGACAGTATAGAGAATTGGTATACACCGATGTTTTTTGTTGTGTTCGCTTTGTTTGGCAGGGGGGTGTCCACACAATATCTGCATTTTTTGTTTATACATGTATGTCAGAGCGAGTTTTTATTTGGAAACTATAAGATAAAAAAATTATGTAGAAATTGCTAAGGCACAAATTATTGTCATGTGGCTTTTTCATTCAATGTTGGTGGTTCTGATCTTTGGGAATCTAAACTGTTTAATAATTATACACATGTAGACGTGTGTGTGCGTTGTGATTATTCAGAGCAAGTATGATAACCCCTTCCTTTGTTTTCGAATTAGTTTTTAGTGGAAAGATTTTTGTCAGCAGGGGGCATTTAAACCAATCAATCAGTCAATATTTTATTTCATCACAATTAAAAATTTTAAAGGTTAAATTCATTTTCACACAAAATAACAGCTTTCAAGATATCAAAATACAAGGCAGAGAAAAAAGCTAAAGCTCCTTAAAAAGTTAAAGATTCCATCTTGTAAATCACCAATTTCCTACGACAGTTAACATGACAACTGAATTGTATCTTCAAGGTCTCCATGGAATCAGCGCAGGCATTGGTAACCTTTGACCCTATCGAGTCCTGGAGGAGAGGAGAGGATGCACAGTGTACCTACACGGTGGTCCCAGGCACAAGAACTAGCAACTGGGACTGGGTGGGATTGTATAAGGTAGGCTGGGGAGAAGAATCATGAATTCCCCCCCCCCCCCCCCCGCCCCCTCTCTGACATTTTTAATACCAAGCTGAGAAATGAAGTGTGCCCTCCTTCCACCTTCACAAATATACCGCTGAAACTACATGCTCATTTTACATTAACTTTGGATTAAAAACAGTCAAGAAAATTTTTGTACCGAAAAAAATTGAAGGGTTATCCAGCCGCATGTACAGCAGTAATTGCTGGGTCTACCTTCCTCAGTCCTACAAAATCTTACCAACCCTTGCTTTTGAAGAATGTGAGAGGGTTTAGTTTAATGACTTTCATTTTGAAAACAATTGCATACAGGAGCATTGCTTTGTTAAAATTTGAATGCAGAAGCTCAGTTAAATTTATGCTTGTGTGCAAGGGCGTCAATCACTTTTCAAAAGTGGGGGGGGGGGGGGGACATTCGTTGATCAGAACTAATGCGAGCGCGAAGCCCTTACGGCGTGTGGTTCAGGGCCCGCTTCAAAGCTCTGAAAATTTTTGGATTCTAGACGCCCTGTGTTGCGATCTGAGGCAATTTCTGGCCACTTTAACAAATTTTTTTGGCAAAAGATTGTAATTTAAACATCATTTTTAAGTTTGGAGTAAATGAATCAGCTATTCTGTGCTATAGAATCATATGTAGGCTACATTTTTTTGGAGGGGGACGAAAAAAGTGTGGGGGGGGACAAATGATATGATATCCCCCCACTTTAAAAAGTGGGAGGGGGGGGGAGGGACTTGTCCCCCCATCCCCCACCAATTGACGCCCATGCTTGTGTCGGCAGCCTTATATCAACACACAATTATCCTTCATATGAATCTGAGTAGTAGACTTGGAAAGGCATCCATCAGGAAACATCACTGCAATTTGTTTTTGTTGGTTTTGCGTACAGGCCTGCAGCTGATTTCGTGAAACAGTGCATAACAAACACTGTACGTAGTACTTACGCAACAAATTTTTTGCGCAGCTGCGCAATAATCTTACGATTGATTTCATGAAATTAGGTGCAACATTTTGAATTGTCTAATAAACATCTTGGACAAGGTTAATAACAGCATTTACGACGGCTGTTTGTGTATGATTTTGTTTGGTCATGAAACAGTCGTTGAATCACCTCCGCCTGTCATTTTGAATCGCGTAGCAACTCTAAATACACTGTCACGAGTAAAATAGCCATTCTTTTACTTCAAACACAAAGTTGTGCAATAACAGGCTCCATGACGATCACGATTTGCTGGTAAAGTAGTTCATTTTCAGTTTCTACACCACAAGTTAGGCCATCTAAAATAATTGCGCAAATTATGCTATAAGTTGTTGTGCAAGACGCGGACTTATGCACTATAAGTCTTTTGTGAAAGTATCATAACTAAAATGTTGCGCAGTGTGAAATGTTGTGCAATTCGCGCAGTAAATTGTGCCGCAAGTGGACTTATGCCGTTGCGTAAAGTTTTATGAAATCGGCCGCTGGACTTATTTATAAGAAGCAATCATCCTGTCATTGTCTGTGTGTTGATTAATACACCATAGGTTGGATTCCAGACCCCAAGTCGCAGCTATGTCACTTACGTATGGGCCGTGCCCAACGGGGAAACGAGACCAGCGTCTGGGTGCCAGGTTACCTTCAAGGCCAGCTACCTCCCCCAAGACATTTTCTCCAAATACGTGTTGTGTTACTTTAGTAAGGTCATGAACTGCGTGTTGGGAGTCAGTAACGTCTTCAGGGTAAGTGCGCCAAATTTTGGGGATGCGGCAAAAGTAAAGTAAATTTCTAGAAAGAAGACTTTTCGAACAAAGTATTGTTTTTCTTCGGTTGTGTTGTTTATTTGGGTTAGTCTGTTTGGTTCTTATTTTCAACAAGTATTTATTGAGGATGACAGACTATATTTGGGTTACTTTTGTTAAGATGATAAAGCAAAGCATATTTTCTAATTTTTATATATAATTCTGAAAACGGGGGAAAAAATGGTGGTAGTGTGTTTGGAGGACAAGTAGTGGATCAAATCAAAGTTGAAATTTAGGAGGTGTATATAGAACTTACAACTTACATGTTTATTTATTTGAACATGTGGAATTTGTGGTACTTAATGTCCGCACCAGTATTCTTGATATTGATTTTTGTTGAACAATATGCATCCTGCATTGGTGGCCAATATTGCATTTCCAATCGCAATAGAGTACCAGAGTGTGCCACGTATGCTGGTTCACGCAGCACACCCGCATAGCTTAAGTTCGTGAAGACATCGGGGCTTGAACCAGATAAAGAAAGCTGACATCAGACTTCACTACTCTATGTGCTTAAATAACATCATTTAAAGGGAAGATACAACATTTGCAAACATCAAAAAAACGAAACGATCAAATTATCACGAAATACCTTACTGAAATGTTAGGGATTGACAGTCTAAAGCATCCTGTAAAATCGTGGCTCCTGGTGTGCTGACATTTTCAAGAAAAACTGTATTTTTCCAACGCTGGTCGGCTGACCAGTGTTGGAAAAAAACAGGCTTGTTTCAAAAACTGCTCCAATTTTTTCATATTTAGGTATTCCGCATTTTGTTTGCAATAGATTACAGAACCTATGAAGGGGTACAAACCTGCTAGAGTGATTCTTTGACCTTACAATTCCCCAAAGTCTTTACGTTTCTCCGTTTCATCTTAAGTGGGGTCGGGGAACCAGACTACAAGAAAATGATTGGTTTTCTTGGTTTTTCCAGCATAAACAAGCCCAAAACGTGAAACAAGTCAGTTTAACAATATTTGCTATAACATACTTATCCTCCAAATCCATTTATTTCTGAAAATTGCAGCAAAAGCAAATGTTGTACATTCTCTTTAAATGTTGTTCATGACTTATCAAGCAGAACTTATTACTGTTGCAGTATGGGTAACACAAGTAAAAGCATGAAACAAAAGACCAGAAGAAAGTGCATTGAATTCTAAAGTATCAGTATTAATACTCATCAACACATGTTGGGTCCTAGTTCATGAAAAAAAAAATAACACAGGATAAAAATGTAAAATTTTCCAAAATTTTCTGTTGTAAGGGCCTTGCTAAAATGTATCTGCTTTGTTTTGTTTGCTTTTGATGTTTCTGTTCTTTCTCTTTTCTCTTTATGCCCGTCCTGTGCCCTGTCATTTTCATCACCTTGCCCACTGAACCCTCACTATCCCGTCCTCTTTTCCCCTGCTCAAATGTTCCCAATCTACCCCTTTCTCCCTGACCATGTTACTTGTGTTACCATTGCCATCGTACCTTCCATTTCCTAACCTTAATCACTTTCTATCATCCACTCATACGTGTACCTTTAATATGCCTCTAAATCCAAACGTTGCTTGTGCACGTCTTCTGTCCCTTCTTGAATCTACTTACTTTTCTGTGATGATGTTCTCTCTCTGTTTTCATTTTTACCACACCTATTTCCCCATAACATGTACCTGTTATTTCACTTTTCACTCCCTATTACCCCTGTTGCCAAATATTGCCCCATTTCGCCTCCTATTTTCCCTTCCCTGGACATTATCTGTTCTCTCTCCTTTGTCCGACCATATTACATACTATTCTCATCAATCATGCATGATATTTTCATCACAACCTATACCCCAATACATTTTTGGCCATTCCCAATTGTTGCCCCTCCCCTATTTAACGCTCCCCTGCACCATTCACAACTGGTCCTGCTCCTCCCCCCCCCCCCCCCCCGGCTCACTACTGCCTGGTATTGACCCCGATGTTGCCTATTCCACCAATTACCCACTATTTCCCCTTGATGCCAACTATTGCCCTCTTGTCCCACTATTGCCCCTTGATGCCAAACATTGCCCTCTTGTCCCACTATTGCCCTTTGATGCCCATTATTGCCCTCTTGTCCCACTATTGCCCCCTGTTGCCCCCTAATGCCCACTGTTGTCCCCTCTGGCGTCCCTATTGCCCTGGGTGTTTTTGCATGCACTATAGATCCTTCCCTCTGAGGAGGACAACATTCAATTTGTTGGCTACGATCTGCAAGGCACAGCAACAGTCCTCCGTGACATGGCAGGCATATGAAAACCACACAGCAGCAGTTACATATGTATGTAGTTTAGTTCATCACAAGTCCATCACAGGTCTGGTCACAAATAAGATGAATAATATCAAAGGAATGTCTGTTCATCATCATCACTTGGGGCTTGACTTGACTTGGGGCTGGATAACTTGAGATCATCAGATCGACTTGAACAGACTTCTAATGTACTTGTGATAGACTCCACTACAGTACTGCACAACGGGGATCAAATCACGTGGTGTAGACCAGAGCTAGTTCTGAATGTGTTGTGTTGTATTGCACTTATTCCATACTTTGTTCGGTTTATTCTCCCACAGTACGTCAGCATATTTTAGAAATAGAATTTAAGAAGTTTGCTTGTTGAACAATAACACACAAGCTAGGGAAGGCACTTGTTAGCATAGATGCACAGCACATTAGCAAGTGCTCAAACCCTCATAAATATCAGCTTTAAATTTCCCAGATGATTTGGATCTTCCCTTTTTATTCTTTTGGAAATTTGCAGCAGCACAATCAACTTGTTTTTCAGTATTTGCTAGATTTAGGTACGGTGCGGCTCACACTATGAAAATGTTCAAGGTTAAAAATGCCGTTTGACGGTTAAATCAGGAAACCACACATTTTAACCGTGCCGGCGCACGATTGAAACACGGTTAAATAAGGGGACCAAAAAGTATATGATTAAAACAGGTGTCTTTTCGGGACTGATCAGTCAATCGACCGTGTTTTTATTAGTGCCTACTTGATCATGACTTTGAAATTCAGAGAACTTTTGCACAAAAGGGGAGGCCACATTTAGCTCAGTGCTATGTGCTGAGAATATCTCCTATAATCTTGCATTGTCACATTTCAGAGATTTCTTGCATCATTCTCAACATGTGTACTTAAATTAAAACCAAATTTGCATATGTCATTTATGCAGGCAAATATCAAGTTTTGTATTTGCAATAACTTGCCATATTTTATGAGTAGATTGATACAAATAGCTAAAGAAATGTTTATGCTTTATATAATTTGTTTTTAATGATCTAAATTTAAATGAATATTTTTATGAGAAGCTTCAGAAGTTGTTTGGATTTTAAACATTTTTACCTGCTCTGCATAATTGAGAAAAAGTTAAGCAAAAAAGGAGAGGCAACCATACAAAACGGCAGCTTAAAAGAGGTCTAACATTGTGCAGGTCTGAACAAGTCGGTCAGAAAGATAAAAAAGAAGCTTGTTTTAAAATAAAAATTTGGAAATAATATTGAATGGATCTGTTTGTAAATATATGCAAATGTCACGCTACCTGTAAAAAGTGTTTGTAGAAGAAGTGTAACGGGATTGCTTGTGATGAAATTTTTAAGAGTGATTTTTTTTTGGTGTGAATTGTGTGAAAAAAAGAAGTTTTTTTTTAAAAGTTATCAAGGCTGAAATTGATGTTGGTTTAATATATGAACGTGTGTATGCAATTTGATTGTTTCATGTACCCATCTATTGTTTATGTTCTGTAAAACTATTTTGATTAAAGCTATAGAAAACGGTAGCAGAAATTTACAGAACACTTTGGAGACAAAAATCACCAGGAACCTGAAACGCTTTTGTTCCGGTCAGAATGTCTGGAAGTGAACAAGGAGCGCCATTATTCAAATGTCAGACATTTTGTCAGGAACAAAAGTGTTTTCGTACATTTCTGGTTCATTGAAAATCTTGACAATGTAAAGATTGCCCATAGATCAGACAATGAATGCACTTAGTTTTCTAATCTCTGAGAACTTTTTCAGACAAATACGACAAATACTGACAGTTTTCAAGTTCTGAACTTAAAGGCAAATAGGATCATTTGCTGTTTGTGCAGTGTTTTCGTTTATAGCAACAAACTTGCTCAAAAACTTAAGAAGGGTCCAGAACAATTAACTTGTTGAAGTTTCAGCTCAGTTGATACTGTACATTTTGAGAAAACAGAGAAAATGTAACTGGATTCCGTTGCTAACGCACATTAAAAACTGTAACCACGGGCACATTTTCCTAATTAAAACCACCCTTATTTAATATTTTCTTCTTAATGATACCATTTCAGGCAGACTAATTTCACAGGGTATTTGGTACCAGTCCTATCTTCACTTTGAGAAAGGATTTTCTCGTTAAATCGGTGCATACATATCCGGGTAAATGCCAGTGTTCCAAAACTACCTTTAAACATCCTCACCCATTTTTGTTTGGACAAACCCTGTATATAAGCTCTAAGGGGTGCCATTTCAAACTGATAGTAATAAGGCTGTGCAAAGTCGAAGAGTTTATTTAACAGTTGCCTGCAGTGGGCTGCTATAGTAGGCACAAAGATTTAAAGCTTAAGACAAACTCTCTCATGTTTGAAAAACAGTGCTATTTAAGGTTGTCAAATTAAGAACACAGTTGTTGAAATTTAGACTTTTTTTTAGAGTGTGCAGCTCAGAGGAGCATGTTTAATATTAGAATATACGTTTATATTTATTCAAGAGTGCAATAGGATAAATGCTGTGTTGCGAAGGAGATTTAGATTATATTTTGGTTGTGTAGTGAATTACTTTCAAATGTTTAAATTACTAGGAGTTCATGAATGGTGCTGTGTATAAATGTTTCTTTACTCTTGGTACTTTACCCAGTGTGTTATATATACCAAAACCATTTCATATTTGACTGATGCAGTATGTTTTGAATGATCTTTGGTCAAGATTTTTTGTCACTTATTTGTTCGGATTGTTGAACGCTTAGAATATTTGCTTTAATATCATTTGAGGTATGTTGAAGTGCCTTAACTTCATTCAAACTTTCAGGGAAATTATTTGTACTTTCATTGCATTGCATTCCCTGTCGTTTTTATAATATATGCTCTGTATTGTAACGTTTGTCTGTTTGGTCGTAACAAACCAACAGTTTTTAACAGCTAGGCCAAAAAAAAATAAGTCGGTCTCTGGTCAGCGCGCGCGTCGATTTTAATCATGCGCGTCAATTTTTTTTTTCCAAAATGTTCCGCGGTAGCTCCAACAGCGCCCTCTATTGTCGCACCTCCTCAATTTTTTTTTACCAAAGAGCACCAAGGAATGGGAAATTGCACTAAGGCAAATGATCGAGAGCACCAAGAAAAATTATGGAGGACACCAATGTACATGAGGACACCAAATAGCAAAATAGTACCCCACCTTGTCTGTACAATCCAAGCTTGAAGAAAAAAAAAAAGCCGCGTCCCCGCGTCAATTCCGGAACTTTGGTCTGACCAGAGACCGAATATTTTTTTTTTGACCTTATAATAATATGAGTGATATCATAAGTATTCTTTTTTATTATTAGATTTTTTTGTTGTCTTCATTTTGGGTTTATAATACCTTCATAGGAATACAACATATTTATGCTCTTGATTTTTAAGTAGAAATATTTTATTTGAAATAGCTGGAAATTTATTCAAAATTACTTTAATTCTGTTAAGTGAAAGTATATCATTTTTAGTTTATCTGTAGAAAATCAAATTTTTAGACAAGATATCATATTTATCATAATTACAAGACTTTTAATTTATAGTATGAAATATTGTCAATGTTTTAAATTTCCATTGAATTATTTATAGGAATGTAATTTTTGAAATATTTAATCATAGGTGCAAATGCAACAATGGAAAATAAATTTAAAGAGCGATTAATATCAACTGGTTATTGCTGCAGTTATGTTGGTGTGGTTCTACGTGAAGGGTAAAAATGGGAATTTTAAACCCCCCCCCACGCTTTTGCTGTAGGCCCTACTGAATTTGAGAATACATGTACTACAGTTTGATAATAAAACCCAGCGCAGAGGGTTTTATTTCTCTCGTTGAGGCAAGGGTAGACAAAGAAAAGGCCCTTATGTCAACAAGGGCGATCAATTGCGATGAAAATTTGACCTAAAAATTTAAGAAATTTCATCCTCTAAAACGTTAAATATGTGACTGAATGGGTTTCAAAAATAATAATCCACTTATCTCAGAGGCAGAGGGGAAGGCGCAGTGGCAGATCAAGGGGTAATTGAGGGCTGCCCCCCCCCCCCCAACCCCGCGTCCAACTTCTGACGAATGTTGTATTAGGAAAATGGGGCCAACAATAATAAATTGAATTCCAAAGTCCCTAAATTTAATCTCAAATTGCCTTAGAATGTTGGAGAAAACATCGTATATTTCTAATTTGTCGGGGGGGGGGCATACCCCAGACCCCACCCCTATCAACCCCCCGTTTCCTGAAAACTGGACCCGCCCCTGAGGCGTTTTGTAATTAAGACGCTGTTTTAAATAAAGAAATCATGTGGACTTCCCATGTAGCTTTTTTGCTGACGGCACAACCAAAATGATGCACTGATCAAGGGCGGATTCGGAGGGGGGCTGAAGCTGTGCCGGGGGGGGGGGCAGAGGGGGTCTCACATTTGAAAACATGGCCATATATTTTTTGAGAAAAGTTTGGTCGCTGCCAAAGGTGGGGGTTCTGGAGCCCATCGCCATTTTGAAAAAAAATGATGCCTACACTCCATTGCAAAATAAGTGTAGATCAATTTTAAGGACCAATTTCATCCAAATTTCACAGAAATACAAGCTCACAGTTCTTTACGGCTTCCACTTTTTTTTTAAAACAATCCCTCAAGTTCATGGCCCGCAAAATGCTCCAATAACAGAGAATTTTATGGATGATGCAAATAGTGATTTGGCGGCGTAGGCAAGTTTGGTCTTACAGGCGCGGCCTGCAACTGTAGGCGTGCCAGCGCTACTACTAGTCCGAAAATTTGGGACTCTCAATACTGTGTATGAGAGTCCCAAAACTTAAGGTATTGAAAACATGCAAAACAAGAAAATAGACTGGCACCTGAAACAACCAGTCCAACACAGCTTCAGTACTGCATCAATCAACCATGCCAAAAGAATTTAAGAAGCATGTGGCATGAAGCGGGAACTAGTCTCAATTTACTACACATTTCTCCATAGTAAAGCCACCAGACTATTAACACTGAATGAAGAGATCAGTCTTTCCAACTAGTTGGACCATGGTTTGACATGTACCAGTCTAGTCTTTAGCCCCATTTTGGAATCACTTGACTTCCCTCTCATGTGCAAGAATCGAAGAAAAGTCTCCTTTAAAAATTGAATTGAGTCTGCAAACTTGGTTGGTGAAATACTGAGGACATTTTCTTTGCCCCAGTGGAATTTTTGGAGAAATTTGCTGGCTAAACTGTGAGTAAAGTGGGCCTGATTTAGTTTTGCACGTTTCAGAGCACTCCAGAGCCCTGTCTGCGCTACTACTATACGCACCACGCACCGCGTGTGCTTCCTACGTGCCTAGCGCGGGAAATACAAAAAGCAATTTGTCTCATGCGCCTCGAGAAATTCCAAGCCACGCTAGCGCTGGACGCAGAACGGCAACCCAACTTTTTCGTTCTAAAATAGTAAAAAGTTTCCTTTCAACTTTTGGTACGACCATCTCAAAGCAACTATTTGGGGAAGTGCTTTCTTATCACATCTGAAGCTTCTGAAATGTAGGACATTTCTGGACATAAGCCTATAGTCAGGTAATCGCTGATGAGGAGATGGCACAAGGAAACTTTCAGAAAATTTAATTGGAGGAAAGAATTATGCCATGAGGCCACTTACCGATGAAGACCTAACACGATGAAGATATAGGCCTAGAGCGTGTATCTTCTTTAATAGCCATCTTTGAACTTCTCCAACGATGAATAAATCCACGACCAAGATCGAAAGACCGCAGACAGCCGGCGTCGTTCGATCCCCGGCCGCAACGTCAACGCCCCAATCACCGCGGCCGTCCTCTCACCGGGCTCATCGGTACCTTAAAACGAAGCGATCGGCCCCAGTGGAGAGACCTCCCGTGCCTGCTTGGATGCTGGACACGCCGTTGTACAGCAAGGTGCCAATGGTGGCGGCACCCGCCGGCAAGATCATGCTGTACACCACTGGCTTGTGCGAGAAGGTATAGGCTAACAATATAAATGCAGAAATTCGTTCTCCTTCCTTCATTTTGTCCTCAGAAGAACTTTCAAAAGCTAACGTTAGGCCCACTAACGACGACAACACAATATTCTTGCATCAGACTACCATAAACCTAAATGCAATGTTCTGGCGCGCAGTGCGTGTATCACAACAAGCCGAGTTGCGTGTACATTCTCGAAATTGTAAGCAAATATACTGGAACATATTTCAATGTTTTGATTAAACAAAAGGCTTTGTACCTAATTCTGGTTGGCGAAATGTAGGCCTACGCGTTGAAGAGATTACGTGGCGTAATCCGTGGGGATTTTGGTTGGAAAGACTCATTAAACTTTAAGGCCCGCTCAAAATCAATTTTGGCTATAGCTTATAAGCAGGGAATGAGATTGTCAATTAAGTAAAAATGTCTGGAATTCAACTAAGCCTATACAAGCAGCAGGCCTATATAGACTTAGGCCTATTTTTGACAAAAGGTAACAACTAAACAAAGGGGCCTTACATAGGACGTGTTTTTCTTGGGAAAAAAATCATCAGTCTGAAGTTGTCTCATTTCCACGAATTCCAAGAATTTCACGGTCAATTTCGTAGATAGGTGTAATTTCTTATGGTTGATGAATAATTGTCATGCGCATGACACATTCAACAATCTTGTGTTAAAAAGTTCCTTTCAAAATTTCAAAATTTGTCATTTTTATTACTCTACAGCTTCACACGACCCCAAGGGGCTTCGATTTTGACTCCAGCCCCCAGGGTCTGAGTATGACCTACAGCAGCCTCCATGACCCCAACCTCAAGGGTTACTACACCACTCCCAGGATGTACTCCCATCTGACGAGAAGCGGCTTCCTCACTCCCTGTGGCATGGTAATGTCTGCTTGTCTCAAGCCATTGTATTGTCTAGTTCAACCTCCCTCACCTGATAATTGGCTAGTTCTTACCTCATCAAACTGATGATTGGCTAGTACAGTTCAAACCCACAAACCTGATGATTGGTCAGTTCGAACTTCACCATTTTCAATCCATTTCCCCAAAAACATTCTGCTCATGCACGATACATCCCTCCACCACCTCTTTAACCTTTTGCAAATTCCTGTCAGCACATAATTCCTATCTGGTGCCAGCAGTCCATGACAGAGGTTTTAAGAGCTCAGTGAATAAACATAATAATGCGTTATTCAAATCTCATACATCCATCATCTAGTAACGATCAAAGAGATTACAGGCTAGGAGTTTTGGATCTATAGTCTGAATCATTAATTAGATACCATAGTTAATTGGCTCTGTCACAGACATTACATTTCCTTTCATAAAGCTGGAATTGCCAATCTCCCGTTCCGACCTTAAAAGCACCCTACAGGGTGTGTAAAAAAAAAAAAACCAAAACACGAAACCCAAATGTCGGGACCATTGTTTTAGTGAAGTTCTGCATGTACTTTCAAAATCTAGGATATAAAAGCTCAATTCATAAGCTTTCTTTTAGTACAAGAATCATTCAAATCACTTATATGTACTTTTCAAGTTACGGAATTTTAAACACAACCACCTTGTTAAAGTTCTGTCCACGGATCACAAAAAGGTGAGAGTTCTTTCAGCAAAACGAAAACAAATCACATAGGGATGTGTGTGAATGTTTTCGTTTTGCTGAAAGAACGCACACCTTTTTTTGTGATCTGTGGATGGACAGAACTTTAAAACGGTGGTTGTGTTTAAAATTTCGTAAGTTGAAAAGTACATGAGTGATTTGAATGATTCTTGTACCAAAAGAAAGCTTATGAATTGAGCTTTCATATCCTAGATTTTGAAAGTGCAGAACTTCACAAAAACAATAGTCCCGACATTTGGGTTTCGGTTTTTGTTTTTTAACTCACCCTGTAACCATCTAATTGTCATCCATGAACTAAGGTTGATCAGTACTGATCATCAGTATACTGTACAGTATTTGTCTTTGGAGATTAAAAATGGATAAATCCCCATGAAAATCACTGTTGTGAGAAAATTCAGAACATAGACATAGTCTTTTTCTGAACTGTTATATTATTATTTCTTTCTCCGTCAAGGTGAAGTGCGGTTTGAAAGAGTTTAACGAATACCATCAGTACGTGAAGCAGGTCCAGCTGGAACAACTGACACAACAAAGAAAACACATGGTATATTGTATTAACACACCAGTCACTTGTATTTTTCGTATCTCATTTAAAAAAATGAAATTATGATATCTGAGAGCTACTTAAAAAGGTTCAAAGAATTTGAAATTGTTCTTATAAAATTGAGATTCAAGCTTATTCTTCATACTAATTGTGCACTTTTCTCCCTTTCAGATTAAAAAACAGTTTGACCGTATTATGCACACCCATCATCACAAACCAACACATAAGAAACGTGCTGCACCTCCGCATGTTGGAGCAACTTCATCCAAACACCACAGAAGATCGTCCACCAAATCTCTCTCGAGGTATGATCCCAGTGTGTTCACATGGATTTTTTTTCATACTTTCTAGCCTAAACAACCTCACATTTTACAGTATCCCTAATGGTTTTTTTTTCCTCTTAAATGCACCAAATCCCAGTGTAGCAGTTTGCTGAATAGGGATCACACCTTTGAAGATGGAAGAAAACGAATATTCACAGTAAGCAAACGGAAAACCTAAGACAGGTTGTTTCAGTTGTCAGCCCTTTCGGATTCAAATTGAAGAATTTTGCAAACAGTGTTCTCAAAAATACATGTAACAGCAACATCCATGGTTGAACAAGAAGCTAAGTAAAGTGGAGTTTTCCCCCCAAATGTTCCAGATCATCTGTTCAGGTAAAGTCCGGAGGGGGCTCAAAGATAGCATCTAAGAAGGGCAGCACTGCCAAGACCAAGAAACCTGTAGGCAGCGTGACACAGGCTCATCATGAAAAGAAGCAACACGCGCACAAGAGGACAAGGAGAAGTAGAGAGATGAAGGTGACTTGTGATGGGAGAGAGTAACAGTTTTATTTAGGCAGTGTTAAAAGCCCAGAACTATATCTAGAATGAGAATAATTGTTGGGTGTACACAAATTGAAAAACTATTATTTAAATATTCAGTTCAGAAAACATATCAGGGTTTATGGCGTCTCTTAATGACTCTGGCGTGCAGTGATCGAAGAAAAAAAAAACTGCACTATTCAAAATGTATGCAGTTTGTTATTTCTCTGTATGGTTGTCTCTGTATATGTTTGCTTTAATTTAAAAAAATAAATAATGGATCAATATATCCAACCATAATGTCATGACATTTAGATGCTTGTTTGGGGTTTCGTGTAGGCCTACGAGAGGCAGTCCCTGCTGCTCAGCAAGCGTTTTGATGAGGAGATGAGGCGGGAACAGGAGCTGGAGAGGAGGAAGCTGGTCAAGATGGCTGAACGAGAGTTGAATGTAAGGCTCAGACTGGGGCAATTCGGCATTCTACTCTGTCATCTATACTAAATATATCAGAAGTCATAGGCAAAACAACCCTTGCCGAGACCCAGCCCACTGAGGCTGTTGTCGATGTATTTGTTTTACTTGTTACTGGCTTTGTGATGTACTTGTGATCCATCAAAAAGAATTTCCTCGACTACAACCCTGCACAACACTCCTTTCAGAGACCAATATTATCCAGGTCATTCAGCAGGCTTCTCAGTCGATTGGTTATAGTCTTATTCAATCGGCAGTCTATAAAGTTGCAGTCGTCATGCGTATTAAAGTTTAAGAGATGTTTAAAAGTGTGGCTGTTGCTGTCAGCTGGTCACGATAATGATGGGTTATAATAGACGTATCTGCCTTTGCAGTTAGATTGTTGGCAATGACAAGCTGGTAAGATCATGCTTAGGTGTCACTCAGATGTTTGATATTATTGGTCAGTGAAAAAGAACTAGGCCTATTTTGTATAATATTGTTCATGCCCACGAAACCACTGGGGGAAAATCGGCTAGTGCCTTTGACAATTCCCTCTTTGTGGCTATAGCTGCAGGAGCAGTGGGACAGGAGAGAAGCCAATCGGGAAGTGCGGCTGGTGCTGGAGGCTAGCCAACGTGAGAAGGAAGTGGCTAAGGCATCAAAGGTCAAGGTCATGAGGTCAAAGATGGTCGAGGCACACCAAGCAAGGCAAAAAGGTTATTTGAACTTTATGGGCAGACTACTCCATTACAAATTCCCTCTTTTCACGCTCCGCCATTGGGCATGCACAGCCTCGATCTAGCAACTTTACACAATAAAAATAACCTGTTCAGTGATCTGAACCCCGACACGGGGAATCACTGAACCGGCTATATTTATTATTGTGTAAAGTTGCCAGATCGAGGCTGTGCATGCCCAATGGCGGAAGTGTGAAAAGAGCTAATTGTCTTCTCTCAGATTTTTTGTTTGGCCTTGTCTCCGACGGTCAGACCAAGCTATCATGGTCACATGACCAAAAAGTTGTGATCTCATGGATCAATGCACACTGTTTGCTTACAGGCAGGAAGGTATAAACTGAGAGCTGTGTCATAAAAATGGAAAATACATGGACTTTTCCCCCTAAATTCCTGATGCTGCCCCATTGTCTTCTTGTATCTCTCTCAGCCATTTTTGAAAGCATCCGCGACGCAAGGGCACAACTTGTGGCTCAGAGGGAAGCACTAATTGCAAGGCGGCTTGAGAAGAGGCTAGGGAAGATAAGACGAAAATACCACCAGCGCTACAGAAGACAATGGGGTGGGTACAAAATTTGTTTGACTTTAATCTGTTGTGCCAAAATAGGGGGATTTTATGACATTTGTCACCCAATTGTAAATTTGCTTTAAAAAAAGGACAGTAATTTGTACAGAATGAGAAATTAGGAAGGGGAAAGCCCCTCTGATGGCAACTTGTAAAATATTAACCGAATTTGTGGGACATGTCTTGTTGTTACTCCTGTTACTTGAATACATCCTATACTACAATGTCATGCTGTTTGTGTATTGAAACAGTGCTTTTCATTCTGCCATTGACTAAACTTCCTGTTCTGTTTTTTCCCCTGATGGATAAAGCTGCCCTCAAACATCTCATCGTATCAAAAGAAGGCGATGAATTTGTTGATGCTGAGCAGGATCTGCACAGAGAGGATGAGATGTATAGTTCAGATGACATCACTGCTGCAATTGAGCGGACAGCAAAACATCTATCATCCAGGGTGAGGACCAACTGTTTTTAATATGCGTATTTCAAGATGCACAGGGATGAATTGAGGTCCCAAGAAAAAGAAACAAAGTCCTCTGAGAAGACGAGTTGTCACAACAACGATGCCAATTGTTCAAAATTGAAAATGTGAGAAAAGTCACAGTGGGTCTGTCAAGAACAGAGAAAAAGTATTTGAATAGCAAGTGATTTCCCACTGTGTAATGACAAACGTGTTGGGGGCTCTCTGTGTCTTACATCCATCTCTCTCTATCTCTATCCATTTGACTACTTTGTCTTCAGTCGCACAGAGAAAAGCTCTCTTCCCCTAATGTGTCTTCATCTTCGAGTGAAGACGCTACTGTCACTCCTTTGAAGAAAGAACAACCGGAGTTGACCATTACAGACAAGGTGCTGTCTGTCACTTCACTAGATTACAGGAGATCACCAAATCCTGAACATCTGTCCAAGGAGGAACCAGGGGGTACGTCCATGATGCGAGATGTTTATCTGGCAGATGACAGCGGCAAGGAGGATGGCAATCTCAAAGGAGCTGGCGCCGTGTCTCCGGGCATCCCTGCCATTTCCAGTGGCATGGGCTTGGCAGATGAGATGAGGGAGGGGCCAGAAGCAGGACCATCTGCCGTATCAGAAGACAAAGAGTACTCGTCTTCTTCCTCAGCTAGCATGAAGTCAACATCAAGGAGTAGCTCAGACACAACTGTAGGAGATAAGTCACCCGAAGATGAAGTATCAGCCAATAGAAAGGAACTAGAGGTAGGCGAAAAGAAGGGACAAGATTCAGAAGATGAAACATCAGAGGAAGAGTCGTCCTTGGAAAAATCCGGGGATGCTTCATCAGAGGAGTCAGACTTCTGGAAGAGTGAATCTGTAGAGAGTCTTCAGGAGGTTAGCCTGTCGTCATTTTCCGAAGAGGAAAAAGTAGAAAGCCCAAAAGACGAAGTTGGGAGAGAGGAGGACTTAGTGGAAGAGACCTTAGAGGCAGGAGAAACGAAGGTCAAAGATGAAAGTAAGAAAGTGACAGAAGTAAAGATGGAGGCAACGGTGGAAATTGATGATGGGGATGTTGAGAAACAGGAAATGGAAAGCAAGAAATCAACAATCAAACAGGAAGCCAGGGAAGAAAAACCAGGCACAGAACAGGAAGTTGACACGGAAGAAGTGCTAGAAGGAACTGAAGACAAATTAGAACCTGCAAAGAAAGAAAGAGAGGAAAAGTTGAAAAAAGCAAGGGGAGATGAGGATGACATTGAGGTGCTTGAGGTACTCGAAGAAAATCTTGGGGTCGAAAAGAAGAAAGACCAGGAAATATTGGAGGAACAAGATGAATTGCAGAAAGTGTCTGGGAAAGATAATGGAATAGGTATGAAAACTGAGGAAAAGTTGGAAGCAGATCAGGTCATGAGCGAAGAGATAGAAGAGCAGATTCTGAAAGAAGAAAGGGAAACAGAGGGGAATACTGATAAAGAAATACTGGCAACAGAAACAAGTATGACAACGCAAACATCCAGTGAAAAACAAGAAATACAAAGGAAAGATCCAGAGCTAGAACAGAAAATAGAAATAAGGGAAAGACTGCAGGATGAGAGCGTGGAAGAACCTGCAATTGAAGACGAACATGAGAAGGATAATTTAGAGATACAGCAGGAAGTTAGAGAGAAAGATACACACACAAAAGAAACGACAGAAATAGGGGAAGAAATTCAGGATGGAGCTGCAAGAGATGAAGAAAAGGAAAAAGAGGAACAGGTCCAAATAGAAAAGCAAGAAGTGTCTCAAAAGAAAGAATCAACTACAAAAATCGAGGAAACAGAAACAATAGAAGATGAGCTAAAACAGGTAGACGTAGGGGAGGGAAAAGTTGAGGAAAATCAGATTGTCAGACAAGCAAGTGATGTTGTGGCCAGTGTAATGAAACGTTCCATATGTCAGCTCAGTACTGCTTGCACAACAGGCCATGAGGGAAGGACGGAAGATGGGCAGTGGGAGGTAAGCCAGGAAGCAAGGGGCCAAAGTGAGATGCAAGGCGACAGTAAAGAGAAAGAGAAGACCGCAGAGCTTGCAAGTGACAGCATTTTACTTGCAAACGTCATGAACATTCTTGAAGAGGTGGAGCATGATATTCACCATCATCATCACCACCATCATGATGGTCATCACCATGAACACCATACACATCCCCCTCAAGATGAGAAACATCTTAAAGACGAGCAACAAGACAACGAAAATGGAGAAATTCTCTCAGACAGTGGAAGCGAATGTGATAGTTCCAGCAGTAGCGACAGCGATGAAGAGGAAGGTGAGATCATAGGAGTTGTCGAAAATGAGATCATCGCCGATGAGGGGAGCGTTACCTCTCTGAAAGGCTGTCTGAGTGGGGAGGCTGTTCCAGGACTGACAGAGGTTGTCAAGGAAACAGATGACCACAGGATCATCTTCGAGGGCGCGCTGATGCCACTGAAACATCATTCCTCGACCTCTACAACATCATCTAAAGTCTCCATCAATGTCACTGCGGCGGTGTTATCAGCTGGCTCACTCAAAATGGACAGCTCTGGGAGACTCAAACACGATATGGCTTCACACAGTCACACTAAACCGGAGCTCAAGGTCTCCACAACAGACATTCCAGTAGATACTGCTCATCCTCCTGAACCTGAGGAGGATGCGCTAACTGAGAGCAGCCATCATCACTATAGCAACATTGTTCCAGTCTACCATGACAACCTCGTCAATGTCGGAGAGGAGTTGATTGATGCCAATCTCTCGGCAATCTCCATGAAGCCTGATCGCCATCACAAAGTACCGTCATCTTACTCTACGGCAAGTCGCAACTCCTTCCGAAACATCTTCCGTCCGGACATGACCTACTGCCAGGGATCTGCCAAATGTCTTAAGGACACGCTGGTCCGGGAGCTATCTCATTCAGGATACTCTAAACACTCCAAGCACTCCTCCTCAGATGAAATGGAAAAGTACTACGACATCTTGGAGGAAGAGCAGGAGGATGTCACTGCTCACCATTCTGAGGAGGAACTGGTGACTGCTGACGACACTGCAGGGGTGTGCTACCTTCCCAAACGACGGACATATAAGGTGAGATGAATATACAGGGATATACATAATTGATAGACAGACAGACATAAAGTTCTTCAGACTGGCAAACATTTGACACATGTACGAACAAAATTAATACAGGCATACTGTATAATCTGAAAATGCTTGCAAATCAAGTAGAAACCATAGAGCTATATTAAATTACTAGAGCGCTAACTCGATGTACAAAGTAATGCCTGATGGGCGCATCCATGTTTGTAATTTAATATAGCTCTATGGTAGAAACCTACATATCTAGCACAAAACTAACAGACAAGCTTGGTATTGATTGATAGCACCACATTTAACATTTAACAGAAATGCTATAAATTTTTCAAATTTAAAAAAAAAAAATTGAATGCTACAATGAAACTGTGCAGATGATTTAAGTTTGATTTAACCTTAGAGCAGATGCCTCTGCAAATGTCAAACTAAAGACTAAGTTACAAGATTTTAAAATGTGTGTCATGTTGGCTGACAGGTTCGCCATACAACTGAAGCAACTGTCCATGAGCAAGATGAAATTCAACCCTCTGAGGTTCCTGTGACAACGGAGGAAGACAAGATGCCAGTAATAAAGGATTCATCTGAAGAGATGAGACCTCCACCCACACAAGTGGATGTCCAAGGAGACACTACACTTCCTGAAGCTGAAACTGAACCACGGAAATCAGATGCCGGTGAAGAACAGACTCCTTGTACTGAATCACTGAATCAAGTAGTTGAGAGTACGACTAAGCATGGAGATGAACAGACATCCTGTGATGATTTGACTTTAGACAGAAGCTGTGACGACAGTTGGGTCGTGGTTGAAAGCATTCAACCACAACAGACTGGGTCGGAGGTTCATGCTGACTTGGACCAAACAGGTTCAGATTTAACCAGGGTTGATGGATGTGAAGAGGGAGGAAGATGTGTCGAAGAGAAGCCTGGTCTTTGTGAGGAAAACACCAGCGACCGTGATTTACACAAGGCTCCAACAGAAGGCCACACGGAAATAAGGCCTGGAGAAGCGGTGGGAACTGTAGACAAGCGAAGCAGCAATACCCAAACTCCTGAGATTGAAATGCGAGATCATGGTGTGATAAACGAAGTAGTGAATGGTCAGGCATCAGCAGAATGTTCCGAGGAAACTGGAAATTTAGGAAACGCAGAAACTGTTGACAGGCCAAGCAGCAATATGCCGACTCCTGAGATTGAAACTCAAGATCATGGTGTCGATGTCATAATCAATGGGCCTTGTGAAGTCAATACTGTCCAAGAGGTGAATGAAATGGCAGGAGGAGAAAGTTCTGAGAGACAAGAAGATGGTAATGAAGACGAAAAACAAGTATGCGAGCCTAATCCAGATGACACTTTCCTAAGCGAGACACGTCAGATCGATACATCTAAAAATGGAGACTGCGCAGAAGACAATCATCAAATGAGAAATCGAGAACGCAGTGGAAATGGTGAACATGAGACTTGCCCGAGTGAGAATCCACCAGACACTCAAGACATCCAAGCAGATGTGATGCATCCTGATGATAATTGCCAAGACGTGTCTTGCCTTAATGAGAATATTCAAAGCTACACATCTGCAGCATCACTCTCCAGTTCCATGACGCTGCCGATCAGCTGTGGGGAAACTCCAGAGAGCGCATCCTCGGACATGTTCAGTGACTTTGCTTCAGTCAGCCCGTGCCCAGGGCCACTTCCAAACACCGTCTTGGATCCGATGGACTCGAGCTACACACCTGCTCTGCGATCGCCGAAAGATGCTAGCAATACAGATCCCGAGGCAAGTCATGAGATGTCCAACAATCGAGGCTCCATGCAGTATCATGCCGATGGCAATAAGTCTGATCCATCAACTCCTCATGGAAGTGCATCCGATATCCCAACAGTCAGCTCCCATCCTGCAGTTTCGGAATCGAAGTCCAGTTCGAGCCGCAAGTCGGGGAGCAGGATGTCAGCTGTCATGAAGAAGATCAGCAGCGTCTTCTCTCTGGGACGCAAACACTCCAGTCGCGTGCATCCGGGAGATGAGGTGGAAGATGAGGCCCAGAGGAAAGCCAAGGATGAGGATGCCAAAGAGAATCATTAGAAATGCTCATTATAAATCACAGACAATTCAGATCCATTTTCAAAATTTTCAATTCAAAATCGACATGCCAATCCCATCATGTCAACAGTGACAAGAGAAACTTAGAAACTGTAGAAACTGTTGAAAGGTCAAGCAGCAATACACCAACTCCTGAGATTGAAATTCAAGATCATGGTGTTGATGTCATAACCAATGGTCCTTGTGAAGTCGACACCGTTCAAAAGGTATTTATTCCGTCGTATTTCAACGACGTTTCCAGTTACGTATACAGGTAACGTAACTTTAGGGGCAGGTAGCACCAATTTCAACGACGTAAGTAAATTACAGGAGAATGCTGCATAGATCTGCATTATCAACACCTCAGACTCTGTAATAAAATGTCTTTTTACACTAGAGTCTCACCTACGTGTGTTAAAATCAACAGGGGTCCACCTTGAGACCGTGAGTGGAACCCAACGAACAAGGTTCAGCAAGTCACACCGTTCACACCTACAATGGATTGTACATGGCTCGGGTGTAGATTTTGGACATTCTACCCAGTTAGGGCCTCTTAACCCTGGTCCCGACCAGGGTTGGATTTTACCTTCGTAGAGCACAGGACCCGAGGGTTCCTAAACAAAGTTGGATACTGTCAAAGGCCCTCAACGCTCTGACACTTGGTGACTACAGATTACTTTTGTACAGCAAAGTTTTACACATACACGCTCAAGAGCCCAACAGGGTATTTGGATCATAACAGTGGCTATCTGCCATGCACATGTATGTACTCTAAAATGAAAACACAATGCCAATGTAAGCATCAAATTATCCATAAACCACTGAAGAAATATACCAAAACACTGTCTTGAAAATTCAACCACTTACAATTTGTATATTTAATATCGACTGTAATGCACAAAAAAAATGTTTATGTATTCAACAATAGTGTGGAAGTAGGAGTCATTTTCTTAAAATAACGGTTAGTATTCAAACTTGCAATAATGGTGCTACTGCAAAGAGATGGTCGGGTTTTTTTTTTAAAAAGAGGTTAACGGCCAAGTCCAAATTTGTTTCCAGTGTCCTAGCCTTCTGTAATAAATCACTTTACTCACCACAAGTGCGTAGATTAATTTTCTTCGAACCATGACTTATTGGCCCAAATGGACTCCCGTTACTTGCAAAGATGCACAAGCATAGGGTTAAGGTGGACACAAATAGTGCTCCAACAAAAATGAATTTTTGAGTTGTAAATGGTGCCAAACTCTTTTTTTGTTACCTTCCTTTTTTTTTTGAACCAAGGGTGTCCTTGCAGCACATCTATTTTTGTTCCAACAAATATGGTATATTATAGGAACCAGTGTTGTAGTCGAGTTCATCACTTAAGTAAATCACAAGTAAGTCACTAGTCCAGTCACAATTAACTGCCCATTCATACTTCATGCGAATGCGAAGTTGTCGTCATGAAGCATTTCGTGCGAAATTTGCCGCAGTTAAAATGCGTTCAACTTTTGCGAATTTGCAGCTGGGAAACATGCCCCGACGTCACAAATTCCCATTTGCGTTCACTTTCGTGCATAGTATGAACCGGCCTTTCCAGTGGATGAATAACAAAGGAATGCCTTTGTCAAAGCTCATTTGAGTAGCTTGTGAGTTGAATTAGGACTGGAGGACTTGTGATGGACTTGTGAGGACTTGCAGAAACTTGTGATGGACTCGACAGCAACACTGATAGGAAATGTCTGATGTCCATCCTTGATGTCGTCCTCTTCAAATGACACAAACATGCCAACGTGTCTTTAAGCCGTACATACGACGACTGCACCAATGCTTAACTTGGACACTGCCTGATATCTTCGTACAGAAGGCTTGTACACTTGTCCCATGTTAACAGACTAAAGGCCGGTTCACTCTCGCCGCGAAAGCGAACGGGAATGCAAATTTGTGACGTCACGACAACTTTTCATGCTGCGAATTTGCAAACGTTGAACACATTTCAACTGTGGCGAATTTCTCAGCGAATGTTTCACGTCAAATTTGCTTTCCGTTTGCATTTGCGCGAAGTATGAACCTGCCTTAAATGTACTTGACTACAGATTTTTTAGAGCATCCATGCACACACAAAAATTAAACACCAACTAAATTGAGCAAAGAACCCGTTCAAGGCCAATTATAACATTTGCAAAACAAACCGACGGAAACAAGTAATGAATACAATCTAGCATTCAAGATGGGAGAACGTTTAACTGTACATTGGAACGTTTAATTGTACATCGGTGTACAGAACAAGTTCTCAGAACAAGTTTTCATTTCGAAAAGGAACATTTTTTTTCTCTGGACAAAAGTCAGTTTCATCTCAGAAATCTGCTGTGGGGATGAATTTTTAAGTCAAACATTTTTGTTTTCTCAAAAATGACAAAATCTCGCAATTTAAAAAAAAAATTCTCCAAGTTGGCTTCATGTTGACAGTTTGGTGACATCGGCTACATTTTACTTGCAAATATTATAATTGGCCTTGAAATGGAAAAAAAACCAACTTTTCATTGGCATACAGTTATGAAATCTTTGTAAACACGACTTTTTTCATAGTGGTCCGAAAACCTGTTTAGCAGTGGTTAAGCTTACCAAATCTAATAATTAAAGGGTTTACAGTACAGAATTTACAATGGCAAGTTATGGCGACCATTTTAGCAGTCTATGTACTATACTCCGTACATGTAGATATTCTTGTTGATGGAAATTTTTTTTTCCCTGTTAATCAGAATTTTACTTAAATCCTGATCTCTTTGGGTTTTTAAAACCCTGCCTTTTTTAAAAAGAGTCCTACATGTACATTGTATTGCTTTTTCAAAAAAAACCTGTACTAATTTTTACCAAACACTCATGAAAGCAGCTCTGTTTTCTCAATTCTCCATGCCCTCCCAAAAAAAAAGATTTTGAAATTACAACAAATTTGACAAAAACAAGGAATCAAAATAAATGAAGTTAATTAAACACAAAACGAGAATTGATTTGATCAAGTTTCTCCTCAATCACTATAAATATTTATCTAATCTGTTTTTCTACACATACAATTGTACATTCATCCGGTCGGAAATTAATTTGACAGTTTAAGGAACTCTGGGTCTGTGTGTGTTACATGCAGTGGGAATACTTAGCTCGGAAGCACGTTTGTGTGTTTAAGTGGAGTAAAGCCAAATAAAAAAAAATGTTCAGCGTCCTGCCTTTTTGAAAAAAAAGGAGGCCCTTTTTCTTTCTTTTTTTCAAAAGCGACCAGCCAGGTTTTTTTTTTAAGATGGCCACCAGCTTTTGTTTTTAAATGGCCGTCACCTGGACTCTGGGAATGACATACCAGCTTGATATGGGCTAGATGCAACAGACAAAGAGGCCAAAATGATGTCACTGTTTAAATTATGTCATTTTTTTCTTTTCTTTTTTCAAAAAAAAAGAAAGACACAAAAAAAAGGAGGCAGCCTCCAAAAAGGAAGCTGGCGGGGATGTTAAACATGTTTTTTGTTTATTTGGCCTAAAGTACTCTGGTTGTTTTGTTTATTTGGCCTAAAGTACTCTGGTTGTACTCAGAACCATACTTCTTCTTTTTATCGAGCAAGTCTCTTCACACAATGTGTATCTGTTCACTTGCGGGTCATTCTATAACTTTGGGGTCCACTTTTTTTTTCCTGTCCCTGTTACATCCGACATGATTGTATGATTTTGATGCACTCCATAATTAATTTTGACAGTCACAGACAGACAAAAAATCAACCCTCTTCCCTGCCATGCCTTTTACACAGGCTAGTCACCAACAGTCATATCACATTTCAAGCAAGCACTGTGACTAGTCAAATTCAGTCAACTGACAAAAGCAGGCAAGTGGTAGGCACGGCTGGCGTATCAAGCACCTACAGTCAAAGCAAAGCTGTATCAAGTTACATAAACAGCCACAGCCAGTCAATCCTGCTTTATATAGGCAGGGAGCACTCAACCATTAAAAACAGTCCCTTGACTGATTTTCACTTAAAGGACAACTGTGCACAGAACGTATGTTTGCTTCCAGGGTTTTAATGCAGTCGTCCTCCAAGAGTGATTATGAATTTAGCAAACTAATCGTTTGAGGTAATTCTTCATGATATTTGAAAATTACAAAATACCGAGGTTTAAACGAGGACAGGAAAATTCAACCTTCGGACCCTAATTGTTTAGAACGACCTTTCTGTCAAATGAAGACATTGTGTTGCCTGAAAAAACAATGCATCTTTTCCATGCCTTTGTCATTTTTGACTTTTTAGCATGTTCAGTAACACATTGTTTTGTACCATTTTTGCCTTATACCAATGACTTATTACATGTATCGTTACCTCAGCACTCAATTTACCAAGCCCCAAGTTGTCGTTTTCAAACGCAAATCATTTATCTTTTTCTGATTCACAAAAAGTCTACTTTTTCTGTTGATATTTTAATTTTTTTAATTTTTAAATTTTTCAGGCTTTCAAGCAGACCCAGGTGAAAAAGTAGAACAGCGAGATCACCCCCGCCAAAAAAAAAAAAACAGGATAAAGTAGGACTTTGGAGGACAAAATCAGGATAAAAGTAGGACTTTTGCGGGCTTTCAGGAGTAGTTTTCGTTGATACCCATGTCCACAGCATCATAAGCCTCATTTGGCATGTTCTGTACTCACAACACTTGTGCTCCAACACCTGTGGTCATCCTCAACTAAAGCTCTTGGAAGTACAGTTACAGTACTCCTGCGCCTAAGCCGTTCATAGTGTGATTTCAATATGACAGTGTGTAACACTATTATGAGAAATATTCAATGAGATTTCATTTTTCGAAGTTGTAGGACAAAAAAAAGGAAAAAGCAAGGGGGAAAAAAAGGGAAAAACAGGAATACTTAAAAGCCTGATTTTTTAATAGTTTTTTGTAGAAAAGCTATTAGCCCTTGATCTCAATAATCACAATTTTCTAAAACACTTACATTGGAACAGTTCTTTCTTTGCACACTGTGAAAAGGCCCAACAAGGTACAAGAAATAATTAACAATTTTTTGGCAAAGTCTTCATGCATGTAGTTGGGCACGCAGCATAACAATGATAATTTATTGAGGGGGGGGGGAGGTGTACTGTATGTAGATTTGCTAAATTGGCAGTGGGGCTTGGTCATACCATTGGAAGGAATATGCATTGGCAAAGAAGTAGGTAAACACACTTAAAATCTTAGTCAAGATGCTCATAGCTTTGGATTTTCTTTACTTTTCAGTATGCAATCATGGCACTGGGCCCTGGCATGTAGTAAGGATTTCCTGACGATAATGCACACATTTTTTTATCATTGTGTCGGTGTAGCTGTGTATAAACATCAGAAGCTCATTCTACCTGAAACCCAGGAAAATAAGGATGTTGTCTGGCTTTCAGAATTCCAGTGCTTTTTCCTCGTTTCTAAATAATTTTAGGTCTCAATTTCCATACAGCATAGCTAAAGTACTGAACGTTACAATCTGCAAGTTTGAGGTCAAAAGTATGCTTTTGAACACCAGTTTCAAAGCAATGATTTCACAAGGATGATGGTGATGATGACTCATATAGAGCCGGTGTCCGCATCTTCTGTGCGCTCATGTTTCACTCGTTCCAGCATAAACTACAAGTGCAATCAGTTCAATACATGTAAGTCGCGGAGTACTTTATTTCCCAAGGCACACATGTTCACATTGTGTTCATGAAGTTGGGTCAAGTTGTAACCTCACTGTCAATTAGTTAACATGTATGCTATCGCCTTCATTTTTGGTTTTACATTATTGGTAATTTTTGTTGCACACAGCGAAAAAGACAAGTTACATGTAACTCTGTTAATATACAGCTAAACCGACCAAAATGATAAAAAAGTGTGTTTTAGCGTAAGAAGATCCCGACTCCCTATCTGTTGCGGGGTTCAAGCACAGAACACAAACTCAGTTCTACTCCCAGCTTTTTAAAATTCCTGAGATTCTGCTGCCAAAAGGCACAATCCAGCCACATCCACTCAAGATTATGTACACATTCTGTATCTTTTGATTCCTCATTCCTTCCCGAAAAAATTGTCAAAATGAGGATACTTTTTTTAAAAAATTTTTTTCTCGAGTTTTTCCACATGTATATTTGCCGACCCTCTCATATACATACGAGTACATACGAGTAGAAAAAACCACACACATTCTTTTAGGACTAAAAAAAATGGGGACATCCCACCTTTTGTATTTAATCCCTCCCAACCCCCCAAAACCCCCGTTTCAAGACTCTTGAAGAGAGTTGTCAAAATCTTCCTTGCAGTCCAAAAAACGTCCCGTGGAATTCTCAGTTCCCCCAGTTGTCGACAAATCCTTCAGGAAGAGTGTACAGCTAAAATGGTCGCACCCACTTACCTCACACCTTCTATCGCAGACATGATTTTCCAAAACATTGTGTGTCAGTATTCTTAAACAATCGCCAGTTTCTATATACAAGTCCAAAAAACGCTGTCGCCTCTTTTCCAGAGTCGTAAGAGATGTCGTCCTGATCACAGATCGGTTGCGAGTCCTAATAGTTCCGTCGCTCACATTGCATATAAAAAAAGTTCCACAATGTCGACAGTCATTTCCAGTCAACTTGGCTGCCCTCAGAAATGTGTTCTTCAAATCCAAGGATCCAAGGAAAATGTCAGTCAAAATCTGTAGAGGGATTAATAATAATATTCATAGAAGTCCATAGAAGTTATAGCTATATTCGACTGGGTTGGAGAAAATTTAGCAGAGCGGCATCGCGTAAAAAAGTCGTGATTGCGAGATATAACAAAATGTGATAGTGATAACAAAATTTATCTTCAAGCAAACTTGAATCCTCCATCCTGATTGGTCGATCCTTGGCAACAACAGTGTGATATGAGGCTGTATTGCACGGTCCATATCGCACCCTGCGTACTGCGCTATTGCAAGATGCGAGCGACATTCCAGCTGCATGCGCTAAACTGCTGAAAGGTTCGTGTAAAGCGATGGTCCAACTTTACTGCGCGTCAAGTTTGCTTGAAGATAAATTCGTTATCACGCTCGCGCTCGTGGAACACGGAAAATGTAGTGCGTCTGTGTCCCACATATACCACTTGGCCGGACACAGTTGGTGACCACAGAGGAATTTCAGCCTTGAGGTGTTTGACCTGATGGATCTCACTACACTGAGCTGGCTTGTCATTTTGAATTTTTTTTTGACAAGTATTGCATGTTGCTGTGTTTGGCAGGGTTTCTAGCCAAAATACCCAAGGGGATTAGGGATACTACAAAAGAATAGTTACATGCAAAGGACCTTTGGTGTTCCTATTTTAAGCAGTGTTCTCCGGGATTGGTTTTTGACAGACTGGCCATTTTGTTATCACGACTCTATTAGTTATCCCGTGAGCGCGAGTAGAACTACATTATTCCGTGTTCTACTCGCGCTCACGGGATAACTAATAGAGTCGTGATAACAAAATGGCCAGTCTGTCAAAAACCAATCCCGGAGAACACTGCTTAAAATAGGAACACCAAAGGTCCTTTGCATGTAACTATTCTTTTGTAGTATCCCTAATCCCCTTGGGTATTTTGGCTAGAAACCCTGCCAAACACAGCAACATGCAATACTTGTCAAAAAAAAATTCAAAATGACAAGCCAGCTCAGTGTAGTGAGATCCATCAGGTCAAACACCTCAAGGCTGAAATTCCTCTGTGGTCACCAACTGCAGCACCATACAACTGTGGCATTATTGAAGGGGACCGACTCTTTATTGTCTCAACATTGACCGTTTATGCACTGGTGTTGCTAGTGCAATGCAGCAAGGTCCCACAGACTATTACACCCGATGCACTGTGTTGCGCCTGGCAGGGTTAGGGTTAATTTAGAAATGTATTGGACTTCATTGTCGACGGATCACATCAAGGAATTCAAAACGTAACCTAAAAAACCCTAAAAAACCCTAAAAACTGAGCTACTCACCCACTATAATAACTCTTGGCTCTTTTTGACAGTTCTGCGCACATTGCGTTTGAATGCACCTTGGTAGTCGTCCCTCCACTCTTTCTGTTAAGGGGAAAAAAGAGCAACTTACTAAAGTGAAAAAAGGATGAACATTCATCCCTAGTACACATGCATTACTTCTGATAAAATTGTTTTGAGAAAATGAGGTTTTTTTTAAGATTTAACTGGTTTTTGTTGGTCTTAAAGGGAAGATACAACATTTGCAAACATCAAAAAACGAAATGATCAAATAATCACGAAATACCTTACTGGATTGTTAGGGAATGACAGTCTAAAGCATCCTGTAAAATTGTGGCTCCTGGTGTGCTGACATTTTCAAGAAACACTGTACTTTTCCAACGCTGCTCGGCCGACCAGCGTTGGAAAAAAAAAATCGCTTTTTTCCAAAACTGCTCCTAACTTTTCACTTTGTTATTCCACACTTTCTTTGCATTTGATTACACACCTGTGAAGGGGTACAAGCCTGCTAGAGTGATTCTTTGACCTTACAATTCCCCAAAGTCTTTACATTTCTCCATTTAATCTTAAAAGTGGGGTCAGGGAACCAGACTACATGAACATGATAGGTTTTCTTGGTTTTTCCAGCATCTACAAGCCCAAAACGTGAAACAAGTCAGTTTAACAATATTTGCTATAACATACTAATCCTCCAAATCCATTTATTTCTGAAAATTGCAGCAAAAGCAAATGTTGTGCATTCCCTTTAAGCCTGACCTGCTGTTTTATGATATTGAGGGCCACAAGGGAGAGAATTTGCCCAATGGAGGTAACAGAATACACCCTATGGGCAATTCAAAACACGGCTGATCAAAAGTGGAAAATCTATGACATCTTCAGAACTACAAGTATCGCAACCTCAAATGTGGTATCAAATAAAAGGGGACAAGAAGACTTTTCATTTGAGTGCCTGTGAGATGGAATATGGTCAATCGTATTTTTGGGGCTAAAATTATGGATTTTAGGTGGTCATTTTGGCATCTTGTTTTCACATGTAAATGCAAGTGTTATTGTTAGTTTTTTGTTTCTAAGGCACAGAAAAGGTTCATATTCTATGCCAATAGAATTTGTTTGTTTGATTGATATTAAGTTTATTTATGTTTTAAACTGTAACGTGACACCTGACGCTCATGCTTAGATGCTGCGGCTTTGTCCATATTCTCAGTGCTCTCGAAAGTGGTAAAAAATAGCGCCCTCTCTTGTTTGCGCATGGAATCCATAATGCAGGCATGCAACTGGGAAGTCACAAAAAAGAGGAAATTCAAATCTTTCTAAGACTTTGTACAGTGTTTTTCTATTTTCAATGTCACACATGGGAAGTAAAAAAGAGGAAATCAGCTGATCCGAGGAAAAGTTGCATGCCTGATAATGGCCCCTGCTCTCAAATCCTCCCCCACGGTGGCCTCTCAAGCCCCTCCCATCGAAAAGAAAACCCACATGTGATTCTCTTACCCCTGCGTCTACATTTGCTGGAGATTCGTCGTTTGGGCTAGACAGCATGGATATAACGCTAATGAGGATGGATTCGATGCTGTGTACAGGCCGCCAACGCTCTGAGGCTTCCTCATACCCCCACTTGTCATCCCCCGGCTCATGGAGGATCGAAATGCACACATCGCCATTCTTATCAACTGTCAAACGAAAGATTGTAATTAAAAAAGTTCATCACGCTTAACATGTCATCACTTAGCTTGAGTGTTTTGTAGTTGTATAAACAATAAGAATTCTAAGAAAATGACTTAAAAATTTTAATAGTGAAAAATGACTTTTCTTAGAATTAAGTAAAAAACTGATTTTATATTTCAGTGATTCTATTCCAACACACGTACAATTTGCACACATTACTTTAACCCTAACTCCCCAGCCTAATTTACTAGGAACCATACCCATTCTGGGAAATTCCAACACCCACATGGGAAATTGTACACACACACTGTTGGACTTAGTTTCTGGAGGTATGCCAACCCCAGTGTAAAAGACCATCGGTTTAGGGGTACTGTACCTATCCCAAAAGAGTTAAACACAACCTGCTGTTGAACTTTGATGGGTTGAGTTCAGTTATGGTTAAAGAGATACTACCACCGATTTATTTGTATACAAAAATTTGATTACGAACCCATCTTTGGAAAAAAACACATCAAAGTGAACTGGTCAGCCCAATTTTGGGAAAAACGTGCATTTACACCAGTGTTGTAGTCGAGGCCACAACCTCCGAGGCCGAGGCCAAGGCCGAGGCCACAACCTCCGAGGCCAAGGCCGAGGCCACAACCGCGAGGCCAAGGCCAAGGCCGAGGCCAACACCTCCGAGGCCAGCTATCAAAACACGTAATAAAATATTAATCACTAAAACAAGGCTAAGATTAGGTTGGAGTTTTAACATCTTTTTAGTTGAATTCACTGAGTTTTGGAGTGCCTGGCTTACAAATTTACAGCTTGCAATGGGTTTCCTCTTGTAGGGAGTCCGGCGAATTTTATTTTTTAAAGAAAGAAATCTCAAGTTTTGTATCACTGAAAGCAAATTACACAACAAAATCAATGGCGTTTGAATCAGGCTCATAGGTGTTTGCCCTTTGGAGATACAACAATTTAAATTGCCAAATTTTGAGTTTCTATTCTGTAAGATTTACCTCATTTACTTTTAGCATGTTTTATAAATCTTATTTTCAAAACCTATCAAAATGCTTAATATCATAGGAATCCCCATTAAATAAACAACAACTTCATTTTTGAATCAGGTTTTTACCACTCATAACCAAAAAGTTACGACCCCCCCCCCCCCGACCTTCGCACTGTCCAGGCGTGCGCCGAGCAAACACCGCGATGCGACCAGACAATGCCAGACGGCCCGCCGTTACGCACGGGCAAAGCATAGTCCAATCCCGCTCCACACAACGGGATAAGTGTCCACGCATTATCACTGTTAATACCGCGGTACCAGACAAAGTCTGGCAATGGCCAATCCCGCTCCAAGCAACACGGAACATGCGTGCATGATATCACTCAGTTCATCAAAATGACCATGAATTCTCGGATCATCCGATTTGAATCCAATGGCTTCGAAGAATTTTAAGATCATGGCAAGAGGTAGGGAGTCCAGAGGTTTTGGCCGTATATCTGTAACCACGCAATATTAGTCAATTTCAAACCGTGCTTATACATGTAATAAGTATCAACATGGCTCTTAAAATACAAAAAGTATCCTGGTACCACGAGGAATACTGACTCCTATTATTAAAACATTCATTCAGAACTTTGCATTCAATTGGATGGAAAAACGAATTCTGAAATCGCGCTTTCCATATCAACCATTTGCGCCAAACATTACCGTGTGAGCCGGAACTTTCATTTAAATCATCGTGTAAAAATAAAATCTACTTGATAAATCGCAATTGTTTTTATCATATCTTTATGAGAAAAAAAATGGTACGGACTAGTTCACTCGATCGTACCCAGAAAGTTCAGACTTTTACTGAAACAGTGGCCTATAAAACGAAATGATTAAGCTTGCCGCACCTTGCCGCAAATCATTTTTAAAGGTCGGGGTACAGAGGCGAAACGAGAAAATTTTGTACAACACTGCAACCAGACTAGTCTACTACCACATGTTATTGTACACAAATGGGATTGGTGCCAGACTTATGTAGTCTGGCACGTGGTAACAGTTATAACGCTTGCACGCACGTGGAAAGCTGAAGCGCAGGCTAGGCGAAGATGCTACGTACGTGAGTACGTTCAATGCAACCATTTCCAGTTCATTCGTGCGTACATTGTAACTATATGCGTTCGTTTCACAGAACCCACTGCGGCAGAATCTCGAGGGTTTGGTACGGTAAAAAATGAAAATTAATTAGATTAGAAAACACATCAAATTGGGTGGCCTCGAGCCGGCCTTGACCGATTCGCCGAGGCCGGAAGGCTCC
This sequence comes from Patiria miniata, assembly GCF_015706575.1. Taxonomy (NCBI): domain Eukaryota; kingdom Metazoa; phylum Echinodermata; class Asteroidea; order Valvatida; family Asterinidae; genus Patiria; species Patiria miniata. Next base: position 16,405,416 of record NW_024037061.1, read on the forward strand.
GAGGCCAAGGCCGAGGCCTTGCACCTCCGAGGCCAAGGCCGAGGCCATGAAAATCGGCCTCGAGGCCGGCCTCGAGACCTCCAACACAGATTTACCCCCCTTCCCATAAAAATGACCTGGAAAAAAATTTAAAACTTAAAAAAAAAAAATCAGTTTTCCTCTTCAGTTATGATCCTGAATAGCTTCAAAATCCTCAAAACAGGGATGAAAAAGAAATAATTTCCTGTCATCGACGAAATATCAAAGCTTGTATTTGAGATACAGTTCACTTACTGTTTGGATGCCACATTTCTGAGACAAACCTCATCTTTGGAGGACTGTTAGGGTAGTTCTGAGGGAAAAGCAACTCGGCCTTGAAGAAGCCACCCTCACTGTAAACAAAACAACAACAATAATTCAAAGGTTTTATGACTCTTTTGAAGTTCAGACTGGATAGTACTTTTTGATTTTTAACCCCAACTCCCTAGGCCTTTTTGCTAGGATGTAGCCTCAAACCTGCAAAATCCTCCAATTGGCCTCATGGAAAAATAGTATAAAGCCTCAATCCTGCAAATTCCTCCATTATTTCTTGAATATGGTCCGTGGAGGGTTGACCACTGCCTGAATACTGCAAATTCCTGCGGCAGTGACTGTCAATATGTTGAGGCTTGGCCAGTGACATCCTGGAGCAGTACGGAGGATTTCAAACATAATCCAGGCCTATTTTTATGCATGGCTGAGCAAGAAGAAAACACAAGTCTTGACAAAGTGCATCCTACGAAATCAGCAACGCACTTTTGCCATGTAACCTCAATCCTCCAAATTCCTCCACTTTGGCAAAGAGGATTTTGAAAGGTTCAGGGCAGTTAGGGTTAATCCAATGGTTCAGTGACTCACAAGTAGGTGTCTGGGGGACCGTAGATGATCACCTCCCATTTGAAGAGGTCATCATCTTCACTGAGTCCCGCTGAAAAGCCTTGAGTCCCGTCTTTGCTTTCCATCTCTGAAAAATTGGCAATCAATGGCAAGTTACAGATAAATCAAACAACTCGCCACTTCTTTTTTTTTAAATTAGGCCCAGTTACAAAAAACACTTATTGAGCATATTCACATTTTTATAAACATGTATCTGGGGTGTTTTTTTTTTTTTGGGGGGGGGTCCTATTCAATATGTCTGAATTTGTTTACGACATTTTGATTCCTCTGTACAAATTCATGGACATGATGGCCAGGTTGGCGTAGTGGTACTTTCCTCGCCTTCCACCGCTGTGACCCGGGTTCGATTCCTGCCTGGGCCAATATGTGGATTGGGTTTTCAGTCCCTACTTGATTCTGTGGGTTTTCCTTGCAATGTTCTTCTGGATGGAGTTTTCCTCCCAAATCTACTAAAACTGTAAATTTCTTCACATTGTCTTCTCTTTACTGGGCCCAGCGCCCCTTGGGAGACCAGTGGGTTCCAGTGAATGAACCCAGTTAATAATAATAAGAAATAAATAGAATAAATAATTTCTTTTGAATTTCAAGTTCGTCTGTCACTTTCGTGTTCACGTTTGTCTTATGCACCTGTCAAATGTCTTCCCCCCCCCCCACGCTGTTCCAGGTCCGATGTTGGGGTTTGGTCATGTTTTTATGCCCCAGCCCAGGGGAAGGGTGGGGATTTTGGTCACTCAAAAACATTGTTACCATTGGCGTACTACATGGAAAGGCAATCATTAGTGTGCCCCACGTATGTATGTCGGACATTGTCATTTAAATTTTGCCCGAGGGGTGGGGATTTTGTCACTTCAAAAGTGACAATCCCCACGTTTTGGGTGGGGCTGCGGGGAGGGGGGGGGGAGGTGAGCTTTTTTTTAAACAATTGATAGGCGCATTATTAATAATCGAGTTAGGCCTACAATTATTAAACCTCAGATTCAGAAGTAAGGCTCAGTCCTCAAAGTGTGTTATTGGAAAAAACTTAAGTCAAGCCCCCCAAAAAAAGTCTCCGGTTTCTGGTATGCGCGCGCGTCGCCGTAGCCTTGCGCGTCGGCAACATGAAAAAAAAAATTTCAACGAAAGATGTCTCAAAACCGCCAAACTCACTTGGTTGACTGAAATCCTGCTGCTGCACAATTTTAACGTGTTTTTAGAATGGGTTATGGTCGAGAATAAGCTTTATGTGGCCTCTCTGGACTCCCATATATTTGCACTAAGTTTAGTCGGGCACCATTTACGACACTTGAAGCAAAAAAATCAGGTTAAAAAAAAAAAGCCGCGTCGCCGCACCACTTTTTGGGCAAGCTCCATACCAGAAACCGGAGACTTTTTCTTTGGTCTCATGTAAGTTGATTTCTCAAAATCAAAAGTGCCACTTCCTGCACGAGGCCCATACGCAAGAAGTACAGTGCTGGGTTGGTTTTGTAATAATAGGCTACAGACAGTACATTGCGAGTTATACTGCAAATGAAAAGTGCGTAAACCTATGACGCATTTATTTTGTATTAAAACCGCACACTGTGCACAGCACGGGAAAATGACGGGAACCAACAAAAATGCCCTGTTTATTCCATTACCTAACAAGTTATGGGCGTCAGATTTTGTCAGAATATCACCCGAAAATTGGTTTTACCTTTCAACTGCTTTTTGAGTAACATACTGGCACCAGTAGTCATTGTCGGTCATTGAAATCTGGAACAAAGTCACCAGAAAAAGACAACAGGAGCGAAGATGGCCGTCGATGGTACCGCGGGTACAACGCATGCGCGAATTCAGTCGGTATACGTACGCATAAAAGTCGCAGCGCACCATACGTTCGAGTTCGATACGGTCTCGATCGCGGGACACTCTTGAGCGATATCGGATCGCGACGTACTCGGACAGAGGTACGTGTGAGTAAATGGTGTGAAGCAGTAACTGAGGACAGGAGTCAAATCGAGGACGACCTCGATTAGAAAACGTGTACAAAACCAATGGGGAGCTGTTGCCAAAAAAGTTAAGACTCAGCACCCCTCACCACTGAAGCCAAAAACCAAGAGAAATTAAGAGAAAGAAAACAATGAATGATCACGCGAAATTGAACCACGAGCCCTTCCGATCCGTCGCATATTATTTGCACTTCAGTTTTGATATGTCTAAAACTTAGGAAGACGTAAAGCATCCACCCTTTACCCCCGAGAAATCGCAATTCTGAACCCAACCTACACTCTTGCCGCTCGTCAACCCGCGGAAAGTAATTTTCCGTTCTCATGGGTTTCGTGCGATATGCACGCAGGTGGTGTCGTACGCACAAAGATTTTGAGTGCTCTCCGTGGATAAAAAAAAAGGACCATAAAAGATGAAGCACGCCCTCTGTTGACTATGAAAAATAGGGGCATTGTAAATATTTTTGGTGGGAAAAATCATTAGTGTAATCTAATCTATGTAACAAAATACAACGGACAATTAACAAAATATAAATAAATTAAAAATACACCCCCAAAAAAGGAGAAAATCCTAAAAAAAAAAAAAAACCAGAATAGGAAGAAAAAGAATGTTGGTGACAATTATTGCGCATCACCTTCCCCCCCCCCAAAAAAAATTCACACCACCCAAAAATGCCCCTAATAAATTTGTCCATGTTTTAAAAAGATGTCCGTAAAATTTAAAAAAAATAATTTAATTAATATCATTTCATTGTTGCTCTTCTTATCGTGTACCCCGGGATTAATCATTCACAGATCATTAAACGTGCATACTTGCATATGCGATAGCTATAAATTTTGTGAATCCAAAAATTAACCGTCGACACCAAGGTTGCACGCATGCATGGTTTGCATGCACGCAGCAATCAAACAAAGTGGCCACAACGTACTTTAATAAACGCTAATTAGAGCACAATTAGTACACGAGCGTACCTATGTTGATTGGGTCAGGGAGAAATCGATACAGTGTCAGGTTGCATATTATGTACCGTGCACCAAATTCCTCCAGCCGCTAGTATCTCTAGATTGCGTGCATATCGTTGCAAACACGCACCTTGTACTCCGCTGAACCTCGCATATACTACCACTCCTGCCAATGTAACTGCAGAGCGCTGGAAAAATTTACTTCACGAAATTGTACATTTCTGTACCTCTTCCTTGATGAGTTTGTGAATGCCGCCTGATCTGAGCGCCGACTCATGACGGAGAAACGCCAACTTAAACAGGATCAAAGTAAGATGAATCATCTTTTGTTTCAGTTAAATTTATTTATTTCGAATGTATTATTACTTTCGTGGTCGGAGAGTGGTCGAATTCCACCGTCAAATTGAACACTGAATTCAGTATAAGGCTACGTGTGCAGATAGGGCTGGAAAAATGAGAATTGTTTCGAGACAAAAAAATTGGGGCCTAGCCCTTATTTTTTTTTCGTCCGTATAAATTGTTTGGATGGAAGCGATGGGGGTTGGGGCGGGAACGCTGTTATGGTCGATAGGGTCGGGTGTTGGAACCGGTTGTAATGGTGACGCTTTCCAGTGACTGATGAAGCTGTGTAATTCTAAAACTTAATATACATCAAATTGACTTGTTAGATTCCACATGTTTTTTCAACTTGTGCATCAAAATTTAAAAAGACAGTTTTAATGGATAAACGTAATATGGGCTAATAATTTAGGGCTAAGCTTGCACCTTGTATGCTCTTTTCCCTTAAAAAAAACCCCCAAAACTGGATTGCCGATTTTGCGATGCATAGTTATTTTGTGTTGTATTTATTTGTTATTAATTTTTAGTTTTATTCAAACATCATACCAGGATAAAATCGTTATATGTTCTGTCAATACGTCAGTTACATACCGGCACAAATTAATGTTACCGTAATTATTCATGTCTTTGCTGCATGCAGGCATGGGGCTGCAGATATCTATTAACAGACTGTAAACCTAGAGGCGTGCATTGTTGATTGGCATTCAAAAGAAAGAGAGAATTAAACCCCTGGTCATGCATGACGTGTGCAAATTCTATAACGACAGAAGAAAGGCATTCACTACATACAACGAAGCAAAATAGAGACTTTAATAAAAAATGTTCATGTATTTAATACTTTACCTCGGAGCGCGCGATGTGGTATGGTTACCATGACTACCGATTACGGTTGGAAAGCGATGCATGCACTCCAGTGCACTTAAAATATTGCTGCGTGCAAAAATTACACATCGGTTTTCATGATTTTTCCAAATTTCCACAAGCTGCTCCTCCTGCGTGTGTCATTAAAACTTCAGTGAAAGGATTAACATTTTGATTCATCCCATCAGCAAATCACAGGCTTATCAAATTACCGTGGTACGTCAGTTTATCAATATACAAAAAAAAATGGCCAAATCCTTCTCGTTTATACGGTTCATTGGGCCTATATTTCTCAGGAAATTTGCAAAACAATGAAAGACAAAAAAAGTCAATACAATTCTTCTTTTATTTCACTGACTCACTTTATTTTAAAGATGCATACAATCTCGTGTTTCACTTCGGAAAAAAACCATTTTTTTTTTCAATTGCTATTTTCCCTTTTGCAATATAAAAGTGATTGACCTTTAAATGAGACATCGAACCAAAAAAATACACCGACGGTTAGTCTGTTATTTAAGTTCACTTTTTTGTACGCGAAATGAAAGCCCTTTTTCAGAAGATTGCAGACGCGCAAAATTAGAGCAAAAGTATTTTTCCCCCATTAACACCTAGGCCTACAAAATTTAAACTCTTTTTTTTTAAGAGAACGGGACACACATCTTTCAGGACATGGAAACTTATAATTTAATTAAATTAACAATTTGAGGGAAAGTAGTGGGCGCCGACTCGTGGCTGTTGTGCGGATATTTTGCAGCTCAGACGCAATGTGCGTGAGCGTTTTATTATGTCAACATGTTTCAATGAACATTTCAAAACACTGTTTTAGTCTGTTGACACAGCTGGCCGTTTCTGTAAAGTGTCGCCCGCGCCCCCTACACGTCACAAAAGCCTTCAATTAAAGTTGTACTGTCCCAGCTATTTTCGAGTTTCACACTGAAAAATGATTTTCTCATTATAGCACTTTACAAAAGTTATTCACTATACATTATACTGAGAACGAGAAAACTGGCACATTAGTCAGGTGGAGTGTGGTCGGAATCGTGACCGACGGGTCCAAAGCACCAAACTTGGCAGATAGCCCTAAAGAAGATATTTAGAAGGGGGTGACACCTGAAATTCTTTTGGGAAGGGTGTCTAATTTGCATAATATTTAATACCTGCCGTGTAATATATTTATTCCCATATTTGGGTATAAATATTTTGTTTTAAAGTATATCTTGGGATTCTACTTACATATCCTTAAATTGTTTAGCATTTTCTAAAGCATATCAGAGACCGGGTGATTATGAGAACCTTCTAAATATCTTCTCTAGGGCCGCTCTGCCAAGTTTGGTGCTTTGGATGGACCGTACCAGTCGGTCACGATCTTGTCAAAAATTCGGTCTAAGCCACCTGACTATTGAGTACTTTACGATTTTCGAATTCATTTCGCAAAACGGTATCCGCTAGCGCTTGTTCCTGCCGCATCTTAACGAAATAAATAAATTCGCCAGTGAGCTTTTCTTTTCGAAAATAAAACTGTCATGGAGGAATTGCTCTTACAATCTGGATTCAGAACTTTTCAGAAGTTCCTATTCAACTGACACTTGCTTGATTCATCTAACTGATCACATTCGATCTCAGATGGCCAAAGGTAATTATACAGGTATGGTGTTATTGGATTTACAGAAGGCTTTTGACACTGTAGACCATGTGATCTTATGTAAAAAGTTACTAGCTATGGGTATTCATTCGGATTCTATTCATTGGTTTCAATCATATCTTTCTAACAGACAGCAAGTTGTCAGTGTCAACCAGGTTGAATCTCAACCAATGGGTATAACATGTGGTGTTCCACAGGGCAGTGTATTAGGGCCACTTCTCTTTCTATGTTATGTAAATGATATGAAAATGAGCGTTCAATCTGATTTGCTGCTGTATGCTGATGACAGCGCCCTATTCATTTCTGGTAAAGACGCGGAAGTAATAGCTGACAGTTTGAGTAGGGAACTGGAATCATGCAGGCAGTGGCTAATCGATAACAAACTGTCTTTGCATCTTGTCAAAACTGAGTCTATCCTCTTCGGATCCAAAAAGAAACTTAGTAGTGTTGACAAATTTGAAGTGTGCTGTAATGGAAAGATTGTTACTCCTTCAGATTCAGTTAAATTCTTGGCATAAAACTCGATCAGAGTCTAACTGGTGAGGACACTGCAAATTCTGTAATCAAAAAAGCAGGTGCTAGATTGCAATTTTTATACAGACATGCTAATTGTTTGAAATGAGAGATCCCGAAAAACACTCTGTTCTGCTCTAATACAATGTCATTTTGACTATTGTTGTTCATCCTGGTACTCTGCGTTGTCGGTAAAATTGAAGAAAAGGCTCCAAACTACCCAAAATAAATTAGTCCGGTTTATTTTAAACATGGATTCCAAGATCACACATTGGTCAAGCAGAACTGAACAAGCTGGGCATGATAAACGTTACTGACCGCGTCACACAACTCAAGCTGAATCAAGTTTTTAAAAAATTTTCATGAAATGGCACCAGACTATCTCCGTCATAAATTTAGGAAGGTCTCAGATATGCACAATTATTCTACCAGGGGCAGTTCCACCAATTTTGTTGTTCCAAGAATTAAAGGGCAAGAGTGCACTTCATTTTTTTATACCGGAATTCATCAATGGAATTTACTTCCAAACAGCATAAAATGTTCCAACAATCTTCCTCATTTTAAAAGGGCCGTGAAAGAACATCTCTCTTCGTATTAATTTTGTTTTTTAAGCAGCTGAGATTTGTGTGATTTCTGTGAGTTTTTCTTTAAATTATTTCTCTGTTGCTAGATCCAGTGCAATTTTTGTTTGAATTTTCTTTTTGGAACTTTTTTATTTGTACTTGTACTTGTATGTGTTTTTAAGGACCCCAATGGAATTAAGCCGTCTTATAAACAGCTTTTCGGGTTATCCTTGGCTTTGTATTTACATGAAATACGTTCGTTTTTTATACCATTGTATGTTTGTTTGTTTTTGCCAAAATACATAAATAAAAATAAATAAAGACAGGGTCTGAAAAATAGACATGTACCGCTTGTTTGTATACAATCACGCGCTGTTCCAGAAGTTCTCAGATTCATAATTGCTTAAAATTCAGAGGACAGTCCGAAATTGTTCATGCTTATATAATTTGTGTGTATGCAATTTAAACAAGCACTACTAAAGTAAATACTTCTGTTATTTCTTTCTTTATTTATTTACTACATTTTCTTTACTCATGGTATATGCCCAAACAGTTTAAAACTGGTTTCCATTAGGGCCCTGCATACATTACAAATGATTAAATAAAGTTAAGCGAACTAAAATTTACAAGGAAAAGTGCACGTGTGAATTAAACAGACAAAACAAACATTTATACTTACAAACACAATATTTACACAAATAAAGCTACAGGCCTATGAAAGTTCATTTTAATCATTCCAGTATGCAAGAATTTGTCATTTTTTTAATAGTCATTACCGTACAAAACTCATTATTGTACCAATTTCAAGGCTAGCGTCATCTGTAAAGAATGTTCCATGACGTTCTGTAAATAACGAGACAAGACAAGAAGCATTAAACAATGTACTTCATAGTACAGGCCAACTGCTGACGATCTCACAATGCATACAATGCCGTCGTTTGTGTACTTTGGCCGACGACGGCGAAGAACAAAAACGAATCGAAATCACGACTAACTTAATTATCAACCATGCATGTGCTCCTATCGCTGATTAGATTAAAAAATAGAGACAGACAAGTGGTTGTTCATTTCATGAATGTTGTCCGAGCGAAATTCTGTCCATCCCCGCAGTGATATTGCAACGATCGTTCTGATAGTGCTGACATTTTAAAAGCCTGTCCAAAGATATTTCATCGTTTTGATGGCTTATTTTTTTTTCAAACTTAAATTAATAAATTCATGAACACGTGCTGTCTGTGCGATGAAGAGGGTTTTCAGTGTACAAACTACCATGCTTTGTCTTGTGTGTACATAATACCTCACAGCGTACATATCGCTGCATGCAGTTGCGCTTTGCACTTTCAGGTAGGCCTATATAATCTGCAAGTTCGGCTGCAGCCTGTGGATCGAGTTGCCATGAATTTCCGAGTGGTTTGCGTGTCATGGCCAGCAGTACCACTCAAGCAAACAATTCGGCCAAGTATAGGCGCATGATTGACACACTTGCAACAGTGTGAACGAATTTGCATTGGGCAAGTTTATAAATTATTTAAGTCCGGTTAAACAGACATGTTTAATGAACTAAGTTAGCCGACTCTCGTTAATACAAACTCAGCCGGACCTGAATGTACATGTATAATAAGGCAAATGTTTGTTATACATGTCATGTAGCACAATCTTGTATGCGGTGGAACGAGGCTTTATGTTTGCTATAACCAGAATTTGTATGAACAGTGTTTGTAGTTGTCTTTAATCACATTAAACAAAATAGACGGCCCAGTGTTCAGACGTGTCTGTGTGCTGTTCTTCCCATTATGAACCTTTGGTTCGTCCTTAAATTTGAATTTTCATTTTAAGCACCAAAACACATAATTTTAAATCCGTCAATATATTGACGGATTAAAATTATTCATTGCAAATCGAAGTGCCGAGGCATTCGGTTTACATGTTTTATGTTTAGGACAGTGCATGCTCATGTATTTTTTGTCACTTTTTGTTGCACTCAGTATACTTGCAAGCTAATACATTTCTAATATTATTTTAATATTGATATAACTTCGAATACAAAAGTATAACTAAAAACCTGACAAATCAAGAAATAGGACACTTTTTAACCCAAGTTATTTATTATGAATTTGTGGAGTTTGGATGTTCAATTTAAAATTCTAATATTACATTCTTTTCGTCAATCCTAAATAATTTCGTTAACATAAACCACTCCTTAACTGAACGCGTGCAGTTTAAAACTGTACTAAAATTTCTTCCACGTCTTCTATACCAAGGGACCCACCCCACTGGTAATAAGTCGAAATTGTGGGCGATCCCGGCCAATTGCCGAATAATAATTACAAACATGCACAATATTCCATCCTTTATAAAAAAAAAATGTATGATTCAGACGTGCCCGCATAATCGGCAAAGCAAGCTGAGATCAAAATTGGATTTTTGAGTATAACCATAATAACCACGCCCAATTTCAATAAACCGAATCTTGTGTGGCCTTTTCATTTCATTTGTCACAGATGTAATCCCATTTTACAGTGCCATACTCGTTCATAGTGTGTATTGGACCTCGGACCTTGGACTCTGTATATAAAACAGAACAAAATTGTCTGATGTGTATCGGTCCTGCACTATCGATTATCGGGAAATGCACAACAGGTGACCAAGCGCCCATCTTGCCAAGCGTGAAATGAGCCAGCTAGGACGAATATCGATTCTAAACATCGTGGCATGTCATCAACAAGAGATCGGATAGCGCACCGTTTCATCAATGTCCAAAATATCAACGTCCAAAATTAATCAACGTCCAAATGTTTTACAATGTACTTTTAGTTAAAAGAAATGCACGGTTTTGGTGGGGGGGAATAAACTTTCTATAATTTAACCAATGTTATACATGTACTCTGTTCATTTTTCTACCCTGTAATATCAATAGGGAAGTGTCGGAGCCTGGTCTGAAATAGAATCCAAAATTACTATTTCGTCGTGGTATAAATGTCATTCCCATAACATAATCATAATGGCTAGTTCAGCACTGAGACTGAGTGACTCCGATTGGTTACTGATTTGAAATTATGTCTACGATATTCGGTACTTTTTGTTGGCCCAAAACAGCCACAGCGCCGCGGCGTTGAGGTTAGTTTTTGCGCCACCCATCCCATCCCCGCCCCGGCCGGCCCCGGCGACGTTTTGCCTCGCATTAGAAAACCGTCCTCACACACACTGACATGACTGACACATCAGCTCTGCGTTCGGTCGACATAGGCCTACAATAATTGTGTATAAAAATCAGAAATTAATCATTATAATGAAATCGAATAATTGTAACTCAACTGTTGTTTTCAATGCCTTTGCTTTTTGTTTATTAATTTTAATGAATCAGTCGGGTTTGACAGATTTACAGACAATGATCCAATCTCTTTTTTGATATTGTGGTGGCTCTGAAAAGAGCCGGTTTGTTGTAGCTTGATCAAGCCCTTTATTTGGCAGCCTTGGCCGACTTCTTGGGCAGAAGAACGGCCTGAATGTTGGGCAGTACACCTCCCTGGGCGATGGTAACACCGCTGAGGAGCTTGTTCAACTCTTCGTCGTTGCGGATGGCCAACTGCAAGTGACGGGGGTTGATTCTTGTCTTCTTGTTGTCGCGGGCAGCGTTGCCGGCCAACTCGAGGATCTCGGCGGCCAAGTACTCCATGACGGCGGCCAGGTAGACCGGGGCTCCGGCTCCAACACGCTCGGCATAGTTGCCCTTGCGCAGGAAACGGTGAACACGGCCCACGGGGAACTGCAGACCAGCCCTGGCAGATCGGCTCTTGGCCTTAGCGCGTGCCTTTCCTCCCTTACCACGTCCAGACATGATGATTCAGATTTTCTTCGGGAAATTTCAAAGAAACTAAAATTTGGAAAATATCGCGTCTCGCTTTTTATACCCCTTTGAAGGGATCGCAAACAAACCAATGAAATTACTCCACCCGCTTCCGACCGCCCATTTCGGGAATTATTTGTTCATTCAACGTCCGCATTATTCCGCGGAAGGACAATATTTAGTGTCGTGTGCAACAAGTAGCCAATCGGTACGTGCTATTCATTAGCGGGAAATTCAGGCGCGGTACGCTCGAGCTGTACCGGATCCAAATTTGCATATCTGATGGCATAAAATCAACGGGATTTTATTCCCAGGCATATTCCATTTCTTGCAGTTTGCTGAAATCGAAAAATCATGCCACCCAAGCCAAGCGGAAAGGGACAGAAGAAGGCCGGTAAGGCCAAGGGTGCCCCAAGCACCAACAAGAAGAGGAAGCGCAAGAGAAAGGAGAGCTATGGCATCTACATCTACAAGGTGATGAAGCAGGTGCACCCCGACACTGGCATCTCAAGCAAGGCCATGAGCATCATGAACAGCTTCGTCAATGACATCTTCGAGCGTATTGCCGCCGAGGCTTCCCGCCTGGCCCACTACAACAAGAAGTCCACCATCACCAGCCGTGAGGTGCAGACCGCTGTCCGTCTCCTCCTGCCCGGTGAGCTGGCCAAGCACGCCGTCAGCGAAGGCACCAAGGCCGTCACCAAGTACACCACCTCCAAATAGACGGTGTACAGAAAACCATCAAACCAACCGGCTCTTTTCAGAGCCACCAACAATTCAAAAAAGAGATTGGGATGCATGTCTGTGAATTATTTATTAAAGTTCAATTAGGCTTAGGCCCCATTAAAGTGGATTTTGCGGGTTGCTTTTTTTTTTAATACTAAGCAAGGGAACATGGTCCTACAATAAGCAATATATAGGCCTACATGTAAAAAATTCCTCCATGATGTATGTGATGTGGACCAGCCAAAGTGGAATACATACACTTTGGACGGCATTTTTTTGGAATTAAATAGGCCTACTGGCAACCATGACCATGTCGGATCTCAATTAGTCAAAAGAAGGATGGAGAAGAAAATGTAGGGCTAGGTGGATGCCACCCTCGATTTTGACCCAAGAATACCTAAAGCATATTATTATTAATCCCTGCCGTGTAACAATTTTATTCCCATAGTACATGCCATATTATTTGGGTAGACAAGTATTCTTGAATTTTTTTTTTTGAAAAGTTTCTTTTGGTGATTCTGCTTACACACCCTGACTTAAATATCATTTCTTAAGCATAAGTGACTGAACAATATTATGAGGACATAGGCCCTATCCAAATTGGCTAGTAGTACACGTGTACACCAACAATTGCGCGCATTTACCTTGTCTCCATATCATCAAGTAGTCTTGCCAAACCTCAGTATTGATGAGCTTCAAATTCACCAAGTTGTTTACTGGCACAGCTACCCTAGTATTGAAACCTTATGGAAAATCATGTAAACATTGTGATATTTAGCTCAGCAAACACAGGGGTGTGAGTGACCACTGATAAAAATAGCTGAAAACAGCTGAAAAAGGTGTAAAAAAGCTGAACTTTGGAAATCTCCTATACTGTCTTTTGTACACAGCAAGTGAGGGAAAAAAGCTGAATTCCAAAACAAAAAAAGCTGAAATCAGCTTTAAAGCTGAGATTTCACACCCTGACCTGCAAACAAAAACGAAAAACTTCCACAAACTGGGCTTAAATTAGGCGAAGGATCGCCTAACGTGATGGGAGAGTTGAATAAGACTAGAACCCCCCCCCCAAAAAAAAAAAAATAATAATAATAATAATAATTTGCTTGCAATAATGATGTCAATGCCAAAATGTTTTCTTTCCATTAATTTTCTATCCCGATAATTTTGGTAATTTCCTTGAACTTTTCCAAGTCTCCAAACACCGTGCGTTAGGCAACCCCATAAGGCCAATAATTAGCAGGCATTTTTGCTAGGACTAGGTTAAATATCACAACGTCCTAATTTGTGGTTGGCCTAACTTTTCATGTCCCGTCTGAGAAATTCGGAGTATCGACATGCTTCTGGAATACATACATGTACATGTTTTTTTTTTATATTTTCTGAAATTCCACTGGCTGTGAAGTGTGATCCACCTAGGAAGGGTTGAAAATTAACGTTATAATTCTAAAGTGTTTAAACCTTTTCCTTTGTGTCCTTTTTTTAAAAACAATTTAGGCTGATTCATCATATTAGTAGGCCAGCCAAAAGTGGAAAAGTTCTCTAGAAAATTTTCAAGGCATTTTTTGGTAATAGCTGGCATCCGGTATCCATGCTAGATCAACAATCTTTGAACCAAATAAACATAACAAGTAGAGGGTGGCGAAGCTGAATTAGTCTTCACTCCAGTCGCTAGCAGTTTCGCATCTCTAAGCCACGATGGCCTTGGCGAAAGGCTAGACAAGGACGGACCCAGAACCATTTTTTTTTGGGGGGGGGGGGAAGAGGGCTCGAGTATTTCTTTTTCAAGAAGGGGAAGGGGTTAAGTATATCGTGCTCTATTTCCACATTATAGCTGATGGCTTGCGAGGGAGAATACGCAAGTTAACGCAACATTTCAATGTAATTCCTGAAAATTTAAAACAAAATGGTGTCTTCACTCCTCCGATTAAAACAACAATAACACAGTCTTTGTGGGGGTGGCGAGGAGGCCTTGGCCCGAGTTGGCTCAAGGCCGCGTCAATGGTGGCACCTAACAAACTCTAGTTGGCAAGGAAACGGCTCCCGCCGTTAATTTTGACAAAAGTGGAAACTACAAAAGATACTATAGTGATGACCCCGTCACTCTCAATAATACGTATTGTACCATTATCCGGTTTGCAACGGGCACTCAACCGTGCCTAGAAAATACGCTGCTATATCGGGCTAATTGTACAACTCACAAACTACGTCTCGTGCCAATTTTCTCCAACTTATAAAACATGTACAGTACACACTGTCCCGGAAATGCAAGCCTAAAACCTTCCCGTGAGGTAGTTAAGCCTACCATTTTGGAGTAAAAAAAGACTTCAAATTCTATCCACCATCCAGTTTTCGAGGACCGATTATGACTGTTCCAAACCAAACCCGATGAAAGGAAGGAAAAGGGACACCCTACCGTCGAAGGCCGATCCCATGAAACTCACATGGACCAGAGGTAGGCCTATTCTAGTTAAAATGTTCTTTTTCTCTGACGAAACAAAATGTGATCTGATCTAACGACATGAGTCGCCGACATATGTTTTTCACATTATTGTTCAGTCATTATTTTTATTTTTTGAAATCATCGTTATTAATGACGTAATGTGGATTATTAGAATGTTAATTTTTCCCCAGTTCTTCGTGGAAGATCAAAAATTCAAGATCTGTAAAATAAAAATGAGTTTATAAAAAGTATGTACAATTCAATTCAATCACTGCAACACTTATTCATATTCCACAAACAAAATCATGTACTTTGAGAGAAATCAAGAAATAAAACATGTATAAGAAAAGGGTAAAAAGGAGTGAAATGAAACTATAAGGCGATTAATTTATAGCCATAAGCCTATAATGTATAAGTTTGTCAATGGCATGTACTGCAGTATCTTTAAACTTCGAAGTATAATCAATGAAGACACAAAGTAAACATAAGGCGTAATACATGTACCCTCAATACAAAAAATATACAACGTAGAAAAAAGTTAACTATACCAAAAATCGGAATACATGAAAAACAAGGGCCAGATTAACTAAGAAACTCATGGTACACTGCTCAAGCTAAATCATATAAAGAAAGAAGACGGGGAGGAATACAGGGCGAGTTAAAACCCCCCAAAAAAGGATGTGAAAGGCCAATTCATAAGCTTTATTTTAGTAGAAGAATAATTCATATCGCTCATGTACCTTTCCAGTAATGAACTTTTAAAGCTATCATCCATCATTTGCAGCCATCCAAAAAGTAACTGTCGTAATTATTGTTGAAAAACAAACTTGGATGAAAGATAGTAAGGGGAACTAAACTCCCTGTGAAATTTTTCTTTCCGGGAAGCTGTCATTTTGAAGTAATCAACGAAAGAAGGCATTTCCAACGGTGATTCTTAAGAAGCACCTTAGGAAAATTTAAATTAGTAGTTCGTTTTGTTATTCAGCGCAGCGCGCACAAGTATTGGAACGACGCACACGCGCGCGCGGTTGTTATAATTCGTCGGATCAGTGCGTGACGTCGCGTATAGCTGCAATTCAAAACAATTCAAAACATGATTCAGTAACTTTTGATTTGAAATTAAGATCTTAGAATGCTGTTTTTCTCGGAATGTACAGCTGAAGCTTAGCTGAAACTTCATCAGGTTAGTTGCTCAGTATCCTTCATTAGATTTTGAACTCTTTTGTTGCTTCAAACGAACAAAATGAACAAATTACAAATGATGGACTGTAGCTTTAAACACAAACGGTTTTATAGTTTTGTCCACGGATCACAATAAAGGTGTGATATTTCAGCAAAAACAACTCACATATCATAAAACACATCTGAACGCTCTCATATATGACATTAGAATTGGCACTGATCATAACATTTATTTAAAAACCTTCTGCTTCCAAAACAACATCATTTATAATGTCAAAAGTTATAGTCTTGCCCTGCCTTCTACTTCGCTACCCGGAGACAGTGGGATTCTGATATCGTTTTCGTGCTACGATAATGGTTTCATTTTTACTGAAATAATATCACGTGGACAAATCTTAAAACGGTGTTCGTATTCAAAATTCCATAACTGGAAAAGTACATGAGTGATTTGACTGATTCTTGTACTAAAAGAAAGCTTATTAATTGGGCTTTCATATCCTAGATCTGGAAAGCGCTATACAACATGCAGAACTTCTTAATAGCGGGGGCGCCATTTTGAGTTTCCTTTTTTTTTTACTCAACCTGTACAGGGCGAGTAAAAAAACCCCAAAAAACTCAAATGTTGGGACCATTATTTTAGGGAAGTTCTGCATGCAGCATTTTCAAAATCTAGGAAATAGAAGCCCCTTTTTTTAGTACAAGAATCATTCAAATCACTCAATACATGTACTTTTCAAGTTACGGAATTTTAAACACAACCACCATTTTAAGGTTCCGTCCACGGATCACAAAAGTTCAGCGATCTTTCAGCAAAACGAAAACAAATCACATAGGGATATGTGTGAATTGTTTTCGTTTTGCTGAAAGAACGCACACCTTTTTTGTGATCCGTGGACAGAACCTTAAAACGGTGGTTGTGTTTAAAATTCCATAACTTGAAAAGTACATAAGTGATTTGAATGATTCTTGTACTAAAAGAAAGCTTATGAATTGGGCTTTTATATCCTAGATTTTGAAAGTGCCACATGCAGAACTTCTCTAAAACAATGGTCCCAACATTTGGGTTTCGTTTTTTATTTACTTACCCTGTAGAGGCACACTGCAGAGCTTGTACACAAAGCATATAATACACAACGAAAAACAAACATCAGACCGTTGAAGACCAGGACAAGACAAAGCCAGGACAGGACAAAATAACACACATTACAGAAAAATCACCATGGAAGAAACAACATTCAAAATATTAATAGAAATCAATTATGTCAAGATAACGAAACCTACACCATTTAAACAAATCTAGATCATCAACTTGAAAACACAGCATCGATCGCAGACTTTTAAAAACTTGGGTGGTGATTGCGATTTAGGGCGTTGCAAAGTACGAAAATGACCACTTTTGGGAACGAAGCACGGAAATGGTGCGGTTAAATAAAATGTAACCAAAAAACATCTGGAGGGGTGCGAGAAGCAACATGCCCCCGTGCGCGCCCAACCCTTACCCCTCCCCGTTTATACGTCAGTGTATAATTCAATCGTTCAATTTATAGAAACATGAGTTTTGCCTCAATATTTCTCGACAGATTCGGTGGTGTCCCTGAAGCGAGAGGACGAGGTAAGGCGTTTCTTTTAGTGATATTGAAAAAAAAATGGGAAAAATATTGCAACCAGACGCCACTTTCTTCTTCATATGTTATCTCAATGAAGGTCAATCATTGCAAAAATGATGATAAGACATGAATCTGGGACTGAGAAACATTTCCAGTTTTGTTAGGAAATACTTCGAAAATGTTCTTGACTCTCCATAGACTTTGTACACAACCGCTGAAGTGGCGTCAGGTTGCAACATTTTTTCCCAAGAAATTAAATCTTTACAATTTTGTTGTTGGAAATTATTGTCAAAATTAAAAAAAAGGTGTCAATTTCTTTAATATGTGCTATAGAAACGGATGCATTTTCTTTTGGTAAACCTCAAAAAGTATGTTCAGTCTTGTCCACTTGACGTTTTTCTTACTACACCAGATTTGAGAACCAAAAAAAAAAATCTTTAAAAGGCTACCTTTGGATCTATGAAGGATGTCTTTTCCCTATAACGTTTTGACCATTGATGACCGTGGCAATCAAACATGACATCTCAAGATCAACGGAAGCCGGCTGTTCAATTCTGATTGGATTAGAAAGCGCGCCAAACCGATTACAGCGGCAGCAGCGAATTGCTAAAATAACCGTCCGTCCCGAGCAGCGCTATACCGGTATAGCACAGTCGACTTAATAGGCTATAAATGAGATTATGTTGGAATAGCAATGCCATGTCAGGACGAGAGATCCTGCATGTCCAAATTAATAACGTAAAGGATCGGTAAAATGTCAGATGTCATAATATTGATATTAATGAGAATCGCGGAACCTTGAAGAGCTTTGTATATGTATTGAGGGATTATTTTTTACGTAAATACACCTAGCTCGGAGTAATTTGTTTAAGTGCAATGAATGATTATCATGAACATCATAATGTCGAATGTCTTGAGACTGAAGATATTTCCTTTCAAATGAAATCTTTTGTTAGCGGTTCTAGACAGGAAGTAATTTTGAACAAAAACCACGGCTTTATCGTATGATTCAAATACAAATGTAGTCCACAGCCCTCTGCTATAGCAGAGGTTGTAGCAAAATTATTCTGTAGGCGTACATCAAGTAAGAGCTAAGTAACTTTTAACAAAAAAAACTAGTTCTGCTTTTGTAATGATGATAGAAGATTCTATAGGCTTATACGTTGTAGCAAACTTATTCGTTTGAAACATAGGACCACAAGCCGATATTAATATCTTTTTATGTCCATCAAGCAAGATAGAAGAATGAGACTCGATTTCCCAATTTTTGGTTTTATTTGAAGCCCCAAATTTCAACCCCATCGACCCATCTCTACGCACTTTGCAATCCAATCCGAAAAATGAGGGTTGTTTTTACCAGTTTCAAGTTGGATTCAATATCTGAAAAGAAAAATTAAAAACCTTTAAACTTATTTGTACATGGGAAAAAAACTAGAGAATATTTTCTCTTTTCCTTCATTTTTACTGTGTCCTTTTCAAGATCCTCACAATCTCTTATCTCAATATCATGAAAATAAGGTACGGACACAAGGCCACGTCTTCACGTTGACCGAGTGCGAGATTGAGCGCAAAGTGTTCAATCTGCGTTACCACACGTGCAACGACGCATACTACAGGCTGGGCTCCGATGAAGCCGTTATTGATGGCTGGGAGAACGGCATCTATGCGGCTGTGAATGTGGAGAGGCATGTTGATCATGATCTGGTAAGTAGTGCACTTTATAGGTAAACAAAAACTCTGAAAAGAGTCTACTTCTTTTGTTTCACCTCCTTGTTAGATAATTCCGATAGGTTAAAAGTTATGTTACCATATTTCTATTTATTCAATTTCGGCCCGTTATCAATCAGTCCATTCCATATCATAAACCTGTTTAAAAAAACCCTGAAATTTCATAATATATTTAATGTATATTGAAAGAGTTATGAGAATAATTTAATCTAGGAAAAATATTGTACAATTTAATATAATTTTTATGGGAACATGTTATGTAGCACATTAACATCACCTTTTGAGTTAACAAATGTGTTTCACTTCGATGCTAAAAAGCACTCAAAAATATACTCATAGCTGCATGTAACATGAGGCTCTTTCTCAGAGCCACGCTATAAAAAGAATTTCACACAGTCAAGTTGAGACACTAAAAGCACTACATCATCTGTAATTTGATTGCCGTGATCTCGCCTGACATTGTCATGACGCCAGTGAAGATGACCATGATCATGACGTCAGTAACTAGCACTGCGCGCGCGCAATGAACCACGGCCACTGCGTCGCGTTGGTATACCGGTACGTTTTTGTGTTCCGCTCCGCTCGTAAAAGTTAACGGGTGAATACCGTACCTATGGTCCCCAACCCTAACCCTAAGGATTTCGGGAAAGGCATCGGGTAGACCCCATTCAGAACTGGTCACAGTTATGCATGCGGGCCCGTCGCCAAGGGGAGGGGGGGGGGGGGGGCTGGTGGGGCCGGGCCCCCCTTGGCGAGCCATTGTTTTTCTTTTTTTTCTGGCAAAATCCATACATAATGTACTTTTCCCCACCGCCATTATTTGAATAATTACAATGCAGTCTCGTTTTCGTCTGAATTAATTATCTATTGAATGATAACGTGATGTACCGGTATCCAAGCACGGAGCTTTATTATGATCCATGATATCCAAGCAACATTGCTGGCGACCACAACGATAATTGCTAATTAATGCCAATGGGCAATTCCACGGTTACTCACGTTACATTTTTGATGTACTTTTGAGTTTCCTTGATGGGCTGTAATTACCTTACTGAAAAGGTTTAATAACTGTTATCCCCATGGTAGATAGAGTAGACCTAGACCTACCTAAGCACCAAAGATGACATCCAGAAAAATGTGTTATGTATGATAAACAAGACGCACAAAGTCGGTTACTCTCGTTACATTTTTGTAACGTGAGTAACCGTGGAATTGCCAATGTATTGTGTTTCCAGATATAACATTGATCCCCATTAGTGGAGATATGCCTGTATCATTCCATATTCAAACGCGCATTTGAATGATCGGCCATGGTTTTTGTTTTGCATTAGTTTGCACGAACAAAAATGTTGTTAATAAACGTACTTTGAAAATTTTGAAAACTGTTCTGCATGACATCCTTTAGAATGTTACACATAGAAACGAGCCTTGTAAAAATTCACCTTTCATCTTTTTTAAACTTTTACCCGTTTCCATGTTTTTATTATCTACAGTGTGCATTCCCTTTAAGCAAGGAACAATGGTTTTAATACGATATTGTTAAACTATATCGTCATTGTCAGATAGTCATTAAAACTACATGCAGTAAACGAGGACTTGCTATATACATACCAACCCTTCAAGATACTTTAGTTTAGTTGCCATACGAAAAGTGTACTACACATGATTGTACGTACACTTCTTTTGCGGATATTACACAACAGATCAGCTATCTGCTGCTGCTGATATATAACATACATCCTTCAAATTTTGCTGATCATATTTTGCATCCTCCAAAGCACCCAACTAGGAGGGAGTTTGCCTTCTGGCAAGACAATTACATGTACATCTGGAGAGTAAATGGCTTCTGTTCCAGCAGGACTTTCCCTTGTCAGACCTCCAAATTGCATTTTTGTTTTCATTATAGCAATTTTCTGTCCCTTGTTGTGATAATGACCAAATGCGCGCATTCAAGGAGCTACTGGGAAGATTTATCTTCGTATAGGCCTACACTAGTGTGTACACGTATTTTACCTGAATTTAGTGACGACATCCATTGCACAACATACAGCCTAAAATCATGGATATTCTCACCGATAGCTTTTTTTCATGATAAGTGTCTTGTGACTAACGTTAGATTCTGATAAACTCAACATTTTCAATCTCATAATGTCGAAAAAGGACTTGACTATAAACAACCCAACTGTCTGTCACAAATACAATGTACAAGGATCGTGTGTATTGTAAACCTACTTAAAATTACTGGTACTGAAACCAGAGATTTTTCAAAAGTGCAAAGGTACTGCAGTTGGAAAACCTGAAGTAATTTGGAGAGAGAACATGATGAAATTTTGGAGGAATAAGAAGGAATTTCCTCCATGATGAAATGAAGAAATGTTCAGTTTTAAGGGGGAAGAAAACTCCAGATGGATGACATTCCCTTGAAAACTCATGGAACAGGTAGGGACTGACAATACAAACCTCATGTTGACCAGAAGCCTTGAAGGGAATCGAACCCGGGTCACACCGGTGGAAGGCGAGGACAAATCACCTCGCTTCCCATTTCGCTGTCTAGTCCATTCCTTAAATCTGCCTGTTTTTTTTCCATTTGATTCCAGGCCTACTTGACCAGGGCAGACGGTCATCGCGACGCATCCATCAGCTGGAAGGTTGACCTGACCGGCACCGGTCTGGTCGTGGACTCCATCCAAGCCCTGACCCTGAGCAGGACGCTGCGAGGAGGAATGGTCACGTACGACATCGTCAGTCCTGACGCTGAGCAGGCTCCAGAACAATCAGGTTTGAACTAGCATGAGAATTGAGAAAGTATACCAATGAGGTTTGTGGTAACACCATGTGGAATAATCTCTTCTGAGAAGAAGTGTGGTTCTGGAAAGAACCGTTTGGGTGTGAAACTCGACGTTCCCATGAGTATGCTCCGATCGTCTTCAGGAGAGAAAGATAACATTAAAGTAGCAATCCTGAAGAGTTGAAAGCAAGTCAATCACAAGTAAACCACAAACCAAATCGAAAGTCAGTTAAAAAAAATAACAGGGGATGAACAATGAAAGGGAATGACTTTGTCACAGTTGATTTGAGCAGGGATCCTTGATTTGAGTAGGTTGTCACTTGTGGAGCATTGTGACCCGTGCTTCACTGGTCATTGATTTGTGATTTCTTGATAACTCTATTGTGATTACTTGATTACCCTTCCGAATAGTTTTTCTTTCCGAGTCCACAATATTCCTCTTAACAGAGAATTCTATTGGGGAAAGAGGTAAGTGTTACTGTTGTCGAAAAAAGTTAACAAATGGAGGCGGTATAATTGCAAAAAGAAAACAGTGAAGAAAATCGGTTAGGTTTACTTAAAATTTGTAATGGATAATTTGGTTTAGAAATTGTTTTACATCCATACTACTGAACATTTAGAAAAAGGTAATATTTGTAATGCAATCTCTACCGAAAACTACTCATCAAGTATCAAACACAAGAAGTATTTATACATCAAGTTTTGAGAACTACAGAACTGTACCTTGGCACTGATTGGTTTAAAGACTCTCTCACTTCATGTCTGCCAGGATACAAGGCCAACGGTTGGCAGACCCTTTACCTCATTGCGTACCTCAGCGGGAGTCGAACCGAAGACACCTATGATCAGACTCAGCTGCTCTACCAGAGCAGCCTGGATGACCAGGACAACTTTCCTCTGGATATCTTGATCACCCTCAAGGTAAGACGGGTGATTTTTGTACAGGGTGATTAAAAAAAGTAAAACCCAAATGTTGGGACTATTGTTTTAGTGAAGTTCTGCATGTAGCACTTTCACAATCTAGGATACGAAAGACCAATTCATAAGCTTTCTTTTAGTACAAGAATCATTCAAATGACTCATGTAATTTTTAAGTTACTGAATTTTAAACACAACCACTGTTTTAAAGTGCTGTCCAAGGATCAGAAAAAGGTGAGTGTTCTTTCAGGAAAAAACAACAATTCACATAGGGATGTGTGTGAATTGTTTTCGTTTTGCTGAAAGAAAACACACCTTTTTGGATCCGTGGACAGAACTTTAAAACGGTGGTTGTGTTTAAAATTCAGCAACTTGAAAAGTACATGTACATGAGTGATTAGAATGATTCTAAAAAAGAAAGCTCATGAATTGGGCCTTCATATCTTAGATTTTGAAAGTGCTATATGCAAAACTTCACTAATACAATAGTCCCGACATTTGGGCTTCGCTTTTCTTTGACTCGCCCTGTAGATGGAATACAGGGCAAATTTCATTCAGAATTCCAGACAGCAGGGCTGGTGGATATTTCCAGTCCTGGATAGAGGCAAGGATTTGAGGCTCTTGATCAGAGGAGTCGGGGTTTCTATCCAGTCACTGCACTTTGTGTCCTTGGGCAAGCCGCAAGCCACATCACCCTGACAGCAGGGGCTGGTGAACATTTCCAGCTCTGGAATGAGGCAAGGATTTGAGGCTCATGATCAGAGAGGTCAGGGGTGTGAATCCAGCCACTGCATGTTGTGTCCTTGGGCAAGCCACATTACCCTGACTTGCCTCTCTCAAGACGCAAGTATAAATGGGTCCCAGCAGGTGGGTTCTAGCAGAGTAACCTGCTATGGACTGGCATCCTGTCCAGGGGAAATGCAAATATCAGCCATTTTATGCCAAGGAAACTGGAGAAAGGCACCGGCCTCATGAGCCATATTGAACCGAGAAGGACTTCACTACTTTTCTATACAAAATTAAGTCCCACTAATTTGTTGGAGAATGCTAGCAAAAAAATGTTGATAGTTTAATGGAGTACCGAGGTTGTAAGTACATGAAGTATACATGTAGCTCAACCTTATAAAGTAGCTGCCTTAAGGCCTTTAAAAAATACATGTACTTAATCCCTCACAAAAGTTTTAAATGTTTGAAATCAAAATTAAAGGTGCTAAAACCAGAGATTCTACTGCACAATCCTGACCCTCCAGTGACCAGACTGTGCTTTTTCAATCGTTTTGTGAAGGGAGTTCAAATATTTGACCATCCTATTTCCCTAAATCAGGTACAGTTTTTTCCGAACAATTTAACCGCAAAGAAGAAGCTCGTGAAATTTCTTTACAAAGATACAAAAACAACAAACAAGCCCCATTAACCTGAATCTTCTTTGTTTTATAAAATAAAACAAAATCTTGATTCTACAACAGGAATACAAAATTTAAGAATCTCTGTTGCCTTGGTATTTACAATTATAAATTTGCCGATAACTTCTGTATGTCCCTGCTTCCATCAGCCTTTGCAGGAAATTCTATGCACATGCACACCAGACTCTGAACAGTCACACAAAGAAGGAATCCAGGAACTTGTAGAGATCCACCTTCCCCCGATTGAGAAATGCACTTGCTACTTCCCGAACAACCACCTCGAAAACTGTCCGGATGCCAACGAGCAAAGGACGCCAGTGGTTGCTGACTCTGTAGATGGTGCACAGAGCATCGAAGACCTCAGCATTGTGAACAATCACGCAATAAGTCTTCCCGGCACGCCGATCCACAGGAAGCACTACGGCAGCCGAGCGAGCTCAGGGAGCAGCCGCAGCCACAAACTGAGCAAGCGCAACAGGGTGCAGTCCTCGGAACCGAGTGGCTACGACAACTCGGGGGCGGAGTCGCCGATCCGCGTACACGCACTGCGTCACGTGACATCGTCTGAACAATTTGAGATGCAGGAGTTGGAGGTGTGTGAACTGGAGAAGACGAGTAGCCGACTTGGAGCACAGACGTCCGAGGCCAGGAAGGCGTGGACGGATGGAAAACAGAGAGACAGTGAATCCTTGGTAACTTACCCATCCTCTTAAGGCTGTGCCGCTTATTCTGAATACTCAAATATTCATGCAATAATCGATATCCAAATAGCATTTGTTTATATTCAAAATATTTTTAAAAAATGAACGAGCTCGAGGAGATGAAGAACACTTTTAAGTTGTGTGGCTCTCTTGTTTATTAAATACCACACTTTTGTTGAAAGCCATGGTCACATCATGCATATTTGGGAGCTTCCATGATGAGGAATAGTACCTAAAATTAATTTGTTTAAATTCAGTTAAATATCAGCCACCTCTACCCGTTCTTTATATTATTTTAATAAGCACTTTGTCAATTTTTGGACAAGCACAGGTGCAGGCAGGCGAACGCTCAACTTGATCTGTGCATTTCAAAATCGAATATTTGAATATTCGATCAAGTCCAAGTTGGAAAAATTTAATACTAAATTATTCGGGAAAATGCACAGCACTCATATCCTCTGCCTTCCCTCTGGGACACACAATTACAATAAAGCTCCTGAATTGGCTTCTGACCCTTTGCTCTCCTTCCAGCTTCTCTGAATTGTCTTGGGACAGATTGAAAAGCAGGCTTGAAAGCCATACGTTTAAGAGCAGGCACTAAAACCCATTTGCCATATAATGGTTGCCATAAAAGTGTTGCAGTTCAAAGCTATGCAAAGTTCAATGATGCAGAAGATGGTTATGATTATCCATCAAATGTTGGTTGAGTTATATATGAATGGTGTATTTCTAAAAAGCAAGTCTCCCCCCCCCCACTTGTTACGTTAACTGATACAGGAATTTACATTACAGCTATAAATCTCCATTTTGAACACTTCTACTTTAGCATAATGCACAATGAGATGGATTTCTGATGGAGTTTTGACCGTAGGAATAGCTGGACAGATTTGGATCACGTCTCAATTTTCGTTTAATATAAAAATGGGGGACCATTGCATGAAGATTTCCAGCATACATGAAAAATGAAAAGGTCAGAAAGTTTCTTACGTTCAACTGTACGTTCACTCTATGGACAAGGCCTTTTATACAACACCTGAATAAATCCCCGTCATCTGATTGGTGGATCGTTGATCACATGTCATTGAAATATTCGTACCAACGCGTGGCACGCAGCGCACAGTGCAATGGAAGTTCTATTGCACGCTGAACATGGGCGTCGCGAGGGGGGGGCAAGGGGGGGCACTTGCCCCCCCCTGGAAAAGCAAAAAAAAAAAAAAAAAAAAAGGAAGAAAAAAAAAGAAAAAAAAGAAAAAAGAAAAAGAGGCGCGAAGACAAAGTGGTGTAAATTTAATGAGTTGGGGGGGGGCAAAATGTCCCTGCCCCCCTCTAAAACTGATAAATCGAGAATGTGTTGAAAAATACAAGCATTTTTTGGCAAAAAATTTTTTTGCCCCCCTCTAGAAAAAATCCTGGCGACGCCCATGACGCTGAATAGAACTTCCATTGCACAGTGTTACTGCTGCTGGTGGTGGCGCTGTTTGAAATTGAGATAAATTGAATATGATTGTTCTAAACCTGTTGAACAGTTTGCATTTATATAAACTTGATGAACTTGTCAAACTTTTTAACAGTTTTTAACCTGAATAAATTAGCTATTAAAAGTCAACCAATCAGATGACAAGAATTTATTCAGGTGTTATATAACACAAATAATGAATGTTTCACGTTCGTGCAATGGAAAAAATAATTTCTTTCAGTGACAGATGAAATGTTCCGTTCCACTCGGCAAATGTTTCATCTGTCACCTAATGAAATTATTCTTACCATTGCACTCACAAACATTCATTATTTGTATAATACACAATATTCAAGCTTTTATCGCTCTTTTTTTCCCCTTGTTAACAGGTTGGGGATGACGACACAGGCTCCACACGTCGTTTCTGCAAAGGGTCACTATGCACCATCTCATAAAACAGCGCTAGTCTGCAAATTGGGGGCTCTCAATACTGTGTTGTTGAAAGTTTCCAAACTTCAGAGAGTAAAAACATGTAAAACAAGAAAATGGTTTGGCACATAAATCGACCAGTCCAAAGAAACATCTGGTACCTAGTGTCTATTCCTATACATTTTGTCCACAGTAGTGTCACCAGACTACTCACTGGTCAATTCTGTGAAAAAGTTGGAACGTATACCAGTTTAGTCTAAGGCTGCATACATGTGTATTTAAAATGTAAAGGCTTCACTTCCTGGTGCAAAAAATCCAAAGAAAACTCTACTCTCAAATTGAACTTAAGACCTAAATCCTGGCTCGTGAAATATCAAGGACCTCATCTTTGCTTCATGGAAATTTTGCACAACTTTGTTGGTTACAGAATGAGTAAAGTTGGCTTGATTTGCATGTTTTTTTCTGTGCGCCAACTTGCAGTACATAAAGAGACAGCTCTTCAACTTGCAATTAAATACATGTACTAAACCAAAGATTTTCAGTATGTATTGAGCAATGCAGTTTTTTTTCAAATATAGAAATTTGGAAAAACAACTGCATGTCATAGTATATGTATATTTTGTTTATATATCATGTTTTATCTGTAAATAACTCTTTTTTTAATAAACATTCTAACGAGAGGCTTGAATATAGTATGTATATATAATTAAGTCCCCCATCCCGTAATTTATGATCACATCTGAAAATACATGTAACTATTAAAACCCTAACAGTCCCCATCCAGTCAAACTCCAACACCAGGGTTTGTTGGAATCTGTTGGAGTACTGCACTAGTAAACTGATTATGCTTTACATGGGGTTAGGCATACCACCATAATCAGAGTCCAACAGTTTGGGTGTAGAGTTTGGTATTGGAATTTGAAGGGATGAGGAAGGTTCCTGGTAAATCACTCAAAGGGGTTAGGGCCGTATGAAGTCTTTCACAAGTTTAATTTTTCCAAGTCAAATTAAAGCAAAATATTCTGAAAATGTTAATTTATTTTTTACCATGCAATGACAATTTGCTGCTTAAAGTAAAAATTCATGGGTACCAGGAGCCAATTTAATGGAGTTCCTAACCTTGGAAAAGCATAGAAATATAGTGGCTTGGCAATAAAACAGGTTACCAGCTAAAATATTATTAGGAAAGCAAGTTGGTGATTTGCCGGGTTTTGTTCGCCTGCCATGTGCGATATGGACCGATAACGCATACCACGGTACGTGTATGTAGCGTGTGGTACGGCACTTATATACGGGGACGGTTTGTGCATCCTCGACCCCAATATGCATGTATGTCAAATCCAATTATTGACTTGAATAACTTGTTCACAGATTTGTACACAAAGTCTGAGACTTGCTGCCAGATTTGGACGGAGCAGTCTGATTGGTTAAGAATCCAGAGAATATGAATATTCATGTTACACCGTACACACGGTGTAAATGAATGGGGCAGAGAGCATTCCCATTCTTCGAGAGGTTAAAAAACTTATACCTGAGCTTGTCAGTTTTCCATCATTTTTTCCTCATTCAGAAAACAATAATTGACATGTTAGAATTTTATAATTTACTATAATTATGGCATTGTGTATTATATTCTAATGAGAGAATGTTCCGAGGAAAAAAGAAACGTACACTGATCTAGAGCAATATATTATATAGGAAAAAAGAAACGTACACTGATCTAGAGAAATATATCCCCACTCTAATAATGGATGCCTCCTCAGTGGTACAGGCAAGCTATCATTAGCCCTCTCTATGGAAACATAACGCACATGCATTTGGCTGGGTGCATATCCATTCCAAATCATGATAGTCGAGTCTCTAGACATGTCGAACCCGGTATTTGATAATAAACACAATACACTGCATCATGCTAGTAGATATCTGGTCACTGGCACTTTACTAAGGCTGTGTTTACTAAGCAGTTTACTAAGGCCGTGTCCGAATTACTTGGCTACGACTGGAAATTACACACGTGCTGCAGCCGCTGCAGCGGCTGCATAGACCCGTGTGTTTTTTTAACCGTGAAGTAAGTAAATGTGACCAATACTTATAGCACCAACGCTTATCCGTCTAATCTTTTTGGAAAACACTGAGGATAAAGTTTTCAAGAATCCATACCACATGTGAAAAGGAATAATAATAAGGAACTGTTTCCGTCCGTCTTCATTCCATTTATCAAGAACAAAAAAAATTCCAGTCAGATATTCGTGCAATAATTATTAAACAAATTTTCATAGACTTACTGTGTATATATTTTCGCATTTTAATAAAGGCGAATTTAATGACTTAACTTATAAGAAACTTTATTAGACACTTGTATTTCTTTGGAATTTAATGCTGTAGGGACATTTTTAGGGGGCTCAGTTTTTCACTTACCAGAGAATGGTGCAGCGCAGATTTATGTACTTATAGACAGACTATGCTATTGCCATTACTAAGTTAGCGCATCGCTCACGCGAATGTCACGTCACAATGTCAGGTGCACATGTACTAGGGGTGAGGTTGGCGGAAAACGAAAAATCCATGAAATAATAGGCAGAGGGTTCGAGAGTCACCGAGAGCCCATGAGCAGTGTAGGGTCTATGGTATGTGTAAATAAAGTTGCCTAAAGATACACATAAAACACCAATTTCTTTTGTTCTACATGAACATTCCCTTTTGAAGGTAAAAACATCTTTACGGTAAAACCTCAGGAATTCCAGATTTCAAAAGGGGATTCTTTAAAAATTAAAATCCTGAAACCAGGAAAAAAAATCCTGACATAACTCACCCCTCATGTACATTGTAATTTGAAGTTTTGAACACCATAAGCTGGCCAGAGTACAGAGTGCACACATACCACCTGTATGCTAGCAGGATGACACCTTAGTCTATAAATCTAGTCAACAGGTGTACTTTTTCCACCTGTGTTTCATTTCTGGCTAGTACCTTCAAACTCTGGGTTTGTGATTAGACAAAGCCCTAGACTTGGGGGACAGTTCGGTGTGGTATGAAATTTGGACTCTATGAAATACAGACTCTTTGGTCGTATTGCGCATGCCTGTGTGAAGATAATTAGGATAGGAACAGGTCACGTATGAGGGATTTATCATCCATGTAGGTGAAAGAGTACAGATTTCATATGACACCGGTCTTATACTTGGTCCATTTTTTGCTGCAGGGCATTCAACTTCCATACTGTGATTCTGGAGTATTCAGGATAACTCTGACTTCACAAAGCAATGTGTATATATATGTAGATAGTATATTTTTTCAGTATAAAATCATTTTATAATGCAGAATAATAACCTACAATCACAACTGTACCTTAGGCTTTTCCATCGCAACTCTTTTACGCCGACATAAAACAACCAGGATGTATAAAATAAAAACATAAAAAAAAGCAAGGCAAAAATCATGAAATTTGTGTTCTCATTCTTTTGTTTATTGTTACATTTAAAATAATCACTGCTATTAGATGTCTGTGAGGGCTTTTACACAAACAGCGAAAGGTATTTCGGTACCTACATTTTCATTTTATTTTGTTGTATTTTATGAACTCTAACTCTTCCTGCTGGAAGGTGTGTGGCCTAGTGGTTAGGGTTCGTGACTCATGATCAGAGGGTCCGGGGTTCGAATCCAGCTGCTGGTCATATGTCCTTGGGCAAGCCACTTCACCCCCACTTGCCCCTCTCCACCCAGGAGTATAAATGGGTACCGGCATTAGCTGGGGAGTAACCTGCGATGGACTAGCATCCCATCCATGTGGAGTAGAAATATTCTCAGTCGTTTCATGCTACTGAAACCGGAGATAAACGCCGGCCTGATGAGCCACATTGGCTCGGGACAGACTTTACTTTAACTCTTCCTGGTAATGACACAGGGGTTTCCTGGAAAGCGCATGGCCAATGTAGCTTTTGAGAAAAGACTTAAAGAGGGCAGTTGATGAAGAAACATCGGCTTCTTGAGTTGGGAAGGAAATCGATGGAATCAGGCATAGATTAAAAACCATATCCATAATTATTTCGACCTAGGTTAGATTTGAACGTGGGTCACAGTGCAAGGTTCCAATGAAGTTCCACCTTTTCCAGGACAAAAAATTATAGCTTTCCAAGACCAATTCCCTATGCTTTTTGGCATCTTAGGAGCCGACTGCTCTAGTGTCTAGCAACAAGGTGCACCACTCCCTTTCAGCCTTCCGGTTTGGCACAAGACCACCGAGCACCGCATAAGCATTGCAATGGTGCACTGAATATGCAAAAAGTATACAGCACACACATGCATGATAAAGTATAATAGACTGGAATGCAAACTGGAAGACTGCCATAGCCAAATATTACGCATCATCACATATGGGTTGTGCAGGATTCACGACTTTTCCATGACTTTTTTCCTTGGAATATCAACTTTTCATGACTCCTTATAAAAAAAAAAAATGCCATGAACCCATGACTTCCATGTTAGCTTTAAATTCCAGTGTTTTCCAGGATTTTTCAAAGACTGTGGGGACCCTGATAGTGGTGGAATGTCTCGCCATGTTGACACTAATCAAGAATAATATTTTTCTTTTATTAATTAATGATGAAGGGCTACTGCAAAGCCTGGGTTTCTTAGATATGAGATTTTGTTGGATCAAGATACAATGCGATCAGCTCAATCATTTAACGTTCCTGGATGGTTAAAGTGGCAATTTAGGGAAAACTTTTTAAAAAAGGCTTATACATGGAAGTAAAATAAAATGTATTTTTTTCTGGACATTGCCTTGTCACACTGGAGATACGCAAATCAAGTTGTGCTTGTGGGAACAAAATAAGGTAAAAGTGCAGTACTGGATCTTAAATCGTATTGACAGCTGAGCTTGATTTCCTAGCAGGGAAGAATTCCATACATGGACATCACTACTTTTTCACTGCATTGACGTATCAGCCATCAGAGAAGCGATAACATATCCTACAAAGTCAAATTTAGCAGGGAAAATATTGAAGCATTTACTGAAAAAGCACTTAGAATTTTTTCAGACCAGTCTCACAGGGTTTGTGCACACTGCACAGGGTGTTAAGTGATGTCCAGGTATGGAACTCTTTCCAAAAAGTGGAAACAACAGTATATGCAATTGTGGGCGAAAGTTTCTAAAAGTGGAGGGACACGGTGCAAAGGCAAAATTAAAAAGCAAATTGGAGGGGCAACTGCCCCCTTTGTCCCCCAGTTCCACCCCTGTGAGTGTCGTGTATAGTGTGCCAGCTTGCCTTAGAATTTGGCGACCCCTTGGAGTTTCTGAAGGAACTCGATGTACAGCTTGTGTTCCAGGGTACTGGACAGATCTGAGAGTTTCTCTGCAAATTCGTCTGTGATGCCACGCTCCTCTAACGTGTTCATCAGGAAATTGTAGAGATTCTGAGAGAGGGAATGACAACACAACAGAATCTGGTTACCGAGACAGACATTTTTGAAGGACATCTTATTGCATAAGTATTACTTTAGGCCAAAAAAAATATAATAGTTCTGCTTCCGGTTTCCCTACCTACCCTATTCTGACAGCCCCTACCCTAATTTTTTTATGGGAAAAACAAGAAAAAAACTCCCAAAACCATCAATTTCTACCTTTTACCCTTGACTACACGCAGCGCCTCCATATAATCATACACAAAAAAAAAATTGGCAAAAAAAATTATTTCCCTACCTACCTACCCTACTTTCAAATGCCATGTAATCGGAAGCAGAACTATTGTGTTTTTTTGCCTTATTGCTCACAAACTTTTTCTTTCTATTTTTAGGATATTGATAAAAATGTAACGTGTCATGCAGGATGCAGAAAAAAAAACCAACTCTGTGAGTTGATCATTGAGAAATTCTTGTCACCAACTTGAAAACGCATTGTAAACAAGGGTCAGATATTACAATCTCTCCAGTAAACTTGTTTTTACTAAATAAAATCACAAATAAAAGACAGCATGTCGTAGGGACAGGCAAAATGTGTCGTAAGAACTTCCCAGAATAATGTCATAATTTGTACTGAAACAGTGCTCATCATTTCATTTCACTTCAGGTCACAATGTCTGTAGTTGATCAGTGATTCTGTCTAAATCCAATCATCTTAAGTTATTTTAATATTTTAGTACAGCAAAAAAGTACTTATGTCGTACAGACTAGGACAAAGTCATCCGTCGTATGAGACAAAACATTCTAAGGAATTTGAAGAAAAACCCCCACAAATCCTTATATTTTGACCCAAAATATCACATTCCTGGCCATTTCCGTAAGAGACTCTGTAACTGGAGTATTTTCACAGAATTTCTGTAATTGGTTTTCCAATTTTTGGACTTTCAAATATGGAATCGCCCTAGGGAGTTAGGGTTAATGAATATTCATGACTTACCGCATCCATGACCTCTGACCCCACCATGTAGGTTGACTCCTTGGCCTTGCCGTCCTGTACGCTGACCTCATCAATCATGAAGAGGTCGTTAGACTCTGGCTCCTCCCCCTCGGGCTCCATCTCATTCAGGTCAAACCGACAGTTGATGGTCAAGGTGCTCTGGGTATCCTTGGTGATCTCCACGGTGAATTCTGGGTAGGATCGCAGCTGGGAGGAGTCAAAGAAGACAAAAAATGTTTAACAAGGTAGCTGGCTGGTCTGGTAGTTGCCATAATTCAAACACAAACTGGATGTTAACCCTACCTCCCTACGCCTTTTTGCTAGGATGTAGCCTCAATCCTGCAAAATCCTCCAAGTGGCCTCATGGAAAAATAGCAAATGGCCTAAATCCTGCAAATTCCTCCATTATTTCTTGAATATGGTCCGTGGAAGGGTGACCACTGCCTGAATCTTACAAAATCCTGCGGCAGTGACTGTCAATAGAATAAGGCTTGGCCAGTGACATCCTGGAGCATTGCGGAGGATTTCAAGCATAATCCAGGCCTATATTTATGCATGGCTGAGCAAACACAACACAAGGTCCAGCCCAAGACCTTGACAAAGTGCATCCTACGAAATCAGTAACACACTTTTGCCATGTAACCTCTATCCTCCAAATTCCTCCACTTTGGCAAAAAGGATGTTGAAGGATTCAGGGGAGTTAGGATTAAAGACAGGTGGTATGAGACAAGACTCAACAGTTGCTGTCTTTCTTCTAGACTGAGGCTGCGTCTGGGAAGTGGCTCAGCCGCTTCCATAGGCGCATGTGTAATTGCAAACCGCAGTCAGGTAATTCGGATGCAGCCTGACTTCACAATAGAATTCATAATCAAAACCCCTATCTCACCGAGACATGTTTCTATCAAATCAGTCAGTTTGACTTACAAATTCATAAGTGCTATGCAGTTCTGAATAATTCAATATTCGATTATTCAAAATTCAATTTGAATATTCGATTATTTGAAATGTGCCACTCATGTTTTACATGCATCAGCCTAAATTGCGTGTGCTGGTCCGAAACTGCATGTGCTGATTGGGATTCTTGGAATGTTGAAAAACTGACAATGAGCTAAAATTAAATATTAAACATCATGTTTTTCAAAGAAGCTTACTAGCTGATATTTAAAAGATGTCAAAGATGCAAATAAGAGCTAATATTCTCCATGACAGCTCTCAAAGCATGCTTGTAAAGTGACTGCTGACAAAAACGTGGTTTAATTTCACAAACACAACTTACTCGAATAAAATCATCTAAAAACTCTTGGGACGAGACTATTTTGTTTGGATGAGTCACAAAGAACCATTCCGGTATTGGCCTAGCCTATTAAAGCCCACCTAATTTACACATTGGCAACATCACATGCGTCTCCAAACTGCAAAAATGCAAAAATGTCACACTTTTGTCAGAGCATTTGGCTATGAAATCCCGGCTGTGATTGGTCAAAATATCATGGGTGGGGCTAAACGGATCATTCCATTACAAGGCAGGGGAGGTCATTTACCCGTGATGCTGCCTCCTCATCTGGCTTGTCTTCCTGAGGCTCCTCCTCAATAGAATGGTTCAAATTGAATGTCACCTTCACTCTGTAATAAATGAAATGGTCATATAACAATTGTTAAAGCCAAGTATCTATAGACAAATGTGTATTTTTGTGTCCTGGTTTTTGAACAAACTTAATTTGAACTTCAATGTAGAACTAGTACTTCATGAAAATCTGAATAAAAAAAAAAAAAATTTAACGAAAAATTGGCAGAATGCAGTACCCTAACACCGTATTTTTCCACCGTATGAAAACCTCTTTTTACCATATGAAATTTACGAATTTTGGGACTGAGAAACCATCCAATTTTGTCAGAAAAAAGTTGCAAATTTTTGTTGTTGACTCCAACAGATTTTGTACACCCCCATGAAGTGGGATCCGGATTATGGGAAAGAATTCCATATCCGGACATCACTTGACACCCTGTGCACAAACCCTATGAGACTCAGAGACTGGTCTGCAAAATTCTGAGTATTTTCTCAGTAAATGCTTCAATATTTTCCCTGCTAAATTTGACTTTTTAGGAAATGTTATCGCTTTCTGTCTCTTATGGCTGATAAGGCCATTGCAGGGAAAAATTAGTGATGTCCATGTGTGGAATTCTTTCCAGATTCTGCATCTGTTCAAAGAAAATCAAGTGCACATGAACCAGACTGGGACCTGGAGTGCTCTGAAACGTGCAAAACTATATCAAGCCAACTTAACTCACTCTTTAGCTAGCAAATTTCTCCAAAAAATCCATTGGGGCAAGAATAGGCCCTCAGTATTTCACCAACCAAGTTTGCAGACTCAATTCAATTTGTAAAAATGGTAAAGGAGATATTTCTTCAATATTTTGCACATGAGAGGGAAGTCGAGTGATTTCCAAATGAGGCTAAAGACTAGACTGGCACATGTCCAACCATGGTCCAACTATTTGAAAAGACTGACCTCTTCATTCAGTGTCATTAGTCTGGTAGCTGACTATGGAGAAATGTGTGGTAAATAGAGACTAGTTCCCGGTTCATGCCACATGTTTCTTAAATTCTTTTGGCATGGTTGACTGATGCAGTACTGAAGCGGTGTTGGACTGGTTGTTTTAGGTGCCAGTCTATTTTCTGTATTGCATGTTTTCAATACCTTAAGTTTTGGGACTCTCATACACAGTATTGAGAGTTCCAAATTTTCGGACTACACATGAACTAGCCTACCCTAACCCACCTCACTCCTCCAAAATCCTCCTGGCGGTTTTGGAGGATTCTAGAGGATTGGGGATGAATGGTGATTGAATCAAATGAGGATTCTGGAGGATTGAGGATGAATGGTGATTGAAGCACATGAGGATTTTGGAGGATTGAGGATGAATGGTGACTGAAGCACAAGAGGATTTTGGAGGATTGAGGATGAATGCATTTTGAGGCAGGACTGTCTGACAATTTTGGAAAATTTAGGCGGAGTTGCAAAATTTTGGAAAATTTTGGAGGATTTTGGAGGATTGAGGATGGTTGTAAGCAACAAGGGCCTAGGGGGTTAGGGTTTGAGGCCTTTCTTCACACAAAGCACTGTGTGATCAGGGGTACACATTTCCATGGAATGTATTTCTTACGTTTCCCCATCTTTTGTCTTTGTGAGTGTTGCTATGGCGCCCTCTTGTGTCAGTTTAAAGCCGGGTAGTTTGGGGACGTCAGGGAACTGCCGGCTGTCTTTCTCCAGCTGTATCTCATCTTCAAGGAACTTGGCCAACTCGTCATCACCTGCACAATATTTCAAACAAAAGGCAAGCATCTGTAAAAACAATGCTATAAAGTACAAGTAGCTAGATTCACATTTGTATGGCTTTTCTTATTTGATTAATATCTGAATAAATTATTACCTTGGTCATTGTTGGTGATACCTGGAAATTTTAAACAGAATGAGGGGCAGGCCAATTTCATATATATTTTGTATGATTACAGATCCAATTTTATGGCAAGAAAGTTTTTTGGGAAAGAATGTTGCAACCTGACTGATGTCAGACAAGTCGACCGTTGAGACAACTCGACTCGGGACAAGTCGACCGTTGAGACAACTCGACCGTTGAGACAAGTCGACCGTTGAGACAACTCGACTCCGGACAACTCGACCGTTGAGACAGCTCCACTTAATGGAAATGTATACACGTGGAGCGGAAAAAGTTGCATAAATCTGTGGGCGCTCCGATTCAGTGGCCGTCACGTCGGACCGGCGCGCCCCGCCTGCGAGGACCGGGCCCGGCCCGGCACGCGGCACGTCGACCGGCGCGGCAAGTGGGCACACAGGCCCGGCACAAACGATGTCACCGTGCACGGAACGGCCACGTTGACCGGGGATGCGCGCACAAGCCCGGCAAAAACGAACGATGTGCACGGACAATCACGCTGCGCTATATCGGTTCTGTTATATGCAACCAAAAAAACTCATGTATCATAACTCATGTATCAAATCCCCAAAACTAGGCCCAAAAACATGCGAGTCGACTTGTCTCAACGGTCGACTTGTCTTTCAATTATCGCACATACGGTCGAGTTGTCTCAACGGTCGAGTTGTCTCAACGGTCGACTTGTCCCGAGTCGAGTTGTCTCAACGGTCGACTTGTCTGACCCCCAACCTGACGCCACTTTCATGACTTTTTACTTCATATTTCATCTCAATAAAGCCTAACTATAAAGTCATGGCAAAAATGTTGAAAAATGCATGAATCTGGGACTGAGAAACATTTCCAATTTTGTTAATACTTAATACTTGTTAATACTTTGTTAATAAATTTTTCTTGACTCTCCATAGACTTTGTACACAACCACTGAAGTACAACTGCGTCAGGATGCAACATTCTTTCCCTGATTCAATACTTTAAACTGATACAAAAGAAAGACCAAAACAATTTAGACATGTCAGACAATTCACAAATTTAAAAAAAAATCTTAAATATTTTTCATGCGCAAGTGAAATTTTAACAGATATGAATGTATTGAATTTGACAATGATGATATAAACACTAAAACAGAAATAAGGCCAAAAAAAAAAAGTCTCCGGTTTCTGGTATGGAGCTTGCCCCAAAAGTGGTGCGGCGACGCGGCTTTTTTTTTTTTTTACCTGTTTTTTTTTTTTTTGGCTTCAAATGTCAGCTGATGACTGCAAATGGTGCCCGACTAAACTTAGTGCAAATAATGAAATATATGGGAGTCCAGAGAGGCCGGCCACATAAAGCTATATTCTCGATCATAACCCCATCTAAAAACACGTTAAAATTGTGCAGCAGCAGGATTCCAGTCAAACCAGAGAGTTTGGCGGTTTTGAGACATCATCTTGTATTGAAAAAAAAAACTTTTTCATTTTGCCAACGCGCATGGCTACGGCGACGCGCGCGCATACCAGAAACCGGAGACTTTTTTTTTTTGGCCTAAAATAGGTATATTCCAAAACGAGACAATTACCCTGCGTGTGTATCCCAGCACAGCCGCAGCTGCACAACTTGCCGGGTTCCCTCAGCCTCGATGCCTGGGCCAACACGTGCTTCAGCTCCCCGGTGCTGCTGTCTTTGCTCGTGTGGTTGTTGTTGCACAGATACCAAATCGAGCGGGTGAACGGCCGGCTCATTTGGCACTCTTTCTGGATGGACAAAAGGCATTTTGTCGCCCCTGATGCCGATGTGGCGTATCTACATTGTGTAAACATTCTTCCGGCAGCACTTGCAAAATTTCTAGCTACCGAAAAGGCCATTTTCTGAGCTGTTTCTAAATGCAACTTGTGGAGCCTAATTATGAAACTTTAAAAAGCGGGTTTTCAAGCTCTTGCATGTAAAACATGTGCTTTTGAGATATAGAGCCTCCTTCAAAAAAATTGTTTTAGTCTGTTCCGATGATATTTTTAATTTCTCCATTCTTCCACAAAAAAATAGCCAAATATGTTTTAATTCAATTCACTACATATGTTTTGAAATTTTAACATATTCTTAACATTAAATTTGTTTATCGTAATTTACAAATGTTTAGTCAATTTGGACGAGGTTTTTGTAATGCCAAAGGTCATAAACTTCTGTCGTCTAGTACCTGGACAAACCCAACGTGATTTGTTTAAAACTTTGAGCTGGAACCTGACTAGCTGTCGTGTCATCATTTATGTTGACAGGACGGTGTAAATTTTATTTAGCTTTTTGTTTTTGCTCCCGTAGCTCTGATGAACGATGGCGAATACCATGCTTTTATCTTTGGCTGAAGAGCTTGATGATCTCAATGTTGAGTTCGTTTCATTGCAGGTAAAATTTGATGTGTTGAGGGGTAGGCTAATTTCATTTCTTTCAAGTCGCAGTTGTTTTTGCATTCGTCTCCGTAAAGTTCGCATAGGCCTATGTACACACTGCCGCCGGTATTCCGGTATATTGTTACTGGGAATGGTTAGAGCGCCCTCAAGACACGATTCAATAACCAGTTAACATAAATAAGCTGGCCCCCTGGGCCCAAATTTAGGTTAGAAAGTGTACAAAAAATCTATATTTTTACTACTTCTGCTACTACTTCCTTTAAAAAATGACTTTTGCACAATAGCTGTCAACTCCAAATCGGCAAAAGACTTTTGCATCCTCAACTTGCAGTTCTCTTATCTTTGACTTGGATTGGAAGAAAATGCGAATTTCTTTAATAATATTATTATTAATAATAATCATAATCTTATCACCTTACCTGCCATGCCTGTTTTCTGTGCAAATCACAATAGTTTACACACTGTCGTTGTTTTATCCCACAATTTCCCTTATAAATGAAAACCTTGCCTCTTTCTAGAAAATTAAGCCTGCTGATATTCAACAGGGTTAGTTTATTTTTCAATTAATTTCTGGCGTCAATTACTTTACATACATTGTACAATTGCTCTATTGTTTTTCAACCGTTGCACATGCATCAGTTTGTCAACCAAATGGTTCTCAAATTTGGTTCCCTTTGAAAAAAATCCTTCAGAACCATGAAGCAAGAAAGAAAAATTAAATCTGGACTATAAAACAAAGAGGGGTCCTGAAAGTAACTTATCCGAATACACGATCTTGTTCATTCAAATGAGAGCTTTTACGTTTAATGACAGTTTCTTTAACCAAACTTTGATACAAACTTTTTTTACATGTCACAATTTCTCCTTTCCACAGGAGAAAAGCAAAGAGTACCAGAAAACCCTCGAGACATTGCGGACAATAGAGAAGTCCTGCATGTCGATGGTGACACATCAGAAGAAGAAATACACACAGATCGGCCAGACCCTCAAGAAGTAAGTTAACCAGTTTGGGCTGGAGGCCGTGAAAACACGCACTGGCTGTTTTTGTACCCAGGCACGGCTGACTGGTTAAAACGTCAAGATTGCCTCGACTTGCCTCCGGGTGACGTCTAAACACGCTAATCTCTCGTGCCTTTTTTTGTTTTGTACACACACACAAAGTCTGTGTTGTCTGTGGAGGCAGACCGTGTGCTTAAGGTTGTGTGGGCCATTGTGCATGGCCTGTTGTATAATTTAGGCTCCAGTGCACACCAAGAGTGTTGAAACATATCAGGTTTCGGTAAGAAATATGGTACAAATACTGTTGAAATCACTCTTGCGAATCAGTATTTGTGGCACTTGGCTGTACATGAGAAGGTCCATGCCCGAGAACAGGACAGGTCCTCACATTTGATTGGTTGATTAATCTTGGTCAGGCACGGTAAAGACCTGGGATTGGAGGACAAGCCAAGATGGGAGGAGCTACAGAGGCACGTGGCAGAGAAACAGAAAGTGTGCGTGGAGATCCACGAATCACTGCCTAGGCCATCCGAGTAAGTTCAAAGTAAACAGTTTAGTAGCAGTTTTGACGACCAAAATTGATTTTCAGTATAGATCAGGGCGGAGTGACGTCATCCGATAAAAACATCTATTCATTTGTATACCAGTTTTCATCTGTTGCTTTGTGTTACCATTCAGCACTCCAGACTCAAGAACCATTGACTTTCAAGTACATAGGTCTGAGAGCAAGATGTTAAAGCCAATGTAAACAATTCCCGGATGTCTGGGTCCACCTACAACATCGATGTATTGAAAGAAAATAATCAAGAACAAAAAACATGGGCAAAGTGATTTTACATGTACGATACCTCTTTTATTGTCAATTGGTCGTTGTCTTAAAAAATTGAGTAAAACTTGTATTTTTAAACAATCCCAGCAACTTTGGTTGTTAACACAAGAGCAGTAGCTGTTTGCATCAGTTCCCAGACTTTAACCCAATAACTTTCATTTTCCTTTCATTGCAGAGGATTCCTCAAGTTAACTCTCGGCCAAGTCAGTGTGTCACTTCTTAGTAAATCAGAAAAGTAAGCGGTAAAAAAACACACACGAAAGTCTACAAAAATGTATCAAACCAAACCCTCCTGCATTTCTTACAGTCCGAGAATTTCGTTAATTCTGCAGATGATATCGCACAAAACAAGCTAGACTTCACATTTAACCACGACCCATTTTCATCAGCCTGCTTATTGGAAAATATTGCTTAGCATAATGTGAAGACCAGTGAAGAGCAATTATAAACTGTATTAAGATTGCATTGGTTGACACTTCTTAAGTGCACACAGATTCAGAACTTGTTGCCCTTTTGTGTGTGCGTATCACACACAAAGGGGTCAAAGGGCCAACGACATCATGGCCTTACTCGCCCATCACTTACTCTACACCTTAGAGAATTCGAAAGCATTTTTCCATGTATATAGACTTGTCGGTGTTGCAGTCCAGTTTCATCACAAGTCAATTATGGCTTCTGATTAGCACCCCTTGAATAAAGACATTGACAAATTTGGGAACCGCCAACATAGGGCTGGATAGCTCAGTTGGTAGAGCAGTGGAACGGTAATCCAGAGGTGGCAGGTTCAAAACCCGCTCCAGTAACTTTCTTTGTTCAACTTTTAAAAAAATAATGTCGCAAAAACAAAGGATTACCTTTGTCACAGATCATAATAGCTTTTGACTTGATGACTTGTGATAGACCTTTGTAAAGTTGTGAACAGAGATGAAACTTTTCAGATTTTAATCTGAAATCAGATTTTTTTACTTTTCCACTGAAATTTCAGATTTTTAAACAATCCCACAAAAATGATTATTTAAAAAAAAATTCCACATTTTTTTTTTCCCATTATAATTTCCAAAAAAGTCTGTGAAAAGTCAATGAAAATGGCACTTAAAAATGTTCACAAGTGTAGTAGTTTTAATCTCTTTTACCAGTCGTGAATGGAGTGATTCTATGGTAGAAACACACCTAGGCCAACGCTGATCAGATCTTTTTCCGGCTGGAGAAAAGGTTAAGTACTGACCTATGACATGGAAAAATTCACTGGGTCCCATGTTGATGCGCTGCGCTGCACTGCGCGACCCTGTGGCAGCTCCGATCCAAGGTCCAATTTCAGATTTTTTTTTGCCAAGGCCAGTTTCATCTCTGTGTGAAGAATTGTGACGGATCTCATTGCAACACTAAGAAGAATCCTCCTTCTATAACATCCTTATACCCCTCCTTTCCTCCAACAGATTTGACTACAAGGAGGAGTATGAGAGATTCAAACTCTACATGACCATCATTCTGCTGGTCTTCTCACTTGCTACGGCACTCTTCATAGATTTCAGGTACTAGCATCTGATTCAGTTGGTAAACATAATGGCCACTGCTATCTAAAACTAACGTTATGATCACGTGACTTATGCATCAGTTACCTATAACCATAGAGCTATATTAAATTACTAGAGCGCTAACTTCGTGTACAAAGGAACGCCTGCTGGGCGCATCCATGTTTGTACACAAAGCTATGGAGACCTAGAAATTTTGTACAGCTTTTGTACGGCTATTTGCATATCTGCGTTTGTATTCCAAACCGGTGCGTCATCGAAACCAATACGCCCAAAACCGAAACGCACGCTCAGCAAATGAGCGTGTCATTTTGCTCTACGCAAACTGCGCAACGCGTGCACGTATTCGCTGCAGATACTTTTTGCCGTAACGTTTTTTTGAACTGTCAATGACGCGCTTAAGTTGTTTGCGTATGTTCTACTTGTGCGTTGCATGTAGAGTACACTTTCAAAATTCAATCCATCTAATTTTATTATGTTCTACAAACACGCGCATGAATTCAAAATGTCTGCGCCCAGGACGGCTTCAAAGCGTCTCCGCGCGCAGAATGAGGAGTTAGCGCTCTAGTAATTTAACATAGCTCTATGCCTATAACTGACCTCCGTAATTCACATGCGTAGGCCTACATACTGTATGTGAGATTCTACCATATTTTTGCTGTGTTCTACGATAATATTTTGCAGGTTAAAAGTAGAGTAGATCATTTTTGTAACTTACCAAATTTTTGTCAAAAAGCTTACTTGGTTTGAAGATAGTAATGACACTAAAGTCCCTCTGAAATTTTCCTGTCATTTT
Organism: Patiria miniata; assembly: GCF_015706575.1. NCBI lineage: Eukaryota > Metazoa > Echinodermata > Asteroidea > Valvatida > Asterinidae > Patiria > Patiria miniata. Next base: position 16,448,791 of record NW_024037061.1, read on the forward strand.
GAAGAAAACAATAAAAAAAAGGTCATTTCCATAGCTGAGTCAAGTGACAAGTTTTTGGAAATAGTAGTTGGTTTGCAGTTGTGTGAATCCTTGAATTGATGCGCGCAAGTGTTGACAGAGACCCACACAAACACGCGGTTATTATTATTCGTCGCTTCAGTTTGTGACATCGCGTAGCTGCAATTGATTAAATGCTGATTTTGGGCTCGATTCAAAATATGGCAACTTTTTGAATTGAAATCGAGATCCTAGAATATTGTCTTCTCGGAATATACACATTAACAGAGCAAAAACTTCATCAGGTTTAAGTTGTCAAGTACCCGTCTTTAGATTTTGAGCACTTTTGTTGCTTCAGATAAAAAAAAATTGCACACATAACAAAAGATCTAATCTACCTTTAAAAGGTCAACAGTAGAGCCCGGTTCATACTCTGCGCGAAAGCGAAAGCGAACGCAAATTTGTGACGTCGTGGCAAGTATTCGCGCTGCGAATTCGTAAAAGTTGAACACATTTCAACTCGGGCGAATTTCGCAGCGAATGCTTCGTGACGTCAAATTCGCTTCGCATTCGCGTGAAGTATGAACCGGGCTTAGGGCACCCTCACAAGATTCTGAAAGAGCACGGTATGGTAAGAGTTTATGCAATGAATGACTTGCTGCGGCTGATATTAATCCAAGTGTGTACACACACGGTAGAATTAACAGCCCCCTGCAGTAACTTTTTACAAAAATAAAATCCAATGCAAAGATTTGGCTTAACACAGTCAACTTATCCCATGGTTCTTGTTGTGTAGAGTCTGCGACGCCCTGTTTCATTTCCTACTGGTGTGGTATTACTGCACGCTGGTCATACGGGAGAGCATCCTCAGACACAATGGATCCAGGTAAACAAATCACTAGACAAGTATGATCTGAAATAAGAGAGAAAACCATGGCTTTGTTTATTAACAGTTCATTGATAAACTTTTTTTCTCAGTGTAGTACTCAGTAAATTTCCTAGATGCGAAATCAAATGACATGAATTTGTACAACACATGCATAAACTGGTATCTGGTTGTTTTTAAGTTGGATACTGGAACAAGGAAGAATGCATTTAAATGCCTAAGTCCTGGAAAAATCATGGGAAAAAGTTATGGGATTTTATGTTAAGATTTCCGTGGGAAGCCTGATTTCATTGTAAACATGAAAGTTTCCCATTTGTTTCAGAATCAAAGGCTGGTGGGTGTTGCATCATTATCTGTCGGTTGTGCTGTGCGGTATTCTGCTCATCTGGCCTGCCAGTGTGTCATACGAGATGTTCCGTAATTTATTCATGGCATTCTCGGTGTATCTAAGTAAGTCAAACATGTAAAGCCACGCAAGCTATTTCACTTCAGATGTTAAAAAACGAGAATATGAAAATTGATTATGGATTAGAGTTTCTCATCTATAAAAGTTTGCACGTAGTAATTGGTTCATATATATCTTGTTAATAAGTTTTGTGTTCATAAATGCTGGAAAAACCAAGAAAAAAATGCTGTTCTTGTAGTCTTGTTCCCTAACCCTAATTCAGACGAAAAAGAGCAACTTATAGACGTCAGGGAATTGTCAGGTCAGGAAACCAGACTAGCTGGCTTGTACCTGTTCACGGATGTGTCACTGATTGCAAACAAAATGTGGACTAAATAAATTTGGTAAATTGAGGGTAGTATTTGAAAAATAAAAGTCAGTTTTTTCCCAACGATGATACAAAATTCCACTTTGCTTGAAAACGATAGCACACCAGGTGCCATTCATGCTTCACTTACGTCAATTAAGGTATTTCATAAAAATTTGGTAGGTTTTGTATTTTGATGTTCGAAAATGCTGCATATATTACCTTTAAGGGAGTGACAGTTGCTACATGTGCAAGTTTTTCACGTCTGTAATTCATCTTTTCACATTTAGATTTTCTACAACTGCTACAATATTATTACCAGAGTGGCTGTCTGTATCGTCTCAGGGCTTTGGGAGAGAAGAGCGACATGTACCTCACTGTTGGTGAGTAAACTGATGGTTGTTATCCACAGAATCAGGGTTTGAAACATGACTTAAGCACTTGTCTGTTCAAATTGCTGAAAATTGAGCAACAGGTGTCCAAATACCTCTCCCTGAAAATGGTGTCTAGGAGACACTCAAATACTCCTCTGGCTACAGAGTACTAGGTTTGAAATTCTAATTGTAGGGAGTCCAATGGTTGTGGGCCTGGTATCTGTAACAACGCAAAATTAGTTAATTCAGAACTTTAGTCATTTGGATGGAAAAAACGAATTCTCAACTCGCGCTTTCCACAGAGACCATGTTACCGTGGGCCCCACCACTTTGATTTTAAACCACATGAAAAACTATAATGTCTTTGATAAATCGTATCTTTTTATTACTTTATAAATAAAAAGCTCGTCTGCATTTCATTCATGCTATGTAATAATTTGATTTTGCTTGCTTCTAACTCGCATTTTTCAGAGGGTTTCCAAGAATGGATGTGGAGAGGCCTTCAATTCCTTCTTCCCTTTCTGATGCTTGGATATGTGAGTACATGTGGATTCTTATGATGGAAAATTTGTGAACAGATATTTAAAGCAGGTTTCCCCCACTCATGAAAAATGCTGGAATACCGAGCTATCAAAGCAAGTCATGGAAAATGTTATTTTAGTAATGGAATCCTGCACAACCCATATGTGATGATGGGCAATTCCATGGTTACTCATGTTACATATTTGATGTACTTTTGAGTTTCCTTGGGCTGTAATTACCTTACTAAAAAGGTTTAATAACTGTTATCCCCATGGTAGATAGAGTAGACCTAGACCTACCTAAGCACCAAAGATGACATCCAGAAAAATGTGTTATGCATGATAAACAAGACGCACAAAATCGGTTACTCACGTTACGAAAATGTAACATCTCCCTCTTTATGCATGTATGCTGTGCACTTGTTCAGTGCACCATTGTGATGCTTTTGTGGTGCTCAGTGGTCTTGTGCCAAACTGGAAGGCTGAAAGGGAGTGGTGTCCCTTGCCTCAGTGTGATGACTGGCCCAGTGTACTGTAAATAGGCTCTTTAGATGCCAAGTGCAGGAATTGGCCATGGAAGTTGTGGAATTTCATTTTAAGATTTCTGTGCGAACCTCGAGTTTACTCAATGGTTACATTGCAGTTAAACATGCAAAGTTATAAATTCATGCATATTTCCAACAGAACACTGTTAATTGACTGTTATTTTATCTAAGTTTTTTAGAAAGTTTCATGCCCATTCTGTGAAGTTTAATTCCGAAACGCTTACGCGTGATTTCTACATTTGCAGATCTTTCAGGCGTACAATGCTTTTGTTCTCTTCAAACTCTCCTTCCACCCCGAGTGTAATGAATGGATGGTAAGTTAACACAAATTTCCTCCTTTTTCCAACAGAGGTAGGTCTCAAGTGCTTCACAAATATTACCCCTGCTCAACAGGCCATGAAACCACTTTTCTGCAGCTGAGATCAGAGCAATCTGTCTGTACCCTCGCAAGTACCAATATTTTACTCCTGGATGGAGAGAGGCAATTGTAGTAATGTGTCTTTCCCAAGGACACAAACATTGTGTTCCCGTCAGGGTTCGAACCCATGTACCATGGCACAGTGGTCGAACACTGTAACCACTGGACCATAAAAATAATTTTTACATAAATAATTTTTGCATAAAAATAAGCTCTGTCAATTACAGACACGTTCAGATAATGTCAGTGCCCTGTAGTAAATCTAAATACGGTATTTAAAATACCTATGTTTATCGTTTTTCAGAGTAGGCAGCTGACTTTGTACTCTTTCTAAAACATTGCTAATCTGGCAATAATTCGGTTTAGAAACTGGCCAATCATATCCACTCCTTCATATTCAGAAGTATTTTTGTCTTTTCATGTTTTCTGAAACTTATATATTAGAAAGGTTAGGTTAAGAGTTTTCACAAGAGCGCGTAAGCCTAGGACAAGGGGTGTGCATTTACGGGTAGTACAGGAATCCAGGTACCCGATTGACGTACCCCCGTTAAATAAATTCTACCCCACAATTCAAATCACTAATTCTATGAAATACCTGCCAAGTTCTTTTCTGCATGCATGAATGGAAACTCGAAGCTTCAAGTACGTGTTGTCATATGTGTTTTGTACATTAACCTCTCTATTGTTCCCCTTCATATTTTTGTTGTCTTAAGTTTGACATTTTAACTCTTTTAACAAAAGTTTTGTATGATTTTTTTTTTTTTTTCTCAAGGTTCCGGCATCAGCAATCATTTTCTTCATTCTCTTTCTGGGCAACTTCTTCACAACCTCCAAGGTGATGCTGTCCAAGTTCCAAGCCATGCAGAAAAAGAAATCCAAGAAATCTCTGTGAAAGCAAGTCCGCTAGGTACGCTCGGGGGCAAGACGTTAAAAGCCCGTCCTTAAAATAATTGGAAACATTCAATCATCCAAGGATTTAAATGACGATACAGAAGAAAAAAAAACTAAAGCTGCCTGTTATATTTTTATGCTAATTAATGTGTGTGGGTCGCGCCACAAAAATTTTTTTTTGAAATATTTGGCAATTGGTGTGAGAAACGAGCTGTGAAGTCAATTAATATTACAAATCTGGTGACAAGACTAAAAATAAAATGAGTGAATGCTAAACAAGTAGATAATAAAAAAATACTTAATTACAAGTAAAGGCTTTTCTTTATGTAGTGCTGATGTCAAGTGTTAAACCAATTTAGGAGATCTTGACATGATTGCCCATTATGCCTTTAGGAGTGTACGGCAGCAACAAATTTAGGAGAACAGTACGTAGATATTCTCAGGGCTTCTCAAAAGACCATCGTAAGAATATATATAGTCGTTCATAACTCCTTTTATTTTCTGCTAAACAGAACAGATTTCGACACACACACAAAATGAGCTTGCATAGACAGAATAAATGTGCATGTTGTCGTCTGTCAAAAAAGTTGCACTTAGTGTATGACGTGATACAGTATTGGGTTTTTGGTTGCTTCATAATTCCGGCATGCAACTGTACATTCACAAAAAAAAGAGGAAATTCCAAAAATCAGAAGACTTTGTACAGTGTTTTTCTATTTTGAATGGCTGAAATTGGAATAAAAATAGAGGAAATCAGCTGATCCGCGGAAAAGTTGCATGCCTGGTTCATTAGTCTTTCAAGTTATATTTTCAACTTTGACTTGATTCACGCAATCCGAATTTTTAAAAAAAGATCCTGTGCCAAAACTGGACACTTCCTTGAAAAATCTTTCCTTTTTTTTACCACGACTTGGAGGAAAATTTAGAATTAAATGATAGACCAAAGTGAACAGTTTTGTTTTGCCAGAATGTGTGCATGCACTTTGTTTGGTTTTCATAATTATTTTCATGTAGATTCAGATACCTCTTTACCTCTAAAAATACATTATAAGGAGACCTTTTAAAATAAATAACAGTTTTTGAGGCAAAAGGTACTTTGAGAAGATTTGTTGAAAATGGCTTTTCAGGTGCAAGGAAAGTGATCGCCAAACTTAGATGTACTCTGTATTTCCGTACCCAGTTACCTTCTTGGAGAAATTTTCAGCCGAAGTTTGTTTTTACTTAAAGTTTTTAACTTTCTAATTTGTCATTTTAGTATGTGTGCCTTTTCGATGATTATTTCAGTGTCTCATTTTATGTTTATTTCTTGAAATTAAACTGCTTAGTATCAACCCGAGCATTTCAGTAGTCTACGAGAAGACCACTCTAGTCATGACGGTTCGCAGCATTACAAAAAAATGTTGCCTGTATTTGTGTTTTGACAATGCCGAAAAATTTAAGTCAGAATGAATCATAAAGGAATGTCTCAAAACTAAAATCACTTAAATGTGGTCCAATTTACTTATATTTACTAATCTTGATAATTTTGGTTTGAAATGTCCAAAGGCTGAGATTGTTTTTGTGTTTTATGGGTTTTTTTTGTCAATGATTATGGTAAAGTTCAACCTATTTGGGGGTTAACCAATGAAACTGCAACAAAATGGCTGGTCATTAAATGCAGTATTTTAGTGGGCAAAAAAGTTGTTAAATGTTTAAAGAAGCTATTTATTGAATAAATTGGAATGATAATCACAACGTTGTGCAGTACTGAATCTTTCCTTTCCGATGTGTCACCAGATATTAAGCCATATGCTTGTGTTTTTACGATCACCACAATGTTTTCCCAGGAATGAAGATGAAGTCCGTAGCCTTTACTGTCATGGAGAGAAACATTTCTGAACCCCCCCCCCCCTCATCTCCAAATTGTCCATGAACCCCCCTTTTTACAAACATACTTCCGTAAATTAGAGATTAAGGACCTCAAAGATTAAACTGTTTAGTCTCCCCAAACATTGATGTCTGATCCAAGGCAGCAGTAGACAATTCAACAATTGACTAGAGTTATGTTGAGTTCTACTATTAACAGAGCTCTTATTTCATGGAGACGAATAAGTGCGTAAAGATGCATACGTGTGCTCTTAAAAAAATTTTAAAGAGCAAAAATTGAAAAATCTGCAACCCTCTGAAAAAGGGAGTTTTATTTTGCGCAAAACTTAGTCGCACGCAAACCTGTGCATCCATGCCTGTATTAGCTCTTATTGGTATATGCAGGGTTCGAAATTAGCGGAAGTCCGCTCGCCAAATGCAAGTAAAAACAGCAGCAGACAAGTCGAAACCATTCCTTAACCCTAACCGAACTCAACCTATCAAAGTTCAACAGCAGGTTTTGTTCAAATCTGTTGGGATAGGTACAGTACCCCTAAACTGATGGTCTTTCACATTGGGTTTAGCATACCTCCAGAAATTAAGTCCAACAGTGTGTGTGTACAATTTCCCATGTGGGTGTTGGAATTTGCCTGAATGGGTATGATTCTTAGTAAATTAGGCTGGGGAGTTAGGGTTAAGCAGTCCGCCTGGCGAGTCAAAGTTATTGTAAATACATCATTGTTGTTTAAGACATTCTGGTGCAAAAATTTGAAAATTCTATTGCGGACTAGTGAAAAGGCCCGTGGACTATAGATAAGAGTTTGTTTCATTAGTCCCGCTGGCTAGTAAAAAGAAAAAGTTAAGGGCACACCCCGGTATATGCTATCTACAGTTCCTGCACTAGGGTCCATAATCCCCCATAACTCCTAGAAGACTGACTCATGGCTCACCTTTCCTATCTGCTGGACAAGTTGGTTGGTTGAGGTCCACTCTGACTGTGTGAATTCATGTTTTCTTGGGTTGGTCTCCAAAAAACGTCCATAAGCACACAGCTCCCATGACTGCAATAGCACCCCTGAGAAATATAGTCCAGTGAATTTTTTTTACTGGTTTCACAGGGATTTTAAATCACAATTACAAATACAAAGAGGCATTTTCATAATGACAAGATAAGGGTTTAATCAAGCAAATACGCTGTTAAATGTCGAATAGACCATTTGTCATTTGTGCGTTTTTTTCATTTGAAGCAACAAAAGTGCCCAAAATTTAAAGATTTATAAACAACTCCAGCAACCTGATGAAGTTTTAGCTCTGTGAATGCTTTAATTTTGAGAAAACACAATATTCTGGATCTCAATGTCAATCCAAAAGTTGCAGAGCCATATTTTGAATTGCGCCCTCTCCTGACACAATCCCAAAATCAGCATTTGGGACACGATTCTCATTCAGCCAATTGCAGCTCCATGATGTCAAACACTGAACCAACGAATAATAATCATGACACCCATTCACCCAATTACAAACCAACAACAAACGTGAAATTCCAAAAATGTGTCACGTGACACATCTTTGGAAATGACCTCCTTTTATCGTTATCTTCAAAATGACAGCATGCCAGAAGGAATAATTTCACAGGGAGTTTAGTGTCATCCCTATATTTACACCAAGTAAGCTTTTAACAATTTGGTTGGTTACTTTTTGGATACCTGCAAATGGTCCAGGCTACCTCTAATAGACTATTCTGGAATAGGCCATAACCCTTGGCAATGCAATATGTGTACGTCTCTAACAGTGCTTTCTCACATCGCTTGATTATACCTGAAACACTGTGGTTATCTGAACAAAAGTTGAGATCTAATTGACAGGCAGAAAGGGTCCAGTTCACATTTAAATTCTGTCTAAATGGGGCAATTAATTCTTAGTCCAAGATTTCAAAGCTTGCATTGTAAAAGAAACTGTACATTGCCTGGGATTGACACATGATAAAGACAAATCCAAGTTACCCACTTGTTGTGGCCTTGCATAGGTGAGATGCGGGAAAATGAAAAATGTATGAAACAATCGGCAGAGGGTTTGGTGGCGCCAAGGGCCCCAAAATAAAGTAGGGTCTATGTATATGTATACACCCATTTCTTTTGTTCTGTATAAACTTTTAAGGTAAAACCTCAGGTTCTCCAGATTTCAAAAGGGATTATCCTGAAATCAGGAAAAATACTGACAAATCTCAGCCCTGACCATTCACCCTCACCTTAAACTATTTGTTACGAGCTTTACAAAATGCACCTGCAATGGGCGCTTAGGCATGAAAACATCCCGGTAACAGACCTTTATCATGCTGCCACCATTTCAGTCATGTTCCCTGCATTCAATAACAGTACTGAATGATGATGCTTTTTGCGCAAAAAGGAACCAGACTATTTTTCCTTCCAGCCTCGATTTGGTTATATTGATTTGAATGGGAAAAAAAAAATGATAATGGTCTATAGTAATAAAAATCTGGCATGATAATTGCAAGATTGGGTTTCTGCAAGAGTAGCCAATAACAGATCATGAACATATCACATGATATATTAAACTACCAATCACACAGCCAGAAGATGTCACATGAGCAGGGTACATGGGAGGGTAAACAGATCCATGTTCACTGAGGATTCACATCATGACTTACCACAGTCCATAGCGGACAGGTTTGGAATGCTGGAATACATTGTAGTTAGCCAGATGAATCGTTCTGTCATTCTTGAATGCTCTCATAATGTCCTTACTCCTGCAGATAATGAAAACAATATGTCAATACCAAATCAATCGATCTTGACAATACTTTATGAGTTTTCAATAAGTGAGAGTTTACTCAAGGACGATGTGTTTGTTAGTTCATACTCTGACACGAAGTAAGTGATATAGCAATTGTATTGGTTGGGCTGTGATAATGATCTCATCCAAGAATAATGCCCGAGCACAATATATCTGCGAAATACCCCGACGGACAGCACAACGGACACCCCGACGGATAGGCACAAAATGATACCCTGAACCAAGTGGACATTTACCAAGATATGCAAGTTAGCATTCAGATCTTGTACAACTGTTAACAAAGGAATATGTATAACAGAATTTTTATATAAAAAGTAATTCAATAAACCTGAACAAAGTGATTTCATACCCTCCCCAGGTTGACGTCGCCAACAAGGCATGCCTCCTGTCAATCATCTTCACATCCACAGAGGTGTAGGTGTTGAACATGGCTGCCAACTAAAATAAAGAAGTGTCATTGTTCAACTTTAAGGTTGCAGGCCAGTAAATCAGTCCGAAATTGCCTACGCTGCCCAAATCATGATTTGCATGCCCTCAATTCTTCAGTATTTGAGCATATTGTGTGCCATGATGGAAAACGTGTACAAAACCAAAGGGAGCTGTTGCAAAAGGTTCAAGTATGAACAAAAGAGCAACAATAGGAAATCCTCGATTTACACCATATGCAGTCGAACCCTGATCAGAAGAGCACTGTTAATACAACATCCTGCTTATAACAAGCACAATTTTAGGTCGAAGTCTTTGGTTTTCTTTGTTTTCCATTAATACAAGGTACCTGTTATAACAAGGTAATTTGTAAAGTCCCAAGGACCTTGTTATAAAGGTGTTCGACTGTACAAACATGTGTGCGTGTGGTGGTGGGGGGGGGGGGGTGGTGCTTCACATCACAGAAACCTTGATTTTCTTGCAAGAAAGTTTCGGGACTTCTGCCCTCTCTGGCCCAAGATGGTGTAGTAAACAGCTAGCAAAGATAGATTGTGTGGTTCCAAGCTGCAGGTGTCAGATAGGCACTCAGGAAGCAAGAAGCTAAATATCAATTTGAAGACAGTGGAACTTGAATTCGATGAGAGTTCTTTTTTCAGCAGAGCTGTAATCGAGTCCGTCAATCAAATCATCACAAGTCAGTCAGTCCGAAGTCAGTTTACAAGCTATGCAAATGAGCTGTGACATATAACAATTGCTGACTGCTGTGATGTGGGAAATTCCGTTTTTAACACCCGTGGGGCACATAGCACCCAAGGCGAAGCAGAGAGTGCTATGCGCCCCGAGCTGTAACATATAACAATTGCTGACTGCTGACTGTGACATATAACAATTGTTGACTGCTGTGATGTGGGATATGCTGTTTTTAACACCCAAGGGGTGCAAAGCAACTGAGGCAAAGCTGTGAGTGCTATGCGCCCCGAGCTGTAACATATAACAATTGCTGACTGCTGACTGTGACATATAACAATTGTTGACTGCTGTGATGTGGGATATGCTGTTTTTAACACCCAAGGGGTGCATAGCAACTGAGGCAAAGCTGTGAGTGCTATGCGCCCCGAGCTGTAACATATAACAATTGCTGACTGCTGACTGTGACATATAACAATTGTTGACTGCTGTGATGTGGAATATACCATTTTTCACACCCGAGGGGCGCATATCACACAAGGCGAAGCTGTGAGTGCTATGCGCCCCGAGCTGTAACATATTACAATTGCTGACTGCTGACTGTGACATATAACAATTGTTGACTGCTGTGATGTGGGATATACCGTTTTTTAACACCCGAGGGGCGCATATCACACAAGGCGAAGCTGTGAGTGCTATGCGCCCCGAGCTGTAACATATAACAATTGCTGACTGCTGACTGTGACATATAACAATTGCTGACTGCTGTGATGTGGGATATGCCGTTTTTAACACCCGTGGGGCACATAGTACCCGAGGCAAAGCCGAGAGTGCTACGCGCTTTGAATAAGAGGTTAACCATTGTATAATGAATTTTACAGACTAGACACGTGGCTGTTCTAAACCAATGAAATTACAGTATCCAAGCACACCTTATAACAATAACATCACTCTTCGTATCCTGTAACTTAAGACCTGATTTGATTTGTGCTTTGTCTTGTGATTGACCAAGTTATAACTCGGATATCTGTATGCTCTATCTGGTTTTCGGACCACAGTTTTACCTCCTTTGCCTGCAATGGAGAAGGCCCTCTAGAGGTGACGTACAGTAATTTGGGTCGCCTCGATGCTGGATCTTCTCCTGCCAGATTCTGCAAGGAGGAAAATATTTAAACAGTGTTAGGCCAAAAAAAAAAAATAGTCGGTCTCTGGTCAGACCGAAGTTCCGGAATTGATGCGGCGACGCGGTGGTTTTTTTTTGGGGGGGGTTGGCTTTTTTTTTTCCAAGCTTGAATTGTACAGACAAGGTGGGTATTATTTTGCTTTTTTGTGTCCTCATTATACATTGGTGTCCTCCATAATATGCCTTGGTGCCCTTTATCATTTGCCTTGGTGCATTTTCCCCATTCCTTAGTGCTCCTTGGTACAAAATTTTTGAGGAGGTGCGGCAATAGAGGGCGCTGTTGTAGCTTCCATGTTAATTTGAAGAAAAAAAAAGTTGACGCGCATGATTAAACTTGACGCGCGCGCTGACCAGAGACCGAGTATTTTCTTTTTTGGCCTTATCACCTTTTGAAATAAACAGATTTTTCACGTTCTATATTCAGGGCAATCTGATGGCCCAAATGTACTAGATGAGTCTGGTGCATTGTATGTGCAATGTAGGATTAAGCTGTACATTACTTTAACCATATTTAAAAATAAAATCATCATTATTCACAAGAATATTATGTTAAATCTTACTTTTTGGGTAAATACATTTAACTTTTTATTTTTAAACTGCTAGCTCCTTTGTTTTTTCCAAAAACGAGTCAAATTAAAAAAATAAACTGTGACTAAACAAGGGTACAGGAAAGTTTGCCAACCCAATTTAAAAGCTGTGTGCAAAGTAATTTCTTGTGACTTGAATAATTCGGTCTTGAATGTACCTGACATTTCATGAAGAAGACTCACCACATACGGTACGCTGGCTCTGATGATGTTGGATTTATTCTCATGTGGAGCTAAGGCTGGGATGTACTTCCTGAATGTAAGCAGCTTGGGATGCATGATGCTGAGAAGAAAAGGCAATGCATTGATGTTCAAAAACAGTGACATAGTTGGCATAATCATGAGTTTATTTGATTGTCTGAACTTGGTTCAGTTACAAGGGGGGATACATGAACTCACAGACTGCCCTTAGTTTTCTACTTGCCAGCAGACAGAGAGATGCCAAAATTATGAATAAATCTTATAGGGTTTTCTAGTCATGCTTGAACCAAAAGTTATACGCAACTGGTTCTCTTGCCTTTTAACCCTAAAGGGGCCGGAATCCACCCCCCCCCCAACTTTTACGGCAATAGCTTTAAAAAAAGATTTTTGCAAGCCGAGTTGTTATGACTTTTTAGCCTCGAGCCTTGCACATCTTTTGATACCAAAAACATAAAAAATTGGACAATGGGTAGCCGCGCAGTGAAAAATTTTCCGGCGTTATGCACCATAAAAGCTTAACTTCCCCATATACGTAGTGTACACAAAGCAGAATTACCATTCATGCATATATGAATAATTAATTAGCCATAATTCCTAAACCCTTTGACCTATAGTCATGAAATTTCTTGGGTATGTTCATAATAAGTTGTTCTATTCATGTAACGAGTTTCAAAATTTTTTGTCACTCGATGGCTGAGATCTTGGGGATCCCCCTCCCCTCCCGGCTGAGAGGTGAAGCTTTAAGCAATTAAGACTTCTGAAGCCTTACCTTGTATCCTTGGCTGTGATGTAGTGAGCCATTCTCAAGAACACTACAGAGAAAAATAAAACAACTTAGATGACGATACTTCGTAAGGTACACCGTTAGTGGTCACTGAAGTTATATATCAAGAAAGAAATAGATACTTACCATAGCCGGCAAGATAGGCATCAAACCCAGCCTCGTGGAAAAACTCTTCCTTTCCTGTCCAGAATAAAGAGAAACAGTTTCCAGAAAATTTCCAAATGAGTTATGAACGGCAGCACCTAGTCAATACACAGCCATTACACTATTTTTCATTATCAAAGGGCAAATAAATTGCATCCTAAGAACCTTCCATAAGTGAACAACTGTAAACCTCAAACATTCATTTTTATTCACTTCCCTTGATTACTTCTAAGAGCAAATCCAGTATAAAAGATAATTTTAACTTTTTTGAAATGCAAGAGACAAATAAACCTGAGACGTAATGACGTAATGGCTTTGTTTACATAATTATGCGCTTTCCTATGGGAGCGAAGTCGGGACGCCAGATAAAGTGGGGACCGTCTACTACACAGGAAAGTGCACATGTAAACAAAGCGTGACGTCATTACATCTCAGGCTTATTGTTTGAAACCTACCGTATCTGGCACAGTTGTCAGCCAGTTCTATCTCTGGCAGGTGCGGTACACCCAGCTTACTGGGATCGGTGTGCATGGCGTGGTAAACATTGGCAAGACTCGTTGAGGTCAATGACAAGCCTGCTTCCTCAAGTTCCTAAACAATGGGACAGAAAAGAACAGTCAATCAGCGTTGACTGCCTCATTTCATCAATGACATCTTGAATTTTTCAATCGGGAGACGTAAATTTAACATTTGGTAGGCTTGGACTACACTTCAATAATACCGTAAAGTGACAAATTTTGTTGATACCGAACAATACCGAATGATGTCAAAATACCGAAATACCGACGATCTTGGTATGGGATTTCAGTACCGTGATTTTCCCGCTTACATGTGGTGAGATGTGTGCACAAACACTTTTATAAAAGGTGAAACGTAGCCAGATCTGCTAGTATTCGGATAATCATTCTTGTCACCATGGTATAGAAAGGGTGAAAATACTAGTCATTCAGCATGGCCTCTGAAGTTTTTCTGACCCCGCCTTTTTGCAGTTTCCCTTACAATAGGTGTCTTATTGTGCTTTGATGAAATAATATTTTGCTCAGAAAGGTACCCGATACCACAATATTTACGTGACGGTACACGGTGGACTCCAATAACGCACAAGCCTAATGTTCAATTATTTTCATAAGCACTATACACTGAGTGCTGTCCGAGAATTAGCTTCTGTGAGAGCAGATCAAAAGCTTGCTCAGGTGGGACTCGAACCCACAACTTACAAGTGCAAAGGTCTTACCGCTCGACCACCGAGCTTCCCTTAGTCGAGGCATTCACAACTGGGAATTTGGAAAAAAACGAGGAAACTCCATACCACACAAGACTTTGTAAGTGTTTTTCAATTTGTAATGGCATTCATGAGAAGTAAAAAACGAGGAAATCAGCAGATCCGAGGAAAAGTTGCATGCCTGTATATACCGAGTGCTGTCCGAGAATTAGTTTCTGCGAGAAAAGATCAAAAGCTTGCTCAGGTGGGACACGAACCCCCAACCTCCAGTTTACTAGTGCAGAGGTCTTACCGCTCGACCACCGAGCTTTCCTTAGTCGACTGTCGGCTTCAAATCTGATATCAACAGGTACTGCACTCAATATCCCATCATACTGGTGCGTGTGTTTTATGGGTTTCCTTACCAGAAGTGAGTAAAGTGACTTCGGAATTCTGCTTATTTTATGGTTCACTGATTGTTTCCTGATGTTGGATTTAGCAGGCAGTTCATAGAATACTGGGCCAAGGATTGAGGCAATTTAGGAAGCATCCTACCCTCCTGATCTCCATGATGAGGAACTTGGTGTCGTAAAGATGAGGAAGCAAGTCATGGATGTTCCTCTTGAAGTCTTGGAATTTAGCTGCACACAAACAGATAACAAAACAAGTGTGGGATGAACACAACAGCATGAAACACTGATAACATGCACTCAATATGAAGAACTGCACTCAGGTTTTGTGAACAATTCGCTTAATCAGTCGGATGTTTCAAACCACCATGGACACATTAGGCCTGTGCATCGGAACCAGCTAACCAAAATTGACTTGTGATGGCCCTTGTTTACTTGTGCTGACTGACCCCAAATCTGCCACAAATTTAATCTTGAAGGATGAGAGAGCTGCTTGATCTTACCTGGTAATGTCTTGTAGAACTTGGAGTGCAGAAAGAGAAGATCCGTCAGGAAATTGTGACCAATCAGGGGCTGGCAATACAATACAAGAAAAGCAGTCATGACACAATTATACTAGCCACTCCATCTGGGAGCGTAGGGTTGGCAGTAGTAATTTCCTGGTCTTTAAAGGTACAGTCCATCATTTGCAGCTATCCAAAAAGTAACTGACGTAATTAATGTTGAAAAACATACTTGGTTTAAATATAGTAATGGGACTAATCTCCCCGTATAATTATTCTTTCTAGCAAGCTGTCGTTTTGAAGAAATCAATGCAAGAAGGCCTTTCCAACCATGCGTCTAAAAACGCATCGTTGGAAATATCCGTTAGTAGTTCGTTGTTGTTTTTTTATTGGGCGAAGCGCGCGCAAGCGTTGACATGACGCACACACACGTGCGGTTGCTATAATTTGTCGGTTCAGTGAGCGACATCGCTAGCTGCAATCGGCTTAGTTAGAACGTGTCTCGGACGTTGAATGCAGGCCCAATTCAAAACACGACTCAGCAACTTTTGATTTGAAATCAAATGTTTTCTCAGAATAGACATCATTAACTGAGCTAAAACTTTGTCAGCTTAGTTGTTCAGCACCCTTCTTTAGATTTTGGGCACTTTTGTTGCTTCAAACAAACATAATGCACAAATGACAAATGATGGACGCTATCTTTAACCTGTATGGCCAGTTCAGAATCTCACCTTAGCTGACGTGTGGATTTGGTTTTCAGAAATTGCCAGATAGCAAGGGTTTTCCCTAAAAAATATCATTTCAGTTTTTTCCATCCACCCCTAACATCGAAAACTCGTTTATCATGTTCTTCTTCTAGATTTTTTTTTCAGACTGCCTAGCTACGGTGCCTGCGAGCTTTTCAGGAGCCCTTGGTGTCATTAAATGTAATTAAATCACAACCAATGTGTTGGTGTATATTGATTTCATCTTTATGCAGTTTGACTTGTTGTGAACCTTCTGACAATTTAACAATCATTAGTTTCTCAAGAATAAAATGGTACATTGTCTTACTTTCTTCAGCTCACTGATGTGCCTGAAGACTCTTGTGAAGCCACTTAGCTTGACCAACAACCTGGAGAGAAACACAAAAATTAAATTTAATAACCATAATATTTATACAACCTGCTGACGTACATTTGAGCACCCTACCTTAGGGAAATGAGTCGATACAAATAGTTGGGGAAAATAGTTATTGGATATTGATGAGGTTTTATGAAAAAATAATTAACACATGATGTGGCTGAAAAAAAAACTTAAAAAACCTGGGGAAAGTATTTAACATAACCAACCTTTCTGTCCAAGGTCTTTCTTCTTTCAGCAATGCAGCTTTCTTCTCAGGATTCAACTTTGTTATTAATATCTTGGAAAAGAAAAGAACAGATTGAAAAAGTACTCATCCACTTTTGGTACACACAAAAAATTAGCGCAAAGATACTTGGTACAAACACACAAACATTTAAATGTCACTGAAAGAAGTAACATTTAGCACAGACATAAACACAAAATTCCATAAAAGTCAAGACACCATATTTAATGAAAGTGTCTTGATTGAAATTAGTGCAAGATCAGAGTGAGTTTGTATTTAACATTAACATCTGGGATTGGGCAGTGAAGTGATCAATTTTGGAAAATAGATCTTTTACACTCTAAGGCCGTGTCTGAAACTGGCGTCCAGAGCAATGGCTACGGCTATAGTCAGCTTGTTCCCATTAGTCAGGTAGCATATGGTCGGAATCGTGACCGACTGGTCCAAAGCACCAAACTTGGCAGATAGATTCTTATAGCCCTAGAGAAGATATTTAGAAGGGGTGACACCTGAAATTCTTTTGGGAAGGATGCCTAATTTGCATAAATCGTTAATCCCTGCCGTGTAATATATTTATTCCCATATTTGGGTATATTTTTATTTTTTTAATTTTTTGAAAAGTGTATTTTGTGATTCTACTTGCATATTCTTACTTCAATAACATTTTGTAAAACATATAAGTGACTGAATAATTAGGAGGACATAGTAAAGAACCACAATTGCTACTATTTTACCCTAAAGTTACGCGCATTTACCTTTTCCTCAGATATCATCAACTAGTCTCGCCAAACGTGGGTATTGATGAGCTTCAAATTAACAAAGTTACTTACTGGCATAGTGACCCTAACAAAAATAAGTGGGAAATTAAGTGAAAATTGATAACATCTTGATGCTTAGCCCAAAAGACAAAAAAGGGGAGAAAATGTGGTGTCCGTAAATTGGGCTAGTAGGGGAAGGGTAACGTGGGAACTTAAACAAGTTCAACAAAATCCCCCTAAATAAGAGATTATTGTTGTTTACAATAATTTTGTCTACGCCAAAACGTTTTCTCAACAATAATTAGGGGAATTTCCTTGAACTCGTTCCAGTGTTCAATGTTAGGCAACCATTCACCTACTTGTTAGCCTAATTTATGGACACCTCGTTTTTCCCCAGTTTTTGTTTTCTGGGCTTAATATCACAATGTTATCATAGTTCACATGATTTTGCATAAGGTTTTAATAGGGTAGCTGTACCAGTAAGCTACTTGGTGAATTTGAAGTTCATCAATGCTAATGTTTGGCAAGACTAATTGATGATATCTGGAGACAAGGTAAATGCGCGCAATTTTAGGTCATAATAGTAGCCATTTTGGATTGTTACTATGTCCTCATAATTATTCAGTCACTTATATGCTTTGGAAAATGTTATTTAAGTAAAGATATGTAAGTAGAATCCCCAAAATACACTTTTCAAAAAAATAAAAAAATGGAAATATACCCAAATATGGGAATAAATATATTACACGTCAGGGATTAACGATTTATGCAAATTAGGCACTCTTCCCAAAAGAATTTCAGGTGTCACCCCTTCTAAATATCTTCTCTAGGTCTATAAGAATATATCTGCCAAGTTTGGTGCTTTGGACCAGTCGGTCACGATCTTGACAAAAATTAGATCTAAGCCACCTGACTACATGGAGTTATAACAGGTGAAGACCTAGACAATAGCCCTAGACAAGAGTTTCTGATGCAGCCTCACACTATGAACATCTTCATCCCTTAAAAATTCATTAAAAGTCCATTTCTCTGTGAAAATTACCTTTAAGAGATGTTTCACGGACATTTACATGGGGCTTATATAGGACTAATCAGGCTGTAAGGGTATTTTCACGTTTTTTTAATGACCCTGGCCACTGAGGATTATCATTGGTTATACATAACGGTACACTGGGTCTATCTCCATGGGTAAACAAAGGATTATCTTAAGGGTGTTTTCACGGACTCCTAATCTGGCTTAATATGTTGAAAAATCCATATGTTGGAATGTGCCTCTGAAAAAGTGCAAGATGACAGGTGTGCACAAATTCAAAGACTTCAATTTAGTTAAAATGCCTTGGGGGTTATAGATTTAGATTTAAAATAACTCAGTTAATACTGAACATCCACAGATGTGAGACTGAAAGCATTAATTTCTATATTAATTGTGATGCACTCAAGCCTAATGAGTTGTTTGTCTACCCTGGTCAATTTTTTTTTACAGATTTGAAAAGAGCACAATTATTTTTTTTACAGATTTGAAAAGAGCACAATTATTACTGCTGTGAAAACCGCATGCTGGTACCATCTTTAGTTCAAAAATTATGGAAGTCGGAACACCAAGAGATGTGATGAAGTGGCCCTATTTTGGCCTGAATCTCCTAATGAAAGTTCCCGACAAACGACTCATTTAGCTTGATCGCATCACAATTGTGGACTAGTCACGGTTGCAATAATCTGTATCAGGGGGCACTGATGATGTTGAGGAAATAAATCCTTTTTTTATCATCCAATGTACCTCTCCTGTATCAACTTGCGAGGTCCAAATATCTGGGAAACAATTCCTCAGCAAGGCTTGCATCTGAATGGAAACCATGTCTGCAAAAAAAAAATTAAAAAAATAACGAGAACCAAAGGTTTCGGCAAATTCTTTTCAATTCCTACATATTAAGGAACGATATCCCTAAAATAAAAAAAAATATTAATAATTTCACAAAAATTTATATCCAAGTCATTAACCTGAATGTGGTGAAATGCAATAACAGCGTGACGTCGGCCAAACTTTTCTGGTCTTGTATTAAAACATTCGGGGTGAGATTAGGGGAAGCTAAAAAAATCAACAAAATAATCAGTAGAGATTTTGAGGGTCTCCGAGGGCCTAGAGCAATGTAGGATGTTTGTATTAGCCTCAAGTCACCCTGTAAAATACTCATTTCTGTTGTTCTATGTAAACTGTTGTAGATAAAAACACCTTTACCGTAAACCTCACGAATTTGAGACTTCTAAAGGGATTATTTGAAAAACCTGAAATCAAGAAAAAAAACGACAAAAATCCTACATCTTTTGTAAACACCCATCTTTGTAAACACCGGCAATCATGGACCCCCTATTGTCTCTAATCCTCATTCCTTTGTTTGTACTTTTTAAAGTTTTTAACAACAGCTGGCATTGGTTTGTACATGAATTTCAATCGTGGACGTCCGGTCAATCGTGGACGTATTGTTTGTACCCTGACCCTTTTGTCCTAGGTCCACGATTGCCGGTGTTTACATACTTACAACCAACAAGCCACCACACTACTTCATCTACTTTAATGAAGATGTAAACTAATATTAAATCCCATCCCCTAAAAGACATTTAACCAAATTACAGTATCTGCGCACACGATATAATAATTAAGTATTGCCACACTATTGCCACACTTTTGTTTACTACATCGTATTTACACATAACCACTGCTGTGGTATATAACGCCACACAGTGTGGAAGTTGATAACTGCAAAAGTTGATTCAAGTTGATTGGTTCATTCTTCCCTTGGATAGGAAGGTAAAGTGAATTGACAGAATTCGCCAGAGATGAAATCTGCTCAAAATGTGTGAATTCATAGTGCAAAGAAATTTGCCATTATGTCACAAATAATGCTTGACTACGTTGGCACTTTGTAGATTAATTAAATAACTAGTCAGGGATTAAATAACTAGTCAGGAATTTTACTAACCGTCAGAAATCTTAGCTAAGCTTATCTGGTCTCCTTCCTTAGCGCCCGGCAACCAGTCGGATATTGCTGACGTGAAACTCGTCACTAAATGATCGTCAACATCACTGATGAAACAAACAATAAAAACAACGAATGAAATATTGAGGAATGAAACCAAGAATTATAGTGAAATATGGAAATCTATGATCAGTTGTTGCCAACACCATAACCGTAACTCCTTAAACATTTTTTCTCGGGAAATTTTCTGAATCTTTTCAAATTCACCAATGTACAAAAAATCTATGGCATAATCATTATAAATCAATATGAGGTTTTGCCCTTCACCGACGTATAAACACTGCATACTCAGTGTGTTACCTCCCGAGTGAAAGTTGGAAAAAAAATCACTCGGGTGGGACTCAAACCCACGACCTCCTGCTTTCTAGTGCAGACGTCTTACCACTCGACCGCCGAGCTTGTGAGATTGGTTGGTTGATTCGAATCCGACGTGCATGTACCAGCGGGTACCGAAATCCGTAAATAAACTGTTCATAAGATGAGTTTATAATAACCATTATACTTAAATATTTAAAGTGTATCAAGTCCCAAGTAAAGTAGTAATGGTTGGGCTCTGACAAAATCCTACTAAAATATTCAAACCTCCTGGTTGATTTTGAGGGAGTCAGGGAGGGTTAGGATTCATGAAATTTCGATGAAAATATTGGGGAAACATAATGTTCTATTATAATACACAGTTGCACACTGGACCAACATTAACAATTTTGATTAAGGGAATAAAAATGTGCTTTGCTGGCTTTAAACAAATATATTTCAAACTGGCTAAGGGCCTGGTCGCGGATAATGGCCCGAGCTGAAGGTCAAAATGTCAAAACAAGTCAAAAATTCATAAATTTCCATCGATTTTGTTCAACATTATTATACTTCATGTTTTATACAACACCCCTCTTGCCATGTCTGTGGTATTTGCCTCACTTGCATAGTGCTAAAATCTCCTTATATGGAAATTCGCACGCGCGCGGTGCGTACTGCGCGAGGTGGTGCATAACACTGGAACTGTGTTTAAAACCAGTCAGTGTTTAATTCAGCGGTTTTAAACCACCCTATTAGCCTGTATTACCTGGTTAAGATGCTTTCTTGTTCTTCCACTTGTTGCCTCAGTTCTTTCTCTGCCTCCATACTGAGGTAGCTCACTCCTCCATAGAAAAGCTAAGATGATAGAAAAAAAATCAGACATACATTCATCAGGCAAACAAATGTAAAGTCACAAGAAGAAGGAAATTCCAAGACTTCAGAAGATTTTTGTACAGTGTTTTAAATGGGAGACATGGGAAAAAGGCAAATCAGCTGATCAGTAGAAAAGTTATATGCCTGATTTATGTTGCTGAAAAGGTCTTAGCTTCTCTTTTCAGGTTTTCTTGTTCTTGTTCAATACATTTTCTAATCTTTGAACGTAGTATTTTCAAGTTTGCAGCAAGAACCACGGTATCATTTTACTGATTCTATCAATGTTGTTTTTACCATAACCTACACCACATTTTTGCAAGGAAGCTTCGTTTCTACACAAATCCAAAATTTCACAAAAAAATCCTACGGCAATATTTATTTTATTCTTAAAAATAAAACTGAGGTCATCACCAATCCACATTTACAGCAAAACTAGAAATTGGTTACGAGAGGTTTCAGGCGGATTACCATTCAAAGACTAGTTGAGGTAAGATTTACAATGAATCGTTTCCCCATACCTTGTTGAAATCAAAGCCATACTGACAGAGGAACTGAA
The DNA here is from genome assembly GCF_015706575.1 of Patiria miniata. NCBI lineage: Eukaryota > Metazoa > Echinodermata > Asteroidea > Valvatida > Asterinidae > Patiria > Patiria miniata. The sequence goes on from NW_024037061.1 coordinate 16,470,824, forward strand.
TACTGGATGCCTGTAGAAAAGACACAACACAAAAAAGATAAGATATAACATACAGTGAAATCTCGATAAGTCAAACCTCAAGGGAACAGGTTCAAAATTTGACAATAAGCAGAGTTTTGAGTTAACCAGGGTTGTATATATTGTTATACTACTTAAGGCAATGGATTCTTTGTTTGATTAACAGTTGTTTTGAGTTATCAGAGTTTGACTTATTGAGATTTCACTGTATATACTAGAGTGTAATTCTATAGTCACATTTAACAGTTGTTGACTGCTGTGATGTGGGATATGGCATTTTTAAACACCCTAGGGGCGCATAGCACCCAAGGCATACACTATGCAAGAAATAAATCAAATCGATGTGGTGTCATCTTTGATAACTGCCTAGCTTTTCTGCCAGACATGAGACTGAGCGGTTGCAGTTCTCCGTCACAAGGCACCGGGGCTGGCCCTACACGCGCGCGCAACACCAGTATTTTCCAACCTGTAAAAATAGTTTGGTGCCCCGCCATGCTTTCTGAGGCAGCCACCATGCTTTAAAGTTGCCGCCATGCTTCAACAAAAATTAAAACTAATAAAAATGGTTATATTTATGGACTGGACACACGGTTGTCTAGACCAATGAAATTACAGTATCAAATTTAAGACAAATTAAATTGTGAGATGGTCTTCATATATAAAACCGTTAGCAATACAATTACGGAACAAGCAAACTTGGCAAGACAAATGAATCTCTGTGTCACGTAATTAAGAGACTTCAAGCTTATTTAAACCTGAGAACTTGCAGTCCTTTCCTGAGAGCAATATTGATCAATATCGTTTCGGTTTGCGGTAACACCATGTCGTAATAACTACTGCTTAGAAGATATTAGTTCTGAAAAGAACTTGTCCTGCTTATTCAATATCAACTTTGCTAAGTAGTTTTTTGTTCTGATAAGAACAGTCCAGCTGTAAATTCTAAACGAACTTGTCTTTGGTCTCAACATTTCGACTAGCCTGCTCTAGTCATCGTCAGGAGACTGAAGATAGTTGGAGATGCTACTCCTTAAGTAGGCTGTGTTAGGATTGGGAGTGCTTGCTGGGCATGCCCTGCTCGCTCGGGTGTGTCAGTTGGTTGTGAGCCACGAGTGTTGCAACTTGGAATAACTGAATGCCATATGTGGCTTATGAAGTAGCCGATATCTTGTGGGACAGTGTCATGTTTGTGGATCTCAATAGCTTCTCTGATCAAGACACAAGACTTCAGACGTACTCAACCTGAGCCAAGTTCACTCACCTGGCAAGAAAATCTGGCATCGATGGTTGCACAACTCTTCGGGAACAGATAGAAGTTGTAGGTGTGAGCACTGTACCTGCACGCATGCATAGAATGACATGAAGTCAGCAAATCAGTATTAGCAAAGCAAACCTGTTAGATCTAGGGACTGGAGGGGGTGCAACCCACTGATCTCTATATAACGACTGGATAGCGAATAGAGAGCCGTACAATGAATGAATTTGACGCCATATTGGTGAGACCGGTGAGACCGCGGCTGGTGATCTACAAAGGACAAGTTGCCGTCTTTATAGACAGCATGATTTCTTTTGTAACATCGCGGTTCACTTGACTTATATTTTGACCACCACCACTGACCAAGGTTTACAATTTTTCTAACGACGTGCTTTACTTTTTTAATGCCGCAGTTCACTTTTTCGGCGTTTTGAAAATAATAATCACTATGGAAATGTGTCCCTTTTAGAACATCATAATATGTGTACGTGACTAAAGTGCGGGTCAACTGTTGATACAACGCGCGCGTATACGCGCTGAACGTTCGTATTATACGCAGCCATCTTCGTGAGACCAAGGGCGAATTGGTCAATATGCAAAGTCTTCTGTGTGAATGCTGTATGGATATCCGCTATCCAGTCTTTATATAGAGATCAGTGGGAAAACCCCCCCTCCCTTCCCCATGATGTACAAATTGTACATCCTCCATCACTCATTATATAACCGACATACAGATCCTTGTCATTTGATTGGTGGAACTCACATCACGTGTCATTCGTTATTGCTGCCATTCACGCCGGTGCTCAACAAGTACTATCCGCCCATGGGGAATGGGAAATACTATTCAACAGTTTTCAATCATTCTTGTTCCATGCCGCGGTATTTGTGTGCAAATATGCATGCTGATGTGCGCGTTCAACGTTGTGCGTAGCGCGTATTGTTCCAAAGAGCCAGCGCCACAGCGTTGGGTTCAAACATTTTCGTGAAGGGGTGGTTTGGAAGAGAGAAATACATTTTTCACCAATTTTGTATTGAAAGAAAAGTTCAAATGTATCAAATGACATGGATCAATATGTCAGTTATATAAAACAAATATTGAGTGGCTTTAAATTGCAAAATGGGGGGAATATTATCACTCGGCAAAATCTGGACTTTTCCAGTTCACTCGGCTTCGCCTCGTGAAATGGAAAAGTCCAGATTTTACCTTGCCATAATATTCCTCCCATTCCACGCTGATCCACTCAATATTTGTATATTAATTTTATGTCACGGGCAATTCCATGGAGAACTGGACAAGGCTGATAAATGAAAATTTATTATGTCTTCAGAACTACAAGCATCACAACAACAAATGTGGCATCAAATTAAAGGGGACAACAAGATCTTTCATTTGAGTGGTATGCCAGATATTTCTTTAAGCAAAATTGTTAGTAAAGAAGTGTTTTTCTTGCATCTGCTCTTGAGTTGAAACGAACTACATCACAATCATGATGAAGACGATTTTTTTTCACAGAATGTTTCAAAATAAAGTTAATTAATGGAATTATTTTTGACAAGGATAATCTTTAAGTTTTTAATACCATTTTGGAAAAAGAAACAATTATTGGCAAAGGTTTATGGGCCCACTTACAGACTTACTTGTTCTGACTTGAAGATTTGATAAATGCTGAAAGCCCTGTGTAAAGAATAAGTCGTAAAAAAAAAACGAAGAGAAAAATGAATTACATTCTGTTTGGCATTATGAATATTATCAAAACACAGTCAGTGCTTAGACTCTGATAATAATAACTGCTGTGGCATCCCTGTTCAAATTTTGGTACCGGTATTTAGGTTTTCTTTTCTGTCTGTCCCTTGTTTTGCGTTTTCTGAACAGTTACTCTTTGTCTATTGATATTAGGTACCTCAACCCGGCCTTGTTGTAAAATTGTTCTACAAATTCTCATTTTTTGAGGTGTGTGTTGTTCAAGGGGGGGGGGGGGGGGTTACACATGAGTGGACCTCTTGTGCAATTCATCGTTAAAGAATTAACATAACAAAACACACCTCAACGATGGCCACGGAAAAAATTCCATACTCGATCGCCACTTTTTTCGATTAATTTTCAAGCGCCAAACGTTGCATCCTTTATGGTTATTCTCTCCACTTTCCCTCCTCTACTCTCACCCTCTTCTATGTATTAATCAGTCACTTACTTCATCGAGATTCGAACCTTGGACACTGTAGCTTGAAACACGAGACTCTAAACCGCTAGGCCGCTCACGATCGCTGTTGCAATAATCAATCTTTGGACGTATTTGAAGTAGCCATAAAAATAAACTAAATATTCATGAGAAAATAAATATTCATAATGACGTATTACATTATCTTTGGCCGGCTCATGCGACGTCATGGTTGTCGATGTCATGCGTATAACGTACCGCTTTCTTTCAGCCACTTCAATCAGTTTTGACCGGCTGCTTCAACTTAGTTCTGCACGACGTGTGCATCCAAAATGTGCTCTAAAAACAAATTTTGCCTAATTTTTTTTCGCATTTACACAGCTTCCTGGAATCCTCTTGGTTGAAATCACAAATCGAGGTGAAAATTGATATGTTTGGCGGCAGGTAAAGTGGCGATCGAGTATGGACATTTTCCCACTTTTTTTTAGTAAAGTGTGTAGTTATTTAATTAATTAAATATTTTTGAAATTGTTGTTATTTAATTAGGGCCCTGTTAATTTGGCTTACCCAGCTGACAGACAGTAAACTGACTAGCCGTCTGTCGTAGCTTGCTGTACCGATCCTGTGGTGTGTCAAAAAGACTGTTGTGGCTGTCACTTTGAAAATGCAGGCCGGTGAACTCGGTATCAATGGCTGAAAATATAAAACAGGCAATTTTATTGTGAGTTGGTGAGCCACACAGTGGTGAAAGCAACATTTTGGGAGAAGTTGATTTTGAAGAAATCGAAATCGGGACTGTTTTTTTTTCTTCACTTACTTGGATATTAATAGCCTGGAAAATGATGACCATGATTCCCCTGTTAGGAGAAGAACCAGCCAAGTACCAAGTACGTATGATGAAAGTTAAATTCTGTTTCTGTAAGTGTCTAATTATCCTGTATTATTTCAGGATTATTACTGTTAGACATTTTCTATCGCTTTAAAGAGGGTGAGTGTGCTTCTATAAACTACAAACAATGTCCAAATGTGAAAATATAAACTTGACAAAGTTCTACATGTTCGGGTACATGATCCAAGTGTGGCCTTTATTTTGAGGTAGCCCAGTCAATTGGCCAAATTTATGGGGGCTACAACTTACTATGCCCGGTCGGGCGGCCATTTTGGAGGGAAAACAAAAAGTTGTGTACAAAGTCTGTGGAGAGTCAAGAATTTTTTTTAAAGTATTTCCTACTTCTAGTTCTAGAATTAAGCAGCCTTCTAATTCTAGAAGTATTTCCTAACAAAATTGAAAATGTTTCTCAGTCCCAGATTCATGTCTTATTAAAATCATCATTTTTGTAATGACTGCTTTAGCTTCACTGAGAATGAGATGATATATGAAGAAAAATTCAGTGTCAGGTTGCAACATTCTTTCCAAAAAAGGGCCTCCCGCCCCGCTTCCTTTTTTTCAAAAAGGCAGGACGCTTAATGTGGTGGGTTTTTTTTTCGCTTTAGCCTTCAAAACTCACTTTGGTACTGGACTGTCATCTGCAAAAGTCAGTTTTGAACAGAACTCGTAAGACTAAGAGGTGTCCTAAAGATAAGGATTACCTAAGTTGGTGTGATGTTGTTTCCCCTGGGATGCTTTTCTTTGCCGACTATATGATACAGATACAGATAAGTGCACGTCTCGTTTTTCAATAAAATTTTTTATCACGAAAAGGATGCAACGTATAGTTAATCATGTTCACTCTAGTGCGCCAACTCCTAAAGCTTACCGATAAAATCACTCCGTTCAATGTTTCTTAAAATTTCAGGAAGAAGCTCCTCGAAGTTGTGTCTTGTAACATTCGTCATAGTGATATTTTCAATTCAACTATCTAGCTTAGTCTAGAACTTGGGGGATACTTAGCTTTGTGTGACATTTCGAAAAGACCGCGCCCCCACGTGCTTGAGCTTATTTTCGATGGGTCAATTCGCCCCACATTCAGTAAACTGAAGATGGGGCGAATTAATCAACGGTTTTGAAATCTCGGCTTCATATCTTGAGTTTGGCTTCGGCGCTGGGTTAAGAAATATTTAGATTTTAGAAGTTTCCAAATAAAAATATAAATACTTTGGCCTCAAATAATGAGATTCGATGATGGTTTCCTGCCGCAGAACATGGATCCGTATTGAGTCGTAGTTCTTTAAATCAGAGACTCCCCGCCGCGGAAGCCACAGCCGAAGCTTAGATTTCACAGATGAAATTTACCATTTCACAGATGGAATTTACCAAACTTCGGTTTTATCACCAGATCTTCTTCAGACTCCAGTTTCATTGCTCCTGATTTGGGGGATTACTTTAATAATTTTCTTGAATCCTTTTAATGCTTCTGGAACATCAAATCCCAAAATATAATTACAAATTCAGCGTTTTAGAGAATTTGAATTCGGTTTTAACATTGAAGCTTGAAAATGATTCTCATGTCCAGGATGGAACCAAGAGGCAAAGCCGAGTTTTCGTGAACGCATGCACACCTCAATGCAAGATTGTATGAAGGTTTAAACCTGTTTGAACCCAACCTCCTAAGACATTTTTTTTTCATTAGTGACCCTACTGACTGACTTAACCCTCTGAATTCTTCCACCATCTCAAGGAATATTGGCAAATTCTTTGAGGATTTTTTTTTCAATCTTGCAAGATTTTACAAACCCAAGTCAGCTGGGCAAAATAAGGAAAACACTGCAAGTAAAACTTGCGCGGTCCCCCTGGTGTCCTGGCAGTTTGTAAATACATGTACAGGAGTTTGTAAGGGGTAAGGACAATTTCCAATGACGGCCTTGATGTCCACCCCGGAGGTAACAGTTCTCAGTTGAATGGGGAGTTTAATTGGGTTGAATGGAGAGTTTGTGAGACACCGGACTAACATATGTTAAGAGTCATTAGTATCTCTCCAGAGACCTCGTAAATATCCATATTGGAAAGGATATTTTGACATCAGCCTTCTCTCCACAGACCACCTTTCAAGTTTGGTCGAGATTGATGACTGAACTTGACAGTGAAATGGAACACACATACACCCTAGCACACACAGGAATACGCGATCGCAATATCCCCCCCCCCCTTGAAATCCAGTAGGATACTGAAACCACTTTTTTGTCCCCACCTGCTTCCTTTTTTCTACACATCTCCTCCCCCCCCCCCCATCAGTATTTTTTTTAAATTATATTAATTTGTAATACATTTTGTCTTTTTATTTGTTTCCAGCACAATTGCAGCTATATGTATCCAAGTTCAAAAGCGAGTAGAAAGGGTGATGGCTTCTTTGGACACAAATTAAGTATCAGCAAAAGAGTCAAGAAAATCAAAGAATCCATATCCGCCATCTTGTGGAAAATCTGCCATTTTGGAAAAAAAGGCAGCCTCATTTTATTTTTTTCAAACAAATATCCCGGACAAGAAACCATTTGTTTTACTTGGCCTGAAAACTTTTTTTTGTTCCTTTACTTAATTAGGCCTTTGTGGTAGTAAATATCAGAGACTCAAAAAATTACGCAGTAAAAATAATCAACAAATGAGAAACTTTTTAAATATTTTTTTTTCAAATCTGAAAAAGGTAACTCTAAACATATTAACAATTAAACCATACAGTAGTAACAACAGGAATATTATCAAGTTTTGTTACTGAGAACAAATAAATTCCACTCCTTTGTCAACACCAGTATTTTGGCAGTAAGAACTTGCAAGATAATGGATGAAATGTCAAAACTGTACACAAATTTGGAAAGTACAGAAAACCTTGGTAAGCATATACAGGCTAATGTACAGCATATACATGTACATGTACAGCTAAAATGTAAGGCAATGTATATTGCATGTGACTGGTTCCCACCTTTTCATGATAAGCAAAACCGGCTATACAATATTTATGCTTAGCACCTCCATAAAATTTGACCCATGACAATCTTTTACAATACTACATAGACTGTGCATGAACAGTTTATGACACTGTGATAACTTTCAAGACCTCCATACACGTACTGGTACGTGTTCTAGATAAGGGAGAACAACAGATCCTTTCAGTCCTCGGGAGTTGGGTCTTTTGTTCGAAACGGTCCTCTGTAGTACATATGTCTGTGTGCTTAGTCTATGGGAGAGTGTTATATAACAGGGACAAAGGGAAACAAAAGGCATTGTCCTCGGGAGTAATGTAAAACAAGAGTGTCTATTCATGTGTGTATGAAGTGGACTACACACAACTAATCTTATTCTTAATCTGCTTATAGCGTCTTCGCACAAGTAATGTGTAGTCGGTAATGCGTTCAAATGTCCAGGTATACATCTGGGAAGTAACACCCCCTCCCCCCAAAAAGGGAGGAAATTCCAAGCTTTACAAGACTTTATACAGTGTTGTTCATTTTTTTTAAGGCATAAGTGTGAAGTGAAAAATGAGGAAATCATCTGATCCGAGGAAAAGTAGCATGCCTGAATGTCCCTCTCGACGGTCTCCCCCAACTCTCACTTTTCAACCGTTGAGGGGGGTACTTGTACACGAAGTCCATACTCTGATGTAAACGAGTGTTACACGAATCCAATGCTGAAGCCTGCTGAATCCAACAGTGGGTAATATCTGTTGGATTTTGTTGATCTGAGCAGTGAACAGAAGACCTTTTGTTCAGCCGTTGGATTCTGTTGGGTTCTGTTGGATTCAGCAGGCTTCCCACTTTGCCAGTCATTGGATTCTGTTGGATCTAACATAGTCAGGTGGCTTAGATCTAATTTTCGTCAAGATTGTGACCGACTGGTCCAAAGCACCAAACTTGGCAGATAGATTTTTATAGCCCTAGAGAAGATATTTAGGAGGGGTGACACCCGAAATTCTTTTGGGAAGGGTGCCTAATTTGCATAAATCGTTAATCCCTGTCCTGTAATATATTTATTCCCATATTTGGGTATATTTCTTTTTTTTTTTTTTTTTTGAAATTTGTATTTTGGGGATTCTACTTACATATCTTTACTAAAATGAAATTTTCCAAAGCATATAAGTGACTGAATAATTATGAGGACATAGTAACGATCAAAAATGGCTACTATTATGCCCTAAAATTGAGCGCATTTACCTTGTCTCTAGATATCATCAATTAGTCTTGCCAAACATCAGCATTGATGAACTTCAAATTCACCAAGTAGCTTACTGGTACAGTTACCCTATTAAAACCTTATGCAAAATCATGTGAACAATGATAACATTGTGATATTTAGCCCAGAAAACAAAAACTGGGAAAAAACGAGGTGTCCATAAATTAGGCCAACAAGTAGGTGAAGGGTTGCCTAACATGGGAGACTGGAACAAGTTCAAGGAAATTCCCAAAATTATTGTTGAGAAAACGTTTTGGCCTAGACAAAATTATTGTAAACAACAATAATCTCTTATTTGGGGGGATTTCGTTGAACTTGTTCAAGTCCCCACGTTACCCTTCCCGTACTAGCCCAATTTACGGACACCACATTTTCTCCCCTTTTTTGGTCTTTTGGGCTAAACATCAAGATGTTATCAATTTTCACATGATTTCCCACTTATTTTTGTTCGGGTAACTATGCCAGTAAGTAACTTTGTGAATTTGAAGCTCATCAATACCCACGTTTGGCGAGACTAGTTGATGATATCTGAGGAAAAGGTAAATACGCGTAACTTTAGGGTAAAATAGTAGCAATTTTGGTTCTTTACTATGTCCTCCTAATTATTCAGTCACTTATATGTTTTACAAAATGTTATTGAAGTAAGAATATGCAAGTAGAATCACCAAAATACACTTTTCCAAAAAAAAAATAAAAAATATACCCAAACATGGGAATAAATATATATTACACGGCAGGGATTAACGATTTATCCAAATTAGGCACCCTTCCCAAGAGAATTTCAGGTGTCACCCCTTCTAAATATCTTCTCTAGGGCTATAAGAATCTATCTGCCAAGTTTGGTGCTTTGGACCAGTCGGTCACGATTCCGACCATAAATTATGCCACCTGACTAACACAGAACCAACAAAAAAACGTTGCAGCAGTATGTTTAACAAACAATGCATTGGTTGTTTTCCAATGCCTTGTTTTCTTATTTGTGTGGTTTTTTTTTATGCGTTTAAAGTTTCCAAATAAACTCCTATGGTGGGGGATTAGCATTCATTGGCTGCAAATTGAAAACGTTGGGTATGTTTTGAATTCCGCAAACTACCATGGTGAGACTAAAGACGACAGGAAAAATAACTCGAATAGAAACTGAAGAAAAATATGAAACGCTTTTCATCAAACAGTTGTAAACAATCAGGAAAATCTGCTTATCAAGGCACTTCACGTTTTTGAACAATTTTATCAACAAGAGACTCAATGGAAAGAAGATGATTAGAAAAAACCCCATTATTTCAAAAATGTAGACAAGAAACCAAGGCGTGATAACATCCTATCAATTTACGCAGTCAATGCCCTTAGTTCCTAAAACATGTTAGTTTTTACTAAATCTACTTATAACTGTTAACATAACTTTATAAAACATATATATAACGTAAAAAAATTAACGTGAATACTTTTTTTTGGTTGATATATTTACATTTTTTTTTAGTTTTTGGCAAAAGAAAGATGTGTCTTTACACTGAGGACATGTAGACCACGCAACAGTTGTCATTAAGCAAAAGGAACTACGCACAGAGTAGATTTTAGTTTCATCATAGGTTGAAATGTCACAGTTTTGTAACATTATGAAACAGTTTGCAATATGCTCCACAGTTAAGTGAGTGAGTCCGGTCACTCCGGTATTGTTTGCAATAAATTTTGGACTGATCATCATTTCACTGAATGCACGGCCGTGTCTGGCATGAACTTGTGAATAACAAAATCTTAAAGGCACATAGGATCAGTTGCACTTATCGCAAAAGTAACCCACCAAGTTATCATCAAAACCCTTTCTTGGATTAAAGATCATACTGGTACTAAAACACCTTATGAAGTTATTCCGTCTGGCTTGCTGTCGTTTAGAAGAAATCAAGAAATGTATTTCCAACGATAAGTCAATTGACTGATTTTTGGAATAAGAGTTCAATTGACAAAATTGTGTTTCGTAATCAAAAGGTTGTACCTTGTACATGGTTTTTCACTTTTTCTCGAAAAGTGTAACATCCACCGAGCTGAAACTTCAACAGGTTAGGTTTTCAACATTCTTCTTTGGATTTTGAGTAGTGTTAATAAATGTATTGGAAAGGAACTAAATGCATGAAAACACACGTGATCCTATATGCCTTTAACCAGTTCACGTCGGATGACGTGTGTACACGCAAACGTTTTCCAATATTCGGAACGGATGACGGAAAAACACCAACAAGCGAGGCCGGAAATATCTGTCAGCAACCCGCTCGCAGTGAGCGAGGCCGGAAATATCAGGGTGTGCTACCCGCAGATGACGGCCTGATCCCGTCTGGCATTGAGGTTCGTGAAAAATAATCCCGTGCCTGGGTCCAGTCAATGTCAAAATAATCCCGGCGCAAAGTGGTTAAAGGAAGCCTGTAGCTTGATAAACCTTCAGTGGTTCATGCTTAAGAACTACATGTACTTTTACTTATTTACAAAGGTTGTACACTGTACATAGTGTTTCCACTGTTTTCTCCAAAAGTGTTATATCCACTGAGCTGAAACTTCAACAGGTTAGGTTTATGAACCTTCTTCTTCGGATCTTGAGTGGTGTTATTATTGGAAACGAGCAAAACATATAAAATACAAACGATCCTATTTGCATTCAAAGGAGTCTTGTTGCCAAGTAACCTTTCAGTTGGCAATGTACGAAGAACTTAAAACTACATAAACTGTAACTTATTTACAAAGTAACTACACAAGTCTAAATCTAATAAAAGACAGACACTGTCCCATGAGTATGACGTTATTTAACCACTAACTCCTCATTTGATACTGCTTATAAACTAAACATCTATAAGACCAACTCTATTCAACGCTAAACTCTGCAAGGGAAAAAAAAAGATTTTTCATTCATATAGGCTTTAATTTCATGCATTTGTTAAAAAAAAGAAAAAGAAATAGAAAAGAGAGGAGGTAAAAATGAAGTTGAAATTACCAAAAGTTTTTATGTAAACACTGTCAAAACCAACACAGAACACTGGTAAATTTTGTGTCAAATTTTTTAACACTTTTTTTGTATTTCTTCAGAAACAACATTCAAAGGATTTCTTAACGATTTTAGCAGCTGCAAATATTTCTTCTTTTTTTCTCTCTCATATAACTGATTGATTGATTGATTGATTAGCTGATTGGTTCATTCATTGAAGACCAAAACATCTCAACTTTTAAACAACAACTTTTTCTTTCTTCACTAAAAAACAAAACTAGTTTAAAAAAACAAACATCAAAATCTTCATTTAAATGGACTGTTTTTCTATCAAAATCACATCACTCAAAAACATGTTTTTAGCTAAACAACAAAATAAGCAATCATTTTCTTAGTCAAAAAATATAACTTTTCTTTTTCAATTTACTTTGAAAGTTTCTCAAATCAGGAATGTAAATTTGACAAATTTGAAAAATGAGTAATTTTCAGTACACCACCAAAAATACTTCAGCTCTTTTTTTCACTGTTATCTTTTGCAAACAATCAACAATAAACAACCTTATTCACCATTTCAACAGTAAATATGGGCATCTGTGTCATCGTGTTAACAGGTTTAGAAAAAAAAACACAGCCAATACACGTTTCTCCGGTCAAATGTAACTAAAAGCAAGTATATGACCTTTTACTTTAAGGCAGAAGCAACTAAACGAGCTCTTTTCTGTGCGCTTCGCAGAGCAAAATCTGGAGATAAACAGAACCTGTCATGACAAACTCTTCAATCACTAAACGATACTCGACAAAAAATAAGGAGAAGGAGCTTTAAAATTAAACCCCTTGCTGGGTTCTGCGCCATTTTGATCGCATAACGAAAAAGTTAAGTATGACCTGGAGTTGTTTTGTCATTAAAATGCAGCACTTTAATCAAACAAAGATTTGTGAATAAGCACAAGTTAACTTTGGGCTTCTTCTCTGCAAACCCTTCATTCCAGGCTCAGCCCGACACAAGTTGCAATTTTAGGAAGTTGAGGCTAGATTTAACATTTGTATATCATCAAAATCATTTTCAAATTATCCAAATAGAACTAAGCACCCTGAAAAATCATTGCGGATATGAGTTCACTTTCTCAACAAATGTAATCTGTGACAACGCTCAAGGCCAAACTACACAAGGATGCATCTGATCCTGTGAATCCTCCAAATTACTGAGCCAACAAAATAATCAGCCAAAATCACATCACCTCTGCTTTGTCTCCTTTCCCTAACACAGCTTGTTTTCTTTTCTTCATACTTCAACTAAGGCAATTTAAAAAAACAACAACCACAACTTAAGGGTAAACAATAGCACCTTTTGTTTCGTGCACGGTTCATCTATGTCTTTGGATGAACCTAAGGAGACGTACTTCAACAAAACTTTCATCAAATCTGCTGGGCACAGCCTCTTTGGCACATATGGTCGCTTCAAAGTGTTTAGTCACGAATGTTGACATCCTCAACTCACTTAGTACTGTGGAACGCTTGACTTGAGCAGCCTACAAGAAGAAGAGCCTGTCTGCTAGGTCCAGGCTGGGCGGCTTGTGTAGACTCTGGCCCACCAAGAAGGAGAGCTTGTGGGCGTACAGGCAGGGCGCTGGTACGCGGATGGTACCCTAGGGGAAGAAGGAGAAAAAGGGCATTTAATGCGACTTGAAATGTTACGCCTTGGTCGAGCATTTGCAAAGTTTCTCATGGCCTAGGATCAGAAGCTTGTTAGGGCTATTACAGTCAAGTCTCGTTAATACAAACTCGTTCGGACCTAGCCAAATTGTTTGTTATATCAGAATTTTGTATTAAGAGGAACATCAGTCCCATTCATTGTGCACATGAATGCACAGTCGGGACCAAGGCCTTATGTTTGCTATAACCAGAATGTTGTATTAACAGAGTTTTTACTAACGAGATTCGACTGTAGTTGTTCTAAATCTGTCAACAACATGATTCTACAAATTCTACCTTCCCGTTGTTTGATTTGCCTCTTTTTTTATGAGCATATGGAATCTTAGTACCGATGGTACTTTCTACTCCTTTTAAATGTATGAAACTATTTGACATCCCTTTTTGGTTAATTTGATTGAATTTTTTTTTAAACATTTTGAATTGTCCATACTTTTACAGACAACTGAGGGCGCTGTTGCTGTGATGTCGTTTCAGGAAGACAATATTCAGTTAGAGGGTTTTCTGTTCAAATTGTGAACCCAAAATTTGCTCATTGAAAACATTTGTGAGAAAGGGTTGCTCATTGGCTTACTGCCATGTACTTCCACAACAAAGAATCACCAAAGAAAAGAAAATTTATGACACCAAATTTCTAGCAACTTTTGCGCTGAAATGGCTGTTAACATTGAGGTTTCAGCCTGGAATGACATCACAGTTTTGCTAATGAATATGGACATTCACATTAGCATAAAAACCAAACAGGCACCAAAACACCTTTCAAAAAGGCAAAACGAAAATTGAAAATAAGGTTAAATCGGACACAAAGGTGCATTTTCAAGGATAGCATTAAAAAAAAGTATTGCATGGGCCATTTAAAGCTATAGTCCATCATTTGCAGCCATCCGAAAAAGTAACTTGCGTATTATTGTTGAAAAACATACTTGGTTGAAAGATAGTAAGTGGACTAAACTCCCTGTGAAATCAATCTTTCTGGCAAGCTATCATTTTGAAGTAATCAACGAAAGAAGGCCTTTCCAACGGTGCTTAAGACACACGGTAGGAAAATTTAAATTAGTAGTTCGTTTTGTTATTCGGCGCAGCGCGCGCAAGCATTGGCACGACGCACAGGTGCGCACGGTTGCTATAATTCGTCGGATCAGTGCGCGACATCGCGTATAAGCTGCAATTCAAAACATGATTCAGCAACTTTTGATTGAAATTGAGATCCTAGAATGTTGTTTTTCTCGGAATATACAGCTGAAACTGAGCTGAAACTTCATCAGGTTAGTTGTTCAGTATCTTTCATTAGATTTTGAACACTTTTGTTGCTTCAAACGAACAAAATGCACAATTACAAATGATGGACTATATCTTTAAGCCAGAGTTCCGCGAGACAGGGGGCAAAGGCGCGGCCAGCATTTCAAAAACACACCCAGAGGTAAACAACGTACCGGCCAGTTGAAGTACAGATGGGTCATTTTGTAGGTGAGTAGTTGGATGTGGTTAGGTGCCAGACCAGACGTGTCCCAGATGACATTGTAGCTGGTCGGGGTGACTGTACCCTGACGGACAGACTGGCTGACCAAGAAGAAATCATACCTGTGAAGAACGGCAATAATAAATCTTCATAACCACTGACGATTCAAGCATTACATAATATGCCTCAAAACGTCAAAAATATTTCCTTGGTAGACACATAAATTTGACAAGCTCATCAATTTTTCCAGGACATAGATCTAAAAAGTTGCATCAAAGTTGGGACATTGGGTCTCATCACAATTATTATCCCTGTGCATTAAACAGTCAAGAGACCAGTTTCCTGCAGCAGGTTGAGACAAGCACAATCTGATTTTTATCCCCAAATGTAGCCAATGAACAGCCAGTGATGGGCAATTGTTGTAAAGTGTCTTGCCCAAGAACACAAACACCATGTTCCCTTCCAAGGTTTGAACATGCAAATAACCACACATGAGCCGGCCACCTTAATAACAGGACTTCCGCACCTCCGCGGTGATCCATCGACTCTTTCATGGAAAATGATATTGCTTTTTGTTGGAGACTTATAAAAATATTGTTATCTCTCTATGACCACCACAGTAAGAAGACAACGCAAAGACGACATCCTCCTCCAACGGTTATCACAAATCCCTTCGCACATACTTACAAGTCTGGCTTGGTGACGACCGAGTCGATGACGGTGCCTGGTGGGGGGTTGTTCAGCTTGCCTCCGTTGACGGAGAAGAAACGATTGTTGATGCGTTTCTTGACAACGATCACCGCGCATTTGGGACTGTCGAGGACAAAATAAAGTTATTTCAGTTGTCAGACTTACTACAAAGCAAACTCATTAGAACTAAGCAGAGGACAAATCTTCGAAAGATGGTATACAGCTCAATGCCTCTGGAGAAAAAATAACCCCTTCAGCCATTTTAAAACTTGTGTTCATTCCTTTCACAATTTGGTACACCATCAATCCAAACTACATGTATTGTGTAGCCTAATTATGTTTCTCAAGCAGTGGAAATGAACAATTCACATAAGGACAGGTCTCCGCTTGGACTGAATTTGTTATATTTTTTCAAACTGGAAGACTGCAATAACCAAAATGGAAGCACCATGACACTGTGGGTTTAGCAGGGTTTCATCACTTATGCATGAAGTTCTTCTAGGAATAACAAAATTCCATGACTTTTCCATGACTTCTTAAGATAGCTTCCAAGATTCCAAGGCTTTTCCTGGATTTTTCCACGACTGTGGGAACCCTGCGGTATATTATTAGACAAAGTAAGTTTCAACGGGACTCACTTCCAGTTGGTGCCCAGCGTCTTGAAGGTGTCAATGATCTGAGGCAGTTCGTGCTCCACCACGGCAGGCAGCTGGCCGTCTCCCACGCCGTCACGGTAGATGATGACCCGGTCTGGCAGGGTCTTGTTGATCTCTGCGTACTTGCGGAGGGCAGCTGTTGAACAGAAAAAGTCAAGAGAGCCAGAGATGAGATAGAGATGGGAACAGATGCAAAAATGCTTAAAGGTATAGTCCATCATTTGTAATTTGTGCATTTTGTTTGTTTGAAGCAACAAAAGTGCTTAAAATCTAAAGAAGGGTGCTGAACAACTAACCTGATGAAGTTTCAGCTCAGCTTCAGCTGTATATTTCGAGAAAAACAACATTCTAGGATCTCGATTTTAAATCAAAAGTTGCTGAATCATGTTTTGAATTGGGCCTGAATTCAGCGTCTGAGACACGTTCTCACTGCGCCGATTGCAGCTACGCGATGTCGCACACCAATCCGACGAATTATAGCAACTGCGCGTGCGAGTGCGTTGTGTCAACGCTTGCGCACGCTTCGCCGAATAAAAAAACGAGCTACTACCGGAAATTTCCAACGGTGCTTCTTAAGACGCACTGTTGGAAAGGCCTTCTTTCGTTGATTTCTTCAAAATGACAGCTTGCCAGAAAGAATAATTTCACAGGGAGTTTAGTCCACTTACTAACTTTCAACCAAGTGTGTTTTTCAACAATAATTACGCCAGGTACTTTTGGGATAGCTGCAAATGATGGACTGTGCCTTTAACGGTCTCATCAGGCATACCTCCGTGGCATTCCCATCCAGGTGACTGAAAAATCCAAGGCCTTCCCTCAGGCCCAAAACTAACAGTGTACTTTTCAAACGTATGGGTAGCTACGGGCAAGGTTGGCCGATTTAAATCACGTTGATTTAAACTGAACTTGAGATTTAAGTCAACTTTGATTTTTTTTTTAAATCACAGATTTCAATCACTTTTTTCTATAAACATCTTATTTTTTGGCAAAATAAATTGATCTAGGCTAATTTTAATCATTATATCAACTGATTTCACTTAAAGGGAATGGACATCATTGGCTTTTGCTCTAATTTTCAGAAATGAACTATTTGAGGGGTTAGTATAATAGATCAAATATTGTTACACTGACATTTTTGAAGTTTTGTGTTCGGAAAGGTTGGAAAAACCAAGGAAAAACAAAAATGTTCAAGTAGTCTGGTTCCCTGACTCCACAAAAGATAAAATGGATCAATTTATAGATGATGGAAAATTGTAAGGCAAGGGAACCAGTCTAGCTGGCCTGCACCCGTTCATGAACATGTAACCAAAAGCAAACAAAATTTGGACTGAAAAAATGGTAAATTTGGAGCAAAAGTTGAAAAGTAGTTAGGTTTTTCCAATGCTGGTCAGCCGACCACCGTTGGAAATGTATACAAAAATACCATTTTCTTGAAAATGACTTCACACCAGGTGCCATAATTTTACAAGATGCTTGAGACCTCTCATTTACCAATATCCTAGTAAGGTATTTCGTAAAAACTTGGTAGTTTTATTTTTCGATGTTTGCATATGTTGTATATTCCCTTTAATTTTTCTATCACTTTTTGGGATAGCTAGATCTAGTCTACCATAAACAATGTAAAACTGAGAATTAAGAACTCACTTTAAAAATAAATGATTTCAGTTTCCCGAACCCCAACGGTAAAGATGTAACATTGAAGTGTCAAAATAAAACTGTTAACCTTACACCAAATTTTGATGGCACATCATGATTTTTTTTTTCTTTCTGCAGAGCAATGCTTTGGTTAAAGGGACACTGGGTCCTGGAACAGCCCAATTGGGCTACAAAACGCACTTTGAACGAGATGATGTTAATCGGAAATAACTTTTAAAAGTAGGATATAAACATCCACACAACTGTCCTTTCAAAACTGGACGTTTTTGTGATATTCCTGTATTATGCGTGCGAGAACGAATTTCAGGGTCCACTTTTGCGACCCCATAAATTCGAGCTGTTTGGATGCTAGTTGTGATTTCATTTGTAAAGTGTTCGCCTTTTGCGGACGTTGAAGAAACCACTTTTTTTTGCATTGGTGATTGGTCACTGCTGCTCCCGAGACACACAACGTAAATATCGTACACTGAGAACGACACGAAAAACGTATTCGTACTCTGTCGTGTCTGATGTAAACAAGCGAGTTTTTTCGTCTTTTTTCAGGAACGGTAAGACATTAGGTTGGTTTCCTTTCAACCTGATGTTTGAAATAGGCTAAGTAAACAATCCAAAACATGAAATTTTCGGGGATTTCAGGACCTAGTGCCCCTTTAAGGGGTACCCCTAGGGTACCAATCGGACAGCCAGACGTACAGGTAGACAGTGACAGAGAACCAGTGATACTCACCCTGCATGCACACCTTCAGACCGTCGATCAGCTCCTGACCCGTGTGTTGGAATGTGCAGCGGGAGTAGTATCTGCACAGCCATAACACAAAGGAAACGCATCATTAAAGGGAAAATACAACATTTGCAAACATCAAAAAATAAAACTCCCAAATCATTTTGAAATACCTTGCTGGACTGTTAGTGAATGACAGTGTAAAGCATCCTGTAAAATCATGGCACCTGGTATACTGTCATTTTCAAGAAAAGTGGTATTTTTGTATCAATTTCCAACGCTGATCGGCCGATCAGCGTTGGAAAAAACTGGCTTTTTTCTAATACTGGCCCCAGTTGACCATCGCACTTGTTTGCAATCGATTACACGCCTATGAACGGGTACAAGCCAGCTAGACTGGTTCCCTGACCTTACAATTCCCCAATATATGTAAACTGCTCTGTTTCTTCTTAAATGTAGTCAGGGAACCAGACTTCAGGAAAATGATTGTGTTTCTTGGTTTTTATAGCATTTTCAAACCCAAAACCTCAAAAAAGTCAGTGTAACTATATTTGCTATATATTTCCAACCCCCCAATTCCATCCATTTCTGAAAATTACAGCAAAAGCAAATGATGTATATTCCCTTTAACCCCAACCTTCCCAAATCGTTCCAAAATGGAAGATTTTGCAGGATTGAATCAATATGTGAAGCGATCAAGCTAAATGAGTCGTTTGTTGGGAGTTTTTATTTGGAGATACAGGCCAAAATAGGGCCACTTCATCACATCACTTCATCACATCTCTTGGTGTTCCGACTTCCATAATTTTTGAACTAAATATGGTATCAGCATGCAGTTTTCACAGCAATAATGCTGAGATTGTGCTCTTTTTAAATCCGTAAAAAAACCCAAAAATTCACCAGGGTCGACAAACGACTCATGTAGCTTGATCGCATCACGTATGGCAAAAATGTGTGGCTGATTTTGGAGGATGCACTGTATCAAGGTCTTGTGTTGTTTATGCTCAGCCGTGCATACAATTTAGGCCTAGATTATACTTGGAATCCTCGGCACTGCTCCAGGATGTCACTGGCTCTGCCTCAACATATTGACAGTCTCTGCTTGAGGATTTTGCAGGATTGAGGCGGTGGTCACCCCTCCAAGGACCAGAGTCGCGAAATAACGGAGGATTTTGTAATTGGGACATTGGGGCCATATTTTTTGGAGAAGACAGAATGAAAACGACCACGAAAGCATTTACCTGGTGAGGTTATCGTTCAGTGTTGCTACAAATCCACCGACAGAGCGCCCTCTAGTGGAGGAGTCATGGTAGGAGTCAATCCCGATGACCATCATTTTCTTGGGCTGAAGACAACAATTAAAATATAAGCACCAATATTTCCAAACAAACACACATGAACCAAGCCTTTTGCATGGATTGTTTCCCATAATTGAGAGCCTGTCAGGAAACACGGATAAAACTGGGTTCTGACATTTTTGCATGAATTTGTTTTAGGTATTCAAGGAAAGTGCACACACATATGGCATTAATTTTAAAATCTGCAACTCAAAAAAGGCGAAGGAAATAATTGGGGTGAAATAGTTTGAAAAAGTGACTTTTTCAGATTTTTTTTTTTTTTTCCAAATGCAGGAGGCCTTACATTCCTTATTAGAGGGTATGCAGGTGAGAAAGGCCGTGTCCGAAAAGGGTTTCCAGAGCTACGGCTACGTCTATTGTCAGCGCGTCCCTGCGTATTTTCAATGGAGGCAGACCTAGACCTAGCTCTAGATAACAGATTCGGATGCAGCCTTTGCCAAATTTGACCCGCTTACCGGAATGTCCACCGCCCACAGCTCGCCACCCATCTTGCAGTTGATCTGCATGGCAATCTTGGTGGCCACCGACATGATGGTCTGCTTCTTGTTGAGGGTACGGGCCAGGATGCACTGGCTGGGCACGGGAGCCTCCAGGCAGCAGTACTTCTTGATGGCGTCGTAGCGATCCTTACGATTGGTGGGCAAGATGCATACCAACTGACCACACACACAAAATAAGTCAATTTTCATTGAATATTTCAATTTTAGTAACATTTTTTTTTCTCTTGGTGTTGATAGACCCAGAGATCTCCTTGTTTGATCTAATAGACCATTATCATGTTGCAGCCATCTTGATTTTTCCCATTCAAATCAGCGTAACCAAAGCGAGGCTGGAACGAAAAATAGTCTGGTTCCTTCTTGCACAAAAACATTATCATTCAGTACTGTTATTGGATACAGGGAACATGACTGAAATGGTGGCAGCATGATAAAGGTCTATTACCAAAGTTGGTTCTCAATGCAGGTTTGTTTTTGGCCCAATATTCTTTTTGTCTAAGAAGACTGATTCAAGGTTTCAATGAGTAATGAATTGTGGACTTTATCAAAAGCTTCCACCACTGCTATAATATAAAACAGAATTGGTGTGACCTTGTTATCCTATCCGAGGACTTTGAACAATGCGTAACCTTGGATAGCAATAATCCTGAGGACCTGAGCCAGAGTCCTCAGAACAATATTTTGGGATGAAACTTGAAAGTAGCACAGGAACACAACTTTAACCCTGACGTCCTAAGGGCTCTTTGGGGGTCATCCTGTCCGAGGACTTGGGACAATGAGTAACCTTGGATAACAATAATCCCGAGGACCTGAGCCAGAGTCCTCGGAACAATATTTTGGGACAAAACTTGAAAAAAGCATGGGAACACAACTTTAAGATGATCATATACTACACATTAACAAACTAAACGTCGAGTTGGCACTTGCACACACAAAAAGAAAGAACTTTAATGAAATAAATGGCTTACCATCTGTGTTGATTTGGTCAGGTTTTGTTTGATACAGTTCACAAAGCTTTCTGCTCTGTCATCTCTCAGCTGATGCCTGCACAAGACGATGAGGAAGAATTCATACAATGAGAAACAATGTTCACTTCCAGATGCTTAATATCATATCATATATGTTAAAACAAAGTTTAAACGTTAAAAGAGCAGCCCTGTACAAGGGTCTTATCTTCTCACATTTTTGGTTCTTGTACACGCATCCCCATCCCAGGCCCAACTCGAGTCAGCGATTGAAGGAAGTCAATGGCTTTAGGTTGATCGCGGGACGTGAACATCATGAACCAGTCTTCCAGGTCCACGGTGTTGAGTAGCTTGTTGCCACGTATCTCGCGGCTCCATTCCGCGTCGGCTGGCTTGTAGGTGACTTTCTGTAATGAGAATACAGTGAAATAATGATAACACACTAACCCAAGGCCTGTACATGCGCGAGGCCCCCTTCAATGGAGAAGCCATTGGTACTTGGTTGGTTCTTCTCCTAAGGACTTCCACAAGGGAGTATAACTAGGAGGCCAGAAACACCAGGGCAAACCCTTCTCTTAGTGATAAGTGTTACTGGGTTCTTTTACGTGCGTTAGGTCTTATACAACACACGGGACCTCCGGCTTAACCCTAAAGGGGCCGGGTTATTTTGACCATCTCTCAGCCGGAGGGGGCCAAAGATCTCGGCCATCGAGTGACGAAAAATTTTGAAACTCGGCACATGCATAGAGCAACTCTTCCTAAACATCAAAGGGTTTTGGAATTATGGCTAATTAATTATTCATATGTACGAATGGCAATTCTGCTCTGTGTACACGACGTATATGCGAAAATTCAGTTTTCACGGCGCATAGCGCCGGAAATTTTTTTGCTACGCGGCAACCCGTGGTTCGATTTTTATGTTTTTGGTATCAAAAGATGCACAAAGCTCGAGGCTAAAAAGTCATAAAGGCTCGGGTCGCGAAAAAATTTTTTTTTAGAGGCCATCACGGAAAATGTTGAGGGGGCGCCCCCCCCCCCGGCCCCTTTAGGGTTAACATCCCATCCAAAGGACGAAGCAATAATGGTTAAGTGCCTTGCTTAAGGGCACAAGTGTCCGGGCCCGTGCTCATTGTGCACCCTATTAGGCCAAAATAAGAAATACCTTTGGTTTGGGTCACATGAATAGAGGAAATTAGGGACAGTCAAAAGGCATTACCTTTTTTGGGGGGGGGGGAAGGGGGGAATATGCTGTGTTCCCGAGGGCACAAAAAAGTGAAGAAGTTTGTCAGTTCAGCAATGGACATGTCAATGTCCTCAACACTTCTCCAGGATTCGTCCTGAGTCCCACACAGCTCAGTCATTGGAAACAAACAAAACAAGGCACCTGATTGGCACATCAAGGTAATGTAAAACATTTGCTTTTGCTGTAATTTTCAGAAATGGATGGATTTGGGGATCAGTATTTTAAGCAGATATTGTTACGCTGGCCTGTTTAAAGTTTTGTGTTCATAGATGCAAAGAAAAAAAATGCTGTTCTTGTAGTCTGGTTCCTTGACCTTACTTCAGACGAAACGGAGCAATTTATAGACGTCAGGGAATTGTCAGGTCAAGGAACCAGACTAGCTGGCTTGCACCCGTTCACGAATGTGTAACCGATTGCAACAAGTATGGACTAACGAAATTTGGTTAATTGGGGGCAGTATTTGAAAAAAAAAAGGTCTTTTTTTTCCCCCAACGATTGTCGGCCGACCATCGTTGGAAATTGGTACAAAAATTCCACTTTTCTTAAAAATGACAGCCCAACAGGTGCCAAGATTACACAGGATGCTTGAGACCGTTATTCACTTACAGTCCAATAAGGTGTTTCATAATAATTTGGTAGTTTTGTTTTCTGATGTTTGCAAATGTTCAACATTTACCTTATGGACTCGGAGGGTATTTAGTGGGCGAAATAGGCAAAAAATACTTAACGTTGGGATCTTCATGTTGTTCTGTGTAGTTATTTTGTTTTATTGGACAGAGGGGGAGTCACTCACTGCATTTTTCTGGAAAATGTCCTGTGCCTTGATGACTCGGGCTTCAATCTTGACAGGCTCGGGAACAAAGGACACCTGCCACTTGTTCAAATAATCCTGGGCTTCCTTGTTCCTGTACGGTAACCACAATGAGGAAGATGAGATTTGAAGGTTTGCATTGTGGAAAGATACTAAGACAAGATAAGTTTGCTGTAGCACCATGTGAATAACTCTCTTTTGTGAGGGACTCAACGTTTTGAACAACGTTCCTGACGACGGGCAGAGCATACTGTTCGAAACGTTGAGTCCCTCCAGTTCTTTTCAGAACCACACATACTCACAAAAGAGTGTTATTCACATGGTGCTACCGCAAACTTATCTTGTCTTAGTTCACAATGAGGAACAATAGTAAAAGATTCAAGTATATTTCCCAATTAGGGTTGGTCAGTATTGGATTAAAAGACTCCAAGGTATACCGTTAAAAAAAACTACAGCGGTATCCAGTACAAACAAACTATTGATTTAACATTGCCTTTACTTCTACTGGTACATCATCCATCATATAGCAACAATAACGGCCATTATAAACACATTTAAAGAGTGCTTTTTCAACACACGCACCAAACAAGACAACTTGATGTCAGCGCCCTCATGTGGTCGCCGACAGAAAGGCATTTTTCGCTCGTACCCCCCGCCCTGCAAACAGGGCGCTGGTAAGAGGGCTGATGAGCTTCACAGAATCTTGTGGAAGAAGTACAGATAGACCTTCGCATGCAGCTAGCGCGCGCTACGCATGATGGGCACCGGAAGCTAGTTTGTGTGACGCGTTCTGCGTCACAGGTCACGCAAATCTATCCAATGAGAGCTCAAATGACGTCAGCCCTGACCAGCGTCCTGTTTTCAGGGTGGGGGGTACGAGCGAAAAAGGCATTTATGCACAGCAGATTTCCCCTGACCAAAGTTGCCCACTTACCTAGGAAAGCTGTTGATAAAGGTAGTGAGCGTGCGGACGCGCTGGTCGGGCGAGATGCGCGTGTGCTGGGCGATGTCCTTCATGACGTGGAAATCGGCACGGACGTCGTCGCTCAGACCGGTCAGCATGCACAGCTCAGGAATGAGGTGGATGGGCCCCGTCATTCCCCGACGCTCATCCTGGGAGCAAATGACGAAACATTGGAAACAATTTATTCAAAAAGAAAAATAACACGAGTTGAGATTTTCTTCATCTTCTGATGGATGCCAGCTTGTCATTATCGTGGCTAAACAAAGGAAATCATGCAATCATACTTGAGTTGTATGTTTTCAATCAGATATGCAACTGGGAAGTGAAAACAAAGAGGGAATTCTTTCAATTAGGTAAAGCTTCATAAAACTTTATACAGTGTGTTTTATTTTTAAAGGGAATGTACATCATTGGCTTTTGCTGTAATTTTCAGCAATGACGTATTTGAGGGGTTAGTATTATAGATCAAATATTGTTACACTGACATGATTGAAGTTTTGTGTTCGAAAATGCTGGAAAAACCAAGAAAAACAAAAACGTTCAAGTAGTCTGGTTCCCTGACTCCACTAAAAATGAAATGGATCAATTTATAGATGCCAGAAAAATTGTAAGGTAAGGGAACCAGTCTAGCTGGCCTGCACCCGTTCATAAACATGTAATCAATAGCAAACACAATGTTAACTGTAAAAAAAAAAGGTTAATTTGGAGCAGAAGTTGAAAAATAGTTAGGTTTTTCCAACGGTGGTCGG
Organism: Patiria miniata; assembly: GCF_015706575.1. Lineage (NCBI taxonomy): Eukaryota > Metazoa > Echinodermata > Asteroidea > Valvatida > Asterinidae > Patiria > Patiria miniata. The sequence goes on from NW_024037061.1 coordinate 16,495,801, forward strand.
CAGACCACCATTGGAAATGTATACAACAATACCATTTTCTTTAAAATGACGTCACACCAGGTGCCATAATTTTACAGGATGCTTTAGACTGTCACTTACCAACATCCTAGTAAGATATTTCGTAAAAACTTGGTAGTTTTATTTTTCGATGTTTGCAAATGTTGTTATTTCCCTTTAAGTGCGAAGTGAAAAAAGAAAGGAAATATCAGGTGATCCGAGGAAAAGTTACATGCCTGATCAATGAACTACATGTATTAAACTCTTAACCCTCCTGGAACCCTCAAAATCCATCAGGTGGTGGATTTTCTGGGATGGAGGACACTTGATGCCCCATTATGCCATTGACCCCTGCACTGAGATAGATTTTGCAGGATTCAGTAAGTTTCCCACAAATACCGTAATTTTCGGAATATAAGCCGCGGCTTATACGTTGATTTTGCCCATGAAAATGTTTACTGCGGCTTATACACAGGGCGGCTTATACGCCGAGCCTTGAAGAATAAAAATGAAATTCACATGTGTATTTAATGTACTGGTATAAGAAGAGATATGTTGCTGAAATGAATTATCAATTAAGAAAGTCATTAACGAACCGAAACCACGTGCCACGTAAGTTGCCGAGCGGCTAAAAGTACGGTGAAAGCTGTCTTCGATCGACGCTTGCAACAAGCCGTACGTGATTCTAGTGCTGCTGCATGCTTTCCCCAGCGGACCACACCATTTGAGGTAATATAGGGGTGTACTATCTTGGAAACAATAATTACCAACATTTCCGCTGTTTAAAAAAAGAAAAAAGACGACTAATACTTTTTATGGTGTCCGAAACATTTCTTAATTCGATAATCAGTTGTTCAACATCACAATATAATTTTTGTACTTGAAATGTATTCAAGAAACGATGTAAACCTCAAAACAGGGACTATATCACCCCTTACAAAATTAATGGATTCGTCCAGGAAAATGGCAGCATCGTTTTGACTATCTTCGAAGAAAGTTACGATCGAAACTTGAATTCTGCTCGTTAGTTATCACAAAAATTTGATAAGTTTTGAGATAAAAACGGACCTGTATATTTTTAGGACAAAACAAATCAGCATCTGTTGCCACAAAGTAAGATTTGTACGTAGCGCTCCAGTCAGACAACACACGCAATGGGGGGAAATCACGGTGGGTTGCATACTCTCTCACGTGCTGCAGGAAAATGTTGTCATAGGCCGGCGCGGCGCAGGCTGCCGCACCGGGCGATGTATTAACTTTTACGGCCGGGGACCGGACGGGGCAGCCGCCGGCAGCAATTCCCGGTGTTTATTTCTCATAATCAATTTCCACATTTGTTTGTGAGAGTATCGATTGTAAATGATTTGATGCAACTTTTGTGGCCCTTTTTATAGCTTCTGTAGTGTAAATGGAACTGGTTCAGAGCATTTGGGGCTAGAATTTGGAGGCCTTACAAAATTGAAACCGCTGCCGTTGGTGCGGCTTATACGCCGGTGCGGCTTATACGCCGACTTCAAATCTCAATTTGCAGATTTTTGCGTGCTGCGGCTTATACGCCGCGCGGCTTATATTCCGAAAATTACAGTAGTGTCAAGCTGTTTGATCCCCCAGACTTCACAGTTTTTTATTGGTTTCTGTTGGGTGGGTGGGAGGGGGGGGGGTTGGATGTGACATACCTTCTTCTTTGGGCGACTGATCAGCAGTGGCTGTTCCATGTCCGTGATATCCCGTCCGTACGCCTCTTTGTAATACTGGGCATAGGTGATCTGGCTACCGTCGTACTTGGCGAAGGTGTGCATGGGATTCTTCTCCCACTCGATGTCGTCCACGCGATAGGTCTTGTTGTTGTAGCTAAACAGAATTCCAAACACAGACGCTTCCGTTAATTTGGAAGGAAACTGATTCCGATAAGGTAAACGGACTTTTTTTTTAAGGAATGTACACGATGAGGACAAAATAGTGTCCGGTCAGTATTATCCTTTTAGTGAAAAGTATTCTTTTACAAGACTTGTGTTGAGATAATTTCTTTACTACATGTAGCTCCTTAAATGAATAATATGTGACCGGTTCCACAAAAAAGGGTGTTAAGTCGCCCTTAGCATTATTGTGTAATGGCCTGCTCAACATTGAGAGGGTGAAAATGTTGTCAAAATGTGATTTTCATTTTATGTCATGAATGTCATCTTTAATACCTACAGTTTCAGGTTTCTTTCACAGAAATGTTGATTTTGATGAACAAAGTGGAAAAAACAACCATTTTGTGTGCATCGTTTTGTTGTTCATCAGTAAAGCCAGCTATTTCAAAGCCGTTTTCTCAGTTGTGCAATTTGAACTCCAAGGAAGTAATTAATATGAAAATACGTCATATCTCCAAAACGGGAGGAAATATGGAGCTCTAGTATATACCAAATGAAAGCTTACATTGTGGGCTTTCCAACCATGTAAATAACTCCATTTCACTTTTTTGCGACATAATACCCTTTTTTGTGGAGCCGGCCACATATCTTAATTCTTTAAACAATGAATAAATACCTTGTGAGGACGATCTCCCCGACCAGCATGCGGGTAGCCTCATCCTGGAAGCGGTTCTTTTTGGCAGCAAAGAGGTTGGCCAGGATGTCCAGGACGGTGTCGGTGCGCAGGATCTTGTGTGAGACGTCGGCCATCAGCATGACCTCCTCCTCATACTGCAGGATGGAGGTGATGAAGCCGGGCCATAGCTGCAAGCTGCCGGAGTGAAAATAAATAAATAAGCAATAGGCAGTTTTTCAGTGTCGGACGTTCATTGTGAACGATCCAACTGTGTGCATAATTGACCTATCGCCGTTTGTGAGTTAGCCACGCCCCTTAGCAGGGGTGTGAGTGACCACTGATAAAAATAGCTGAAAACAGCTGAAAAAGGTGTAAAAAAGCTGAAATGGAGATTTCTTATACTTTTCTACACAGCAAGTGAGGGAAAAAGCTGGAAAAAAAGCTGAATTCCAATATCAAAAAAAGCTGAAATCAGCTTTAAAGCTGAGATTTCACACCCCTGCCTTAAACAACCCTTTGGAAACCAAGTTTTGTTTGTCTCAGACTTTGCGCGTTCCGCGTCCATTTGTATGTCATGTAATTGGACAATATTTCACAAACTGCGTGGACGCGATTCTAAAGCGATTCCATCGCAATAGGTCAATTATAGTTATATATATATATAAAGTGGATTATTCGGATAAATTATATCGGTTAGTTGCTACAATAATTGTACAAAAAACAAAAAAAAAGCATTCAAATATTTAGAAATCGGCTCGAATACCATGGATTTGGACATTCTCAGACAAATTGATCTTTTGGTGTACCTGCTGTGACAGTGAAAAATGTGAAGCGATCTGGCAAAATGAGAGAGAACTGGGCAGAGGTCAAAATTAGGGTTTGCAGAGATTAGGAAAGAGAATCAAATTCTCCTCACAATACTGTTTGTTGCACTTCAATCGGACATTCCGTTGACATGTTATGGCTAAAAAGTTGGCATTTATCAGCATGTCAAAAATGTAACATACTGAGGAAAAATCATTAAATTTAGAGTTTTGTATTTTTGAAAATGAACGATTGTTTTTCCTTAAAAATACTTTTATTCCACGCATTTCAATAATAGATTTTAAAAATATGTGTAGTAGACATATCAAAGGTAAAAAATATAAAGAAAAATCTGAAAAAAAAAAATACCCCATTCAGTTTTTTGCATTTGTCTCCACTACGACCTGTGCCCAGTTCTGTCTATTTTGCCAGGACACCTAAAAAATAACGGAGAGGGATTCTTTTTCTTGTATTCCGTAAGACCTAAAAAAATACCACCTCTTTCAGATAACCCCCTCTGCAGTCCAATGATTTTTTTTTCCTTTTTCGTGGGTGAGTTTTAGAAGTAAGCACTTGCTGGCACCCTAAATGATGTGCCAACAATAGCAACAGTGAATGCAGGCATCAGGCATGCAACTAGGAATTTAGGAAAAACGAGGAACCTCCAAACTACACAAGAATTTGTACAGTGTTTTTCAATTTGTAATGGCAGTCTTGAGAAGTGAAAAACGAGGAAATCAGCGGATCCGAGGACAAGTTGCATGCCTGAGGCATGCAACTGGGAAAAATTTAGAAAAAACAAGGAAATTACAACGACAGAACTCTTTGGACAGTGTTTTTCAATTTTGCAATGGCATTCATGAGAAGTAAAAAAAAACGAGGAAATCAGCGGATCCGAGGAAAAGTTGCATGCCAGTGAATGAAAGTATTTGATTCTTAGGTTGACAGTACTTGATTTATTACTTGATTCATTATTTGATTTATTATTATGCGGAAATTACGACGACAGAACACTTTGTACAGTGTTTTTCAATTTTGTAATGGCATTTCATGAGAAGTAAAAAAAAAACGAGGAAATCAGCGGATCCGAGGACAAGTTGCATGTCAGTGAATGAAAGTATTTGATTCTTAGGTTGACAGTACTTGATTTATTACTTGATTTATTAATTGATTTATTATTATGAGGAAATTACAACGACAGAACACTTTGTACAGTGTTTTTCAATTTTGTAATGGCATTCATGAGAAGTAAAAAAAAACGAGGAAATCAGCGGATCCGAAGAAAAGTTGCACGCCTGTGAATGAAAGTATTTGATTCTTAGGTTGACAGTACTTGATTTATTACTTGATTTATTAATTGATTTATTATTATGAGGAAATTACAACGACAGAACACTTTGTACAGTGTTTTTCAATTTTGTAATGGCATTTCATGCGAAGTAAAAAAAAAAAAACGAGGAAATCAGCAGATCCGAGGAAAAGTTGCATGTCAGTGAATGAAAGTATTTGATTCTTAGGTTGACAGTACTTGATTTATTACTTAATTTATTAGCTTCCCTATGCTGGCTACGCACGAGTGATCATGAAAAAGCATTACACTTATTTTAACAATGAAAGGCCTTTTTGTGTGACAAGCATGCCTGAAATTTAAAAAAAAAAGGGGAGGGGGGTTTTGACTTACTTGTGCTGCGGGACAACTGTTGGGTCGTTGGGGTTGAAGTAGTGACGTCCGATCTGCTGCATGCCCACAAATCCTAAGATTCTGTGCACAAAAAAACCACAAGGATTATGAGCATATGTAAGTAGGCACTTCAGTCAGGTGTCGAATTACAGGAGTCCCAAACCTCAACACACGTACGCACACACAACGACCATACAGTCTCAATGTCCACATCAACTTTGAAAATTCATTAAAAATAAAATACCCAACCGATCGTTTTCAAATTTGGAGACAAGCATTCTGTATATTTCCTCTGTACTCCACCCAAAAATCATCATCAATTTCCATGTAGATCTGGTTTTATGGCGACAGAAGTAACACGGTGCGCATCCTTCATGATCACTTTCGTGTGCAGATCTTGAAGGTCATGACCCGGCACCGCTCTTTGCGGCACTTCGTGTGCACTCGGTTTCGGGGTAAAATTTTCCGGAAAGAAACCGGGCATTCTGATTGGTCGAAAAGCTTCGTCGTGGGCATTTCCGAATAGATCCGAAGACGCGCAGTCCTTTTCAATTGTTTACGTCATGTTTAAGCTAAAGCGCGCGTCCTCGCATAGAATAATAAGCCGCGTGTAGAATAATATGCCGCGTCAATCGTAGATATAGTTCTATATCTATGACGTCAATATGCCGCGTCCGCGCATAGAATCGAGGGTAAATAAACAATGGTACACTTTTCTTCCTCATAATCGTGTGCGTTGTTTGCACGAAAAGTTCTCAAAAACGCAGCAAATATGCAACATGTTCTGAACGTTTCATGTGCCTTCAATATATGTATTTTGTATCATAGAAGCCAGTAAGTGCTAATTTCAGTTAATTAACATGCAAATAAGATGCAAAACTCATTAATTAATTTTGTTTATCTTGCCCAGATGACAGCTTAGCATACATGCAACATATTCTGAAAATTTCATGTGTTTGCAATTAATATTTTTTGATTTAGAAGCCATGAAGTGCCTTTTCATGTGAATATTACGGTGCCGTCCTTAAAACAAAGAAAATAAAAAGAACAACGTTTGACCTGAGACTTCTTTGCCATTACAATAATATGTAGCAAAAAAAATTCATATCTCTGCAACGGAATGTGCTATTTCAAAAATTTAAAAAGTTTTGTAATGCTACTGACCTGCCCTTTCATCCTGTAAACTTTTCAAAAGCAAAAGAGCAAGAACAAATTTTCACCTAAAGTGCCTAATGTAAGGTATTGTGGTAATGGCTCAAGCAGTGTATTACGCAGTCTTGGTTGGATTAGGTTTGGCACTGTGGTACATTCATTGCTTTGCAAGTTTGGGGAAACCCCGGTTCTCAACCTGATAACACTTCTGATTTGATTTGTTAGTCCCTCCATGATATTATACAGACGTTATCCTTAGAATTGAATCTCTAGGATTTTCTTCCCGTGTTCAAGAGCGGAGTCAAATGCTCAAGCACCGAGTAGCACAAACTTTTAACTCTTTCCACTGAATGTGCACAGGGAAAAGTGTTAAAGGTACAGTAGACCATTTGCATCAATTCAAAAAGTAACCGACCAATTTATTAATAAAAGCTTACTTGGTTTAAAGATAGTAATGACACTAAACTCCCTGTCATTTTTTTTCCTTCTGGCATGCCGTCAGTTTAAAAAAAAAATGAAGGTTAGGCCAAAAAAAAAAATATGCGGTCTCTGGTCAGACCAAAGTTCCAGAATTGACGCGGCGACGCGGCTTTTTTCTTTTCTTTTTTGCTTTTTTTTTTTTTCTTCACGCTTGGATTGTACAGACAAGGTGGGGTACTATTTTGCTTTTTTGGTGTCCTCATGTACATTGGTGTCCTCCATAATTTGCCTTGGTGCTCTCGATCATTTGCCTTGGTGCAATTTCCCATTCCTTGGTGCTCTTTGGTAAAAAAAAATTGAGGTGCGGCAATAGAGGGCGCTGTTGGAGCTACTGCAGAACATTTTGAAAAAAAAAAAATTGACGCGCATGATTAAAATCGACGCACGCGCTGACCAGAGACCGACTTATTTTTGTTTGGCCTTATTCCCAAAGTTGCGTCAAGTGACACAATAATAGGAAATTTCCATTGGCAGTTGGTTTGTAATTGGGCGAATCGGCCAATGGGTGCAAGCGCGTTGACATGACCCACGACCGCGCAGTCGCACACGGTTGCTATTATTAGCGAGAATTGTCTGTTCAGTGTGTGACATCACGTAGAAACAATCGGCTAAATGAGAACTACGTCCTGAATGCTGATTTCGGGATTGTGTCATGACTCAGCAGCTTTTGAATTGAAATCGAGATCCAAAATAAAAGTGTTTAACTTGAAATAGACAGCATTCACAGAGGTAACGCTTCATTGGGTTAGTATATTAAACACCAGTGTTTAGATTTTCTGACCTTTTGTTGCTTTGAACGAAAAAAACACCAATGACAAATCAGAGATGAAACTGGCCTTGGCAAAAACAATCTGAAATTGGACCTTGGGTCCGAGCTGCCACAGGGTCGCGCAGCGCAGTGCAGCACAGCGCATCAACGTGGGACCCAGTGAATTTTTCCATGTCATAGGTCAGTATTTAATCTGATCAGCGTTGGTCTTCGTGTTTTACACTTGTGCAAATTTTCACGTGCCGTTTTCATCGACTTTTCATGGACTTTTTTTGGAAATTATAATGAAAAAAAAAAACATTTTGTGGAAAAATCGTTAAATAATCATTTTTGTGGGATCGCTAAAAAATCTGAAATTTCATTGGAAAAGTAAAAAAAATCTGATTTTAGATTAAAATCTGAAAAGTTTCATCTCTGACAAATGATCTACCTTTAACTCACAGACTGATATGGGAATTCTAAATGCTAATAATTGCAAAGCCCTTTGTCCCACTGGACTAAAATTTTGAAACACACTAAGAATTGACGTCTTCATGCCCCCAAACCACCTTGCCGGCTACTCTCTATTCCACCCAAAACAATCTCAATAATGAATAATTTTTATGAATACATCAAGCAGTTGAAACAATGTAACACACTGTTACACACTGTAACACAATGTAACACAATGTAAAGCAAGTACTCATGGGTTAAATTTGTGTCCTCTTGGCTGTGAGCGGGCAAAGAAAACCTAGCTCTTTCAGGAGGGAAGTTTCGTTGTTCTTGGCCACAATAAAAACTTAGGTTCCCCTTGCCCAACCTTGGAAATCATGGATGCAAGCTGGAGACTTACTTGCGGAAGATGATGTTGTAGACCTGGATGCAGGTAGGGGAGGTAGGAGCCAGCTCATTGGTCAGAGTGATGGTGATGGTCACTATGGCATCCGTGTCGCGACGTTTGGTTTCAAACTTGGTCACCTGTGATTATGCATAATTTGACACACACACACATACAACAAATAAGTGATACGTGGCACCAATGCCCTCTCATCCAATCAGGAACCTTCAGTTGTGAGCTCGGACTGCTAAGGACCAAGACATTTTGAATGTCTTCATATAAACCTTTCCCTGCAATTATCAAGAAGATTTGCAAGTCCATGTAGCAGGTAGAGGTTAAGTCCAATTTCTGTGAAACTTCGCAAGTAAAATTTATGTTCACCCATCTCCAAGTGATTTCACATCATTTTTTCTTGAGGAATACCCAGATAAAATTTCAACATAAATGTTTCTTGTGGTGGTTACGATTAGAAATCGTTGTAAAATATTATAGAAGGTGAAAGGGCAACCCAGTGTAAAATGCCCATTGGCAGGCCGCTCAAGAGGTCCGAAAGCTCGCTGCGTGACCTTTTACTTTAAGCACTACCACACATGCAATCTGTGAAGTGGCTCAAGCCCTAGACATGTGTGTCTCAGCAGGAACGGTAACCTGGATATGGCCGGACTCACCGGCTGGTCAAGTCGTCTGAGCAGAAACAGGATCATGCCGTCAAACGCCATGGGGCTGCCCAGAGCCTCGGTGTGGAAGCGCAGCAGGCCCTGCCTGGCTCGGGGGCTGTCCACCATGGGACTGAAGTCCACGTGGTACTGGTACAACAGCCATCGCTCGTCGGCCTTCAGTTTGAAACAGTTGGTCATGATGTTGATCTTGTTTCCAGCTGTGCCTGTAAAAAAAAAAAAAAAGAGAAAAAAAATGTAATGTATATTTGAATCATTTTGTTTTTTCAGGAATCTATCAAACTTTACACAGAGATGCCACAGGGTCTGCTTGAAAAAAACGGAACTGGGTCTGCTTGAAAAAAAACGGAACTTTTTTGTGTGTGAAAAAGCCACTCCGTGTCCGACACAAAGTCCCCGTTGTCATCTTTATCTTGTAGCCAAGCCAAGTTCCGTTTATTTTTTAATTTTGCTTCCATGGCCTTTAAAGCTGTCGGTTCGTTCAATCACTTTGACTTTTTCCATATTCCTAATATTTATTCTGCCTACCCGAATTTCCAACGTAATATTCGACACGAAACGTGCATGATTCCACAACACTGCTGTCGGTGTACATGATCCTTGCACTACGCGATGTGCTCAACAAAACATGGTTGGTACCCGCATTTTTTGTATTCACATATATCACTGCGATCGGAAACCACCGATAGCTGAAATGATAGACTTAATTTCCAGGCTGAATGCTACGTGTGCACACAGTTTTTCTTCTCTTTTTCTGGTTAATTTGACGGCCGGAAAAACCGGAATTTTGTGACATTTTTTTTAAAAACCGGAATTCCGGTTAAAACCGGAAAAGTGGCATCTGTTTACAGAAAACAATCTAAAAATGGTTCTGAAACAACAGTAATTACTTGAGAATTACAAGATTTTGGATTGTTCTTGTGTTTTACAACTTGTCTTGACTTTGAGGCAGCCAAAAAAAACCTTCCTTGTACCCCTAACCCCAACACGCTACACAACCAATTTTTTCTTCCCTTATAAGGCTTAACCGAATTGCAGGATTAAGGCTATATGGCAAATACAGGCATGAAACTGGGAAATCACAAAAAAAAGAGGAAATTCAAATTTTTCCCAGACTTTGTACAGTGTTTTTCTATTTTCAACGGCACACATGGGAAGTAAAAAAAGAGGAAAACAGCTGATCCGAGGAAAAGTTGCATGCCTGCAAATATATGTGTCTGATTTTGGAGGATGCACTGTGTCAAGGTCTTGGGGCCAGACCTTGTGTTGTTTATGCTCAGCCGTGCATAAAGTTAGGCCAAGATTCAGACATGCAACTGGGAATTCAGAAACAAACGGGGAAATTCCAAACCACACAAGACTTTTTCTATTTGTAATGGCATTCATGAGAAGTAAAAAAAGAGGAAATCAGCAGATCCGAGAAAAAGTTGTATGCCTGAAAATTATACTTGAAATCCTCCGCACTGCTCCAGGATGACACTGGCTCTGCCTCAACATATTGACAGTGATTGCTGGAGGATTTTGCAGGATTGAGGCAGTGGCCAGCCCTCCAAGGACCACATTAATGAAATAATGGAGGATTTTGCAGAATTGAGGCTGTCTACAATTTTTGCAGGATTGAGGCAGTTGGAGGATTTCACAGGATTGAGGTTGCATCCTAGCAAAAATGCCATTTATAATTCAGGAGTTCATTTGATCACTGCACGAGCAGATACTAGCTATGGATGAAATGACCTTGCACGTTTCATTTGGAGTTAGGAAGGGATGAAGTGATGAAGGGAATACATCCCTACCTTGCTCCGACAAAAACAAAAATGTGTAAACAAAGCATAACACCATTTCATCAGAGGACTATTCGGCCAAAAAAAAAAAAATATTCGGTCTCTGGTCAGACCAAAGTTCCGGAATTGACGCGGGAACGCGGCTTTTTTTTTTCTTCTTCAAGCTTGGATTGTACAAACAAGGTGGGGTACTATTTTGCTTTTTTGGTGTCCTCATGTACATTGGTGTCCTCCATAATTTGCCTTGGTGCTCTCGATCATTTGCCTTGGTGCAATTTCCCATTCCTTGGTGCTCTTTGGTAAAAAAAAATTGAGGAGGTGCGGCAATAGAGGGCGCTGTTGGGAGCTACCGCGGAACATTTTGGAGAAAAAAAAGATTGACGTGCATGATTAAAATCGACGCGCGCGCTGACCAGAGACCGACTTATTTTTTTTTTTGGCCTTACTGATGGTGCTACCTTCATTGGGGATCCAAACTTACCCCTCTTATCTTTGATGTGCTCCGGTCTTGTCTTGGGCTCTGCGTAGCTGAGCTGGGCTTGTCTGCTGCGGCCGCTGATGCCCCCCGCGCCTCCCTCACCGGCCGCACTCATGCTCAGTGCTGCCATCTGGGAGGTAGGGGGCGCTCTCGGCTCAGCTGGGACTGGAGCTGGAAAAAAACAAAACATCAAAATTAAAGGGTGCTTTAAACAAGACTAAGGTTGTCTGGTTCAGCTGAAACTGAAAGTCTCAGTTAAGGACATTATTCATAAATAACCACGACAGTTTATCCATTCCTATTTGCCCGTCACGTGGCTGGTTTTAATCGGTTAATAAAACACCGGCTGGCTGGTTTTATACGCTTTTCCAGTGTCACGTCAAATTTGGACTCCTATGAAGTCTGGTCCCTTTTACTGGCTCAACAATCTTCACACACACACACACACAAATCGTTAAAAAATCATAACTTGAAAACTTTAAGAGCGCCCATCACAAATTTGTCCAAGATTGTTGCGCTTCATGTTACGATTTTGGTTTTATTTAATTAAATGGAGGCCACTCAAAGAGCTTTAATATGAAGGGAGTTTACTGCTCAATCCAACAGGACCCAGTCGGTATGTAAAATAGTTGGGTTAGGGTTAATAACACAACACTGGTTTGCAGGCATGCAACTGGGAAGTCACAAAAAAGAGGAAATTCAAATCTTTCCAAGACTTTGTACAGTGTTTTTCTATTTTCAATGGCACACATGGGAAGTAAGAAAAAAGAGGAAATCAGCTGATCCGAGGAAAAGTTGCATGCCTGGGTTTGATGGGGGCTCGATTTTTAGATGCTGGCCTCATCTGTACTTTCTCCTACAGTAGGTCGTCTGGATAACTCTGGAAAATAATATTAAATACAACTTCTCCATCCAGATCTTAATTCATCTATTCAAAGCATTCTCAATCCTCACAAAATTTGATCATTAAAATTGTTGATTGTGAAGAAAACTCCACTACTTCTAGGGGGTGAGGGTTAATGGTTCCATGCCCATCAAGTACAGGTTGTCATACCCGAGTACATTATCCTGAACTGTCACAATTAAAGATGTACATTACCACTACTCTTAACATTACAACAGCAAGGAATCACACTAACCTCCTGATCCCGGGACCTGAGATGAGCCACCACGAGAACGGCCTCTTCCCGGGGTGGGCAGGGGGTCCGGCTCGGCAGGGGGCATACGGGGAGGGGCAGGTGCCGTCTCGCCTGGGCGTCTGGTCTGGGCCGGTTGCTGTCCCGACGAGGCGCGTCCTCGGCCGCGAGAACGCCCGCGGGCACGACCGCTTGGCTGCTGATCGGCCATGTCGATGGGTTAGGTTATCTGTGTTATTTAATCTGAGGACAAATCAGACATGCATAAAACCTTTGAGTCAGGAATTAATTACCTAGGCATAAAATGAAAATAAAAGAATTTACTTTGTCTCTCGGGCTGATACATTTGCTTGTCTCAAAACGGCATCGTGCGGTTTGATATGTCGGCTTGCCAAATAGAAAAACTTAATGAAATTCCTACAATCAATCTATGCTTTTTGACAAGTCTGGGACATTTTCAGAACATGCCAAAATATATACCCCGAAAATGAAAAAATGCTTGCCAAAAAGATTTTGTAATTTTAAGGTGGGCACAATTTTGTAAAAAAAAAAAAAACTATTTAAATAGAACACTGCTGTTCAGGCTATAAAAGAGACACAAAGTGACAAACGTCTATGAATCTTGATATTCCATGGCCACACGACAGGAAATTGCACAATCCGGGGAATGCCCCACGAAGAGCAATAAGGAAAAGCATCTTAGTCATAACCTGTGCGTACATAAATGTACATGCACATACATACATACTCTTATGATTTGGCCCCCACAAAATAACATCTTAACTCAGTTACATTCAGACCCCAAGCAAGCAAATACAAGTACAAGCACATTTAAAGGGAATATACAACATTTGCAAACATCGAAAAATAAAACTACCAAGTTTTTGCAAAATACCTTAATAGGATGTTGGTAAATGACAATCTAAAGCATCCTGTAAAATTATGGCACCTGGTATACTGTCATTTTCAAGAAAAGTGGTATTTTTGTATCAATTTCCAACGCTGATCGGCCGATCAGCGTTGGAAACAACTGGCTTTTTTTCAAATACTGGCCCCAATTGACCATTGCACTTGTTTGCAATCGATTACAAACCTATGAACGGGTACGAGCCAGCTAGACTGGTTCCCTGACCTTACAATTCCCCAATGTATGTAAACTGCTCTGTTTCTTCTTATATGGAGTCAGGGAACCAGACTACAGGAAAATGATCGTTTTTCTTGATTTTTATAGCATTTTCGAACCCAAAACCTCCAAAAAGTCATTGTAACTATATTTACTTTATATTTCCAACCCCCCAATTCCATCCATTTCTGAAAATTACAGCAAAAGCAAATGATGTATATTCCCTTTAAGGACAATGTTGTTAGTTTTATCAAGGAGCTATAGACCTTCTACCTTGACCTGTATCCCTCAAACAATTACAAAAACCCTGCCATCGCCGAAATGCTTGAAGATTTTTTTCTAGAATTAAGGTAACACTCAGCAATGGAGTATCAAAGAAAACAACGTTTTTTCTTGTTCTTGATTCAACTGAAAAAAAATTACACATGGAAAGAAAATTCAGGAAACATCAACATTAAACTCGCTGGACACTTTTATTTTGGTTCTTCATGAAACTAAACAAATCCATCTACAAAATCATTCATTGTACAAATGTACACAGCAAAGAAAAAAATGCTGCATCATGTAAGCAAAATCCAACATACATTGTCAAGTCATTTACTGAGACAAAAAGTGAGAGTATTTGACATAATGTTTATAGCAGCACCACAGGATATCAGTATGCCTATTATGCTTCAATGCTAGTATTATTAAATTCATGGCCCATCTCTATAATGCCAAGGTCCCCAACTCCCCAAGATACAGAACTTACCTGAAAATGAGAAAATCACAGAACAAGAATTACAAACCACTGTTGTTGTTCCATACAAAAAATATAGGGACGCTTTGTTGACTTTGGACTCAGGAGTTAAAATGGTCATAAAATATAGGGACGCTTTGTTGACTTTGGACTCAGGAGTTAAAATGGTCATAAACACTGCTGGATGAGTAGCCTTTTGCTTACACATGTCCATTCCCATGCATCAGTGGTGTATCAACTCATGGACCATTTAAGGAGCTAATGGGATTACATGTACAGGGTAATTTACATGACAATTTAGCCTAATAGTAATAGCCAGAACCACAGGTGTATACCCAATTGTTTACTCCTTAGTGGCAAAACCTGCTGGCATATGTGTGAAGCTTATTGGTCAGTGCAAATACTAAACTGCAATAACTTGAGACACCTTGTGTCAGAGGAGATTGGCCTGTTTCCTACCTCAATAATTCAAGCTATCAAGTGGGGTTGAATAAGCATGCCTGCAGGAATGGGGTTGCATTCTTCAAACCCACAAGGCAGGTCAATCAACCTGCATTATCAAAGACCCATAAATGTCCCTATATTGGTGTCCCAAGGTTTCCATTTATGCACACAGGGTGACCCCAGAAGAAACAGGATACTTCCACTAGTCCACTACTACCCTGAAACTCAAACCACCTGCACCAATGGATGTGGATTCTTTCTAGAAATATGATACCAAGATCTCCGGATTCAGTCCGGTAGTTTTTGCTGCAGAGCCTATTTTGTGAAGCACACATCTTGCATGTGGGTTATTGCATAACAATTTCTCCATCCAATTACGACAAATTTGCCAGGGCCGTTGAGTAAGACCCCGTTCCCACTTGATCCACCAATTGGGGGATCTGATCCACCTTTTGCCAGATTGCCGGATCAGATCCCCCAATTGGTGGATCAGATCCAGCAATTGTGTGTAGTGGGAACGCTAACCGTTATAAGGTGGATCAGGATCAGATCCACCTTTTCTGATCCTCCTCTGGACCAGGATAGAGATCCCCCAATTGGTGGATCAGATCCGGCAATTGCCGGATCACGATCAGATGGGAACGCAAAAGGTGGATCTGATCCGGCAATTTGACCTGTTAACATCCGCCCGGTGCACGAGTGGCGCGAAAATGTTGCGGTCTCATGAACGAAGAAACACGTTTTCAGGCGTGTAGCTCATGTGAACATTTCCAGTGTATACAACATGCACAATATATCTTAAAACTGGTATCTTAAAACTACACTATATAGGCCTTATTTTTGTTGCGTGTTCGTCCATTACTAAAACTTTTTCATTCCTGAAATTTTACTTATATTTCCATCCATAAATGACTCTGAGTCGGCACTCACCAAAAGACTTCACTTTGGCACAGAATCATGGAAAAGCTTACGAGTATGCGATGAGAATAGTGCCGATAACGCGGTACGTACGGAGGTGACAAATCTGAAGTATTGATTATAGAAAATTGGAAAATGATGTCGTAGTACATCATGTGACCGTTTCTAACCAATGAAAAGCTTCAGAACCAGGGAATCCCTTATTGATGCATTGGTTTCTGCCGTGATGTCACACAATGAGCGGCTCTGTTGGATTTCACCTGTTAATTTATGCACGCACGGATCCTCTACGGATCCGTGATTTATGTTGGTGAATTCGCGTATTTTTTGTCGGTGAATTCTGATAGTGCTGTTTGAAAACTGACCCATCCTGGCCTAGCATGCAACCATGCAACAATGACACTCCCACAGAGCGCGCGTAATTCCGAACTCAGTGACCTTTCGGACCCAACATTTCCGTACGAAAAGGTGGATCAAGCATAAGTGGGAACGCGACTTGCGGTTTCGTTGCGGTAAGATAACGATCACACCAAAATGCCGGATCTTGATCCACCTTTTTCCAATTCAAGTGGGAACGCGGTGTAAATCATCAGACATCAGGACAAAATGACTTTGTTTCACAAAACCAGCTCTAGAACAACAACTACAGGAACGAGTCGGGCAATCTTAGTATTATTTTCCTTGTAACAGAATTCCCCATGCATTGGTATAGGTTGTTGAGTCTCAGGGTAGCAGAAGTATGCTGTTTCGGTCGTTTTTTTTTTTTTTTTTTACCCTGTATATCGCTGACAAACTTAAACATTATTACTTCATCCTTGCAAGGAGGAACTGTTTTCCCTAAGACTTGAACTCCCTGCGATAAAAAATGCAGTGTTTTAATTTTAAAAAATTCAGAATATAAAAAGTCCCAATCTCAAAATTAATGTCATAACCTTACTGTGTAAGTCCCACTTAGGAATATTTGGGAATATTAATACTTGACTTTATTTCCATCCATGGGTAAAAGTACAAACACAATAATTATCCACTTAATGACAAAATTAATTTTCGTGGAGGTTGGAAATTATAAAACACAGAAACCAGGGATGGAGAGGACCCGCAAGAAGCAAGGCTTGTCGAATGCGAGTCCCCTGTATGGGGAAAAAACGAAGAATGAAATGATAAACGAATATATTGCAAAGACAATAGAGGATAACATAAGTAAAGTGGTGAACCGAGGGTGAAATGAAATAAAAATGTATATTGTTCCTAAACAAAACAAAAAATTTAAATCCATAACAATTTGATAAAATTGATTGATAAGAACATGATCTACAACAAAGAATTGATAAAATCCACGATTATCACAAATCATAAATGTTTAAAGTGAACCAATAAGATGTTCCATTTGAATGCTGGTGACAGTAAATTAAAGTTCACGAGTACTTTGTAGAGAAGGAACTGTTTAAAGCTATAGTCCATCATTTGTAATTAGTGCATTTTGTTCGTTTGAAGCAACAAAAGTGTTCAAAATCTAATGAAGGATACTGAGCAACTAACCTGATGAAGTTTCAGCTAAGCTTCAGCTAAACATTCCGAGAAAAGCAGCATTCTAAGATCTCAATTTCAAATCAAAAGTTACTGAATCATGTTTTGAATTGTTTTGAATTGCAGCTATACGCGGCGTCGCGCACTGATATGACGAATTATAACAACCGCGCGCGTGTGTGCATCGTTCCAATACTTGTGCGCGCTGCGCTGAATAACAAAACGAACTACTAATTTAAATTTTCCTACGGTGCTTCTTAAGAATCACCATTGGAAATGCCTTCTTTCGTTGATTACTTCAAAATGACAGCTTCCCAGAAAGAATAATTTCACAGGGAGTTTAGTTCCCTTACTATCTTTCAACCAAGTTTGTTTTTCAACAGTAATTACGCCAGTTACTTTTCGGATGGCTGCAAATGATGGACTATAGCTTTAAATTCAGTTTTAAAAATAGCCACAGATGCTATACGAATTCCAGAATTTTGGTCCCTCAGATTTATTACTTTCTGGGAGGCAAAGGAATTTCAGACAATGGAATGGCTATTCATACAGCAGGGACAGACTGTCCACTTGCTCAAGGGACCTGTCAGGGTCACCATTTTTACGACCTTCCACAACCCACTCACAGTCAGAAATTCACAGGCTGCAGTTGTCAAATTCAATTTGTAAAATACTGTATTCAAAAATACCTAAGACAGTTTACCCAGTCCCATTAGTCGAAAGCCTGTCACATGGCATGGCTGGCTGGTATTGAACACTTTTCCAGTGTCACATGAAATAGGGACTCCTATGAAAATCCAGTGTCTTTTACTGTTTTATTGCCTTGGTTGAACATTCACAATCCTCACGTAGGCATGCGCAATACTTCCAGGGAGTCAGTATTCCATAGTCCTAAATTCACAACGAACTCACCTCAGTTAAATCTGCGCGTCATTGCGTGACGCGCGCACCAATCTCCATAAAAGGAGTTGTTTATGTCTTACTTGCGAACTGGACACTCTATTATATAGCTAGAGAGGTGTTTAAAAAGACAGAAAGTTCAATTATTGAAAAAACAAATTGGAAAATTCTAATTTTTAACTAGTTCTGACTTTTGGACCGAAAAGTTTTGATTTTTTTTTATCGAAACGTATTTATGAACGGGAATAAATAAGCACGCATTTATTCCCTTATTACATGCATGTTCATGTATCTGTACAGACAAAAGTTGCTGCACATGTACAGGTCAAGCAGTTTGAGAGGTAACGACCTGACTGACCTCACCATTACCAAGAAATTAAACCTCAAAAAATGGTCCCGATGATTGATGACATGGTTAGTCAGCAGACTGCTGGGAGTGGGAATTACTTGCAAGAACAGTGGATTATGCATTTTATTTGTGTTTTGTAAATTTTTCTCACCGACACAAGTTGCCCCCTCATCTACAAGTTATGCAAATTCAAAACAAAGAATAAGTCAGTGTGGGAATCGTGTTCCACCAACCAGGGCTCTCCAAAAGGCCTTTTCTCGAAGGGTGGCCCCGGGACGATAAAGGGGGGGG
The DNA here is from genome assembly GCF_015706575.1 of Patiria miniata. Lineage (NCBI taxonomy): Eukaryota > Metazoa > Echinodermata > Asteroidea > Valvatida > Asterinidae > Patiria > Patiria miniata. The sequence goes on from NW_024037061.1 coordinate 16,514,396, forward strand.
GGGGTGAAATTGAAAATAAGCCACGATACTCACTTTAAATATCTGGATGCTTTTACAAGTGCTCCATTCTTATTTGGTGGATTATCAATTTTATGACGTCATGTTTAACGGTCTGTAGCACGCACGATGATCAAAGCACATGTAAAAATAGGGCCAGGACTCAACGTGCATTTCTTCTCCGAGGATTAAATGATGCAAGTTTTGTCGCATATTTCATTTCTTTTTATATCAATGCAATGAAAAGCCCTCATTTTTCAAAAGTATGATGCCTTACAGGCCGCCCCGAGTTTGAAAACTTGAGTGGGAAATGGTCGTGCAAATTGATAGTTCTGCTTTCGGTTTCCCTTCCTACCCTATTCTGACAGCCACTACATGTACCCTAATTTTTTATGGGAAAAATGAGGGGGGAAAACCATAAATTTCTATGTTTTACCCTTGATAACACATAGACGCCTCCATATGATCGTGCACAAAAAATAAGCAAAAAAACACAACTATCTACCAACCTACCCTATTTTCAAATGCCATGTAATCGAAAGCAGATTTTTTTTTTTTTTGGCCTTATTAACGCCTGAAAGGCATTATCTCTTTTCTTAGTCGACAAAGGTGATTTTTAATTTTTTTTATGACTATGTTTTTGGCAGCAATTCCATAAACCAAGTTAAAGGGCTAGGCTACTCGACACGACTAGGGACGAGTTCCAGAAAAATTATGACATCATTGCCGGTAACTTATGGGCTAGAATCATTGACACCAGGAAGTTATTTGAGACATTTCTGGCATCGATATCATAAAAAAATCTTTGCAACACCTTGCAATGTGCACTGCTTACATGTTCACTTTGCATGTCCATTAAACATGTACATGTACAACCCTAACCACCCCAACTCCATCAAAATCCATCCCCCCATTTTGGTGGATTCGGGGGACTTGGTCCAGAAGGCATGACTTAATATTGATGGAGTATGATGGACTTGGGCCTAAAAGCCCGAAACAGTGCTAGGGGTATCCGATTGAATTGCCTAGCTTCCTGTACTGCTATTGCGATAAAAGCCTTTTGTAGCAAGTCCATGAATGTCAACCAGTACAGTGAGACAGTTGTGATTCCATTATGTCAGGTACAGTTTCGTATTGGAAGCACAATGATTTATGGACTACTGCTGCACTGACTACGACAGTTGGCCGACATATAGCAGGCCTTCATTTTTAAGGAGCGCGAGCGCGATCGCGCTCCTTCGCACTCCTTAACACAGTTTCTGGCGCGCGAATAATAGCGCTCCTGGGTAAATTTGTAAGCTTATTAATTGTCGACTCCAGTTTTTGTCTACATAAAGCCAACAGTAAAATCTTGTCAATCCAAATTTTATATACTTGATTTCTTAACTTGTCATCCCGATGTTTGAACGATTTTGTTGCAAAAAAAATCAACAAAAGTAAGTCGAATACCTACGTAATCCACCCATAATCCACCCATAATCATCGCAAGGATTTTGTAAACATCACAGTTACTCGAGCCATCCCATACATACATCATGTACATGGATATGCCGGCATATCCATGTACATGATGTATGTATGGGATGGCTACGGAGTGGGAGTCCCCTTGAATATGCTTGAGAACGAAGCAACACAAAAGGAATGGGAGTTGCTGAAAAAATTCTAAGTCCAAACCAACTACCCTGTTGGCGGCTACGCGGTTACGAAGTGGGAGTGCAATGGAGCATGACGCATAGTGCATACAAGGGGTCGCACTAAAAAGCGTCAACACAGCGTCAACACAACGTCAACACATGACAGAAGCGTCAACACACCGTCAACACATCCAAAACACATTCTGAATTAACAGAAAAGGTATATAATTGTATAGCCCCATAAATGAGGCTTATTTACTGGACTGCCTCCGTAAACATAGGCCACACATCCACATGTACAAAAATCGTGTCGACTTTGCCAAATTTTGATTTTCACATTTAGGCTTACTTTGTAGGTTTTTTTCGCTTTAGAAGCATTCTCACCCTCTTTATAGGCTAATCAGAAAGTGCTGCCTTTTTCAGATGTCCATTTTTCGTGAAATTTCCAGATACATTTGCACACGTTTGCGTATCAAAATTTCAACATGAAATTTCACAAAAATTAGACATCTGAAAAAGGCAGCACTTTCTGATTAGCCTATATAGAGGGTGAGAATGCTTCTAAAGCAAAAAAAAACCTACAAAGTAAGCCTAAATGTGAAAATCAAAATTTGGCAAAGTCGACACGTTTTTGTACATGTGGATGTGTGGCCTATGTTTACGGAGGCAGTCCAGTAAATAGGCCACATTTATGGGGCTAATAATTGTAAAGCATAGAATAAAAGCTTGGACTACACCATTTCAAGTAGGGGTGTGCAAGTAATCTTGTCATAAACAACAGAGGGTGTCTTGCTGCAGAGAGGGACACCAGTGCACTCTGATCTGTGAGGGACTGAGGTTTATTGTACAACGCTATCACCCTTTAGCATAATGGTATGGTCTGCGCTGCCACTGAGGCAACATGGTAGCCGATCTCGGAGCGGCACGGAGAGCCAATTTTCTTGAACTGAAAATCGCAATTTTCAGACGTTGAACCTATTGATTTTAAGCCAAAATCTTGTTTCTGTCCATACCATATGGGCTACATACTGCTTTTGTCACTTTTAATGCATTTTGGATGTGTTGACGCTGTGTTGACGCCGTGTTGACGCTTTGGAGTGTGTTGACGCTTTTTAGTATGACCGCATACAAGTAGCGCTGAGGATGTTTATTGAGGTCAATCAGCCTGGCTACGAGGTGGATAGATCGAGTGGCGGGGTAGTCTGCTATTGTGCCGAGCTCGACGAGTACTGGAAGAGATATGGGGTCATAAAGGCTGGCACAATTGCAGAATACCCCGCCACTCGATCTATCCACCTCGTAGCCGGCTACGAGGTCACGGCTGATTGACCTCAATAAACATTCTCAGTGCTACTTGTATGTACTATGCGTCATGCTCCATTGCACTCCCACTTCGTGACCGCGTAGCCGCCAACAGGGTAGTTGGTTTGGACTTAGAATTTTTTCAGCAACTCCCATTCCTTTTTTGTTGCTTCGTTCTCAAGCATATTCAAGGGGACTCCCACTCCGTAGCCTCGTAGCCGCCAACAGGGTGGTTGGTTTGGACTTAGAATTTTTTTCAGCAACTCCCATTCATTTTGTGTTGCTTCGTTCTCAAATAATGGACCCCCACTCAGTATCCGCGTAGCTGGCAATGGACTTGAATTGTTTCTTTTGAGGTGATTCCAACCTCATAGCCAGTGATTTTAGGGGTGTATTTCCGAGTGGCGGGGTATTCTGCAATTACTCCTAAAGGCTTATAAAGCCTAATACTTATTCCCATTAAATCGTAAGTGTAAGTGTAAAAAGTGCAAGTGCAACCATGGTGCAGCAGACGGCATGGTCATCAACAGCACACAGTATACTGACACAGTGACACGTAAGTACATGTATGCGCATGTGCCACTGACTACTCCTAGAACTATGAGGCTCCGCGTGAGCGGAGCCTCATAGATCAAGAAGCCCGCAAAATTGCCTGCAGCACAAAACACTAATAAAGTACAAAAACGTCCATCAAAATGCAGCCATTTCACACAGAACCGCTGCACACTTTGCCCCTATACTCCGTACTTTATCTCTTGACATACTCACGTATCTTGTGCGGAACTAACATAGGTGGATTCTGTCGGTTTTTAGGCCAAATTGATGAAAAATATGCCCTTTCCGCATTGAGCCAACCTGACACTTGAAACGTGCACGCATATGATCGAGCGATGATTTTCGGTTCGCTCGGAGCGCGCCGCGGGGGGTACGGTACAAGCAAAATGATGTGCATGCGCAAGTGCATGTACATGTACCGTACCCCCCGCGGCGCGCTCTGAGCGAACCGAAAATCATCGCTCGATCATAATGCGTGCACGTTTCAAGTGTCAGGTTGGCTCAATGCGGAAAGGGCATATTTTTCATCATTTTGGCCTAAAAACCGACAGAATCCACCTATGTTAGTTCCGCACAAGATACGTGAGTATGTCAAGAGATAAAGTACGGAGTATAGGGGCAAACTGTGCAGCGGTTCTGTGTGAAATGGCTGCATTTTGATGGACGTTTTTGTACTTTATTAGTGTTTTGTGCTGCAGGCAATTTTGCGGGCTTCTTGATCTATGAGGCTCCGCTCACGCGGAGCCTCATAGTTCTAGGAGTACCATAGCCCCACTAGTGTGGCCGTCGGTATGCTGCGCTGAACCCAAGGCCACACACCGTGGTCTGCGCACTACTGAGGACGTTTTCATAATTTCAACAGCGAATTTCTTACATATGGTTGTATTCTACGATGTCCCAACTTTCACTTCTGGGATGCTTGGGTGTAATGATGTTCAATTTTCCAAGATATTCTTGAATCTTTCTGGAGCCCATATGCACTCGTGAAACGTCTGGTGATGGCAGCCATTTTGAATGTGACAAGAGTAGCTGGAGTTACCCAGCCCTGAGTTTTATCATTGGGTTGTCATCTAGGGCTGGAGCGCATTTTTCTCGGAACTTGTAGTATTTGCAAAAAAAATTTGGAAAATGTTCAATTTTGTCCCCGTTACACACTAATTGCAACTGCAACTCACCCCAAACTTGCCTGGAATAACCATTACATAGGTCCTTGAAGTAAAAAATGATCCACGATGAAGATTCAGCCTACAATTGCAGTGAAAACAGGAGGAATAACCGCTAACTTGACAACCTTGCTGGATTGGCCAGGACCGCTATTGGTTTGTGCACAAAAAAAATTGTGTACAATGAATGGCGGTCGATTAACAGGCACAGAGAGCGATCGCTGTCAACTACTTGTTTTTGCCGGCTGCGCTGGCTGTTGGCGCATGACGTCACGCGGAAGTGTAACACCCGATGACTGTTTCATGCACTAGTATAAGGTTTACCACTCGCATCACAGCTTTGGTACTGGAACCGCAACCAATAGTGCATGAAACAGTCATCGGGTGTTACGCTTCCGCGTGACGTCATGCGCCAACAGCCCGCGCAGCCGGCAAAACGCGTAGTTGACAGCGATCGCTCTCTGTGCCTGTTAATCGACCGCCATTCATTGTACACAATTTTGTTTGTGCACAAACCAATAGCGGTCCTGGCCAATCCAGCAAGGTTGTCAAGTTAGCGGTTATTCCTCCTGTTTTCACTGCAATTGTAGGCTGAATCTTCATCGTGGATCGTTTTTTTCTTCAAGGACCTGTGTAATGGTTATTCCAGGCAAGTTTGGGGTGAGTTGCAGTTGCAATTAGTGTGTAACGGGAACAAAATTGAACATTTTCCAAATTTTTTTTGCAAATACTACAAGTTCCGAGAAAAATGCGCTCCAGCCCTAGATGACAACCCAATGATAAAACTCAGGGCTGGGTAACTCCAGCTATGACAAGAGATGACCTCAAGCTGTGACGTCGCGTTTATGCAAATTGCTTGTCGAGCGAGGGCGCGAGTTGCAAATGCGACGGCTGTTTCCTGTACCATGCATTTATCGTCTGGGGGCCACGTGCACTGATCTCTATTCAGGATCTACGGCACAGGAAACAGCCGTCGCATTTGCAACTCGCGCCCTCGCTCGACAAGCAATTTGCATAAACGCGACGTCACAGCTTGAGGTCATCTCTTGTCACATTCAAAATGGCTGCCATCACCAGACGTTTCACGAGTGCATATGGGCTCCAGAAAGGAAATGGGTCAACTCGTACCCGAGTTAACTCGTACCCGAGTCAACTCGTACCCCAAAATTGACACCCAAGTCAAGTCGTACCCGAGTTAGGTCGTACCCGAGTCAAGTCGTACCCCAGTCAACTCGTACCCAAGTCAAGTCGTACCCGAGTCAACTCGTACCCGCAGCTCAAAATAGTTGCCTATTTTCGAAAATAAAATCAGTGAAACGAACGGAAGATCGGAGGGATATGGCCGGTTGTCCGTGCACGGTGACATCGTTTGTGCCGAGCCTGTGCACGCACTCGCTGGTCAACGTGGTCATACCGTGCACTGAGTGACATCGTTTTTGCCGGGCCCGTGCGCGCACTCGCCGGTCCACGTGGTCGTCCGTGCACGGTGACATCGTTTTTGCCGGGCCTGTGCGCGCGCTCATCGGTCAACGTGGTCGTACCGTGCACGGTGATATCGTTTTCGCCGAGCCTGTGCGCACACTCGCCGGTCAAAGTGGTTATGCGTGTAAGGTGTTTTTGCCGTCGCGTAGTTAGTGTCGGAACCTTCGCCGTTTTTCAATGGCATTAGGCCTTGGTGTAAGTTGTACTTGTACATATTTAATACGGGGCTAATTTTCATACTTCAAATAAATGTTCTACCCAAAGTATGCATGCTTTTATCAATTTATTTTATTTTTATATTACAGATGATTCTGTGGTTTTCCGATGAACCATTTTCTGCTGCTCAAACCGATCGATCGGATGGTCTAGCTGTCACACAGTTCATGATGAATCGAATCGGATGTCAAGTTTCGAGGACGAAACCCGATTAGCTCAGTTTTGTTTAAGATAATAAAACTTTCTCTTGCACTTGAATTACAATTTGCTAATGTCAAACAATATTTCACACCCAAGGATCAACTAACAAATTGGTCCCCTAAAACTTATAGAAAGAGCATCTCTGAATGAAACGAGCCACCATTTTCCTTTATCGTGTTTACTTCCTTGATGCCTCAAATGTAAACAAATAATTAAAAATCCTACATTTCTGTTGTTACCAAAATAATATGAACTTATCGCAGAAACTTTATTTAAGCTGCACAAGATTTTTTTAACGACATTTACCGAACTAATTGTACAAAAAATGACCAACATATTAAAGAATCATTATAAATTAAATAACGATGTCCGTGTGACTCTTTTAAGTTTCCTGTAATATATTTTCTCTTCAGATTTGTACTTTCAGGGCCCCCAATCTTCCCAAAGAGATTTGTGCCATGTGCAGTTATTATTCAATAAATGATGCCAAAAATGGAGTGAGTGAACGTTGAAAAATATTACTTTTACATTACAAAATTCATTTTTTAATAGCAGCTTTCTTTTAAAGAAAAAAGGTCTAAAATACTAAATTCGTAAAAAGAAAACTATGCCCTTAAAACACGTTCGACCGAACAAAAAAAATTACGTAGCAGTTCGCACAGTCACTCCACAATCTCATCATTACTAAGAGAAAATACTACACAAATTTTAAAATAACACATCTGACGATCTGGATGAAAAGTGAAATTTACCGTTTATCAGCGAGGGCTCCGTCGACTCGCGAGTACCACACTGATGCCGTTTTGAAAATGTTCTCCGCGCGGTACCCGTCCGTTCGCGATGAAGCCCTTGCTGATGAACGGTACATTTTCCCTTTTCATCCAGATTGGGGGCAACATTTGATACCACCACCTTCAACTAATCCTTGAACTTTATTTGTATTTCTGGCGGCGTAACTACTATTTCTCAGTCGCCGTTTTTGAGGGTAAAATCGGAAGTTTTGTTAACCATCCATCCGTACTTCCAAAATAAAAAAGGAGGGGGAGTACGAGTTGACCTGGGTGCGAGTTGACCAGGGTACGAGTTAACTCGGGTACGAGTTAACCTGGGTACGAGTTAACTCGGGTACGAGTTAACCTGGGTACGAGTTAACTCGGGTACGAGTTAACCTGGATACGAGTTGACTCGGGTACGAGTTGACTCGAGTACGAGTTGACTCGGGTACGAGTTAACTCGGGTACGAGTTGACCCAAAATCTCCAGAAAGATTCAAGAATATCTTGGAAAATTGAACATCATTACACCCAAGCATCCCAGAAGTGAAAGTTGGGACATCGTAGAATACAACCATATGTAAGAAATTCGCTGTTGAAATTATGAAAACGTCCTCAGTAGTGCGCAGACCACGGTGTGTGGCCTTGGGTTCAGCGCAGCATACCGACGGCCACACTAGTGGGGCTAGGAGTAGGAGTACCACTGACATGACTGACTGACTGAGTGATGTGATAATGACGACCGCTTCGAACTCACCTGCAAACGAAAGCATCAATTCGTACACACTTTGAGCAATCGATACCACATTATTAGATGTATAGAGCATGCAAGTGAGTATAAGTTTGTCATAAATTACGAGGAGAAAAAGGGAAAATCTAACCTTTCTTAGACCTAGCTCAAGTCGCATGTTTGTAGGCCCTGTAGTTCATGTAGTTGTGCGCATGCTCGTACCCCCCGCCGGGCCCTGAGGACGCTGGGTAGTCTGGTTCCCAGACCTGACAATTATTCCCGACGCTCACGTCTTAAATTGGAGGTTGGACCAACCTCGTCCCCAGTGCGTACTTTATTTCAAACCGTGTTTCCAGGTAGTGGTGGGCGCGTACTGCTCGATACTCTGGGTACGAGGTTGAGGTTGGACTAAATGTCATCGCAAAACTTCTGGATCCTGGCTCTCTGCTAGCGTTATGAATGCGCGTGGCTATTGGTTACCAGTGAAGCAACCCCCCCCCCCAGTAGGCTGGTTCCAAATAGTCGACTAGCGTAGTCAACCACCGTCGACTAGCGTTTTGGCGGTCATAACCGTTAACCAAGCCCATTGGCTGCAAACGCTCGAACTGCGTTAACTTCCGGTTCCAAACGGTGCAGAAAGTGCTGGAGGTGACGTCACACTAACGAAGCGGATAGTCCATCATTTGTAATTAGTGCATTTCGTTCGTTTGAAGCAACAAAAGTGTTCAAAATCTAATGAAGGATACTGAGCAACTAACCTGATGAAGTTTCAGCTAAGTTTCAGCTGTACATTCCGAGAAAAGCAGCATTCTAAGATCTCAATTTCAAATCAAAAATAACTGAATCATGTTTTGAATTGTTTTGAATTGCAGCTATACGCGGCGTCGCGCACTGATCCGACGAATTATAACAACTGCGCGCGTGTGTGCGTCGTTCCAATACTTGTGCGCGCTGCGCTGAATAACAAAACGAACTACTAATTTAAATTTTCCTACGGTGCTTCTTAAAGCTATAGTCCATCATTTGTAATTAGTGCATTTTGTTCGTTTGAAGCAACAAAAGTGTTCAAAATCTAATGAAGGATACTGAACAACTTACTTGATGAAGTTTCAGCTCAGCTTCAGCTTCATATTCCGAGAAAAACAGCATTCTAGGATCTCAATTTAAAATCAAAAGTTGCTAAATCATGTTTCGAATTGTTTTGAATTGCAGCTTTACGCGATGTCGCGCACTGATCCGACGAATTATAACAACCGCGCACGCCTGTGCGTCGTTCCAATGCTTGTGCGCGCTGCGCCGAATAACAAAACGAACAACTAATTTAAATTTTCCTACGGTGCTTCTTAAGAAGCACCGTTGGAAATGCCTTCTTTCGTTGATTACTTCAAAATGAGAGCTTGCCAGAAAGGATAATTTCACAGGGAGTTTAGTCCCCTTACTATCTTTCAACCAGTATGTTTTTCAACAATAATTACGCCAGTTACTTTTTTGGATAGCTGCAAATGATGGACTCGGGCTTTAAGAATCACCGTTGGAAATGCCTTCTTTCGTTGATTACTTCAAAATGACAGCTTCCCAGAAAGAATTATTTCACAGGGAGTTTAGTTCCCTTACTATCTTTCAACCAAGTTTGTTTTTCAACAGTAATTACGCCAGTTACTTTTTGGATGGCTGCAAATGATGGACTATAGCTTTAACCATTGGTCAACTATAGTCCTCGCGCGAACGTGGCCACAGCGTCAACACACTCCAAAGCGTCAACACAGCGTCAACACATCCAAAATGCATTAAAAGTGACAAAAGCAGTATGTAACCCACATAGTATGGGAGAAACAAGATTTTGGCTTAAAATTAATGGGTTAAACGTCTGAAAATTGCGATTTTCAGTTCAAGAAATGGACATATTGCCTCAGTGGCAGTGCGGACCATACCATTATGCTAAATGGTGATAGCGTTGTACAATAAACCAACAGAGAGGGCGCGGCCGGCCAATACCAAAAGATGTCCATTTCAATAAAGTAAATGACACATTAACACAACTCACAAAATAATGATCGACCACTCCGATCCTCAGTCCTCACAGATCTGGTATCCCTCTGTTGCAGGCGCGGTTCTACGGGGGGGGGGGGGGGGGGGGGGGGGGGGGGGGGTCACCGCTTTGCGCGGACTGTCCTATCTTGGACCAACCTCGTACCCCGTGGGTACGATCTTGCAGCGCCATGTTGTTTCCCATCATGCCTTGTCCGACCGTAACCCCTGGAATTGTGTAATTTAAATATACCGAAATACGGTACATTATAATTAGGGCTGCAGTTTATCCGTTTTACGTGCCGACGACATCTTTAAAATGTTAAAAGTTGTGATTTTGAAGAATCAATCCTGCAGCCTCGATTCCAGGGGCGCGTGCTCGTTCCTTACACTAACCCCTGGCTGTGATGATGATGTAAATGACGCTGAATGGCTATTCACAGCGTACTGCGCGGGCATTTCGAAGATAGCACGCCGGGCGCGCCCATGAATGCACTAGCGCTCGCGTGCTTAGCTTCGCACGTAACGAAAAAAAACGTCACGTACGAAAAAAAAATTATGATTCAAAAGTCGCGATGCCTGTACGATATGGATTATGTCAGCCGCGTTTTTCGCTTTAAAGCTTCAGTCCATCATTTGTAATTTGTGCATTTTGTTCGTTTGAAGCAACAAAAGAGTTCAAAATCTAATGAAGGATACTGAGCAACTAACCTGATGAAGTTTCAGCTAAGCTTCAGCTGTACATTCCGAGAAAAACAGCATTCTAAGATCTCAATTTCAAATCAAAAATTACTGAATCATGTTTTGAAATGTTTTGAATTGCAGCTATACGCGACGTCGCGCACTGATCCGACGAATTATAACAACTGCGCGCGCGTGTGCGTCGTTCCAATACTTGTGCGCGCTGCGCTGAATAACAAAACGAACTACTAATTTAAATTTTCCTACGGTGCTTCTTAAGAATCACCGTTGGAAATGCCTTCTTTCGTTGATTACTTCAAAATGAAAGCTTCCCAGAAAGAGTAATTTCACAGGGAGTTTAATCCCCATACTATCTTTCAACCAAGTTTGTTTTTCAACAATAATTACGCCAGTTACTTTCGGATGGCTGCAAATAATGGACTATAGCTTTAAAAAAAAACCTGTATCTGTGGTTGTAAAGGCACGAAAGGGGTACGCACATTTAATACAAATCTTTGCTAATTAACACAACGTCCAAACAATGTGTTTGAAAGGATTGATTCTTCAAAATCACAACTTTAAACATTTTGAAGATGGCGTCGTCACGTAAAACAGATAAACTGCAGCCCTAATTATAATATTGTTGATGTACCCTAACGTGGCGCGGCCCCTAACGTGGCGCACTTGGATTTTTCGCCGGTAGCGCCTACCTAGAGCAAAATTTTAAACTGAAATTTCACAGAAAGTGAAATTTCATCAAGTTCTACACGGTCCTGTTCATAAATCGCGAGTATATTTACCTGTAACAAAGTTAGAAGGAAAAGCTATTTTGGCGTGATTTTCCGATTTTATTTTCAAGTGCAAAGTGAACCCTTTGAAAATGCCCTGAAAAATAAGAAAATAATTTTCTGACAAACATTTGGCTGGGTATGTAAGTAAAGATATTAATTATTTATCAGAATTTATCAAGTTTACAGGAATTCGTAAGTGTTAATTTGGAATTTTCCAAGATTTATTCAAGTGCGCCACGTTAGGGAACACTCCGCCAATTTGTGCCCAATTTCCGGACACCACCGTTTTTGAATTTCGGATTAAATTTTATGAAACTGAAATTGTTCACGGAGGTAAAATAGCAAGCATTGATAAGGTAAAAGTACCAGTATTTCATTGCATGAATTTGAGGTTTGTCAACAAAGAGGTTTGGCAACACTACACGAGGAAAGTCGGGTAAGCGTCGAAGTGCGCCACGTTAGGGAACACGACTATATACCGTATTTTCTTCTTCATTCATTCATTTTCATGATGACTTGATGAGTTGGGCCCAACTGTCCCTGTCGAGCATAGTGTTGGAAAGAGATGGACCGCTCAGACCAGTTTCTAGCTTGATGGATGTTTTCAGGGTCATGTTGGGACGACCTTTTCGTCGAGGGGCTTCAGGATTCCAGAGGAGAACTTGACTAGCTGGCTCATTATGTCGTATTTTGGTATATTTAAATTACACAATTCCAGGGGTTACGATCGTATGCAAGATCGTACCCACGGAGCACGAGGTTGTCAATCCTTTCAAACACAACGTTTGGACGTTGTGTTAATTAGCAAAGATTTGTATTGACCCTAAAGGGGCCGGGTTATTTTGACCATCTCTCAGCCGGGGGGGGGGGGGGCGGATTCCGCCCCCCCCCCCCCCAAGGTCTCGGCCATCGAGTGACGAAAAATTTTGAAACTCGGCACATGCACAGAGCAACTCTTCCTAAACATACCCGAGAAATTTCATGACTATAGGTCAAAGGGTTTTGGAATGATGGCTAATTAATTATTCATATGTACGAATGGCAATTTTGCTCTGTGTACACGACGTATATACGAAAATTCAGTTTTCACGGCGCGTAGCGCCGGAAAATTTTTCGCTTCGCGGCAACCCGTGGTCCGATTTTTATGTTTTTTGTATCAAAAGATGGGCAAAGCTCGAGGCTAAAAAGTCATAACAGCTCGGGTCGCGAAAAATTTTTTTTAGAGGCTATCACGGAAAATGTTGAGGGGGGGGGGCGGATTCCGCCCCCCCCCAAGATCTCGGCCATCGAGTGACGAAAATTTTTGAAACTCGGCACATGCACAGAGCAACATATATAAATGGTGATGAATCATAAGACATTGATAAAAAAAAACTCATTTAATTGTCATTTAGTCTCAAATAAAACAAAAATAAGACAAGTCCTGCCACTTGACAATTTAAAAATACCTTTTTTAAAAATTAATTTCAAATTCCAAACTGCACTCTCAGGTGAGTCACTTTGCACAATTCACATTTTGATTTATGATGTTTATGTACAACTCGGGTATACAGAGTTGTACATAAACATCATAAATCTCCGAGCAAGGAATTTTCTTCCACTTAATAAACTCAAATTTGTACAATCTGTAATTTGAGTACTTTTTTTAACAATCCCTTGAAATTCTTTCTATTTACAAAACAGACTGCTTATGCAAAAACACTTTGCGATGTACACAATCATGCTCGAAGTAACCAATGAAAATGCGCAAAAGTACTTTGTACATGTACAAAGTACTTTTGTCTCAGCGTTTTCATTGGTTATTTCGAGCACAACATGGTAACTTCCCTTGGACACTGAGGCTATTTACATATACGTTCATAATTTAACACTTCCATTGATATCGATTAGAAAAGGAGTGATGTGAAACGGAACTTTTGGTTTGTAGATCGCTTTTTGCATTCTGCCATTTTCTTCCCTTCTTTTCACTGGATGTTACTTAACTCGATCAGCCTTGGCGAGCCAGGCATTGAATTTACACCAAATTGCGCTCGTTGTAGGAGATCCTGATTCAAATCCAGCCACATACTTTGAATTAAATTACAGAAATCTGAGTTTTGTGAACGAAATTGTAATTGCTAAATGTACATGTTACAGATGTCAATTCACATTAAGACATTATTGAAACCTCATTCACAAGTAGAAATTCACTAATGGACGTTCCATTTCCATTTTGTCTCAAACAACAGTTTTATATATACACAACGGCATTCCTGCAACTCTACAGAGTACAAAACAAATTTCTTGACAATAAGTTTCAAATTCCAAACTTGATTCCCAGGTACGTATCACTTTGAATTGAATCTCTATTCTGTTACCTTACCATGCCGTTTGTGTTCAACCCAAATTTTTGAGAAGTTGCTTAATTAACAGTTTGGGTAAATGGCTGCATAGAAAATGGGTTGCGACTCAATTCAAGGTTTGATGAGCCATGGCTCAAGTGATTTTTTTAAAACATTTATTCATATTCGCCAACACGCTTATTTACATGAACTTAAACTTCTCACAAGTTCAAGTTGGCCCATCATCTGCTCTGGGCATGGCACATATTGTCCCTGATGACTTACTGTTAATTGTGATGCAGGATGTCATTTGGACGTGAGCATTAATTGTTCTAGACAACTTATTTAGACTGTCATCACGCTACACTGATGGTATGGCTGGGTAACATTGGAGCTCTGTTCCTACAGTCATTGCATTCCGGGAGAGGATAATATCCAGCAGTTTCTCAGTGGAAGCATACACTGCTTCCTTGCATTGAAATCTTAGCATCAGTCCATCCTGGATCATCGTTACTGACAACTTGCAAGTGTTGCTGGCACTCTTGAGACCGCTGTTCCCCTTGCAGGGATGGGCTGGAGTCAGTCACCCTGGAACATTGTTCTCGACAGCTTTTGAGTGATTGACTCCCTGCTGGTTCCTGGTGCACATGCTGCTCCCATGACACATTGCTGTTGTGCCTGGAACATTGTTTCGGAGTTACTTGCAACTATAAGTATCAGCGGACTCTGCACATTGTTGCCCTTACATGGATGGTGCATCACTTACCATGCAGAAAACATTGTTCTTGACATTTTCAAACGATTGACTCCCTTCCCGGGCTCTGGATATGCATGTACTGCTGCCCTAACTGTGCTGATGGCTCGGTGCCAGTCAGCCCAGGACATTGTTCCTGAGTACTTACAAGTGACTGCTGGCTCTCTGCTGGTTCTGGGTGTACACACTGTTCCCCTTGTATGGATGGCGTGCAGTCAGTCAGAATATCTGAGCACTGTTCCTGATGAGAACTTGCAAGCGCTGGGGTCCGCGCTGGGGTCCCCGCTGGTTCTGCATGTACCTCAACATGCACTTGAACATGGTGCTGGCTGTGCATGGATGCCTTGCTGCTGCTTTGCCTGGAACATTGTTCTTGACAGCTGTCCGACTGCTGACTCTCTGTGTGTTGTGCATGCCCTTGGCTTGGTGGCTTGCTGCTGCTTGGCCTGGCAGCATGGTGCTCTTGGTCATTTTCTGCCTTTGGAATCACATGAAGCTTAATCTGCTTCCCTGGCTGCGATGGTCGGCTGGGATTCTGTCCGGGCAGCAGCTTCAGGAATGAGGAAGCCTCAATTACAGCTGCACGATAGTCAGCATTTGTGGCACTGTAGACCAGGGAATCAATTGAGCCATTGATAAGTCGCAGGATGTCTGCACATACATTCAGAATAAATAGTTTTTCCGTGAGTTCCAGATATTCAATCTCTTCGGCTGGCCTAGTAAAATTGTTTCGCACAATGATTCTAATGGATGCGGCTGCAACGTCTAGTGACTTCAAAACGAAGAAAATGGCAGTATTGATGGTTATCATACGGAGCACCCTGCCTGCTCGCTTGGGACGGTTTGGCAACAGGGCTGATTGACTGCGCACTTTCACTACTACATAGATGTACAAAGCAAGAATTGCTATGAAACAGACAATGTTGATAATGAAAGGAATCCAGAAGAGTATTTCCCTGAAGAGAGTGTCTGCTATTGGTAAGAATATCAGAATCACACCAATAATAATTGTCGGCACCCAGACTCCTGCTGATATCTTTGCTGCTCGAGATTTCAAGGCTTTTTCTTTGTGTGTCAGAGGATTGCGCACTGCAGAGAATCTCTCGGCTGCTATGGTAAGTACAAAGAAATTACAAACTGCTAGAAACATATAACGGACACCCAGGGCTGCCCTTTGCAAGGAGTCTATGGGTTGAAAAAACAGTGCATATAGCAAGTCACTTGAGAGGAAGAGCAAGTCAGCCACAGCCAGATTGAATAAGAATATGTTGATGATTGTACGCATGGACTTCACTCGAATGACTGTGAAGAGAAAGACAAAGTTTAAGAGGATGCCAATTGGTGCAATCATTTCAACACTTCGCCAGTTTATTTGAAGAATTCCGTGAACTCTCTCGTTAAAGTCATAATGAAGCTTGTCAAGTTCACTTTCCCTCCCCTCGGAGGTGTTTTGGCAGGGGCAAAAACCCGGCATAGACATCTTCAGTGTCCAACATTTTGTTCGGATAAATCAAAGAGTGGTCTGCGTGCATTATTGGAAGATCACTCCAGTTTTATACTGACAGAAATGTGTAGTTGAAGCCCATAAATTATTCTTTTTTTGAATAATTTTGTCCTGGTTTTTCGTTGACATGCAGTTTTACAAAAACAGTGGACAGTTTCATAATTGTCATTGGCATGATATATTGCCAGTTTTGATTAGGTTTGTATATATCTCTTTAGCTTTGTGTGTTTCCCTCACCCCAACTATACCAAATCCATACAATCCCAGCACCTTGGTTTTGTACAATAGTGTATGTTGATGATTTCAGAATTTCAGAAAACGAGTTTCCGTATTGCATTTGATGCAGAGAGTGCTATTATATAGTTTTAGTGCTGTTGGATTTTTGAGAGTTAATGAATAAATTTCCTCTCGTATACACAACAATGTAATTTGACTTTAGAGCTAAATCTTTGAGCTTGAACATGTTGAATAAACAGCCTTTAGTTCTCCCCCCCCCCCACAAAATCAATTGTATGGACTTTTACTATTCAATATAGCGCGGAAGGCGTAAATCCTGGGGAAAAGGGAGGATACCCCTTCTCCACCCCCACACATACATCTTCGTAAACACCGGCAATCGTGGACCCCCTTATTATCCCTAATCCTTATTCCTTTGTTTGTACTTTAACTTTTCAGCAACAGCTTTCATTGGTTTTGTACACGAATTTCAATCGTGGACGTTCGGTCAATCGTGGACGTGTTTGTGTCCTAACCCTTTTGCCCTAGGTCCACGATTGCCGGTGTTTACATACTCACCCACACGCACGCACACATGTTGCCTGCAATCGTTTCCCCATATTGTCATAATTTGTAATGTACTTCAACTTGTTATTGGAAGACCTCCCATATGGTTTGCACACGATCGCCAAGGGACCTTCAGGAAATTGGGGACCCTATTGTCCTCTATTGTTCAACGTCTCCTATTGAATGCAGAAACAAACCCAGCTTTGTTTATGGGGTAAATCGAGGATTTTCTATTGGTCCTCATCATCGATCTTTTGTTTATACTCTTTAACCTTTTTGCATCAGCTCTCATTGGTTTTGTACACGTTTTCTAATCGAGGTCGTCCTCGATTTGACTCCTGTCCTCAAAAAGGCCATAGAGCTAGGTCCTAGCTCTATGATTAGGCTTATGATGATGCTTTACAGGACTGTGTGTCCTCGATTTACACCATAAACAAACCCATGCACACACACTTTTTTTAACAGGGGAATGCCCCCCCCCCCTCCCAGATTGTTGTGGTGAGGAACCCAAAACGCCGAATTTGAGGTTTTCTTTTAGCTGTCCAGTGGTGCAAATGTATTCAATAGGTATGAAAAATGGAGAACATAAAACTTTAAATGCACCGTTTTGATGTACGTAAACACATTACATGTACTTTGTTAAAGATGCCGCATTTGTATCTTGAACAACGCCCCCTAGTGTCATGTGATTTCCACCCCCCCCCTTTTTAATCTGTATAACATACAAAAGTTTAACGTTTTTATTGGTTGTTCTGATAGCACTGCAAGCAGATAAAGTTTCACAATGATTGACGTATTTGAGAGATATAGGTTTCGATTTTGGTGTCCGTTTAAAAAAAAAGAGTTTTCATAAATTGGAATTGTTATTTGAGAACTGTTTTCTTATAGGTTTCTGATTTTAGTTTCAATTTAAAAACAATGTTTTCACAATTGGCATTGTTATTTCAGAATGATGTTTTCTTATAGATATTTTATTTTTGTTTCATTTAAAAATAAGTGTTTTCACAGTTGGAATTGTTATTTCAGAATAGTTTTCTTAGGGTTTGATTTTTGTTTCATTCATAAAATGTTTACATTCAAACTAGAAACTTGTGTTTGTTCTCTTGCATATTGTGTAATCTGTCAGCGTACAGGAGTTTTTTGTCATACCAGTGGCGCGTGCACGCAGGATGTGGCTTGGAGGGGGGGGGGGGGGGCTCACACATTTTTTTCTTCGAATTTTGTAGGGAAAAAAAGTTTTTTGGGGGGCCGACTATTTTGACGATGGTGGTGCCACTAACACCCCTATTAGGCCTATACTACTCGAAAGAAGGCCACATCACGTAGGTCAAATCGTGGTTCATACCTCAAGTTGAGAAAAGTATGCGTACGGTTAAATCACAAAGCACTATATATACCATAGAGCTGTATAGTTTATTATTCAGCTCTATGATAAATGCACATCTCAAACTACAAAAGCAACATTAATGCAATCGAACATTATTCTTAAGCTTTGGTGTTTTAATACTATAAGTTTTTATTATACATTCTATAACATTTTATTCAACAATCTCTTGGCACTTCTGACATTTTTACAAAGGATTAATAGTCACTTTATATACATTTCTATAATTGTGATTTGACAGTTCCCTCCATGGGTGTGGGCGGGATTACGTCATCCAATGAAACTATCTATTCATTTCATATTTGCACACCAGTTTTCATCGGTTGCTATGTGTTACCATTCAGCACTCCAGACTCAAGAACCATTGACTTTCAAGAACATAGGTCTGGGAGCTAGATATGCCAAAGTAAAAATTCCCGGATGCCCGCGCCCGCCTATTTAGCCCCCGAAGCTTGAGTGAAAAATACTATTTGTGTTTTATTTATTAAAGTGATTTATAAGAAATTATAAGAGATATCTTTTGATTCCTTGATCCACTCATGTCTATCACAAAGGAACAAATAATTATGTTAGCTCTCTGATATATATCGTCAGTTGCAACACCTCTATCAAAATGACTGTTTACAACTTGACCAGGTGATTTCGGTGTCTCATGAAATTATACTCCTACGAAATCTATATAGTCTCTTCACCTTGTATAATTATTATGGACTTTAATCCTCACACGTGACCTCTCACTGCCCTAAGGCATGCGCAATAGAGCTGGCCCCCATGCATGGTTGCGCGCTTCCGGACCCCTCCAACAGAAAAAAAATTGACGTGCAAAAAATCTAAAATTTGCATTTATTTTTGCAACATTGATTTCTTACGAAACTCACCCCCTCTAAAATGCATGTGGACTAGTGTAACTCGGTGTATAACACAGATGAACATTTATGAACTAATTTTGTGGCGCATTGGCAATCCCGGTACAAACCGTTATTTCGTTTTACCGTTTTAGATTTCCTCAAAAACAAAAACAGTAAACGAACCATTGACCGTTTTGTCGTTTTACATTTTGTAAAACGGTCAAACGGTATTAAGATATATACGGTGCAACCCAGTGGAAATGCCTAGGCGGGTCGCGCGCGGGGGTCCGGAAGCTCGCCACGCGACCTTTTACTTTCAGACTCTAGTATTTCAAAGAGTTAGTCCAAATTTCACACTTCACTAGTCAAATTTTAAGTTGATCGAACGAGGGCAAATTCCACCAGATTTCCTTGGCTATATAAGCAGGGCATCTTCCCCCGTTTTCACAAGCACTCCATCACACCACTAATGCCTCCTCACTGTTATTGATTCGTGATTGGAATACCGTGAAAATATATACTATAATCTATAATGTACATATCTGCATCTTTCTATTTTTTTATATAACAAAAATTTACATCCCGAAAAACTATTTACATGCCGAGGCAGTTTCTTAAACATTAATCCCCAATATTATTCCCTAAAAGCAAAATGTAATATTTTGAAATGGTTCATTTTATTAAAGAAGCGATTTTTAAAACTGTTATATACACATTTGTTGTGCACAGGATATTTAACCGAAAGGGCAAGGGGAACGAGGCACGGCCCCCGCAAGAGGGCTCCCTCTCTTGAACATGGAGTTTTTGTGGTTTGAAACCCCTGGGTCCGTGGAACGATCCCCGAGCCCCCTGAAAATTGGACCCTGAATTATGCAACTGACACCATCTCTTCTACCTTCCTAGACAAAAAAAACAGAGTGTAAAATTAACACTAGCAGTGTCCACACTGCAACTCGACAGCTACCGGTACCGTATACGTTGCAATAAAAATCACACGGAGTTAATTTTTTGCAGTGTAATTAATAGGGTCAACATCTTCTTGAAACTATATTGAGGCAAAAATCACCCCTTAGAAAAAAGTAGATAATAATTAGAGCGAAGTCACTCTTTAAGAAGTACAGTGTATTATAATTAGATAATGACGTCAGAGATACAGACGTTCAATGGAAATACATTGGAGAAACACGAATTTGGGAGTGAGAAAAGTAATCCGAATTTTCAAATTTTGTTTGAAAATACACTGAAAACGTTACATAGGATCAGGACGCTATCCTTTTTGGTAAAATCTTGTGCATTTACAGTACGGTGTCCGCCAAATCTCAAAAGACCGATGACTTTGTATGAAACAAATTGAATTGGCGTCTGGGTACCTCTCTCAGGGTTTTATTACTCGGGGACTAAAAAAAAAAGAATTTGCCTTAATTGGACCTCCAAGATTCACAACAGAATCATGTCGTTGTAATCCACGTGGACCTTGATGAACATGGTATCGTCCCTGATGTAGTCCAGCGTCTTGAGCGTGTTGAGCGGCACGAACTTCTGCGTGCCGAAGCTGGCGTTGCGGTCGCCCACGGGCCGGCCCAGGAACGGCTTGTTCTCCTTGCACGGGTTGGGCTTGATGGTGTAGGCGATGTTCCGGCGCGCCGAGGGGTCCTGGCACTGGTCGATCAAGGTGAAGGTGATGCGGTGAGAGAAGGGGTAAGGCAGGAGGGCGTCGTATTCGCCCTTGCAGATGCAGGCGAAGACCGACATGAAGTGGCCTTTGGCTGTCGAGGAGAAACATTGAGATTTCATTCAGAAACACTTTTAATCTTTTTAGGCTGCGGAGACTGTTTTACGGATCTGGGCCTTCGTGATTAGTGCAAAAACATTTGCTTATAGCTCAAACAGTTTGCCATCTAAAATATCATGTATTGTTTACTGGTACTCAGCTTACTTTTTCTTACAACATACCAATTTTTACACGCTAAGCATTTTTTTCCGGCTGCGTATATCAGCTGCCTGACATTATCAGCCTCATGAAATTATGCCTTAATTTGCAAACAAATGTCAAAAACGTATAGCACATGTGGATTCTCACACGCAAACAATAACGACCACCTCGCGAATTCTGGTCTATTGTTGTAATACAGTGCTCAACAAAGGTTGACAAATCGTCTGACAGTAATAAACTGACAGTTAATGACGTGGAGCAACCATGCATGTCCCCTACGAGCCCCTCTCCAGCAAAATAAAATTGTTTATTTCGGTAATATTCTAATTATTATTTTGATTCCTTTTTTTGCTATTTTCCCTGGTCGAACAAACAAAACAACTTCGGTCGTCGTACCGTCACCCATTCAGTTCTTCTACTCTCATTGTTCAACGCACATGAACATTGGTAAACTACCCGGAAATGGACCTACCCGAATTCGTGAACAAAAATCCTTGCTCAAATTGAAGATAATACGCGCCTTGTGAAAATATTACGCCTTTAATTGTTCGGAATAAAACAAAACAATTCATTGAAGCTGGTTTAAAAAAGTATACCCGCGGGCACTCTTTTTTAAATGTGCCGCGTTAGCTAGCAACAGATTCCTATAACGTGACCCACAGCATTATGTTTTTCCCCCGTTTTCTCAAAATGTACAGTATATCCACCAAGCTACAATTTCAGGTAAGTTTATACATGCATTAAGATTTTCAGCAGTTTTGTTGCTTAAATAAAAAGCAACAGATCGAACCCTGGTGGTACCTTTAACTGCGAGGCAACCATGCGTTCAATCATTAATATTCCTCCCTAACCGAAGATAATGGCCGACACGCGTAGAGTTCTTTTGTGTTTAAAACGGTACGCGCGCAACACTTAGCATAATTCACCTCCTGCTATTATCGCCCATAATTATAATTTGCATACACACAGTCTTTCAATTATTCATGCCTATACCTTTGCCGTCCCCGTTCAAGCATGCCGAGATAGCCAGCTTGTAACCATGACGACTGGTCAGGAATGGCGGACTGAAGATGGTGACTTTCTTGTTGGTCTTTGCTTCCTGTACCCGCTCGGCGTAGCGGTCGATCTTCCAGACCAGCTGGGAGCCGTACAGCATCTCCAGGTCGTGGACCTTCTGCACGCAGGAGCCCAACGAATCCTGTTGAAAAAAAACAACAGGCAAAATATTTAAGATGCAAAACTGACTTTAGGCTGAACTTGGTTTATTATTCGCTGCTGGTTGAAATCTTATCAGTCGGCTGACCACTGGCAACTACTTTCTTATGAAGATGTGAAAAACATCATTAGAGGCGTCTTTCTTGCCTCTAAAACTAAAAGAGAGAAACTTCCACTCTTTTTAAGAGCCATATAATGGGGACATCTCTATAGGGTGTTCTTTTCTTCACTCTTTGACATTTTAGAGAGTATATTCGGTGGAGGTCTGCGCTAGGAAGGAGGTAGTGGGTTCAACTCCCTTGCAAGACTTGAACGGCCGAGGATAGCTACAATCCCGGCCAGATCTCGCTGGGCCACCCTCCCCGGCCCCCGGTCAATGTTGTCTCTCATTGCGCGGTGCGCGCGGTCTGTGGTCCAGGCTGACAACATTGACGGGGCAGAGGGGGAGTGGGGGACCGGGGCAGGCTATGCTTGTTGTCACGTGTCCCAACCATTTTGGCCGGGCGGGATGTAGCTCTCGCAAAGAACTGTTCAAGGACCACTATATAGTGTGACGTCATCAGGCATCATTTAATTTTCTGAAACCTGCTTCAAATGAACTGTATTGTAGTTCCCTGAATCGGTGCGAAAAAAAATACAGTTTTTGCAAAATGGTGTTCTAAGATGGAATTTGCTATGTACATCAGATTCGAACCAGCCAACCGATCCCGTTAGCTCGGTGGTCGAGTGGTAAGTCTGCACTAGAAAGCAGGAGGTTGTGGGTTCGAGTCCCACCCGAGTGATTTTTCCCATCTTTCACTCGGGAGGTAACACACTGAGTATAAGCAGTGTTTAAACGTCGGTGAAGGGCAAAACCTAATTTGAAAATGGTGTTCATTACCTTTATTTACAAAAATGCCTGTATTTATGTTGGATTTTGCTTTGCACCAATGAAGCTTTTCAATGCAAGATTCGAGCCCATGCTGTACCTTATGATCGAGGAGCATAGCTTGGTGTTTCCCAAGCAGGGTGGCTTGTTTGACCATCGTCTCTCCCACATACGTCATGTGTTCGACGGGTTCGTCCTGCACGTGTTTCTGCATCTTCTGTCGTTCACACTGAATAAAAAAAATGATAAGTGACAGGTGTCATATGTGTGTCATCGAGGACAACTACCTGTTACGATGTTGCCATGCATAAATAATAAACGTCTGCACTTTTGAAGGTGAACGTTGGAGGCCTGCACGTCCCTGACACAGGGAACTCCAGCTAAATATGAGACCATCGATCTGCATAAGGGACATCAGACCAATAAATATGGAGGCAAAAAAAATTGAACACTTACATTTGGTTTGGACATGACAGGCTTCTAATCTAAAATGATTCTGACGTCAAAAATTAAGCCCAACCGCAGACGTAGCCGGAGTTTGAAAACTGCCTTTTGTAGGTTATATCACAATCCATCTTTTGTCTGATGCATCTTTCTTGCCTCCAATCGGTGTCTGAAAATGTGCTTACTGCAGCGTTAAGAACAGTGAATGTCGGTGGAGGTTTTTCTTTAGCAAAATAAACATTTGAACTTGGTGGATTACCTTGAAGTCACATCCCATGTCCTTGAAAGGACACTGTATCTTGGCCTTAGGGCAGTCTGCATCAACGTGATCCTTGACCTGGGGAAAGATTAAAAAAGAAATTGTCCTTGAGTTTCCGTTTGCTTGGTTCGTGATTATTTTTCCATCAAGTTTTGGGGTCTTCGTCTTGCAAATTGGCTCCTCGTTGTTTTGACAATGTAATATCATTGATGACATAGGTTGAGCATTATTCGTTTTTGTTTATTTTCCGTGTTTCATGGAAAGTTTACCGGGCTTGCGCTTGGAATTGGTCAAACACAAGTCAATCACAAGTCAATCGCAGGTCAATCACAAGTCAATCACAAGTCGATCTCAAGTCAGTCACAATCACAAGTCAATCTAAAGTCAATCGCAAGTCAATTGCAAGTCAATCACAAGTCAGATAACAAGTCCAGATTACAAGTATTATAGGAGATGAACGATGATGACTTCCCGTACGTGTCACTTAATTCAAAGATGAATTCCTATTAGAGCTCAAGAATAAAGTGTCGATTGGCTTCTGAATGGATGTCTTGAGATGGACTTGTGATGCCTTGTGATGGTTGACTCGCGATGACATGTGGTAACTTATGATGACTTGTATTTGACTTGTGGGGTGGGGGTGGGGGTGGGTGGGGGTTGTTGCAACCCCTAACCCCTAGATCTGCTAGGTAATGACCGTCACCTCCTGTCCACTGTTTCTCTATACCTTTTCCCGAGGAATGTCGGTCAGCTTGCAGCCGTTGGGGCAGGGCACGGGGAACTTCTTGCAGGCGTTCATGTGGGCAATCTCGTCCTTGTAGAAGATCTTCTTGTCGCAGAACTCGCACATGATCATCCGCTTGGTGCAGTCTTCGTTCACGTGGGCCTCCAGGAACCGCTTCTCGAAGTGGGCGCCGCAGGAGTTGGGGCAGTCCACCTCGTTGTACATGCATTGCTGGAAATGGGTCTGAAAAGGCGGAATTTATCGTGAAAAGTTGTCAGGCCAACTCATCAGGCCTCGTTTACAAATACTACTTGTGTGATGGTGTTGAAATTAATTTTTTTTTCAGTACATGTATGGTGGACAACACATCACCTGGTGGTAACTTTCAACAACAGTTTGTGCTTATATAATTCATCACCAAAATGTGGTGAAACTACACATCAGAATTGGTGTTAATTTGTTATGCACTATAACTTGTCGTTATAACTGTATTCTTCCCTGGTGTCAAGGTTGGACAAAAGTGTAAGATTAACACCAATCCTTGGTGTCAAGTTTGGCACCAATTCCGATGTCCTTCTTGGACAACATAAAGTGGCTTTCAACTGTAAAAAAAAAAATTCCGGACAACACAATGTGGTGTTAATTGATGACACTAATGTTTAGAGTAATTTTAACATAATCCCAGCGAAAAACTGTTGTTTTAGGACACATGAAGTGTCTAGTACATTTGACAAAACCTACTGTGGAAATATATTTCAGATTAATTCAATATTAATCAGAGACCAGCTGGCCACATTTTAAGCTGCTGAGAAAACTCAGGCAGTGCCGCATGTGTAATTTAAAGCTGCATTTCCTAAGAAATATATTCAATTCAAAAACAGGCCATCCAATCAGTTTGCTGAATCATCGTGCATGGGCATTTTTTGTTACTTTTTAACACTGATGCTAACTTTAAAACGGGTTCCTCAAGTTTATACCAACAAAGATTTTTTTTTTTACAAGAAAAGAATAACCACAATTTTTACCCCGGTTTAATGTTTGCTATTTAACAAAATAAATTGTTGTAGTGTTCGCGATTGATAAAACGAAAAGTGTATGGGGGTGGGGGAATCAAAGAAATTAAACTTAGCCAATTATTAAAAAAAAAAAATTAAAATGTTTTTGGTGATTTCATATAAAGAAAATTGTCTATAAAGAAAATTACTCTGACTACATTTTCCCCAACACGAAGCCTTCGATTGTGCGTTTTCGAACTGAAAGAAAAACCATTTAAGTGTATTACAAGCAAAATACTCAGAAGCTTTTTTTAAATTCTAAGAAAATTTCTGATCAAAGGAGGAAAGTGGGAAACTTAATTTGGGAAATTTTACTTGGTGACGACAATATCTTTGGGACTGAGGTCATCGGCAACATTAATGACGGTTAGAAGTATAGTGAGGGATACTTTAACACAGATCTATACGGGCGAGTCATTCCTTGACCCCGGTAAAGTAGTCTGGGAGGATTGGTGGTTGTTGGCAATTGCAAGGATCAATGGCCCGATAAAAAAAATCGAATCCGATGAGCTAGTTTGAAACACTCTGGATGTTTTCAAATGAGGAAATCAACAAAATGATAAACAAAATACGTAAGGTTTCATGTATTTTCGATTTCTTTTCCCCCCGCATTACCTTGTTATCGTTGAGGACGCCATTCCATCCGCACCCTCTGCCATGGTTGGGGCACTTCACTTCCAACTCGTTGATTTCCCGCCCAAAAGCTGTATCCACGTACACCTAAATAAAAACATGACAATATCTGAGTCGGTGTGTAATGAGTATCACGACAAGCCGTATTAATTATAGCAAATGCATGCTTGCATATTCTTCTCTGTGTCGTTTAATAACACGGTACAACAAAATTGGGGCCAAATATTTTATTGATGGAGCTAATTCTGACACAGAAATTCACGGATCACATCAGAAACGATTTTCCTATAAGGTGCAACAGGTTACTTGCACATTAAATGACATACGATGTAAACTTACACTGCTCAACAGAACATTTTGCTGATGAGCAGTATTGCCTGCTTCACGCGTAGAGACATTTTGTAATTACCAGGAAAAGTATACTAATTTGATGACAGAAGCCTTGCTCAAAATGAAGATTGGCCGATACCATGTGGAATTATTGCGCCTGAAATGGTGTCGATTAGAAGACAACTGACATGGAAGGTGGTTTCAAAAAAGAGTGGCACATTGGCACAATTTTTTTTAACGTGCGTTAGCAGCGGAAACCAGTTGTGAGACCAAAAAACAACCCCCCCCCCCACAAAAACACCTTATTTTCTGTTGTCTCCAATTGCACATTATACCATGGAGCTATAAAACACAACGGGGGATCTAGGGGAGGGGGGCGCCAACGGGGCCATGCCCCCCCCCTTGTGTTCTGTATCCGGCCTTGCATTATATAGGTTTTCCCGGCTATTTTAACACTTGTCTCACACGAATTCCCTATATCGATACTTTAATTTCGTCCCCGAACATCGCCAAGCTCAATTCTCAATTTGAATTTCAAAAAGCCACCACTAGATTTCATTTAAGGTTCAGTATAATTAAAATTGTTAGCACTCCGATTCGTCCAAAATCTTTGAAATTCGTATCGTGAAGCAATCGGCGTTGAATTGAAAAAGCAAATTCGTTTTTTGTCATTCGTTTTAATGTTCTTGTCGTCACATTTCGTCTCTGGTGACTTAAAACGTTACCATTGAAAATGTGCCCAATCTTTGGACTTGTTTGCGCATTAAATACATTTTAATTTTTAACAAATATTTCCGTATAAATGAAAGTATAGCTGTAGGTTTTGAGTTTTCTTTGACAATTAACATTAAAATATGAAATTGAACTTTCCCAATAATTATGCTTTTTGCTTAGCATATGAAAATTAAGCATTAAGATCAAACACCTTCGTAATGTTGCTCTTTGATATATGTATATGAATAAAACAACAGAAATAAGGTATATCTATCAAAGAACAACATAAGAAGGTCTCTGAACTTACAGGTAATGCTTAGTGTCCATGTCATAAGTGCATATTGTGAAATGTCAATTCCAGACTCTAATGTTAATTGTGAAACACAGAAATAAAAATTCATACCTTACAGCTAACTACTTTTATTTATACATATAAGGAAATATATGTCGAATTATCATTGTTTTAATACGCATAATTCTTCAAATAAGTCTAAATATTGGGCGCATTTTCTAATCGTATACGATTTAAGTCGGGACGAAATGTAATGACAACAACATGAAAACGAATGACAAAAAACGAATTTGCTTTGTCAATTCAACGCCGATTGCTTCACGAGACGAATTTCAAAGATTTTGGACGAATCGGAATGCTAACAATTTGAATTATACTGAACCTTAAATGAAATCTAGTGGTAGCTTTCTGAAATTCAAATTGAGAAGTGAGCTTTGCGATGATCGGGGACGAAATTAAAGTATCGATATAGGGAATTCGAGTGATACAAGTGTTAAAATAGCCGGGAAAACCTATACTAACCTAAAACTTCAATTTGTTAGCTGTTATACGCACCCTACTTGAGATCACAAAAGGCTCCATATTATGTCGTACCTTTAAAGATGTCATTCCGTGCTCTTCAGCAAATTAATTTTCACTTGGTATGTTTTATTATAAGAGAGAAGTGCTTTTTTTCCCATTTTGAGTTGCTTTTGTGCATCTAACGCACAAAAATCATCCGCCTGAATGGTCAGACCGCAAGTAATTCGAAATTTATTATGTTATAAACGTGGGCTGAGTTTTTCGTTCAATATTTCATTCCAAAGTTGAAGAAAAAAAATTTCCACTTGAATCTCGAAATAAGAACAGGGAGCTATGTTGTGGGTTCTGAATACATGATAAGTGCCGATTTGCACCACTTGAATGACGTCCAGCACTTCAAAATACAGCGGAATCTCGATAAGTCAAACCACAGGGGAATCGGCTCAAATTTTGAGCTAAGCAGATGTTTTGAGTTATCCAATGGTTTTCTATTCAACGACAATTGACGGGAATATGTTTGTACTTCGAGTAAGAAGGTTTTTTTGAGTTAACAGGTTTTCACTTATCGAGATTTTACTGTAACAGGTTTTAAAAAACAATTTCACTTACACTATCTCTGGAAACTGGCGCTTGATCTAAGGGGCATCGAGGGGCAACACTGAAAAAGAAGCAACATATTTAGAAATTTACCACCCAGTATACACGCAGTTCATGGTATTACGATTATAATGACGGATGATATTGGACAAGTGGACTTGTATTGTTGAAACAATAATAAAATTGTATTCTGGTTAAGACGCAAAAGAGTGTGCAAAAGTGCCAACAGGAATTTCACAATGAATGTATACGTCATATTAGCATTTGTAAAATGTGCAATAAATTTGCATGCATTAAAATTTCATAGAAAACAAAGATTTGTTTTGCGTGATGATGAGGTTTCTTATTATGGGCGTCGTCGGGATGGGGCAAGGGGGCGCCCCCCCCCCCACCGGAAAAAGCAAAAAAAAAAAGGGGGGGGAGGGAACAAGACAAAAAAGGAAGAAGAAGAAGAAAAAAAAGAGGTGTGAAGTCACATTCTTTGCTATAAATTTAATACACATTTTATAAAATGGGCGTCTGCAATGGGGGTAGGGTGCAGTAAATGTCCCCCGCCCACCCTCGAAAAAATAATGAGAATAATCATGCTAGAGAAAGTACATGAATTTGGTTTTTTTTGGGGGGGGGATGGCTTTGCCCATCCCCCTGAAAACAAATCATGGCGACGGCCATGATGTTTCTTATAAGTGTGGTTTCAATTAATATCCTTTATATTCTTTGTTCGTTGAGGGGGTTCGATGGGACAAAATCGTTTTTGAAACAATTGTTTAAAATATATAATCACATTCGATAGTACGATTTTGTTAATCTCCTCTGTTCCCGCACAATGACATATACAGATTGTAACAATCGTCTTCGCGAAACCAAACCAGCAACACTTTCAACACGTATAGTCAAACAAACAAAAATGTTTGCTTGAAGTAATTGGTGGATTACTCCTCAGTTGAGTTAAGGTCTAATATGAATCAGCATATATACCAGCGGGGAAAAATGCGATGATTCCACAATTTCCTTGAGAAAACGAGGCCTTGAACGCGCAAACATGGCAGTTCCCATGACAACCAAATTACAAGCCTTCACCCGGCGAAGCCTATTATACGGACACAATCGTTTCACTGGTATCATAATCGTTATGGACTTGCTCTTGATAATTATGATCAGCCTGGCATGGTGCGCGGGCGATCACCAGAAAACCTTCCGGGAAATTAACCGCTTATGGAACGGAGGCTGGGTTGCCTCTCTTGATTATGACTGAACAAAAGAATGTTTTAAAATTCCATGTAGTCAGTTTCTACGGAACATAACACGCTGTTTTCATTTTTTCTGATGTGGTAGTGGATATCGATGTTTTCGGATAATGTGTTCATCTGTAACAGCGTTTTACGAAAATTCACTTAAGGCTGTTGGCTGGACTTTATCTCGTCATTTTTTTTTGTTTCCAAATTTATGCAGGCTTCATTATTCCAGTCTTTAAGTTATAAAGCGTTTATGAAATCGGTAGGTCTTTCTCTCACGGTATTTCAAGTTCCACTGTGTGAATATATGGAAAACTTGTTCAGTTATAACTTAGGAAAAGATGAACGTTTATACGATGCACAATTTCGAAAACCCGCATTCGAAAGGTGCATGCATCTTCCAAAACAGCACTCTAAAAACTGTGTTGTGCAATTATATAAACACAATCTTGCTATCACTTTGTAAACATATTTAGAAGCTAAACACTATGTGTTCAATTCCTAAACATTAATGTTCAATTGCTAAACACTATCCATCCTTAACTCTAAACATGCTTAGTATTTAAACAAGTTTACAAACTGATTCCAAGAACGTGTTTAGTAAATTACACTGTAAAAAAATAATGGGTAAAACACTGTTAAGCAATGTAATTTTACCCAACATTGGGTTGAAATTACCTCAAGAATTTGCCCAAGAGTTTAGGCCTAACCTGTTGATATGTTGACCAACGTTGGTCTACATATCAACCCATTTTGCCCAACGTTTTTAGAGTGAAGTATTTAATTGCTATATACAGTTAAGTTGCTGTGCAGTTTTGTTGACTGACAAAGTTAATATCATGAATTGGGCTCCAAAACTATTGTTTGGGTTAGTCCTAGATATAGGCACTTGGCACAAAAAGGTTCAAAACAAATGAGTATAGATATCAAGTTGGCAAAACAATATTTACGCACGACAGTCACTGACGCAGGTAATGATGCATGGTAAAAAAATGTATTGAATGAACCGGAAACGAATTATGCATGAATAATCCATTATTTTGAATTGTTGAAGATGCAGCCCTACTGTCCGTGTTTAACAATCAGATCATCTGCCGTGCCAGAAGAATGGTTCCTGGTCCTTTTACAGGGTGAGTCCAAAAGAAGTGACCGAATTTGAAAAATATTTTAAACATGGTTGGCTTGCTCCATTTCATAAAAACATATAGAAACAAAATCCATCTTATTGACTTTTAACTGTGAACATTTCACGCAATTTGCCTATTCTATTCCCAAGCTATGTCTATTTCAATAAAAAGATCGCAAACTCGGTTGTCCACCACTGATCATTTACCGTTCTACGAACTGATGAATACCCATTGAGTGTACCATGAAACATGGACGTTTTCTCACCTCGATGAATGAACGAGAATTGCAAAGAAAACTACAAAAATCACTATCAATATTTCAAACGAAAAACAAGATTTGACTTGTTCCTCATATTCAAAACACAAAATCTGCGGACAGTAAAAATAATGTTTAAGTCTTGATTTCAATAATCTCATTTGTATTTGAATGCTTGTGTGTAATGTGTAATTCTTACTCAGCCCAATAGCTTCCAATGACATTCCATGCATGGACCGCTATAAAAATGGGTTCTTTTAGTAAAACATGCTTAACTTCTGATGGCATGGATCAATTTCAGTAATTCTTTTTTCATATGAGTGGACGAACATGCTCCTTTAAGACATGCTTCATTTGTGTGTCAAATTTAATTGTTTTTTTTTTAAGAAAAACAATCTTTAATCTGGATCACTTTCTTTTTGACTCATCACCCTGTACAGTGGAGTAACAGGGTTAAAATTCTGAGAGGGCCCCTGGGGTGCACATATTTGTCAAGAGGGGGCACCTACAAGTGTTTTTGTTATGCTGGTGTATTATTATCGATTATGACATCGGTTACCATGAACTGAATTTCTGTCGGGCCGCAGCTAACTCGAAATTTGTAAAATATTTATTTCATAGCTAAAGGTAGGCCGATTTTTTGTTCATTCGACGGTTCATTCAAAAGTGAAAATCTTTCGTATTGCTAGGAATAGCCATTGAACGAACAGTACATCTTTAACAGGGTGACCGTTTTAGCCGAATTTTGGCTAAATTTGCCAATTTCTGGCAGAATTCTCCAAAAATGGTTATTTAACAGAAAAACATAGCAAATTTGAAAAAAAATTGTACATTTGTTTAAAAAAAACTTCACTCTATTTCAAGCAAACCCTTGCTTTAAATGAGACAGGTTGCCTGGTCTAGCTGCTGAGGTTCACTGGGAACCGGATTTTGCCTGAAATTTACGCAACTTCATAACATCTTTATGTGACTACAGATTGTTTATAATGTAATTTGAACCTTAATTAAGGCAATACTACAACATTTGCATGTGATTTTAAGTGTTTATAGTGTATTTCGAGTGATTCTGGGGAATTTGGCAGATTTTTGATTAATCTGACGGATTTTTGAAGTGCATTTAGCAAAATTAGGGCATGTCGACCTTACTGTTACCCTGATCTTTAAATGCACATATGATCATTTGCATTTATCCCAAAAGTAACCTACCGAATTATTGTCCAAAGACGTATTTATTATAGATTAAAGATCATACTGGTACTAAACAACCCGTGAAAATATTCTGGCTGGCTTGCTGTCATTTAGAAGAAATCAAGAAATGTATTTTTAAGGTGTTTTCCAGCGATCAGCCAATTGACTGATTTTTGGAAATGAAGAAAGCTCATGATGAAATCAAGTTTCCTGATCAAAATGGTTGTGTATGGTTAATTTTACTATTTTCGCAAAAAGTATAATATCCCCCGAGATGGACCTGAAATAATTATGTTAGGTTTTGAACATTCTTCTTTGGATTTTGAGTGGTGTTATTATTGAAAACTAACAAAGTGCATCGGGAAAGTGGTTGGTCCTATATATGTCTTTATTCCCTCTCTATTGTCCTCACGTCTAAGGCGGTATACAAAATCAATACATGTATAGGCCTTCTCCCATAGCATATAGCCATGAACAGAATTGGTACAATCTCTAATGGCTATACTAAGGGACATTTCTTGAAGATCATTAGTTTTCCTTATAAACTACATTATTTTGTTTTACAAAACAAAGTAATGCTTCTATAGACCAGTGGTGGATCTACAGGAGGGAGGGGTGAGGGGGTTTTAAACCCCCTCTTCGGGCCGCAAAAAATATCATAATCGTGCAGAAAAAAATAACAAAAAGCAAATGCCTGCCTAACCCCCTCCCCTCTTGTTAGCTTACACCTCCCCCTTATGATCCAAACCTAGCCCCCCCCCCCAAACGCTTGCCGGTTAAAATGAGATCTCAAGTGTCCAAGACAAATGAATAATTGCACGAATTATGAGTTCCAATAAAAATATTTCAGGCCAGGGAATAAAGTGAAATCCTCCTACCGTAAAAGACTGGGCAAGCAAGAGGTGCAACACCGGTGACCGCACTCCTCGAATTGTACCGGGTACCGCAGCACCTGGTTGCAGAACACGCACTCGTACTTGGAGTTGAGCGGCTCAAGGAAGACAACCTCGGTGTCTCCCATCTTAAGATTCTTGTCGGATCCTTCGCTGCTGTTGCTCGACTTCTGAGAGGCGCCGGACCCCTTCCTCGGGGGGATTACCTCCCCGAGGGAATCTGTGTCTGTCGTGGGTTCCGGCATGGTGGAGGTAGATGTTGAGAGGAAAGTTTCGCAGCGGAATTTCCCGGCCAAAGATGAGTAATTTTCCGAGGCTAGTGAATGATGATGACGATGCCGCAATTAATCGTCAAGATGTTGGGGCGGATTCGCTAGTCGCCTACCGCCTTTGTGTCGGGGCACAGTTTGTGGCCTCAACCGAAAGAAAGATCCTCGTTCCAAGCTTTCAATCGATATGAAAACTGCTCTCTCGCTCTCAGAATCGATATTCCAATACGGTCCATATAGCAACTGCACTGTTGTGAAATTTAACATAGATCTGTCGATCAGCGCTGCGAGCGGTTCGCAACAGGCTGCAGCGGCACGATCGCTCGTTCACGCAACAGCGGTTTGAATGCGTAGAAAGCTCCGCTCGATTTACGGAGCTCCAGAAACGCCATTTAATTTGCTATTAGGTATATGTGTGATCGCAGTCCCTTGTAAAATTTGCATGGCACTTAAGGAGCCCGGTATCTGTGGAATCACTAATGAATATTAATAACAAAACTCGCGTCCTGTCATTTTTACATCCACGGCCAGGGACAGTCCAGCACATCGCAGTGGAGGCCGACTATAGGATCCATAATATCTCTTGAAATATTCACTGGGCCATAATGCATGCAACTCAGGCGAAGGGGAATATTTGGTGTTAAATTATTAAAAGGTGAATTTCCGACGATAAATTGTCCACTAGAGAGGCATGTGTAGGTGTGGTTGTGGACACAATCGATCATCCTGCAATGAATATTATAATTGATCATTCAATTATTTAGCCTCTTGAAATATTGGCCAATAACCAGAATTGATTGCGTTTATAATTAGAACTTACTTTATTATGAGTCCTTTAATTAAAATTCATATCAGGACAACAAAAATGAAATGTAATTGGTCACCACTCAGGATTTTGAATTAAAAAAAATATATGATTATTACAGACAGATTGCAATGCTAAAAAAACACAGAAACAAGCTTTAAGATATTATACAACATTTATTTAATTTGCTGTAATTTTCAGAAATGGATAGATTTGGGGTTAATATTTTAAAGCAAATATTGTTACACTGACCTGGTTAAAGGTTGTGTTCGTAGATGCTGGAAAACCAAGAAAAAAAGTTGTTCTAAGTCGGCTCCCTGACCCTACTTAAGACGAAACTGGGCAATTTATATGTAGGGAAATTATCAAGTCAGGGAATCAGACTAGCTGGCTTGCACCCGTTTACGGATGTGTAACAGAAAACAAACACAATTTGGACTAACTGAACTTCAAATTGGTAAATTAGGGGCAGTATTTGAAAAAAAGTCCGCTTTTTCCAACGATGGTCGGCCGACCATCGTTGGAAAAGTTGACACAAAATTCAACTTTTCTTGAAAATAACAGCGCATCAGATGCCATGCATGATTTCACAGGATGCTTGAGCTTATTATTGACTTACAGTCAAGTAAGGTATTTCATAATAATTTGTGTTTTTTTTTAATGTTTTGCAAACTTTGTTTATTACCTTGAATTGTTTGTTTTCAAGTGTCTGTGCCTTGACAATCGTTCATTACAACATTTTTTCCGGATTGCCCCCCCCCCCGAGAATTTTCTAGAAACACTTGCCCACCCAGTTTGACATGCACAAGAGCGTGTCGAAATCCTTTGTAGGCCTATTTGTCCGTAATTCAAATACACGACTCCGGTGGTTACATCCACATGGGCATTCCACTCTCGCTGCTCTTATAATATCTTATATTACATTTGTCGAAAATCAGTATCATTGAACCGACAAAATGATTGTACTGGACCTCTCAATTTGTATTTTTTTTTCTAAAGTAGGCCTCTGTAGGCTACTGATAGGCCACAATTCAAAATGTGGTAGCAATCCTTAGGGAACGTGATTAGCCGCCCTTAATGTGCCCTAATATATATGAGTTTTTTTGATGTTGTATTGGCACTATAGTGTGAATTCACGCCTAGCTTGTTCGAGCAGTCACCACAGACAAATTACCGTGATTGATGGTTACATTAATTGGTCAAAGGGCCGAACTGACAAGTGATTCCTTCTCAAATACATTTAGTCAAATAATAAAAGAACCCTTTTTACAACTTGAAAATACTTCCTATATCTATTGATGGATTAAGTTTATGACGTATATATATATACGCGCTCTTTTTTCTTTGCAAACGTCGTTTTTTTTTTTTTACTGTTACGTCTATTTAAGAGCGCCCTCGTTTGCCAAACGAGGGCGCTCTTAAATAAGTTAACAATGACGTAACAGTAAAAAAAAAATGCTGGATGAAATGCACTGAATGGTTCTCTTGAGGCTAGTATGCCAGCATGTTAACACCTGCTTTTTTTTGGAACACAAAATTCATTCATTCATGTTAGAGTTGCTAAAGTTGAAGACGCAGTCGTTGTGCCTAAAATGTTGAGGTCTCATGTCGTAAACTTGAAAAACAAATTGTATAACTCGTACTCTATCCTTTGAAATTGAATGAAATCAACTGAAGACAATGACGAATCGGTGAGGCCTGCTGCTGGGTCGTGACCCAAATATCATAGGCTCGTCATAATCCCTAGAAGGTCAAAGGGCACAAACAAGGGACAACGGAATGCGGTGACAACCCTCACGTGACTGTCAGGCCAGGGCATGATGCACGCACGCGATGACAGATACCCATGATGGACCAAGCTACATCATCTTGATTGCCGTTGGTTCCTTGCTCTATGGTTTTACTATGGTCCTTCGATATCACGGGTCACAACCTGTGATTACAGAAACTGTGATTTACGTAGCTGTTTCTGTCCAAAAAATCGATGTTATACTTACAGAAGCCGAACGATCTTCAGTCAAGTAAATTAGGTTCATGCTCGCGAGTGTTGTTACGGTATGTATACAGCAGGAAACGTTGCCATGGTTATGGGATAAATTTAGCAGACAGGTGCAAGTGACCAAGGACTTCACACCTCGCGCAGCTGGCTCCTGATTCTATGTGCGAAAAGTACACCGAGTTTTGTACGATCGGGGCCGGAAGGACACTATGCAATTAGGGCAAACAATAATAGCTGAAATCTTCGAGAATGTAGAAGAATATAGCTCTTGAAGTGTAGCGTATATTGTCAGAAGCCACAACCCCCGCAGTCACGAGCCTCAGCCTGTCGAAACCATTGACATGATTGAGTTGATCAAACATAGAGGAGTCTCGAGTTCGCTTTGAAAAGACTATTTCCGGAAACGGCTCTCTGCGTGTCAACTGCATTCAAAAGATAACGCTGGACCAAGATCGTGCGGTCGTATTGTATTAACGATGTTTCTCGGAGTCATGCTATCATTGGGTGCAGCATTAAGATGACGGTAAAAGAAAACAACGATGAGGCATCTCCAACTACCTGCAACTATACAAGCAAAGCATCTTCCTCGCTCCTGAAACTCTCTACCGATCTGCCTTGCATCTGTGATCCCGGTGCTTATTCCCATCATGGCGGTGGGCATCTTACCGGATGGGGGAGCATCCCGGACCGAAAGACGGACCGCAGGAGGCAAGGCGTGTCATCGCGGACCCCGAGGAAACCTTTCCCTTCGCGGTTGTACGAGGCGACCACTTGGGACAGCCGGTCCGACGACTATACCTTCAGACATTGCGAGAATATTGGCTCCTACATGGAGCAGTACCGACGGGACCACACCGTCATGGACACGGGGCGGACCCGCAATCGTGCTTCTGATGAGATGGTCGTCTTTCTGCCGAGTAGGTCTGCATCGAATCTTGGATCCAACCAGGGAGCAAGGAAAACGGACTATCTTCGTTTACCATCCGTCCGGTAGGTTGTGACCTAAGCATCTTGGGAAACCATGGAGAAATAAAACACAGGGAAACCATCC
This sequence comes from Patiria miniata, assembly GCF_015706575.1. Lineage (NCBI taxonomy): Eukaryota > Metazoa > Echinodermata > Asteroidea > Valvatida > Asterinidae > Patiria > Patiria miniata. The sequence goes on from NW_024037061.1 coordinate 16,551,951, forward strand.
TTAGTCTTTGTATTATTATTTTTTTAAATACCTTGAATTAAAACTGCCGGCGAGAACACACGATTATATTTCGATGTTTTGAGGATGATTAAGAAAATGATAGCAGGCCTACATTGTATTTGGAAATATATGAATTAGGTTAGATTATTTAAACAACTTGAGAGTGCGCCGTGAAACTTAAAGCACAATAAACATGTTCTGTAATATTTCTTTTTGAAAGTCAAATAATCAAATTATATATCATCCAAAACAATATTTACTACAATATTTAACGTGCCATGCATGGGTGTCGTCCCATAATAGTTGTCCTCGAAATGTCATGTTTGCAGACCGTTATCAAGCTGTGAATATTACGTAATACTGCAGAGCTGACACAAGATAACAAAACAAACTTTTACCAAAATACGCACGATTTCGTGTATACTGAATATGTTCGTGAACCATGACTAGTACAGTGTGAATCATTTTTACCAAATTTACAGCCTGTAAGTACAGTCCCAAAGGTACAGTATTACAAGTCATTATATCGTAGGGCAAAACGACGAATTCGCAAGGCCGCTTTGCTCTTATCTTTCTGGACCGTTTCTTTGCAGCAAGTAGCAATAAATTTCAGCAGTGGGAGTGGCCCCATAGGAGTCAGAGTACGATGTATCATGGATACCATGGGACGTATTAAGGGAATGTATATGTATTAATTTAGTCACCATCTTAGTGTAGCGGTGTACAGGGTGAGTAAAAAAACGAAACCCAAATGTCGGGACCATTGTTTAAGTGAAGTTCTGCATGTAGCACTTTTAAAATCTAGAATATGAAAGCCCAATTCATAAGCTTTCTTTTAGTTTAAGAATCATTCAAAACACTCATGTCACGGAGTTTTAAACACAACCACCGTTTTAAAGTTCTGTCCACGGATCACAAAAAAGGCGTGCGTTCTTTCATCAAAACGAAAACAATTCACACACATCCCTATGTGATTTGTTTTCGTTTTGCTGAAAGAACACTGAACTTTTTGTTGTGATCCATGGACAGAACCTTAAAACGGGGGTTGTGTTTAAAATTCCGTAACTTGAAAAGTACATAAGCGATTTGAATGATTCTTGTACTAAAAGAAAGCTTATGAATTGGGTTTTCATATCCTAGATTTTGAAAATGCTACATGCAGAACTTCATGAAAACAATGGTCCCGACATTTGGGTTTCGTTTTTTTTTTTACTCTCCTTGTACTGAAGTGGAAGATGACCTATAAATGTTTAAAGGCTATTGGCTAATGGAGACATGCACGCGAAGTATGTTTGTTAAGTGGCGCGGTCGATCATAGAACATACATTAATTATCCCGAAATATATCTCAAGCCGTTTTAATCCGGTGTATAAGTGATAACACGCTATCATCTGAAAATATCTGAAGTGCCTGGTAACTATACACAACACAACTGCGGCAGCCCTACTGCAAACAGTATTATACCATGCCATGTAAACACCGCGGCCTACTTAAACCGAACATTACCCGGTATTCACACTGAAATGAATTTACACCGATCACCTGAGTTTATTGGATCGGGGTCGAATATTAAGTGGCCTTGCAGTTTATGGTATTTGTAATTTCACAATTTTTTTTCAGCCCTTAAAGGGAATATACAACATTTGCAAACATCGAAAAATAAAACTACCTAGTTTTTACGAAATACCTTACTAGGATGTTGGTAAATGACAGTCTAAAGCATCCTGTAAAATTATGGCACCTGGTGTGAAGTCATTTTCAAGAAAATGGTATTTTTGTAAAAATGTCCAACGGTGGTCGGCCGACCACCGTTGGAAAAACCTAACTATTTTTCAACTACTGCTCCTAATTAACCATTTTTCTTTCAGTCCAAATTTTGTTTGCTATTGGTTACATGTTCATGAACGGGTGCAGGCCGGCTAGACTGGTTCCATTACCTTACAAGTTTCCGGCATCTGTAAATTGATCCATTTTATATTTAGTGGAGTCAGGGAACCAGACTACTTGAACGTTTTTGTTTTTCTTGTTTTTTCCCAGCATTTTCGAACACAAACCTTCAAACATGTCAGTCTAACAATATTTGATCTATTATACTAACCCCTCAAATAGTTCATTTCTGAAAATTACAGCAAAAGCCAATCATGTATAATGAGTGTTGAAATCTGCCCATGGCTTCAGGCCGCCCTCCATGATCATCTTTTTGTGACTACGGCTTGAGCTTGTGGGCATTATTTAAATGCAAGTTTCAAAGCTGAGGACCGAAAAAAGTATGTTATCGGATAGCGTTACATTCTTAATTTGTGAAATATCCAGTCGTTGTTGGAAACGGTTTAAGCTTGGTATACAGTAGACTAATGTTATTTTATTTTTTACAAAAATGAATGACTATGTATGAGTCTGCATGGGCACGGTTACAAGAATTCCGTGACGTTCTTCAAAGTAAAAAAAAGTCAGTTCGTCTGTATGAATTCACGGCGCTGGACATTACATAAAACACGTCAAAACAGGTTTGTGCATGTATGTTTTCTTCTTCTTTTTCCAGAGATAAACGATCCACAGTGTCGCCAGCTACAGTCACCATAATCGACCAACATGGCGTCAACAGATGCCAAGTGCGTGAAGATTCCCCAAGGGCAAGCTCCAGAGAGCAGCACGGCGCAATGTCGGTATCTCGACAAAATGGCCAGCCAGCACCTACCAAAACTCCCCAAACCAAGGGAAAGCGCAAAAATGGGCGGAGTAAAGTGGGTAATGGGAACGTAGGGGGCGCCAAATCTAAGACCGTCACGATTGACTCGTACACGGGAGGGACATTTGTCAACATCGTAGGCGAGTTACGGGCGGAGATAGTGGGCAGCAAACTCAGCCGGATTGGTAGAAACAGTGCGAAGACCGAATCCGTGTCATCACAAAGCAACAGCTGGTTTTCGTTGGAGAGATCGCGAAGCCACCTGAGAACGAGTTCGTTTGGCAGCATGGCGCCCTCTGGCGACAGAGGGATAAACAACTTGAAACAGCCAATCAAGCATCTCGGTCGCGATGACGTCACTCAGGCAAGGTCGTATGAAACTTGGGAGAGTCTTTGGCGTGACAATTTCAGAACTCTAGGAAGTTTAAACATCGAGGGTGCCATGAACGACGGACCCAGAAATGCCAGGCTCAAGACGCACAAACTCGAAAACGAACAAACGGACCGCATTAGAATTCCATACAGAGCCTCGATATCACCCCGAGACAATCATTACGACGCCATGCCAGAGATTGCCTTGGGGGAAACGGGAACCATGACCATGACTAAATATTTGGATTCCCGTGCACTGTTTCAAGCAAACTCTTTCCGTGGTAATAACCGTCACGTGACGACTAGAACTCGTCTACCAATCAGTCAACAGCGGAGGGCTCCGCCCCTTTCTCAGGATACTATTGTAGTTGGCAGGGGCTCGCCGTTAAGAACAGAAGAACAATACTGCATTGACAAGTAAACTTAGAAAATCTGTCGGTTGAGTCCTGCCAACATGTCATAAAAACTGAATGCAAACCAATTCTTGCCTTATAAAATTTATATACATATCTTGTGGCCATCATACTACTTTGATTCGTACCCATGTCCTACCCAAAAGCACTATAGCTGATACAGCTGGTCTCTTTCACAAAATAAAATTCACCAAATGAAGTTATTCTTTCCATTGTACGAATGTAGAACATTCATTATTTGTTTTGTTCAACGCATAAAGAAATCCATACGTAAGTACGTTCAAAGTAGACCAGCTATGTTCTCAGTCCCGCCGCAAACATAGGCTGGAAAGGGGTTTAACGGAAAGGGATGTCGTTATTTGGCCATAGCCTTGCACTGTTAAATGAACAAAAATCAGTGTTATCCCAAGTGATTGTGAGATCAAAGTCGCTGACTTTTTTCGGGTGGGAACCGACAATCTTCTGCTAAGGCCAAAAAAAAAAAATAAAAAATAAAAAAAAATAAGTCGGTGTCTGGTCAGCGCGCGCGTCGATTTTAATCATGCGCGTCAATCTTTTTTTCCCCAAAATGTTCCGCGGTAGCTCCAACAGCGCCCTCTATTGCTGCACCTCCTCCATTTTTTTTTTTACCAAAGAGCACCAAGGAATGGGAAATTGCACCAAGGTAAATGATCGAGGGCACCAAGGCAAATTATGGAGGACACAAATGTACATGAGGACACCAAAAAAAAAAGAGCAAAGTAGTGCCCCACCTTGTCTGTACAATCCAAGCTTGGGGAAAAAAAGCCAAAAAAAAAAAAGAAGAAGAAGAAAAAAAAGCCGCGTCGCTGCATCAATTCCGGAACTTTGGTCTGACCAGATACCGAGTATTTTGGGGCCTAATATTGTAGACGTCTTAACCACTCGACTTGCCGCGCCAGGGTCGACTGGCTGGTTCGAATCTGCTAACAGCGAGTTCTAGCCAGACAACTCATAAGATGGAATTTGCGCCGGGCTGAAGAAACTTCAATACGTTTAGGCTCATTGGGTTTTGCCTAGTAACCGACATGCTGAATTTACATCCCCCCGAAGCAAATGTCATCTTATGAATAGGGGTATATTTAAATACGTTGTGCTACAATTAAAAGACGACATAATTACCCCTTTTTTAAAATATCAAATCTATTCTATTGTCCTCAGCATTAATAAAAGTCGAATTCTTATTCAAAGAAACTTTCTGTACATTCTGTTTCCTTAATTTAATTATTGTCACTGGGTTTTTGTAATCGTACTGTCGCAAAGGCCAATCGGAGAGGCAATGTGTTTGCTCCATAAAAGACACCTAATGGGCTCGCGTTATTTAAAAAAAAGTGAAGTGAGGACACGGCTTTTGTTGTCATTATAGATTGCATTGTTATGCAACCGAGAGCGTATACGTTATACTGTGAGATTATGCACTAGTGAAGGAAAACAAATCTACGTGAAAGAAAGTACATGTAAACTCATAATGGTGGCGCTATTTGCCAGCACTGTGCGTGCGCGAACTTGCGTAAAAGTTTTTCGAAACCTCGGTTTCATCATTGACTTTGGCTTCAGAAGTTCAGCTCCTGTCTACTCTCTTCTGATTGTTGCTCAAGCTTGGAATGGTTTCACATATTATGCTGCTTCAGAAATGAAGCACGTTTAGGTTTTTTCTGTTATGGACACTTTAGTAAATGCTACTATTAAATTTAATATCTCGATAGCTCCCAAAATCTCCGAGTCCGATGCCATGCCGAACGACGGACGAAGCCGAGGTTTGTAAAACCCACTCTACTTGCCGCTTAATAGGCTGGTTCTGCACCGTCTTGATAACATCTTCAGTCTTAGAAAATAGGGGCGGAAACCAGTCTTCGGGTTGACAACAAACGCAATGTGTTTTTCCCCCATGTTTTTTTCCCGTCCGCGGTACAAGTGCCAGACATTCATTAGCACGCAAATGCGTATTGGAAATAGTCTGGTGACAGTTTGACTGACAGAGACCATTCACTGATGCGTGACCATGATAAACTATCAATCAAGCGAGTAGACGATCATGACGATCAAGTCGCCCGGCCGCGCCTGGACTTGATCGACGCTGTATTAAAAAATGGTCATGCATGACAACCAGAGCTAGTGATCAAGAATCAAACTACAACTTCAACTCGCACCTGTACTAGTAACAGGGATTATGAGTAAGTAAGAGACATATTTTTTTGAGGATTTTTTCTTCTCACGTTTTTCACTGCACTGTGCTATAGCCTTACTCCTAGAACTATGACTATGAGGCTCCACGTAGCTCCACTACGTGGAGCCTCATAGTTCTAGGAGTACTATAGCCTATGTGCACATGATAGCCTAATGGTTAAGTTATATTGTTATGGGGGTCAGACAAGTCGACCGTTGAGACAACTCGACTCGGGACAAGTCGACCGTTGAGACAACTCGACCGTTGAGACAACTCGACCGTATGTGCGATAAATGGAAAGACAAGTCGACCGTTGAGACAAGTCGCCTCGCATGTTTTTGGGCCTAGTTTTGGGGATAGTACCGGGGATTTTTGACGGCGGCTGATCACCGTTTGGGAGTGATGACACATGAGGGTTTTTTGTTGCATATAACAGAGCCGATATAGCGCAGCGTGATTGTTTTGCCGGGCCTGTGCGCCCACTTGCTTGCCGCGCCGGTTGACATGCCCGCGTGCCGGGCCGGGCCCGGTCCTCGCGGGCAGGGCGCGCCGGCCCAACGCGACGGCCACCGGATCGGATCGGATCGCCGGATCGCCCTCTGTGCATCGAGTATGCCCGCGCCGCGCCCGGGACCGGTCCTGCCACAGATTTTTGCAACTTTTTCCGCTCCACGTGTATACATTTCCATTAAGTCGAGCTTTCTCAACGGTCGAGTTGTCCCGAGTCGAGTTGTCTCAACGGTCGACTTGTCTCAACGGTCGAGTTGTCTCAACGGTCGACTTGTCCCGAGTCGAGTTGTCTCGACGGTCGACTTGTCTGACATTCATTGTTATAATGCATGATGATGAATTATACTAGCTTGAGCATGGAGGAAGGAACCTCCATAGCTTGAGTAGCTCCAGCTTAACAAGCTCTTAACAAGCTCATCAGGAATTCAATTCCTGATGAGCTTGTTAAGCTGGAGCTACTCCAATGAGATGATGAGTCTTTTTGATGTTGATAGCGCGGCGATTGTGAAGCGCAAGCGTAGGGCCCCTGTTTTATTTTACCTCGTGTAATCTGTAAGGCTATTCCAGAACTTAATGCCGCGTTGTAATGTTCCATTTTTAAACAAAGTGGTTCGATTATGGATTTGATACAGATTACTTCGAGATGAACTTCTCGTTGAATATGAATGTGTCTATTGTTGGGGAAAATGTCCATACTAGGTCACGAATTTACCTGCCGCCAAACACATCAATTTTCACCTAACTTTGTGATTTCACCCAAGAGGAATCCAGGAAACTGTGTAAATGCGAAAACAAATTAAGCAAAATGTGGTTTTAGAGCACATTTTGGATGCACACGTCGTGCAGAACTAAGTTGAAGCAGCCGGTCAAAACTGATTGAAGTGGCTGAAAGACAGCGGTACGTTATACACATGACATCGACAACCATGACGTCGCATGAGCCGGCCATTGATAGTGCAATACGTCATTATGAATATTTATTTTCTCATGAATATTTAGTTTATTTCAATGTCTACTTCAAATACGTCTAAAGATTGATTTTTGCAACAGCGATCGTGCGAGGCCTAGCGGTTAAGAGTCTCATGTTTCAAGCAAGAGTCCGAGGTTCGAATCTTGATGAAGTAACTGACTGATTAATAAATAGGAATAAAGGAAAGGAGAGGGTGAGAGTAGAGGAGGGAAAGTGGAGGGAATAACCATAAAGGATGCAACTTTTGGCGCTTGAAAATTAATTGAAAAAAAGTGGTGATCCAGTATGGAATTTTTTCCTATTGTTGTTGGGAATTGATTGTGGTGGTGCAGGCGATACTCATCATTTTATATTCTGTCACCACTTGTCATCGTGAATAGTCTGTGACTGTGGGGTGCTGTGGTCCAATGGTTACGGTGTTCGACTCGTGTGCCGTGGTACATGGGTTCGAATCCTGACCGTGGGAACATGGTGCTTGTGCTCTTGAGCAAGGCACTTTACCATTATTGCTCCGTCCTTCGGATGGGACGTAAAGCCGTAGGTCCCGTGTGTTGTGTAATGCACGTTAAAGAACCCAGTAACACTTATCGCTAAGAGAAGGGGTTTGCCCCGGTGTTTCTGGCAGTGGCTGCAATATGTGCCGCAGTACCTTGTAAACCAATATAAGGTGCTACATAATGGGTCTCATATTTCTCATAAACTTTATTTACCTTTCTTTAATAATAGACATAATTTCCAGCGCCTTGAGTACCTAAATGCTATATAAGACTCCGATATTATTATTATTATTATGATGTGAGGTGCTGTTTCATGTATAAAGTCTTATTACAGACATAACTTTTTCGTGTGCCAAGGAAAAGGACGTAAGCAGCCCAGACACGCAAAGAGCACTTTTGGAGATAATCGAGTTGAAAGGTTTTCTGCTCCCATTTCTAAATGAAAAATCACATCAGGCTGAAATTTGGGCTCATGAAAGTCGTGAATAATTAAAATCATATTGTGCATTTTTATTTCAAAATATTTCTTAATTTTGAAGTTATTTAAATTTGTCTGCTTACAACCTATTACCGGGAACTCCATCTGCCTTAAACGTGAAGTTGCCCTGCATTAAACGTGCGCTTAAGCGGCATGTTAAATCCTAACGTCCTTTTGCAGGGATCAAACTTGGCTTTGCGTACCCATTTAAGTGCCAGGACGTTTGGAACATTTTTTTTGTAACAAATAATTACACGCTTATGACCTTTTGCCGGGCACAATTAATGAAAAACCTCCTTCCGTCTTTTGTTTACTGTTAATAACGTCAGAATGACATAGCCCCAGGCCTTGAGACAACATATCAAATGAAACATATTTCCAAGCTTTATCGATTATCCGAAAACCTGAATTTGAACTTTTGACCCATTTTTTGCCCTTAGGACCTTCTTCCAGGCACCCGACGACTTATACCTAGAAGAGTGAATTTTAATATTTTATCCAATATCCACTGAAAGAGTGACAACATCATTGGCTATTGTGTGGATTAGCAGTGGGGTTTTGCCCAGCGCCAGTTTTGTTTTAGTAGGATGGGATACTTACCATGTTTCTTGATTGGAATAGAGATTGCTCACTAACCTTCCTGAATTGTCCCATCTTGTTGTTCTCACTTTCCACAAAAGACATAATTTTACATGAGCCAATCAGAGAAGGCCTCTGTGACAATGACGTTTACTGGAAGAAAACCCTTGCAGTCCAAATCTCCAGTGCCTAAATATTATGCTGTTGCTGTAGTTAATTTTTTTCGTTATATTATGTATATTATTTGCGTTTGTATTCAGAGTTGGAAATAAATGTTAAATGAATGAATGAATTGTAAGAAATTAACCATCACACAGGTGTTAGTTGTCAATTGTATGGTTCTCAGACTTTCGTTCCCTTAAAAAAAATTAAAACTTGGCAGAGCCACAAATAAGAACAAAAAGATGGCATTCACATCGATAACAAGTAAGATTTGATTCGATCGGAACCTCGAGTTCACAACCAACGAGCATACCTGTTGTTTTCAGAACAACACATCTTCTCAAGAGAGATTCTTCAACATCGGGTTAAAGGGAAAATACAACATTTGCAAACATCGAAAAATAAAACTACCAAGTTGTTATGAAATACCTTACTAGGATGTTGGTAAATGACAGTCTAAAGCATCCTGTAAAATTATGGCACCTGGTGTGAAGCCATTTTCAAGAAAATGGTATATTTGTATACATTTCCAACGCTGTTCAGCCGACCACCGTTGGAAAAACCTAACTATCTAAAAAAACCTAACCTTCAATTACTGCTCCAAATTTACCTTTTTTTTTTAGTCTAAATTTTGTTTTGCTAGCTATTGGTTCCATGTTCATGAACGGGTGCAGGCCAGCTAGACTGGTTCCCTTACCTTACAATTTTCCGGTATTTTTGATCCATTTTATCTTTAGTGGAGTCAGGGAGCCAGACTACTTGAATATTTTTGTTTTTCTTGGTTTTTCCAGCATTTTCGAACGCAAAACTTCAAACATGTCAGTGTAACAATATTTGATCTTTTATACTAACCCCCAAATAGTTCATTTCTGAAAATAACAGCAAAAGCCAATGATGTACATTCCCTTTAACGCAAACCCTTACTATATATGACCACCATGCCAAGTTTCAAATCTTAAGATTTGATTTAACATTTTGTGACAGGATTTTTTTATATTTTTATTATTTGACAATGTTTGAACCTCTTTCTTAATGTTGTAGGCCCTAATTTCTTGTTTTCTGAAAAGTTAAAAATTTGATAGTTGGAAAAACAAAAATTTCATGGAGAATTGAGCCCCGCTCATTGGCACTCAAAACATGCACTTATCCTATTGACCTACCAATGTACTTAACTGAAAAAGTCTCATATGCATTGGCAATATTATTTACATTGCATCTGTAACTATAGCCATTGAAAAATGTGTTACACGTGTCAATGGCTTCAGTAATTATTTAGCCACGTCATAAAACTTAATTTTTGGAATAATTGCAGCATACCTGCCACGTGAAGATACCCTCTTTGTATACGACTTTGTAGTTGTAGAATGTGGGAATGTCATTCCGGCCACAGAAAGGCAGTAAAATGGTTGGACAATTTTCAGAACTTCGGAATCAGTGAAGCAATACAGCAATTTTCAAAGTGAATGTAGGCTTTTCTGAAAAAAGTCCAACTTGTCCAAGACCTGTACCTCAGAGTGGCTCTGCAGGTCTGTTGTCAAAATGTTTTTTTAGACTTTATTTTCCCTTTAGAATTTAAGTCAATCAGGCCTGCATAAAACTTCCAGGTCCAACTTGTGTACCCTGGTGAAGCGAATCTATGGCCTGAATGGAAACACAAATGTAGTAGTGACTAGTCAGTTGGGCAACCGAAGTTACCCTAAACATTCTTTTTAACTTAAGGAGCCAAAGTGTATGTATCAGAGTCTGTAATTCAACAAGATAGAAGGGCTGTCCCGAGTATTCAAATATTCCATCATCAACTGAATATTCGAATAGCTTTTGCCGTTTTTAAACATTTAGAAGAAAAAAAAAGGTATGCATGTGCACACACGACTGTGATGTTATTTTGATCACAAAGTTGCGGCGCTTTATTGTCAGACGCCACTTTTTTTGGTCGACAATGGTTCTATCATTGTTCCCCTCCTTTTAGCAGGTTAAAACCCTTGACCCTTATAAAATACTTACTGTAAAACACTTCAGAGGTCCATAATATCGATCGCCGCACGCACATTTTAACCGGCGTGTTTGCGTGCAACTTTTGACCAGTGCAGCACGCAGTTTTGTATGTAAAGCTTGATCAGAGAGTTTCGAATATTGAAATATTCGGTGAAACGCATAATCGAGTACTAAATTATTCGAGAATGGCCAGCCAGCCTTAAATGAGATATCAAGTTGAATCACGGATCCTAGACACCAGGATAAACGACTATTCTGAGCTCTAGTACAAAATGCACTCAGTGGACTTGCCTTAATTGGTTAGACGCGTGATAACGGGCATTAACCCTAACCCACCTCACTCCTCCAAAATCCTCCTGGCGGTTTTGGAGGATTCTAGAGGATTGAGGATGAATGGTGATTGAATCAAATGAGGATTCTGGAGGATTGAGGATGAATGGTGATTGAAGCACATGAGGATTTTGGAGGATTGAGGATGAATGGTGATTGAATCAAATGAGGATTTTGGAGGATTTTGGATGAATGGTGATTGAAGCACAAGAGGATTTTGGAGGATTGAGGATGAATGCATTTTGTGGCAGGACTGTCTGATGATTTTGAAGGATTTGGCGTTGGTTATCCTTCATTTAAACACGAGTGCAAAGTTTTGGGATGAGGAGGATTTTGGAGGATTGAGGATGAATGCATTTTGAGGCAGGACTGTCTGATGATTTTGAAGGATTTGGCGTTGGTTATCCTTCATTTAAACACGATGGCAAAATTTTGGGATGAGGAGGATTTTGGAGGATTGACGATGAATGCATTTTGAGGCAGGACTGTCTGACAATTTTGAAAAATTTAGGCACAGTTGCAAAATTTTGGAGGATTTTGGAGGATTGAGGATGGTTCTAAGCAAAAAGGGCCTAGGGGGTAAGGGTTAATACCCGTTGGCGCGTAATCGCGAATTGTCCAGATGTGCCATTGTGTTGGGTTTTTGCACGACATCTAAAACGGAAATATTCATAAAACTGTAAGTAAAACTACTTCTTATTTAAGATAAAATTGTTCCAAATTGTTTTAAAAATAAATACTTCAGGATATAACAGATGGTATTGTGCAGTTTTTGTCGTCATAGATGAAGTATTTACCCGGGAAATAAACGTCAAATTTCGAGGAGAACACCGTTTACCCAAATTTCGTTTTTAATTAGGCTTTTATTAAAAAGTTTTAGAGAGATAGGATGCCGAACCGATGAAACAAAAGCGACATTTCATTGGTCATCTTAAAGCTAAAGATATTGTGCTAAAGATTAACCATGGTTATGTAGTTATCACTTATCAGAATTCAATAATAAAGACGTAGACTCATGAATATTCAAAAATATAATTCGCTGGCTTGACAGACTTCGATGCCAGATCAGGTGAAGAGCCTTGCAAATCTGAAAGCCACCGCGCGCAGTGGTCTTTGTTGGAAAGTATTCATGGTATTTGCCACCAGTACGGGCCGTTATCACGCGTCTAACCAGGAGTTGGGCCGAGTCGTTAGGCCTAATCCTTGTGTGTAGGATCCGTGGTTGAATATAGACCTGTACATAAATTTGTATATGTTATACCTCCATTGGAATGACACACCTTAAGTTAAAAGATGAAAATGATCATTACAAAAAGCTAAAAAATATTCAAATTTTTGAAAAATATATATACCTGGTTTGAACATTTAGGCCTACCTGTGAAATAGAATACACTAATACATTCAATTAAACATAAAAGAGGTTACAAAATCACACCACCAACCAGGCTCTGTGATTTGTTACTTCTCTAATGTGGACTTTCAACCCTGTACTGATAGGTTATGCATGGAATAGCGGCGTGCCTACGCAGTGTGACATTTACAAGGGCTGCGGAAATTATTCAGCTCGCTGTATTGGTTACACAAATTTCCAATTTTTTTTGCGCTGTGTAGTTGGTGCGTTCAAGAATTTTGACATATATACCATGTTTGGACCTGCAGTGTTTTCTTTTGTCAGCTAAATGTTTCTTTTCCTGTATTTTCTACAAGTAATGAAATATTTTGGTCTGCTTATTCAAAAAAAAAAGTAGGCAGGTAGTTACAGGACCTTAAAGGGAATAATACAACATTTGCTTTTGCTGTAATTTTCAGAAATATATGGATTTGGAGGAGTAGTATTTTATAGCAAATATTGTTACACTGACTTGTTTGAAGTTTTGTGTTTGTAGATGCTTGAAAAACCAACAAAAACAATCATGTTCCTGTAGTCTGGTTCCCTGACCCCACTTAAGATGAAATGGATCTATCAATTTATAGACGTCAGGGAATTTTAGGTCAAAGAACCAGTCTAGCTGGCTTGTACCCATATACAGGTGTGTAATCCATTGCAAACAAAATGCGGACTATAAGGTAAATTTAGAGCAGTATTTGAAAATTGATACAAAAATACCATTTTTGTGTTTTAAATGTCGGCACACCAGGTGCCATGATTTTACAGGATATTTTAGACTGTCAGTCACTAACAGTCCAGTAAGGTATTTCATAATAGTTTGGCAGTTTTGTTTTTTTGTTTGCAAATGTTGTATATTCCCTTTAAATGGAAATTGAGAAAGTTAAGTCAGTTGAATAAAACATTGTCATTTATTTTAAGGATACTACTTAACCTATTTGAAAAGGTCTATTCATTATCCATGAAATACTGAAAATTATGCAAAAATTAAACGCCCAGCAATTCTTTCCAAATGAATCACAAATATAATGGGCCATAGAATTTAACTGATTTTTATTACATGACCATTAAAATGTGCATGTACTATAAACATCATGAACTGCACCGAACTAGATGACAGAACATGTCCATTACACACAAATTTGATTGTGGAAAGAAAGACCTCTAATCAGGAATTTCCATCTTGATGGAAATTATCAGAAATTATTCCATATAATTAAGGCATTTCAATGTCACACAGATTAATTTGTTTAGCGTTTTCAAGCAAAAATATCTTCTGCACGTAGATAAGATTGATATCTTTTGCGACCCACCTGCAGTGCCCGTTTTACTATCATTTCCTCTGACATCCCACTTTGCAAACATCATCTGCTTCCCCCCAAGGCATGCGTCTGCCTCTCAAGACTCCTCATTGCATCAACTACACGTTCAAATATACAGAGAAATCCTGGTGGTACCCTAGCGGTTATCCATGTGGTATCTTGGAGTGCACCGTCATATTTCTGTTCGAGGTGGGGACACCGTCGATCGACATCATAGGTGATTTGCTCCGGGGTATTGACATCTACGCATCCTCGTCATCTGCTCTCTCATCCTCATCATCTTCTCCTCATCATCTTCTCCTCACACCATGACAACAGCAGAAGATGTTTTTTTTATGTCAGGAGATTGACTCGTGGTGTGGCAGACCGACGGTGAGTTGCTCTGTAAGGCAATCCAGCACTGCGTACCGATACAAAGTTAACGTCCCGCTGTAAATTAAGACTGGAGTTTAGGTTCTGTATAATTCTGTTTTGCCATCTCGTTGTCTCCGACGCTGACGAATCGGCAGATTGGTTTCTCACGCTTTTTATTCTCTCGAGTGGCTCACGGTGTTTAGAGGCAGCGTTCAGTGTCTCTGGCTAAGAAAGCTTACCGGTACATTGGTGTCGAGTACGGTGTCGAGTGAAGACGTTCCACTCGGTAAATTGATGAGAAAGCCGGGGATCAATTTCATTGTTGACTGTTGAGATGCATTTGCAGATCAGTCTGTGTGTGCCTTTGATATATTCAGATGAAGGTTGTGATACGACTGCAGGAGATTAGTCATTCTTACCACATATTTTGTGTTTAGTTGCGAGTTGCAGTTACAGTAATTTTGAAAACAGTACGGTATATTCAGATCTGTATTGGATGGTGTTTGAGAAACGTGAGGATTTTGGAGGATTGAGGATGAATGGTGTATTAGCACATGAGGATTTTGGAGGATTGAGGATGAATGGTGTATTAGCACATGAAGATTTTGGAGGATTGAGGATGAATGGTGTTTAACATGAGGATTTTGGAGGATTGAGGATGAATGGTGTATTAGCACATGAGGATTTTGGAGGATTGAGGATGAATGGTGTTTAAGAGGAGGATTTTGGAGGATTCAGGATGAATACATTTTTTGAGGCAGGACTGTCTGACAATTTTTGAGGATTGAGGCGCTGGTTATCCTTCCATTGAACATAAGTGCAAAATGTTGGAGGATTGAGGATGGTTCCTAGCAAAAAAGCCCCGGGGGGGGGGGGGGGGGTTAAGGGTTAATGAGGTTTTAAAAACCACAAATTCAAGTTTTGACAGTTTCATTTTTCAACTGTAACACATAATTCAACTTTTTAAGTATTCTGTATACAACATTTGTTACGTCAAACTTAATAATTTACTGTACATGTCTTTGAAATGTTACAAAAGTTTGGCAGGTGCAAAAAGACATGGAGAAATTTTTGAAAAAAAAATGCTTCTTCAGAAGGATTTGTCCGTAAGTCTTGTGACGTCTCTAGTGTATGAGTGCAAGCGCCGGTGAAGTCAGAGCTAAGTTTTTTATGTATTTCCCGCATGTTTTCAGTGAAGCGTGCACCAGCTCTCCATATATTTATGCATGGTGGGTATGGTGGCTTCAGATCTGGATAGATTGTGGATACCCAAGGCAATTTGTATTAGAAACTCTCTCAATGTGGCATTTAAATACAGTTTGTTTTGAGAGAATACAGGCAGGGGAAAAGGAGGCATTTTTTGGAATAATAGTTCATGGTTTGCGTGTCCTGCATGGAAACAGTCACAGTGGTCTCTTTGTAATATTTCTAATGCACGAACTGAAGTTGGAAAAGAATGCAAAGAAAGGCTTAATTGCATTTAGAATAAGGTAAACTTAAGAAACAGCAGCAGAAAGGAAAAATTGTTAGGCTGAAAAAAAAAAAAACCAAATATTAAATTTCCGTTTGTTGTGATGCGATATTCTGCTTCAGCTACATGTATCATATGAGAACAGTGTGTTTTCAGAAAACTTTTGCGAGTCCTGACCAACTTGTACAGAATCAGCAGTATATTTTTTTAAAGCACATTATTTGGAATTTGATATAATTAACTTTTTTTTTTTTTTTTTCATCTCTGTATTTTTTTTCATCTCAAAAGTGAAACATTTTTGTGGCAGATTCTGTTTCTCAATTATGAGTAATTCCATTAAAAATCACTAGCACTGCATGCATTAGATGTATAACCCTGGCACGCCCTGCTCAAGATTACTGACATTATATAAAATATTGGTCCCTTTGTGTCGCTTTGTTGCTAATGTAGCTTTTTTGTTGACATTTCTATACTGTGCCATGGTTAAGTATCCATAACAGCTGAGTGCATCGATATTAAATTTGTTGGCTGTGTGTACACAAGGTTCCTGTGACCAAGCATGGCAAGATAGGATCTACATACATTGTACCTGGATAGACTAGAGGATATTAAATTGGTCTTTCGCTTCATTGTCGGGAGGTACTCTAATGGTATGATGTATCTCTATGCCTGTTTGATATTGAGTGGAATTTTAATATGTGATGCAACCTTCTACATGTACTTATAATGCGTGATTTAGGCAGTCCCTTTTTTGAAGGGCAACACAGCCATGCGCATGATTTATAAAACAGAACTTTTTAAAGGGTTCATGCAGTGAAATATTTTTTAGAAACACACTTTGTGCAACTTTCAACTCCTCTTAAATGTATGAAAACTATTTGGCATCCCTTTTTGGTTAATTTCATTAAAAAGTGCACTTCCTTAATGCAAAAAAATTCCCAAGCTTTTCTTGACAACTGAGGGCGATGCATGCTGCTGTGATTTCATTTCAGGAAGACTTTGTCCAGTTTAGGGGTTTTCTGTTCAAATTGTAAGTTACCCAAAATTGTCTCAATTAAGACATTTTGTGAGAAAGGCTTGCTCACTGGCTTACTGCCGTGAACTTAAATACAACAAATCACCAAAGAAAAGAACATTTATGACAGCAAAATTCTAGCAACTTTTGCGCTAAAATACCTGTAACATTGAGGTTTCTGCCTGGAATGACATCACAGTTTGGCTTATGGAAATTCGCCTTCAAAATACCCTTCAAAATGGCAAGAGGAAAATATTCTGTCTGGCTTGCTTTCATTTAGGCGAAATCCAGAAATGTCGGTGATATCCAACGATCAGTCAATTTACTGAGTTTTGGAAATATAAGAGTGCTATGGACGAAATCATGTTCCGTGATCAAAAGGTTGTGTGTGGTTTTTCACTGTTTCCTCGAAAAGTGTAATATCCACTGAGCTGAAACTTCAACAGGTTCTTTACCATTCTTCTTTGGATCTTCAGTGGTGGTATTATTGGAAACGAACAAAAGGCATGAAAGGCAAATAATCCTATAATTATATGCCTTTTAATAACAAGTAAATATTCATTTGGGCAATTCCACGGTTACTCACGTTACATTTTCGTAACGTGAGTAACCAATTTTGTGTGTCTTGTTTATCATACATAACACATTTTTCCGGATGTCATCTTTGGTGCTTAGGTACCGGTAGGTCTACTGGTAGGTCTACTCTATCTACCATGGGGATAACAGTTATTAAACCTTTTCAGTAAGGTAAGTACAGCCCAAGGAAACTCAAAAGTACATCAAAAATGTAACGTGAGTAATC
Organism: Patiria miniata; assembly: GCF_015706575.1. Lineage (NCBI taxonomy): Eukaryota > Metazoa > Echinodermata > Asteroidea > Valvatida > Asterinidae > Patiria > Patiria miniata. The sequence goes on from NW_024037061.1 coordinate 16,569,482, forward strand.
GTGGAATTGCCCATTTTGATAAATGAGTA